>NC_089681.1:32159367-32867367 GCF_031753505.1 Anomalospiza imberbis
TTTTTCCCAGATGACTGACAATGACTGGTTTCTCTCTTAATTGAGTGGATTACCTGGGATGCCTGCAGGCCTCTAAACTGCTCCTGCATAGTTTTTCCAGCAGCAGGAGTTTTCAGCCAGTAGCCCAAATTTTGCCAAGGAGCATACTCCAGTGAGTAATATGAAGTGTTGCCCTAACCCTGGTTTGTTTATGCATGTCGACCTAGCCTGAGAACAGGTTTTGGCAATAAAGAAACTAATTTGAGCAGATGAAGAGATAATTAGTACCTGGCATATTCCAGGTAAATGTTTTAGCCATTGGATTAAAGGCTAGTTTAGGAAATCCTGGTACCTCTACCAGTAATTTATGCAAGGATTTTGAAGTACTTCACTCGTTGACTGAATAAGAAGTGATTTTTTTTTAAAGAACTTGCATCATTGGTGGGGTTTTTTTGCTTGTTTGTATTTTCTTCCTTTTTTCTCCCCCCACCTTTTCTAATTTTGTACCAGGCCAAAAAAAAATACAGGGATTTTCTCTTGTGTTCTTATTTAATACATGAGAATAATTTCTCATGTTTCATTGGAGAAACAATGGCAAAAGTTTGCAAGTTTGCTATGGCAGTTGGTTGCAAAGTCATCCTCTCTTGAAGATACTGGCAAGTGCTTATCTCATCTGCAGAATAATTGTGTAGAATTTAATTCTAGAATAGTAATTATTCCTGCTGTATTTCAGGCAGCATTGAAAAGCAGAACCTGGAGTCAAGGTGTGCGGGTTCTTCTCCAGGGATGTTCTTTGGCTCTGAGCTCTGTTTCTCTGTGCCTCCATTTGGAAGTAATGTTAGCAGAGGCATGACTTTTGTGGACAGTTTTGTGACCCGGATCCAGGAGCAAAAAAGGAGTGTTGCTAATACCACTGTAGTCATTGGACAGTCAAAATGCAGAGTGCTCTGCTGATAACAGTGTATTTATTGCAGTGACAGGCAATGGCACAAGTTAAAATGCAGACTACAGCAAACCTGTCTGGACCCACCATGGCCCCTGTGGTGCTACCCCTGCCAGTTACAGCTACAAATGCACTGAGTCTGCCATCCTCAATGAATGGATCCATTTCAGAATCGGCTGCCAGCTGTAGCAGTCCTACTGCCAGCCTTGTGGATCCCACGTCTTTGATCAACTCACCAGGTAAGCTGGTCCAGATATATTTTCTTTGGTGTTCAAATTAATCTTTTTGATGACTTGTTAATTTAAAAAATAATTATTAGGTCTTAAAGAGGATTAAAATAAAGGAGAAAACCCATGTAGAAAAATGTTTTGTCTAAATAAACTGTTTACTAAGATTAGTTTCTTTATTGAGCTCAGATTTGGAGTGAAGTTTTAATCAATGATATAAAAGCTCAGGAAAGAACATGTCTATTTTGTCAAATTCTCAGTGTATCTTTTATAGAGAAGCTTTAGTGGGGCAGGAAGGTCTCCAAGTTTATTTCTCTTCCCTAGAACAGAATGTCTTCTGAATGCTTGGCAGTATTTGGTGTTTCCTTTGTGGCCTAATAAATGCTGTAGTTTCTATGCTGAACTGGGTGTAAAATGCAGAAGTGTCGTCCTAACAAGCAAGAGTGACAACGTGTGTGTGTTAGGGATAAATACAAATAAATTTCAAAAAACCCATAGAAAGTAAAACTGTCTAAAGAAAGCAGAACTAAAACCTTAAAGGGGGAGGTGTTCTATGGGAGTGTTCTGAGAGTGACTTCGGTATTGTGAGAAAAGTGTAAAACTCTGGGAAGAAGCTGGCAGAAACAAGTGGGGACTGCAGGGTTTCATCTACTGTATTTGTCTCATAACTCTTAATGTTACCCACTTCTGCTTCAAAGAGTGGAAAAACTCAGAATTTTCAATTCTGAAAGAGTAGTCAACTCCAGGAACTGGTATATTCCTGACAGTAAACTTTGGTGACACAGAAAATATAGAATATGCATATGCTATCCTGCACTGTCATCTTTCATAAAGACATTTTGGAAAGAAATAGTTTTGGGGCTTTTTTAATTGCATGTAATCAAAAATTGTTATTGTGAACTACATAGTCTCATGTGATTAATATATAAATGCTATTTAAACTTTATATTTAGCATATATGCAAAAGTTGTGGTTAGCCAAAGTATTTCCTTTTTTAAGCATGCTGCTTTTGCAAAGCTTTGTGAAGTTGTGAAGAGTACATTTCTCCACAAAAACTTTACAGACTCTTTGTTTACAGCTCCTCTCCAAGATAACATGGCAAACCCCAAAGAGAAAACTCCAATGTGTCTGGTAAATGAGTTAGCCCGTTTCAATAGAATTCAACCCCAGTATAAGCTTCTGAATGAAAGAGGGCCTGCTCATGCCAAGGTAAGGTCACAGTTCCAGGTGATGAGCCATACCTTACATGCTGAACAGATAATATCATGGTTTGAACAAATGTGCTTGTCAAACCCAGCTACATTTCTAGTGTAAGGGCTTTCTTCCTGTTCTTTATTTTGCTGCTCTTTTATACCACACTTTCAGAAAGTATGCCTGTGTTTCTGTTACAGAAGCCCTGTAGATAATTTTGTACTTTACTTTATCTCTCATCTTTGAATTTACATTTGCTGGTCTTTATGTAGACCTCATGAAGGTCTTTCCAGGGTATCACCACCCTTCCTTAATCTTTCTGGGGCATTTGCTTTTTAGGCTGCATGAATCTTTCTCCACAGTCAGCATGCCTCTGATAACTACCTCTGCATTTGTTTCATGGTAATGCAGGTGATGACAAATTTGTGACTTTTTTTAAAGTGCTTATTGATGCAAGTTTTTGTCCATGAAGTTGGTAGTCTATCTTGCATTCTAGGGTACAAACTTTATTATTGTGCAACTTTACAATGTAGGGTTATACTAAAACTCATAATGTGATTATAATACAGAAGTTTCTAGTGATTTAGCAGCTAATTTTGGCCACTTCATGGATAGATGTCCAACTTAATAAATAAAAATTAGGATGCTTTCAGATGATGGGGAATACAGAGGAATATCCTCATGGTATTGTTTGGATATAATTTTGAATTTCCTCCCTATTTAGGAGCAAACTGGGGGAGGAAAAAATCCTAGAAAAATCTGAGACACTGCCATAATTAGTAGTTGCTTTATACATAGTATTTCTGGAGTGGCCAAATCACATGAGGCAGCAGGGCCAGGGTGTAGATTAGTAACAGTTTCAGCTCCTCGTGGGCTGTCTCTGCCCTTGCCCCTTGTTCCTGTGTTGCACACTATGTTGCCAGCTCGTGCAGAACTGATCCAAATCACTGACCTTCAGCTCTGGCTAGTGATGCTGAACGTGTTACAGTGGTGGAAATGATGTCAGCAGGTGCGGGACTGCTTTTAACATCCCTTGTTGCAAATGAAAATTGAAGTGCTTTTCCTCTTCCTGGAGGTGTTTGGCACCACAGGGTACACTGGCTGGTTGGTTTTAGGTTGCAGCATACTAAATTTGTTGGGCTTTCTGTAACTTCTCACTCTTGTGTTTATAGTGTTACCTTTTTTTTTCCATTTATGTGAAAAAATAATTGCTTTGGTTGCGGTGTGGTTTTGGCTGTTTACATTTCTCAGCAGTAAGGCGATTTGAGTTATATGATGTTTATATTATGCTTAAAATTTTAGTAGGATAAGAAATTGTTCACAGATGGAAGGGGGCGCCCTTCTCCCAAGCAACTGGCAACAGGATAAGAGGACATAACCTCAAACTGTGCCAGGGGTGGTTCAGTTTGGACATAATGAAAAATTTTTTGACTGACAGGGTGGTTAAGCATTGGAATAGACTGCCCAGGGAGGTGATGGCATAGCCATCCCTGGAGGTTTTCAAGAAATGACTGGACATGGCACTTAGTACTATAGTTTGTATGGTGTGGTGGTGTTTGGTCAAGGTTTGGACTCACTAATCTTAGAGGTTTTTTCCAACTGTATTGATTCTATGATATATTTGTTATTACTTTTAAAGGAGTTGATATCAGTGGAATGATTTAAGTCTGCATTACCTGCACTTCTGATATCCAGATTTTCAATGACTTTCTTAATTTTTCAATTTTTCAATTCACCTCATTCTTTTCATTGTGCTTACAGTGGTAAAAAAACCAGTTATGTGCTCTATAGACTCAGAAGGATATTAAGTCTAATTTTAATCTGTGTAGTGAGATTAAAAAAAAGAGAAATTAATGAAGAACAAGGGTGGTATTAATAAGATTATGCAGGTTTTGACCTATGAAAAACTAAGAAAGAGGTTAAATTTATTATGACTCTCTTAGCAGTTTAGTATCATGTCTTGCTAGTAATATGATTATATACTTGACAGAATATGTGAAACAGACATGACTCTGTCCTGGGAAGCATGACCTGAAGGATGTAGTGCTGCTGTTGCGCTTGGCCATTCAAGGAGCTTCTCATATTGCTTTTTTCCTACACATACTCTGTTCTTGACCACTGGTGGTTTTCACAATTTTCAGACATATTCTACAAGATAGAATATGCATTTCTACAATATGCTGTTCTACAAGATAGAATAGCATTTGTGGTCTGTGTCATGACCACAAATGCTAGTAAATTTTTATGCCCTTTTTTTCTAGTTGTCTCTGGAAAATAAGTTTAGACAATTGGGGCGAAATGGAAAACTAGAAACAGTGCAGTTGGGAGAGAAGTGGCTCTTACTAACAGTGCAGTTAGGGTTTCTAGGAGTCTGCTCTCCAGGTGGATTCTTCGTCATAAGAAAAATCAGAAAGTCTTTGTTAGCATAAATGATGTTTTGGAGTACATAAGTCAGATTGATCATATCTTCTGTCCTTCCACATCAGTGTCATTTCAGGACACAAATTTAAAAGGAATAGTATCAAAAGAAAGTGGATGGTGGTACAGAAAAAAGGGAAAGGGGTGAGGGATGTAGCACTTCAAAAACTGGGAAGGAGGAGAGAAGGTTTCACATAGAAGAAGTGAGGAGTAAAGAGTTGTCGGAGCTTAGAGAGACTGACTGTACAAGCACAGCAGAGTGGAAACAAGCACAAGCGTGGTGGCCTTTGCCTTTCTGCTCTCTGGACATCAGGTGAATTATGTTGGGTGTAAGGAAGAGAAATTTCCTCAGGTGAAAAATGTCTCTCAGTCAATAGCAGAACTGTTAGCTCCGGTATTCCAGGACTTAAATGTTCCACTGTCTGCTCCAGAGTTTGGATTTAGGCAGGTTTATTCCTTTAATAAAGGAGTAAACCTACTTCTATGTGTAGGTTTTTGCAGGAGTTTTTTTGGCAGATGTGTTAAGTGAGAAGGTGCTGGCAGAAATTTACTGAGCAAGCCCTTTATCATCTGGAGTTTCTATTTATTGCTTTAAGCACTAAGAGTTATAGGTAGATAAGTAGCTGTTATTTATCATATTTTCATTTAAATTTGGGATTTTCCCCTATAAAAATGTTGTACTGATAGTTTCTTGCAAAATATAAAATATATAAACTTCAGATCCAGAAATCAAATTTCAACTTTTTTATTAATAAGGATATATGTTTGTAGGTAATTTATATAATTATGGGTATTTAGCTCTAATACCCATCTTAGCTTTCAGATGGGGGTAGGGTTTGACAGAGTGTAAAATTAAGAGACTATTTCTCTCTTTCTTCCATGAGAAAATTGTTGTGACTGCTGTGGCAAAAACAACATGGCAATAAGAGCTGTGATACAGGGACTTGCATTGTGCTTCTGAAAATTACAGTAGGGCAAAACTCAAGGCTGTAATTAAGACACCAGTATGTATTTATAGCATTCAGTTTGAATGCAGCATGTGCATGGGCAGAGGGCTGAGTGGTGAGACACATACATACTTGTGTTCAAATGCTTGTTTGCAAATACTTGCTAAAAAAATGTATATGTAAAGGCAAATTTAAAGTTTGCCCACCATATTAATCTCTAAAAACCTGGTCCTGAATCTAGCAAGTTTAAATAAGTTTATAAATTAGAGAGCTGTCAAAATTAAAATTTTACTTTATATACTTCTCGTACTAATATGTAGATATTTTTTTTCTTTGACTCAAGTAAGTTAGTCTGTTTTCTGAGGTAGGTGATTCTTAGTTTACTGTGTGTATCTGACTATTAAGTCCTGCCTTTTATCTAGTGATTATATGGCAAATATATTGAGTTTCTAGCTTTTCTCCCCTTGTTCTCAGATGCTCAAATTTAAACAGAACATTTATATATCATACAGAAGATAGACTCCATCTAATATCTTAAACATGCGTTGAGTTTTATCTGCACAACTTGCACAGCATGGATACTTGAAATAGCCCTCTATGACAGAATTTGAAAAATATGGTTTTTATCAGTTAGTCCATTTCTGAACTCTGGATTTTTACAGTTTCCGTCCTCACTATAGATTTTACGTTAAGAACTGTAGTTTCATTAAAAAAGATAATAATTCTTTTGCTTCTTACTTTATCTATATGAACATGCTTGGGTTGTGACTCTGCCCTAACAAAAGGCATTATTTTTAGAAATCTGGGTGTGAAATTAATTCACTCTGTAAAGCTATCTGGGCCAAATTCTCTGCTGCCTTGAGAAGTGTGTAGTCATTTATATTCATACATAATCATTAAAAATTGATTTTTTTTCTTGTAGCATGTTTAGTATTTGTTTTCTACAAGTAAAGTGACTAAACATACTCAAATATATGAAGAGATGTGTTCATAGCTGACCTGTACATAGTCTTCCAAGAGCAGAGAATCAGTTTGAAGTTATTCTTACTTGGTTTAAATATTATTCTGTTCTTTGATAATTGACATTACCATTACACTATTTTACTTTGTGATTTGAAAGGCCAAAGGTTGCTCACTGATAAGGTCTCACTGATCTCTGGAGGAATCAGATGCATTATCTGGGAGTTGAACACAATGAAAAGAGAGCGTGGTTTCTCTTCAGCCCTGGAAGCTTTTATACAGATTGTTCTAATCCACAGTGATAATCTTGCCAGTGTTTACCTGTTCTTTGTCTTTGAAGATGTTCACAGTGCAGCTGACTCTTGGAGAACAGACATGGGAAGCTGAAGGAAGCAGTATTAAAAAGGCCCAACATGCTGCTGCTAGCAAAGCATTGAATGAAACTACCCTTCCCAAGCCAACGCCTAGACCACCCAAAAACAATGTAAACAATAATCCAGGTATGACATTTTCCTCTGAGTGTTAGATCTTGTTGAAGTGTTGGTATATTATAGCACTAAATAAGTAATTTTAACAAGATGCTTAAATTTCTAGGATGAAAATCAACATAGCTATAGTATGACTGGATAATGCAGAATGTCTAGTAAGCTTTCATGGAAGAATTTTTAATGCACATATCTAAAATGGTTGAACTGTAAGGGAGTATATTAATTAGGTAATGCTTAGATGTGTTCAAAGTGATGGTGTGTGATCAATGATAAGCAGACAGGAGAAAACCAGACTGAATTAACTAAAACACATTTCCCAAAGCATTATTTTAGCTAACTTTCCAATGAAGTTGGCAATTTTATCCAGCCCAATCCTGTGAAATTGCATCTCTGGCATAAACAAAAAGCTGGGAACTTGAGAACTTTGACAGGTAATTTCCTGCATGCTAAGTTTTGCTTCAGAGCAACCTGTGCTTTCAGAAAGCTTTCAGGTGGCTTTAAAAACTTATTTCAATAATAGAAAAAATGTATACTGGTCTCTTGCAGCCTTCTTTTTGAGCTGTTACCTGCAAGTTGCCTTCAGTGCATGCAAAACCTTGTGAGGTACACATCTCATGCACATGCTCAGTAATCTGTTCTGTCTTGATCAATAAAGGAAAAAAAATAACAACTTCATTTCAGACTAATGTAAAGGAAATCAAGTGGTGAGAATCTTTTCTCATTTTTATTTTTAAACAATCCTTTTCCCCTGCCCCTTTTCTGTTTTCCCCTTTTCCCCTTTAATTTCTGTCTGCCCCTCCCCTCTTTTAAAAATGTATTCTTCAGCCACTTTCTTAAAATGAAGTAATTTTGCAGTTTATCTTCTCTGTGTTGGAAAGAGAAAAGCAGGAGTAAATTTCCTTTAGAACTTGTGAGTATTATCCTGAGCATTGGCCATGAAGGATTGTTTGAGAGTGGTGTGGTAGTGTTCTCTCGCTCCTTTGGAGATCAGTACGTTGCCTCTCCAGACCCAGGTCACTGGTTTTGCCCTGTTTCCTTCACAGTCACTGTGACTTTGGCTGCTTAGAAAGCAGAAGACTCAAACCTCTGTGAAAAGTGATCCTGAGTTTGGTTTTTGACATTACAGATTATTACTGAGTTTCTAGAGTTTTTTGGCTTTGAGCATATTCTTAGATGGAAAATCTGATAACAAGAGGAAGAGGCTTTAAGAGAATTAATTAAAAATTTTATCACTTAACACTGTAATTTTTCTTCAAGAAAGGTGCATTGTATATGTGCAGGTATCTTTTCATCAAAATGACATTTTGTATTTTTATAAAATTTTGAATTCATAGTAATGTCATGCTCTGGAAATTATAAAAATTGTTGTTGGTATAAGTTTTTAAGTGTTACATAAACATTTTCATCACTTGGCATATAAAGCTTCAATATCAGACTGGAAAATTAATCATATCTTTTTTAAGGGTAAATTTATTTGAATCTCTCATGAAAATACTTTTAGAATATATTAACTTCTTTTTATTGGAATGCGCATTTAGCTTATTTAGGATTCTCTTACAACAGTGCAAGAGGGGATTACTGTAGCTGAATATTTTATCTAAGAAAAAATAAAAAAGAAAGAAAGCTGGATGTAGCTTATTTGTCATTTTTGAAACCATGCAAGTGGGCAAGTACTGGCTGCCTTCTGTTTTTGCATTCTGTCACCAGTAGATGGCTGTAGTTGCACTGATTTCCAGGAGCTGTATGCCCAGTCTGTTAGATCACTCCTATGATACCGTTAGTTCTTAGACATAGTCTTAAGTTTTCATGCAAATAAAACATTTTTTCTAACTTGTTGTCAGATTCCTGAATAAATGCAGTACTGCCTGTTACTTCATGCTTGTTTCAATGATGGTCTGTTCTATTTGTGGTTTTCTTTAATGGTATTCAGCAGAAAGACACATTATTCTATTATCTTTCTAGTTCTTTCAGGAAGTATCATAATGTATTATTAGGTACTTAGGAAAGATGAATAACCAGCTTGACGATTACACTGACTTTCTCATTCATATGTGAAGGTTAATCCACTGAAATTACATAGAGAATGCACTGAGAGAGATTTTTAAATGTTCTTTCTCATTGCTTGTGATTAAGTTGGCATCTATATTTCCATCTTTTACAGAAATTGAAATGTCTTTTTAGTTGCATCTTTTTAATTTAAGTGTAAAAAAAAATTATTGAAGGTCTCTATAGCTCAGTCCTACTTGTGTGTTTTTCAGTGTTTCTGGTTTAAGCACCTTACACTGTTTTTTTTTGCAGGCAGTATAACACCAACTGTGGAGCTGAACGGTCTGGCGATGAAAAGAGGAGAGCCTGCCATCTACAGGCCATTAGATCCAAAGCCAATCCCCAATTACAGAGCAAATTATAATTTCCGGGGCATGTACAATCAGAGGTTTGTACTCTTTCTGTTATTTTATATTTTTATCCTTATGTCCTAAATCTTCATAAAGTTTCTAGGTTATTTCAGAGTAAAAGAAAACTAAAAAATTTGTTAAGAAGAGTCTGCAGTCTTATTTAGAAACATGCATAATTACCTCCTAAAAGAGACAGGTGCCCTAAGTTCATCACAAAGAATAAAGATGTGTCAAACTGCTTTTATTTTTTTTTAATGTGCATTAAAAAGCACATTACACAGCCATGGTAGTGAGGAAGAAGAGCATTAACTTCAGAGAGAGGTTTTGCTTTTCTTTGCTGTCATGTCATGTGATTAGAATCTGTGGCATCAAAAATGAAGCAATCTTTTCTTAGAAATTGAATATAAAATTGGAAGGACTGCATTTTGGTAACTGGCTTGAAACCATTATCAGGTTTCTGTTTTTTTAACCATTCTTCTTGGTCAGCTATCTAAGTTCCTGAATCCTCAATGTTTATTTAGGAAAAATCCTTTATGTCACAGTTTAGAAACCTGTATTCAGAACTATGTCAATTTGTAATCTGGAAAACTTCTTTCTCTGAGACAGGTTTTTTCCCCATTTTTCCATATTTGTCCCCAGAGGAACTGTATTAGACCAGGTCTTTTGAAGCTCCAAAAGTAAGACAAAATATGATCTGTGATATGAGAAAAGACCAAACCAAAACAGGTCAGAAAGTTCTAATCACATGTTTTATCAGTGAAAAATATTACCTTTTTAATAAAGCTTGACTTGATGGATTTCATGTTCATTTTTATGCATCTCATAATTGTCAAATGGATTGAGGGTATGAACTCTGGAGGAGTGTTTTGGTTCAAAATTATTGTTCATTAGAAATTGAATTTATTGCAATGTTGAAAAATTAAGGAGTTTTAAAAAAAAGCAGCATTTCAAAATTGTCTAAGGAAAATATTTCAGTTTACTTAATTCTATTTTACTTTTCCCCAGACTTTTAAATCATGATCATTTGGGAAGTGTAGGGTTTTAACACTTCATTCTGAGTTGGATTTTTTGTTGCTTTTTAAAATTTGCTTGGCTGGTGGGTTGTGTTGTTTTATAACAGCAATACCTAGAATTATAGAAGACAAAAAACCCCAAAATAAAATGGAAGAAACCCTTTAATTACTGTATGGAACAGTGCCTGATTTTTGTATCATTTGTCATATATTTCTAGTCACTGCTGACCTGTGTCTCTGCTTACATCCATCATGGTTTAAAAAGCTAATTATGGTGCTTGAAATGAGTTTAGTTAATATTTAGAAATCCTTCAATTATTTGAATTGCTTTTATAATGAGATTAGTTTGACTAGCAGATTTAACGCTATACTGGAAAAAATTAAAGCTAGTTAAAGGCATAAAATCTGGAATTCTGGAATCTGAACTTAATTATGGAAAAGTATTGGTGGAAATAGAATGTCAAAACGCTCAGCAGTTGCTAACCCTTAATATTTCTTTTCATAGAAAATGATTAGTGTGTCTAGCTCAATTTATAAGTTTGCTTCTTTGGAAACTTTCATGAGAGCCATGTTTTGGTGTTAGGGTAAAATGATACATGAAGGTTATTTTTCTGGGCACATTAGATAGCCAAGGCCACTTGATTTTTCTGATCACAAAACAAACAGTCTAGGTGGGACAGAAGGCCACAATCTGTGCTTGCTTTTTCATTGTGTTTATTTGAGTGCAGTTACCCATGCAGAATAGCTAATAATACTGTGGTTAGTAAATTGAGTAATAACTAACACTAAGTAGTAAATAACTGGACATACCTGTTTATCTGCATGAACACATACCCGCTGTGCACACGCCATGTACACACATGGTTGCCAGAGTAAAGAGGGAGCAGAAAAATGATCTGTATAGTACTGTTGATGGACTACTGTGTTAGAAATAATTGTTCATTGCCTTGTTTTGCATAGGGAGGTGCTGGCCCTTTATGATTGCAGTAAGAAAGGCACTTAGACTTTGTAAGGCATCATTTAAATGCTGTTTATTAGACCTGCTGGTTTCAGAAGTGGATATTGCAGATAATCTTCCATGCCTTCAGCTACCTTGGGCCCTGAGTGGTGTGGCATTGACCAGGACTGTTTCCCACAGGCACCACAGCGTGCAGACCTCAGCCTCAGCAGAGATTAACCCCTCTTGGTTATTCACACTCTTACAGGTTGCTTACAAGGAGACAACCCTGTCCGGAATAGTCAGCAATGATGGTACTGTGAAAACTTTGTGCTGTGCTGTCAGATAAAGGCAGGGCCGTGCAGGTGGTACCAAGGGGGAGCTGCCCCAGCTGCTGCTGGGCACGGGCCCTGCAGCTCAGCACAGCCCACGTGGCTCAGCCTGGCTGTGCTGTGGGGCACTGGCTGTGATGGGCACCATCCTGCACCTCTTCCAGTCAGCATGGCTTGGCATCTCCTACTCACCCTCGCCACAGGCAAGCCTGGAGACACAGTCTGGATCGTTTACAATAGCCAGTGAAGTCTGAAATATGAAGCATATGATGCAGCACCGTGTTATGTTCATGTGGTATAATATGTTACATTTATTTTCTTCTACTGCCACATTGTATTTAGCATTCATTTCCTGATTTTTGGGAATTGGGTAGCAGAATAGAAGTACTGCTGAAGTACCCAAGTAAATGCAAACTATTTAGACAGTTAAAAACAAGATATGATAATTAATGTAGATAATATGCTGCATTAAGTTTTTTTAAATTTTTATTAGTTTCTGACTGTAGATTATTTTCTGTTATTAAAAAAAATACAAAATGCATTAAGTAAATTGGAAGCTTTGTCTTTTATACTGTGTCTGCATTCCCTTTACTGATCTCTGTTTAAAGAAATGTGCTTTTCGAATAGGTGAAGATACAGACGAAGATTAGGAGATTGCATTAGGGAAACTCTGATACTGGCAAGACTAATGTCTTGAGGAAAAAAATAGACTATTAAGTTCTTTCCAGGCATATCTCTATACCAGTAAAGTCTAGTGTTTCAAGTGGCACAAAAGATCCTTTTCAGTACCTCATGGAAACATGATCTGAGAGTTGCAATTTGTATGCAAAATTTACAGCTAGATTCCCTGTCAGGCTAAGATGATTTATGTCAAAGTGGCAGTGATTCCTCCTCCTTCATTTGTCTCTAGACTTTGTGTCCCTGAATATTTTCTGCCTCCAGCACTGGAAGTTGAGCTGCTCAGAAATTAATCAATTTTTCGGGGGAGAGGAAAGCAGAAGTTACTTTTTGACTTACAATGACTGTACTTAGACATCTTCTTTTCTAGTCACACAGGAGCCTTCACCAGAGAGGGACTGGGTGTATTTGGAATGTAAGGGCAACTTAGGTTGATTTAAGTGTGTGAAGCTCTATTCTCTCACATACTGTGGAGCATATTTATATAGGCAGTATGTTGCACAGAGGATGTTGAAGCAGGTTTGTAAGGGGCCAACATCCATTTGCAAGGTCTGCAGCTGATGGCATAAATTTATAGTGATGGTGATAGCTACTTTCATAGGGAAAAGGAAAGCAAACTAGTGAGAGGAAGAAAGGAAAAGGGGAAAGTTTTCCTAGCAGTCAGCATGGAAAGCAAGTGATGTCCCAAATGAGCATCCTTTACAGGTGCTCTCTTCAATGCAGAAAATGTTCTCAGTAACACTTTCCCATAGTAATTCTGTGGTTTTTATCAGGACATGCTCTAGCTACCTGTTGCTTACAGTGCAGATAGTGCTGCACCAGGGTAGGTGTTGGATACTGGCTGTTTATAGAGCTTTGTGCATGCAAATCTCAGCATGGCAGAGAGCAAGATATTTATGGCAGTGTTTAACCCTATGGTAAGGTCTTAGTCTTGTAAGTCTCTTCCTATGCTAAGTTAGAAAGTACAGGGCAAGTCAGCTCCCCTCCTAGGGTAGCTAAGTAGATAAAACACAGTCCAGCTTGGAACTGGATGAGGTATGAATGTTTTCATGCTGACTTTTCACTCAAGATAGTGAATACACTACTGGCTAACTTGTTAACAGCAGTGGGTTGTTACCATTGTACTGCATATTGTGACAGGCTGATGAAGTCTTTGTGAGGCTGAGCTGAATCATGTGAAATTACCAGCTTAAGTCTCTGGTAGCTTGGGTATCTGTATACTACAGTTCATTTATTTCACAATGTAGATAACAACTTGGAGTCTTCTCTGGATTTTCTTTATTGAAGTAAAATCCATGGAAGCTTGGTAAAAGAAAGTTTGATGGCCTCTGATAAGACAGAGCTTTTAAAAAAGTTGTCAACTCTGAATCCAGCCATTTTAGACAACTTCTTATTTAACAAAGATTTCTATATTCCTAACAGAGATTATAATAGAGGAAAATACTCTTTTGGCACTCAAAATTTACCAGTTATATACAACCAATTTAAAAGCTCACAGGTTGGAATTTCAAGCAATTTTGCAACAAAAGCACACTAAGACCTTCCAGTTCAAACACTGTATGTTACAGAAAAGCAAAAAATGGTTAAGATTTCATTTTTATTGCTTCTTTAATCTAAGAGTTTTCCAGGCTGACTCTGGGGAAGGAGGTGTTGATGCTTTCAGGGCTGGGTTGCTAACTGATGTAGCTTGCGTGTTTGTCAGCACAGCATTTGGCATGAGTCAGGAGAACTGGCACGCTACTCAGCACAGCCCAAGCCTTGAGACAGTAGGTCAGGTTTGAAAACTATTGGCAGAGCTGAGGACAAAACATGTGCTTACTTTCATATCTGTAGCCATTGCTAGAACCCATACTCCCTCGCATCTCTGGCTTAAATGCAATTGGCGTAAGCCATGTAAAAAAGAATGAAAAACATGGCTGTTTAAATTAGAGCAGTTAAACAATAAAATAAGATACCAATTCTGACTACAGGCTTGTCCAACTCGCCTTGTTACCGTTGAATGCTGGTTTGTTTTATTTTTTGTCTTCAATTAGAACTGAAGAGAGTAGTCCTGAAGTTTAATTGTCCTGCAGTACTTTCAATTATAGAATGTCTGTAAGTGACAGAAAAAATCATATCTTACAGATATACCTAAACTGAGTTTTCAGCCAAGAAATAAAACCACTAGAAACTGAACAGCAGCTTTTGATGTTTTAGTTTGGAAAGTAGTGTTGAAGAGATCATAAAACCCAACCCTTGAGTTTTGGGAGAATTCAGAAGTTGTTTAGTTGTTTTCTTAATATATAAAATTCCTTAATATGTGTCTTGCCACAATCTAGAGAGCTTGAAAAATCTATATATAAAAAAAGAGGTTTCGAAATTAAAAACACTTGTGAAATATAGGAACAAAGGGAGTACAAAACAATGACAAGCTAAAGAACGGAAATAAAGTAATTAAAGCAGTTTCTTGCTTGGTTTTAAGGAATTTGGATGGTGTGATAGCTCTGCAAGCATGTCACGCAAAGTGGTGGTGTCCCTAGGATAAACTACAGCTTCTGTGCACTTGAACAGTTTCTGCTGCACTGAGCCTTCATCTTGGTCTTGTGTAGGGTTGCTTCTTCCTGCTTATATGTTGTGTACTGCAGACTAAGGAGAAGACCATCCCCTTTCTCCTCAGAGCATGGGGGAGTGCACAAACCATTCCTCTTTTTCTCTTTTTTCATAGCTCCACCATTCTGAGCACATTTTTCTTTGATGTTAATTAATGCTTCTTTACAGTGCCCTTTGCAAGACCAAACTCAGAAAAATAAGGCAGCAGCGTATCCTTGCCTCCTGAGGAGCCAGCTATGCTGCCTGGTCACAAAGCACAGGCTATCACCCTACCTGGGCGTGTAGTTCCTACCTGCCAGGTAATTTGCTCTCCTGCTGGGTACTCAGTTGCTGCATAGAACTGTAGACTTCTCTGCTCCCGAAGTGATGTATATCAGCCCTGTGGACCAGTGCCTAAATACTGAACAAGCACTTTAAAAATGAGGGATAATAAAAGAAAGCTTGAGGGCTGTTTTTTGGCCAACTACATCTGCAGCTGCTTGCTTCATAGTGGACTAACATGTTATCCAATCTAATGATCAAAGAGAGAGTAGACTGTGTGATTATTGGATAAATTGCTAAAATTGTCAAGTCACATTTATAAAAGGTTGTATGGTGAAAGAATGGAATAAAATGAAGAGTTTGTTTCTTTTATGAATGCTGACCTAAAGATTTAATATGTGCATCAAAGGGAAAAGATTTGAGGGAAGTGTTACTTGACATGAGTGCTTAGTAATGCAGCCTAAATCCTCACCCAACTTCATTTGTTTCACAAAAGTTACATAGTCCTATGAGGGGAAAAAAGGAAAATCTAGCCAGAAGAACAGCTGTCGAAGCCAAATTTGTAGTGCATGCGTTGCAATGCAGGAGACAATGTAAAAAACTATTGATATTACCATCTCCAAAACTACACCTACAGTTATACAACCCAGTTATCTAATTTACAAAAAGAAAATGAAGTCTGAAATTTTCCTGAGCTTTAGATATTCTCCTGTGCTGCTTGAGCACCCTGTTTACCTTGTAGCAAAAGACTACTCTCTGCATGGAGAGCCTCATCTGTTTGAGGCACAAATATTCCAGTGCATAACATAAAAGGTTGTTTGATCTGAAAGACTTCGATCTCTTATTGATTAGATTGGCCAGCAACCTGGAAAATGGAAAATTCAGATTAGCCCATGCAGTCTTTTTGTTACTCTAGGCACATGATTAGCCTAATATCTGTTGCTGAATTCCCATTATTGAGGTTTTATGTTGGGGCTTGCTGCAACAGAGGAGGATTTTATGCACAGCTGTGTGTAAAGCAGATTTTTTTCCCAAGCAAATATGCTGTGGCAGATGTGGGACACTAAGTTGCCTAAACTTAGGTCTCTAATGCTGCTTGAGACATCGTGGGGTGTGTGAGACATCCACATGGTACCAATGGATTTAGCAGAAGGCCTAGAGGAGACCTTTACTAGAGTGGCAGCAGAAGGTCAGGCAGAAGGTCAGGAAGGTCAGATACTCTAGAGCATTTCAAATGGCCCTGCATAGCTAAGTTTAGGCAATTGACAGAATCCCTAAAAGTGATGTTCAGTCATCGTAGCGCTTCATATAATCCACTAGGACTCCAGCTATTTGTGAGAAACTTGTGTGTTTCATAGGTCAGTCCTGTGTCACATCATGGGGATGATTTAGGTATACAACTGCATCTCGAGTTGTACTGTGTGCTTGTGTTTAGGCAGATAGGTGCAGTTCTTCAGGGTGCTGGTGGGATTTGGATCCAAGTCTCAGATGCCTTTCAAGTAGTCTCTGCCTGTACTTTAGAAAGTCTCAGTCTCCATTTAGAACCAGTGGAAGAATTAGTCAGAACAATTCCTAGTCCAGAATGCTGTTTGTCATGCCTTAAGCTAGTTTGTCTATGTTTTGTATGGATCTCTCCAGAGCTTCACTTTTTTAGCAACTTAGTTCCTACACATTAACTAAATACCTAAATTTAGGCATCTGAATCTAGAGCTGAATCCTGCTCTGAGAAATAATCCTAAGAATGTTGATTTGCAATAATTTTGTCAGTGCTATAGTGGGAGTAATTTGACTGTCGCAGTGGAAGGACTGAAAAAAAGACAAAAATCTCTCCCCAGAGAGAAGTGGGAGAGAAAAGTATTAAAAGAACAAACTATTTAGGGACATATCTGGGTAGCAGCAGTTTTGAGGAGAGGCAGGCATGCAAGCACTGAAATGCTTTTGATTGAATAAAGTACTATTTTGCTGCAAGAAGCTGTTTGGCTGTGGAGAGCGGTGCCCTTGCTCCCCATATGAAGTGAACCCTCAGTTCTGGAGCTTGTTGTCGTGAACTGATCACAGCAAACAAATCCCTTGGTTTGTGGGGGAGCAGTGTAGGGTGCCTCTGGGATTTTTACTTTGCTACAGTTGTCAGCTTCAGACCTTAGCCATAGGGTACAACATTCTTCCCCCAAAAAAGCCAGAATCAGAGGTACTTTGCCTGCATTTCCAATCAATGTTGCAAGATTCTCTCCTTAACATTTGTATTTTAAGGATTGAGAGGTGTGATGATAAAAATCTTTACTGAGTGACTTTGCAAAAACTCCTTTCTTCATTCCTCACACTCCTCCCAGTAGTTTGGGGAAAAAAACTTGGAAGAAATATTAAAAACTACTTGGAAATAGAAATTAAAAGTTTGGTTAAAATAGGTTATATATCTTTAAATATCCTATTATTTCATTCTGAACAACAGATATCGATTTCAAAGGATCAAAAATTAGGGAAATAAAGAATAGTCCAAAGAATAATGCAAACTATTGTTCAGATTTAATTGGTCAGCTGGAAATAGCTGATTTAGACCATTAGATGGCAGCATGAATTTGTGCAAGAATTTCTCAGCAAAAGCATTCTCAAAAAAAGTTGCCTTTTTCTATTCTGAAGCTTTTCATTACTTTAAAATGTCATAATTCCAGCACAAATCAATTAAAACCAGGTTTTCTGCAGGGCTTTATCTCATAATTTTCTTCAAGTTTTCATCTTCTATAATAATTGAGGCTCTAATGCGGTAGCTTCAATGGCAGTTTTCCTTTTTTATGTAAATCTAGTGTGAGTGAAGGATGCCAGTTTGCCAGCAGTGACAATTAAGTGTTTGGTTTATCTGCACAAAGCACAAATTCTGTATTTCATCATATTAATTCATTCCTCAGGCCTGACCTAAAGACATTTCCTTAAAGATAAGGCTACAACTTCACCACTAAATCTGCAGTCTGTTTGTACTAAAGAAGCTTTTTGATGATTTGAACATCTATTTGCTTGTAAGGGACTGAGATTGCCAGCTGATACTTAGTTCAGTTGTGTACATTACCAGCTGAGATAGGATTCAGATCATATCTTAAAGTGAAGCCTTGTACATCACCCTTTTATTTTCCCTGCTAGTGTATTGGCATTATGGTGTAATAATCCAGTCACAGACTTTCCAGTTAATTCTTTGTGTTCATCTTCTGCTTGCTTTATTTCACTTCCCCTGGCCTGTTTGTTCCCACTAGTTGCCTGCCTCCCACACAGACATATTGTTACAAGAAGAGTGTTGAGTACAGCTGTGCTAAGATTTTTCTTTGCTAGTATCTGTTTCTAGGAAAGGAAAAGGGAGAAAGTCAGTCCATTTCCTGTTGGTTTAAAACAGCAGAAACATCTGTTTGTCTTACGATAGTTTTCCCAAAAGAGCAGTGGCAAGGGAGCTTGCAGGTGATGAGCTTTGCCATTGCCAGTAGCTATCAGTTTAGACAATAGTGATTATATGGTTGGCTTAAAACAAAATAAGATTCCTTAAGTGGCAGAGGATATTTATTCCTGCAGTAAATTTTTTGACAGCTAATGTTTAATTTCTACAGTGTTTTAAATCTTAAACATACATAGAGAATCTGGGATCAGAAAACCCAGATTCTGCTATGGAATCTACAGCTTCTAAATTCTGTCCACGATTGATTTTTCTGCAGTCCCCTCACCATGTTATCATGAATTTCCACAATGCACACAAAATGATGTTGGGTGATGTGTCCTGGCACAGTGTGCATATAATCCTTCCAACAAATGCATCCTGTCACTACCATCCACTGCATTAATGGATACATTTAACCTGTAAGGGATCAATAACATATATACTCTTAAGTGTATTTACAGTATTACACTGCCAGCTGTTAAAATGTTATGAAGGCTAAAAATCAAGTTGACAGAATAGAGAGCAAGGTTTGAGGTTAGTGTTCCAAGTACAGTGTCTCTTCATTCTCCAAGTCAATGCACTTACCTGGTATCATTAAAATCTTTTTAGCCTTAATTGTAGAGCATTCTAGATGCTTCATTGCTCTTCGTGCCTAAAATGTGATGCATCAGGCATGACATTTTACAGTATTGTAGCATTCTAAGCAGTCTTTGCTCAAGATGAAGTTGTTTTGTCAATGACCTCTTGGCCCTATTTGTAGAGGAGCTCCTAAGCTCTAATGCTTCAATCTTTTCTTTATTAATTTTTTTATTCATTTTCTTTCAGGATATAGTGACTTTCCCAGACCACTTGCTTTCTTGCTCATTCTGCTAAGAGGTCTGCCTTTGCCTTCTGTGGTTCTTGGCTCATGTTTTGACTAATTCTCCTGAAGTTTCTTCAGTGGACAGTATTCTTTACTTTGGGTCTTTGACTTCCTCAGATTTTTCTCTGCTCTGGAGGAAATGGATCTGGCTCCAGATGTGTCTTCAAGTTTCAGATGTGATTTTTCATGTTCTTACAGAGGCTGAAAACATAAAAAGGTGTAATACAATCCTTATCTTTGGTTTCCTAATATCTATCTTTCAACACTGCCCTTCCACTTGAGAGACTTCCTGTAGAACTTCTGATCCAAAGATCCTCAGAGCCAACAGCCTGCCCCAGCACCTTGTGAATCGCTTCAGTCTGTTGGCTTTGCAACTCACTGGGTGTTCTTTCTCTAGCCCTGCCTTTAACACAGCCAGCTTTACTTTCAGGATATGGACAGAAGAGTAGTCTTGTTGGTATGTATGAAAACAAGCACTGATTCAGAATGCTCCTCCAGGAGCAGGAATATTTTGGGTGTGTTGTTCTTTCCACACAGTTAGCTTTTTATTCACCCTTATCTTTTTCCTGTACTTCTGCTGAACTAAGGGTATTTCAGATGGGACACCTGTGAGTTAGTGGGTTCAATGGAAACAAGCCTGTGTGGGCTTCTTTCTTCTTATGGCCTTTCTGCTGTCTCCAGAACCTGAATATTGGCTTCCAGTAAATATGTTCTCTTTCCTTTGCCTGCTTGTTTTGGTAATGACAGAAGTGAACTGCTCTTAGAGCTCAAACTTTACTTTGAGGGGTTGCTGTAATTTTCCTGAGGGAAGCAAGCAGAAAGGTTAGTGGCTAATTTTTTAAACAGCTTATAACTCTGTAAGATCTGACTGGAATTGTATTCTATCCCTACAAGGTCTTTGTCACTTTTGAAATGAAAGTTCTGCCACAGAATGAGGAAGTATTAAATATTCTGCAGAAAGTTTTTAAAGATTCTTTTGTAACAGAATATATGCAGTCTGAAGGCAGAACTTTTCACAAGAAATTACTGTGTTATGGTTTCTCTTCACATCTATATTGACACATATAATATTGATTTTGGTGAGTGTTTGTGTTCAGTGAAAGAAAAGTACAGTTAACATCTCTTCTGAAATGCCAATTCACAGGATCTTCCAAAGATCTCCTTGTCTTTATAGGATATTTTAAAGAAGAATGCCAGATTAAGTTGGTTTTTACTGTCACAGAAAGGATAGGTGCACTCACAGGTGTTCCTCAGGGACTTTGGCACCATAATTTGTTTGGCTTATATTTTTTACTAAAATGGGGCTGAATCCCTCAATGTTGTGATTAAAAGGGAAATAATCTCGACAAAAACCAGCCCAAAATTTAGCTTTGAGGTTCTGTTCCACAACAGAGGAAAATGTGGAGTCTAATCACCTTATTGATTTAGATTCAAGTCTGACACTAGTGTCAGGGAAACAGAAATGAGAATTTTTAAGGAGGTGGACATCAGCAGCAGAGCCTTGGTTCCTTTCAGTAAAAATAATCTCTTTGTTGACCTTGTTTAACTATCCAAACATTGTAATAACCATTCCACATATTATGAAGAATTTCTTTACAGAAAGATTTGTCAAGCAATAGAACAGGCTGTCCGGGGAAGTGCTTCAGTTACCACTACAGGAGGGATTTAAAAGACACATAGATGTGACACTTAATGAAATGGTTTAGTGGTGTACTTGTTAGTGCTAGGTTAATGGTTGAAATCAACTTTCTTAGAGGTCTTTTCCAACCTAAATAATTCTATGATTCCATTTTAATGGTCCTTGGTATCTCTGTCCTTCAAGATTTCTTTTGAGTCCCTGTTTTCTACAATACAATTCCACCCCATTTTATAAACATTTCTTATGTTTCCTACCTTTTAGAAAGTCTGCAACCTTGTATTTTAGTGTACTGATCTGACATGATCTATATTTTTTTCTTTGCTAATATTCAGTACTAAATTTCATTCACTGGACCAACTGAGATCAGTCGTTGTGCTTTGGTGACCACTACTGTGGCAGTCTCATTGCATAACTTATGCATTTGTATCAGCAATGACTTGCTATTCACTTGTCAGTTACCAGTGTAAATCCATTAAATGATTGAAAAAGAATATTAAATAACAAAAAAGAATATTAAAGGATATTATGTCTGCTTCCCCAGGAAATTTGCACTTTTGATGTTTTTCAGTAGAAAGAAATCAAAGCACCGAAAGGCTTCACTGGTCATTTTTGGTTTCTGACCTTTTGGCCCTTTACAATTTTTTCTATGAAAATTGATTAACAGACACTTTCCTTTCCCCTTCCAGGTGTAGATAAATCTTCCTTCTTAAGGCCATCCACTTTTTTGTCAGCATTCTGATAAGATATTCAGGGCAACATAAAATGCTCTCCCTTTGCAAGTGACCAAGCTCTCTCTCACATTTCTTTTCTTTGCAAGTCTGATGGCACAGAGGAGAAGATTTCTGGATAGAAACTTTAGCTGGCCATGCATGGCCATTTTTAGAGGTTGCAGAGCTGATAACTAGCAAGGTAGGGGAGTGTGCGTCCTCAATTAACTGCACTCATCTGCTGATGGGTGGCCTATTAAATCAGAATTAAGTGTGCTTTTTCAGCTTGTTCTTAATTTCAATCCTTCAATTTCCAATTTTAAAGTGATAGGTTAAATTTCTTACTCATGGTAATGCAATTTAATTCCTATATGTTTACATTCTTCAAAATGGGAAAAGAATGTAGATCAGTACACACTAATTATTTGAATTTAATTTGGATGGTGAGAATCACTCTGTGAGCTTTCTTGGGCCCTCCTCCTCTGTAAACTTTCAGGTTAATTAATTCCTATGAGCTCCTAGCCCTGAGATGTTTTTACTAGTAACACTTTTATTAGTATTACATTACTGGCATAAATACATGATAAAATGAATTAAGTGAGATACTTCATTCTCTCATTTACTTAGTGTCTAGGCTGGCAAGTGACATGTTTTTTTTTTGTTTTTTTTTTGACATGAGTTTCTTATGTAAAAAGAAAATGATTCTGTAGTCAGATATGCAGCATTGTTTATGTTCTTTTACTGTAATGGCTATTTGGACAGCATTCTCAGTAACCACTCTGCATGCTTGTAAAGATTAGTGAGTAATACAGTTCATGGGAAATTTTATGAGTTGAAGTAGATAAGAGTATGAGATGTTTGCCTTCTGGATGTCTGCTTTAACCTCTAAAGTATACAGTGTACATCAGAGCTTCATTATGTTTTTTCCCTTTTATTCTTACTGCACTTGGTTTTGTGTCAAAGAAAAGAATCTTTTTCCTTGTATTTATCTTTTCCTTCCCCCAGCCTCCAACTCCATTTCAGCACTGTCCACTTGACATTTTCCAATGTCTTTAACTCTGGGGGCAGTATTCTGGTTATGTTCCTATATTATTTATGCTATTTTTACAGTCAAGAATAAGTTGACATTTTGTAGACCATCCTCATTACTTAGTTATTCATTTGATAGATAAAAATACTTCTTCAGATGATCATAAAATTTTGTTCTCTTTTCTCTTACTGATTCTGTTGGTTTTCACTTGTTTTTTCTACCTTAGCTTAGTCTTCAGTATACAGTACTTTGGGAGGTTTTTCTCATGATCATTTTTCCCCTGAGTTTTTCCCTATTACTTCTTAGATTTTTTTTTTTTTTTTTTCCTTACATATCTCTTGCACTAGTTTCTCTTTAAGAGAGAGTACTTGGGCTGGTTTTGAGACCCTTCTGGAACTTTGACAAGTGCTTCATCTTAACTTCAGGGGTTTTGATTGAAGGAGAGAGAGCAATAAAACTGGAAGCAGAGACTTCAAATTACTCTGAAACTAGTGCTCCATAGCTACTTCAGTATGTTTGCTCTATTACTTGTCAGCTTAATCCATGACAGTTCTAACTCCTAAACTTAAAACGTCTGTAGCTTTCTGTTGGTTTCTTCTAATTACTTGTGATGAGCAACAGTTTTATTTTTACTTCTTGTTGTACATATTTGCTATAAATGGTAAACAAAGTATTGATAAAGTGATAAATGCAGACAGTAAATATTGAAAGATTTATTTCAGTCAAATGTCTATTGAGCAACTTGAAATTCAGAGAAACAGCGATGTGGCAATATTATTGTCTTGCCATCACAAATTCTGCTGGGAAGATTCCAGATTAGTTAATGTTATGTAAAACTGTATCCTCCTTCCTCTTCTTTTTCACTCAGGAATGTTTCGATATTGTGATTGTGGAAATATGAGTAATTTTTTTTTTCTACTAAGTTACTCATACTGCTTGAAGGAACTACATAGCCTCTAGCTAAGGAAAAGAAAAAAAAATAGAAAAGGGAATTATCATTAGCTTCATGAAAAATTCCCAGACTCATAACAAAGTTTAAAGGAAAGTATAAATAAAGACAGAAAGGTATAAAACTCAACATGAAATTACTGTGTATTAAAGGTAGATTGTGTATGGCTAATGTGTTAACCTTACATGTTATGTGCCAACTCATTTTTTAGGTAAAGAGAGTAAAGTAAATCTTATATTTGTGAGACTCAGTTAAGCATTTTATAGCATTAGATAAGGATAATGTTTTCATTAAACTGAAGGAGAAGGGGATTTGTGTAAGAAATGCAGGGTGGGAAAGAAAAAGAAAAATAATCAGCAGTATTATAAGTTAAGCTAGGAGGAAGATTATTAAGTACAGCTCTTGCAGTTTTAGAATCAACCTTTTAAGTTATTTTTGTTAAAGGTGTTTGCACAAGAAGTAGGAAAATGTTCATGAGATGCAGAAGGCATCATTGATACACAGAAGGGTCAAGATAGGCAGGAAGGCTTGGGTGATAGAGAGGACTGACATATTAGAAATGCAACAAGACTAGACTTTCCAGTCTAAAATGTAAGATTAATAACAGAGGCACTAGTAGTGCTAACTCTTTTGTCACCTAAGGGTTATTCAGTTGAAAACCACAGAACAGAAGTGTTATATTATTAAGTATTTGCAAGATAATCTGAGAAGAACTAATGTGGTTGAATTAGCAGAGAGGCAAATGGGATTTTTAAGATGTGTTGAGCAAGATATTTCTGGTATAGATGCATAAATATTCCTATTATAGAGAACACTGTTAGCCTTTTATATGGTATATTGTCTACCATTCTTTGCTTTTGTATTTCAGAACAGGAGCAAGTATGGGGAAGGGCTGTGAAGGATGATCAAGACAGTGGGTAGCCTTTTATACAGAAAAGTTCTGAAATACTTTAACTTGTTCCCTTTCAAAGCAAAGGCTGATAGGGAGTAGGAAAGCTCACCTTGGAGGATAAACAACAAAAAAATAAATAAGCTATATAAGTTACCGGACAGTGTTGACAAAGAACAAAATAATGTATGTTAAAGTATAGCCAAGGTGAACAGTAGGAGATTTCTAAGTATCAGCTAAGCTTCTAGATCATCGTCCCAGCAGAAGCAAGTAATCTCACTTGTTTTCTAATGGACTTTAACAGATAAAGAGGATTACATTATGCAGTTGCCTGCAACTCATGGATCTTGACTGCTTAATGTGGGATTTTCTTACATTCTTGCATTTGAAATAGAGAAGGGATTTCTATGTTTTAAAATGGGAAGCATCTTTGTTATGTTTTCTGACTATTTTTAAAAAATGGACAGATGCTTTTGAATGTCTTTCTGTTAATATGTTTCCATCACATGGTTTTCTTTGCAATTCTTACATAGTCAGTTAAACATTCTTTTGCTTAGGCATTTTCTTTAACTAGGTCAAAATTGGTTTCATAAATGACCATAGCAAATATTAAATAGAGAAAAAATACTGAATCATTCAGAATTAATTAAATTCATTTAAAGTTTTTAAAGATTTGACTTATAATTTAACACTATCTTTTGAATGAATAATAATCTGGGACAAGTATATGTGAATTTTATTCTTTTAATTCTCATCTAGGAAGCTGGGAGGAGGTCAGCATTCAAATGAGGGATGTCTGTAGCTAAAACTGATACATAGTGTGTGCCTTGCTCACTTTACATTAAAAATGTTTTTGGAGGATGTGACAGTAAGCTAGAAGAGAACAGACAGACTAATTAATCATAGAATCATAGAATGGTTTAGGTTGGAAGGGATCTCAAAGATCATCTTGTTTCAACTCCCTGCCATGAGCAGGAACACCTTCCACTAGACTGGGTTGCTCCATACAACCCATTCCAGTGCCTCACCACCCTCACAGTAAAGAATTTCCCACTCATGTCCAGCCTCTCATCCACCAGCACCCCCAAGTCCTTCTCAGCAGAGCTGCTCTCGATCTGTTCATCCCCCAACCTGTGCTGATACCAGGGGTCACCCCAACCCAGGTGCAACACTTTGCACTTGGTCTTGTTAAATCTCAGGAGATTCCCATGGGCCTGTTTCTTGAGCTTGTCCAGGTCCCTCTGGATGGCATCCCATCCCTCAGGTGTGACAACCTCCCACTCAGCTTGATGTCACACGCCAATTCACTCAGGGTGCACTTGATCCCTTTGTCTATGTTATTAATGCAGATATTAAATAACACCAGTCCCAATGCAGATCCTTGAGGGACACCACTTGTCACTGATGTCCATCAGGACTGAGACACTAACTGCTACATTCATGCTGCACTGTCTAAACACTTTCTTATCCATCTAACAGTCCATTAATCAAATCTGATTCTTTCCAGTTTAGTGAGCGGGGTGTTGTAGAGAGTGGCTTGGCAACTAAATCCACTTATTCCCATCAGGACTCTGTTGCAGCCCATCAGGTCCCAGAGACTTGTTTATATTCTGGTTCCTCAAGTGGTCATGAACCTGACCTTTACTTTCAATAGGAGGGACTTTGGTGATGTGAGAGAGGTTGCCACTGAAGACTGGCAAAAAATGTTGCTGAGTACCTCAGCCTTCACTTGTTGTTACCAGCTTTCTAGCACTGTTTTTCAGCAGGGAACACTTTCTTTGACCTTCCTGTTCTGGTTAACCTACTTGTAGATGCCCCTCTTGTTATTCTTTACATCCCTTGCCAGGTTCAGTTCCAGCTTCACCTTGGCCCTCTTCACCCCATCCCTACACAACTGTACTTCATCTCTATACTCTTCCCAGGTTACCTGTCCTTGTTTCCATGCCTCTGCATTTCCTTATTTTCTTTTAGTTTGACTAGCAGTTCCCAACTCAGCCACACTGATCTCTTGTTTTCCTTGACCAGTTTCTTGCTCCTGGGAATTGCTAGCTCTTGTGCTCTGTGGAAGACTTCACTAAAGATCTGCCAGCTCTGTTCTGCTCTCTTGTCCCAGAGAGCAGTCTTGCAGGGGACCCTATTGACTATCTCCTTGAAGATATGGAAGTTTGCTTTCCTAAGGTTCAGGAGCCTAAGCTTACTCTTTACCTGACCCATATCACTCAGGACTGGAACTACACCAAGTCATGGTCACTGTAGCCCAGGCTGCCTCCAGTTTTGATGTTCCTCATTAGCTTGCTTGCACTGGTGACCAACAGATCAAGTATCACATCCCCTCTGGCAGGGCTATCTATTACTTGGTTCAGGAATCATAAAGTAGAATCATCAAGGTTGGAAGAAGCCTTTAAGATCATCAAGTACAATATCAGTGCAGCACTACCATTCTTACACCACTAAACCACAACACCCAGTGCCAGGTCCAGATGCCTCTTAAATACCTCCAGGGATGGTGACTCCACCACCTCCCTGGGCAACCTATTCCAATACCTCACAACCCTGATCATGAAAATTTTTTTTTCTAATATCCAATCCCAATTGCCCCTGTCTCAGGTTAAAGCCATTTCCTCATCTCCAATCTAAACAAACTCAGCTCCCTCATCTGTTCCTCATAAGACACATTTTCTAGACCTTTCATGAGCCCTGTTGTGCTTCAGTGGACATGCTCCAGCTCCCCAAACTATGGGACCTAAACTGAACACAGTACTTGCTGCATGGCCTCACCAATGCTGAGTACAGGGGGGTTCCCTAGTCCTACTGGTTACACTATTGAGACAGATGCCATTGGCCTTCTTGGCCACCTGGACATTCTGCTGGCTCATATTCAGCCAGCTGTCAACCAGCACTGCCAAGTCCCTTTCTGCTGAGCAGCTCCTCCTCCAGCCTGTAGTGCTGCATGGGGTAGTTGTGAGAGCAGGACTTGGCAGTTTGCCTTAGTGAACCTCATGCAGTCATCCTTAGCCCCCTGATTGTCTGTGTAAGTCTCTCTGCAGAGCCTTCCTACCCTCCAGCAGATCAACAGCCACACCCAACTTAGTGTCACTGGCAAATTTACTGCACTCAGTCGCTACATCCAGATCATCAGCAAAGAGATTAAACAGGACCAGCCCCAAAACTGTGCCTTGGAGAACACCACTAGCACCTGGCTGCCAACTGGATTTAGCTGCATTCACCACAACTGTCTGGGCCCAGCCATCCAGCCAGGTTTTAACCATCAGAGAGTCCCCCATCCACGCTGCAAGCAGACAGTTTTTCTAGGAGGATGGTGGGGGAAATAGTATCAAAGGCCCTACTGAAGTCTGGGTAGATGACATCCACAGCCTTTCTGTCATCTGCTAAGGTGAGTCACTTTGTCACAGAAGGAGATCAGGCTGGCCAAGCAGGGCTTTCCTTTTGTAAATCCATTTTGGCTGGGCTTGATCCTCTCGTTGTCTTGTATGTGCTGTGCAATGTCACCATGGGTGATCTCTTTCATAACCTTGCCTGGAACTGAGGTCAGGCTGACAGGCCTGTTGTTCCCCAGATCATCCTTCCGACCCTTCTTGTAAATGGGTGTTACATTTGATAATTTCCAATCAGCTGGAACTGCATCAGTTGACCAGAACTGCTTTTAGATTATTTGGAATGGTTTGGCAAGTTCTTTCACCAGTTCCTCCATTACTCTGGAGTAGATCCCATCTGGCCCCATAGTCTTGTGATTGTTTAATGAGCATAGCAGGTCACTAGCCATCTCCTTCTCATTTATGGGGGGCTTTACTCAGCTCCTCATCACCAACTTCTAGCTCTGGGACCTGGGTATTCTGATGACAGCTGATCTTGACAGTAAAGACTGAGGCAAAAAGGCATTAGATATCTCGGCCTTTTCCTCATCCTCTGTCACTACCCTCTGCATTTAACAAATGCTGAAGACCTTCCTTTTGCTGCCAGTGTATTTATAGAAACTTTCTTTGTTGTCTTGACCTATAGTGGCTAAATCAAGTTCTAGTTGGGCTTTGGCCCTTCTAATTTTCTTCCTAGATGACCTTGTGACATCCTTACCAGATCCTCCTTCTAGAGGTAATATATTTCTCTTTTTCTGGTTAAGAAGTTATCCTCCATGCATTCCAGGAGTCTAGTCTCCTGGATTGCCTACAGCTCACCCTGCTACTTTCCCAGCAGATATCAGGGTGGTTAAAGTCCCCCAGCAGGACAAGGGCCTATGAGCAAAACTTTTCCTGGAACTGGAGCAGCAAGGCTTCGTCTATAGGCTCTGCTTGATCAGGCAGCCTAGTCTGTAGTAGACACAGTTCAAGAATAATGGACTGTAGCTCTCAAAAGGAGTACTTGGAAAAGAGAGCCTCTTTGTTCCCAGGTGTTGTTGTGGATCTGCTGAAAGAACCAGGAGGTTCACTGTGTGGAGACAAAAGTGACTATACTGGATGTTTCCTTCTTCAAACCATAGAACTCACATCTGTAAGAAATGCACGTGGCTAATGGACTGCTTAGGAAAATAGGATATAGCCAGGGAACAGCTGCACTAAGCATCTTGCTCCCCTAGAGAAATTTCAAATGTTACTGAGAAAAAGTTGTTCACAGTAAATGCTCTTTCCTACACCCCTGCATGGTCTGTGGCTCTCTATCCCTCCACTCACAAAGCTCACAGCATTTTCCTGATTAAACAGTGTCAGCAGGGCTGGCAGCTTGATTGACTTCATATGAAAAAAGAGCCAGATAGAAAAGGTGCAGAGAATAACCCTTTCAGCAAAGCTGGCGTCTGAAGAATGGCTTTCCCGTACTGTGTCGTAGCTCATATTTTAGTGGCCTTTATCTTGGCCACTAAAATATGGTCCCAGTTACTCTTCACTTTGCATTATGGAATGGGAATAGGGTAATACTTCCCATAACACTTGTGTAGTGGGGAAGTAATTGGGTTTATTTGTTCTTTTTTACTTAGTTGAAGAATATGTTGACCATTAGAAATTAGAGAAAACTTCACTGATGTTTTAGCATGAGGCTAAATCATTCCTGGTTTCTGTGAGCTGCATCTTGTACTTGTTTTTTTTTCCCTTTCTAAGAAGAGGGTAACAATATTTATCAAAAACATTTATGCCATTGAGGAATCCATAGAAATGCAGGAAATGCAGTACGAACACATAACGTATGTACTAATACTTTATTTGTGTTTGTGTGTGTGGATTTGATGGCCAAAAAGGAAGAGGCCCCAAGGGCTCCTTAGTATGCAATTAATATTTTGGCTAGAAAAGCAGCAGATTGTTTCAGTATGCTTACATGTTATGACATCATATTCCAGTAAAATTATAATGAACAGAATTTTTGTTTGTCTCTGTGGCAAACCAAAATGAGTTTTTTAATTGTCAGCAGACCTTGGTGATTTATTTAATTATAGTGGCGCCCACTCACACCAACTTAGTTGAGGTCTGTCAGCATTTCTGTTATGAACCCCTATTTTTAGGGGTTTATAACTTGTTGTAAATATTTACTCATTGCTGAAACTTGACATCCAAGGTCACATTCATAGAGCAAATAACCTTTTTCAGGTTGACTGTTCTAGTGGCATTAGCTAAAAAGTAGATTTCTGATGCTGTGAACTTAAAGGGAATAAAAGGAACCTGCTTTCCAGACCTCTTATTTGAAGGATCTTTTTAAGAATATGAAATGTCCAAAAGAGCCAGATGAAAATGAGCTTGTTTTCATAGGTTATATGTGATTGTGTATTATCTGTTATCACACTTTGTTTTCTTCCAACTGACTCTGTCATTTCACATGCCATTTTGTTGTCTTCTAGTCTTACAGTCTTCTGTTATTTGTCTGTGTTGGTCAGCTTATGTTCTGAGGAGTGTGCCAGTATCATCTGAAAATCTCTTTTACATAAGAATTTTCTCCAAGGAAAATCCTAGCATTTGTAGCTGCCATGGCCATGTAGATTGCAGGAAGATGCATATTTTCTAAATCAATATAATTTTAAAACTTTTAGAGACCTAATGATTCCATATGTGAGGTGTTGCTGTTTGAAATCCTGACTCTCAGTTCTGTGGCTGAACAGAGTGACAGGGGTCTGAGGAGTGTAGAGCTGACGTGTAGATGTTCTTATGATGGAAAATATTGTGCTGATACATTATTGCAGAATAATCACTAAATTCTATATAAATATTCCAAAGATTGCTAATGCTTTCAGCCCTTTCTGATAACTCATGTAGTATACTAGGAAGGTTTGTTAATGATCAGTGGCAGATACAGCATTTTGCCTTTGCATGGGCTTGTTCTTTACATGAGTGTACATCTTCAGGATGCAGAAACATTAATTATTAAAACTCAATTTAATTGTCACACTGTACTTTCAGACTGTAATATTATGATTACTTTTGAGGCTTTTGTTAATACAGTCTCTGTCCTCACCACTGAATAGAGGAGAATGTTGTTTCTTTTGACATGTTCCTTGTTGTAGAGAAGCCAGTAGCCTCACAGATTTCATTCATTTTCTGAGGATTTCAGGTGTTCCTTTGCACTTTCCTGGCAATGCTCATATTATCAGTGCTGTGTTACAGCTCTGCTTGAGGCCAAGGAGAGCAAGAAAAATTTAATCAAAACCATGTAAAAGCTTAATCATTCTGGCAATGCCAAAGAGCTGCATGAGGCTCTAGAGCCACAGGCTGAATATCATTTTTCCTTATTATCACATAAATAGCTCCCTAAACACTCTTTAAAAGAAAAGGTGGGGAGGGGAGAAGGAAAAAGAGAAGGCTAGTTGTGGGATTTGAGTTTATAAAGTGGATTAATTTCATGTGCTTTCCTCCTTTGAATGCAATGGGGAGAAAGGTAGGTCTAGTAACTCAACAGGAAACAGGAACTTCTGATGGATATTGTATTTTCCCTAAATCTAGGTAGTTGCTAACAGCACTACCTCATTTTTTTTCTATTTAAAGAGGATTGTGAAGTAATGAGGTGGGACATGCTATCAAGGTGCCTACTGCTTTTGCATGACACAGCTTGTCTTGTGCTAAGCAGCAAACACATGCAGCCATTTCCACTTCTCCATCTTCTGGGATGGAGGGAAGATTCCTGGAACTCTTCAAGGAAGATGAGAGTACCTGTTGCTGCAGGGAAAAGAGATCTAGAGGAGGCTGTGGTTTCTAGCAAGCTCTAGCAGCTGCCAGTAAGCTCTGTCAGCTGCTCCTGGTCAAAAGCTGCATTGAGCTTTCCTTCCAGTCATCTGATTAGAGAGGGTCAAGCACCCTCTCAGCAGATGCTGGGGAAGAGCAGATGTAAATGCAGGGCCCAGAGCACTGCTCCCAGAGACAGCCAGCAGGCACTGCAGATTGCCCAGCAGAAGATGCAGAAGGGAGTTGGAAACTCTGCTGAGGATGGGGTTGTGCTCAGCAGTGCTGGTGATGCACCACCTGGCACCATTCCTAGCACCATCTGGAGAAGTTCTCCTGTTACATCAGAGACCTGGAATCAGAGCTCACTCCAGAGCTCTAGCTAGGCTGTAGAGATAGTGATCTTGTCTGCAGGAGGTGTGCTGTGTCAGAAGATTTGTGGTTTTGTCCTTTACCAAGTAAAGAAGATGCAGGACGATGTCAACAATCTGCTGACATCGCTAGATCAAATGAGTAAGGGATCACTTGGATCTTCTCTAAGACCCTGCAAGTACAAGAGTATGAATTCCCAGCCATACCAAAGGAGGAGCAGGGAGAGTCAGTGCTAATTGGGCTGGGAAACTGGGAGGGAGTCCTGTGATGGCAAGAGCTGGAAGCTGGTAATTTTTGGCATTGGGAGGAAGATTTCTTCTCCATCTTCAAATCTGCAACAATATCAATGCCAAGTGTTTGAATTCCATTAGGCATGTAGAAACTTTGTAACAGTTTTCCAGAAAGTGTGGTCCAACACTAGAACAGGTCATCCAGAGATGTTGTGGAATCTTCATCCTTGGAGACCTCCACAATACCTTGGACAAGGCTTGAACAAGACAGTCTAACTTCAAGTCTGGACCATGTTCTGGATGTTGCTTTGGACCAGATCACCTCCAGAAGCCTTTCCAGCAGAAGTTATTATATAATTTTATGAAAATATTACATAAACAAAAGCACTTCCAGGCCTTAATAATTCTCAATAAGCATGTTTAACTGTAAACAGTGTAAACTGTAAACAAGAAAGCGAAGTAAATACCCACTTTTTGCATGTCATAAAAGCAACTTAGCTCATTCCTTCAAGGCCCTATAGCCAGAGGCATATTAGAGCCAGTGTTATGCTTGCTTCTTTCCATATAAATGTAGTTTTAGAATTAGGCACAAAGTTTAGGGACATTGAGGCCAGAGTACATACTCATATTTGTCTGTTTCTGAAGTGTGCTGCTCTCTGATCAACTTTGTATTTTGTTTCACAGTTGAAATGACTGGGTTACATTTATTGATGAAAATTCAGACAGTCTTAATATAAAAAAGTTGCCATCTGTGTCCACAGATGAAAGTGGAGAGAGCACACTTTAAAAAGGATTCTTTCAGAGGAATAAGGAAAATATAGTACTGTGTTTGATTGAATCTAGGTTGAGTCAATCTAGTTTAACTTGATGGACCTTGCTTTTGTCCATGCTTTTAGAATCCTGGAATCCTGGGCTTTCTTACATTGCTGTAAAATATGAACAAGTTATTTGTCAAGTGAAGATCCATTTCTGCTAGGTATATTCTCTGTCATCTGACTTTGTTGTCCCTTAGAGCTGAGCTATGATGACAGGTTTCATATGAGCAACCTCACAATCTTTCTTCCTCCGTGCAACTTGTCTGGGACAGGAGTTATCTCCCAGGCAGGGCTTCCACTGGAGTTTTTTGGTTCTCCTTAGGTTTCATCTTCTCAAGATACAAACCAAGAGGAGAGCTGAGCTAGGCTGTTGGGCTGATAAATAGTAGAGCTCATTGCAGAGCTCCACAAATGGAGGTGAAGAAGCTGGTTTGCACATAGGAGCTGCTGTCAGAGTTACCAACTGCCTTGCTGAGGAACAGTCCATGTATTTGACTACTGGGTCTTATACTGGGAGAAAAGATAATGTTTCATCCCCAAATACTACTCTATTTTACATAAAATGGATGGGTAAAATTCCTAACTTGTATTGTTGTTTTCTTTTCATGACTTCCTTCCAGGTATCACTGCCCAGTGCCTAAAATTTTCTATGTCCAGTTAACTGTTGGCAACAGTGAGTTTTTTGGTGAAGGAAAGACTCGTCAAGCTGCTAGACATAATGCTGCAATGAAGGCCCTTCAAGCTCTTCAGAATGAGCCTATTCCAGAAAAATTACCTCAGGTCTGTGCTTCAGGATTTTTTTTTAATTAACTTGCTTTTTCACTGCTATATCTTAAAGTGGCATATATTGCTACTTAAAACTTAAAATATTGTGTCATATTTTAAAAAATACTGAACAGAAAAATTATTCTCAGAATATTCCTTCTAAATTGAAAGCAAAATTAGAACATTTCCCAGTCAAAGAAGCCAAATACTTGCAAGACCTCTGGGAGCAGCTGAAGACCACTTGGGATACTGTTGGTTCTCAACAGCAGGTGTGTGTTTGTAGGAAACTAAATTGAATCCTCAATCAAGTAAATCACTGTGGCTTGGTTATGCTGAGATTAAGGGGCACTGGTTACAGGTTAGTCATGAACAACACCTCTGTCACTTCATGGGTTAGAGCTGCAGGTGACTGGAGAAGGCTGGAGGTAACACTTTGCCGAGATCACGGTGGAGGGAGTACAAAGTGTTGCACTGTGTAGAGCTGAGTGTAGCTCTCCAGAGAACTGGAGACTGGTTGAAAGAGAGTTTAAGGGCTTCATGGTGCCAAGGTTCAGGCTCCTCCCTGCTGCTGCCCGTGAGAAGTGCACACAGGACACCATGCGGTGGTGGGGTGTGCTTTCACCATGGGACATGGTCCATCTTAGTAAGACTCTATTTCCTTCAGCAAAACTGGCCAGCTTGGTTATCTGTGGAAGATGATTGATTCATTGCTCCTCAAACATCAGGCATGGATCAGAGCCAGTACACATTGTACTTATAAATACATTATGAGGTTGAGCTTCTTTCTTCCCCACTCCGTGACAGTGTGCTCCTGAGGGAGCAAGGACAGACCTGCTGGTACCCATCTAGTAATCCCATTAGTAACTCAGTGAACTTGACTGGGATGGGATCTGTGGAATATAGCACAGTACTTACTTGCATAGGTCTATCTTTTGGCCTTCATGACCATCCTTCTGTATATTCTTCTATTTCAAGCTATCATTTTTTCCTTTTATTAGAAAAACTTAATAAAGGATAAAATCCTTTATCCATGTTAAACCACTGGAAAGGAGTATTGCCATCTTCATACTAATTGGGCAAATGTGTAGAAGAGCATAAGGTGAGCAGAAGCAAGAAGCAATCAGCCAACAGGGCAGGGCTGCTGGTGAATGTGCTTTCACAAAGAGCTATTGTGTGTCTGCCAAAGCACCTCTGCTGTCTCATAGATGTGAGGCTAACAAAGGCCTTTCAATTAAAGTGTCAGTTGTGGGGATGAGGATCAAATTTAAGTCCAAAGTGCCTGAGACACTCCTGAACATATTTTATCTTCCTAAGGCTTGAAACTTCATTGCTCAGTACTAATGTTTAAACCTTGATCCTCCCTTTTCTCTACTCACTGTTCGGTTCTCTACTATGTTTGGTGAAAAAATATGCAGGGAGTTAAATTGTAGGGGCAGAAGGGACAATAAGGGATTTTCTGGACAGATGTGTTTGTATTGATCATAAAAACTTATAGTTTCTATTTTAGACTATACAAATCTGATTAAACTAGAGTACAGCTAGAAAACCTAAACATTCTTGGCCTGAAGGCTTGCTGAAAGTCCCGTGAGCATTATATTATTTTATGTAAATTATGCCAGTGTTTGATTATTCTCCATTTCAAAGATAATTTGTGAGGTATTCCTTTTAGAATTAATTTAGCTTAATTTTCTATTTAATTGGTGTTTTCTTATGTTTGCTAAATGAAACCAACAGATATCAAAAATCTCTCCCACACATATATTTAGAGGTTATTCTTAAGTATTTTTGAATTTTTTGTAGAACTGATTATTTTTGTAGTGTCTCAGTGCAAAGTCTTTTTTTTCTAATCAGTAATTCATTCTTCGGCTTTTTTTTTTTGCCAGCTTTTTAGATTATCAATGTCCTTTATAAAGCACAAACTTAATTGAACACAATATCAAGTAATATTCTCACTAATGTTTTTTACAGAATAGTAGTATCCCATTCTTTATATCCCCAAATATTTTTTTACTTATAAATATTGTCCTTTTAACTCTGCTGATCTTTCTCAGTGAAACTAATCAATGCTTTGCCTGTCCTACAAATAATGATCTACATTCTTGATTTCAGTGGTACTTTAATTTCATTATATGAAATGAGCTAGAGGTCCTACATAATTTCATTGTAAATACCCTTGTTATTGTTTTGCACAGCACCTTTATTTTTCTGTAGGTTCTATAAACTTTACAATATTTTGTTTTGTATTTAGCTCCAGATCAATATCAGGCATGTAAATGGCTTTTATCAGAATAAAAATTTTGCAACAATTTAATGAGACAAAAGGTGTTCTTTGTCTGCATGCTGTACCTGAGTACTGGATTTTTGGCCCTGTGTCATCTTGAAGATTAATATATTGAGAGTTTAAAAATGGTAGATAAAAGATTGATCCATTTCATTGTAATGTGAAGAACCTAGTGCTTTTTAAATGTTGTTTTAGAGCTGTGGTATCTGGATTTTGTAGCTATGCTGGTGGCTGAAGATTTAGATCAGACTTTGTTATGTAAGATGGGAGCTCTGCAGGAATCCACCTAATTCAGACCAAGTGTCTTTGAAGTTTACCTCCACTAATAAAAAATTAGGAGCCTGGCCAAGGTTACATGATTGTTGAGAGATCCCAGTTTGAAGTACTTCAGAGCTTTGCAGTTTGAAAATAGCTGGAAGTGAAGCCTCTGAGAACTAAGGAAATGTGGCCTGGGGGACAAACACCAAAGGCAGTAGTTGCAAAAGGCAAAACTCTGACTGATCCTGGTGCTAATGGTTGTGTGAGAAAATTTAGATTTACCTGAAGAATAAAGCAAAGCTGAATTTTAGGCAGAATAATGTTTCATGTGCCTTTTGTTTTTTTTATCCCTTTGCCTCTGTGTTTGTTATGTTCCTATGGATAAATAAATAATGTTCTGTGTTGAGCAAGCTGTTCTCTGTCACTACCTTTTCACACTGGTCATAACTCCCAGAGGGAAGTTGATGGAGGGGCCATTAACCAGCTGGACCTGCTGAGGACACCTGTAACCTGGTGACCCAGTCAGAGTGTGGGGGTGATTGACTGAATTTCTTCTGAGAGAAGTACAGACTTCTGTACTTTCCAACAAGCACAGATTTCCTCCTTGCTTAGAAGGGGTACCCACAGAGAGCCTGAGAAATTGGTCAAAGTATCTGTTTGATCCTCATGTTTGACACAAGTGTGTACTCAGACAATTGTTATCCATGTCATTAACATCTATAGACATGATTTTGCTGTTTATAATTAATTTATAAATTAAGGTGTATGTGTTCCTTTGTTGTGAAGCATAAGCACAATATATATGGCTTCAGTTAGCAGATGTCTGATAATGGGTTGCTGAGATGGATGTACAAATGCTGATTTACAGCCTGACACGAGACTTCAAAAGTCTTTGAGAAATTGGGAGGAGAAGGATACTATATTTTGTTGATCTTCTTAGAATTGTAGTATGATTATGTATGCATCATTTTCAGAATGGAGAAACAGGAAAAGAATCAGAAGAAGATAAAGATGCAAACAAATCTGAGATCAGCGTAGTGTTTGAAATTGCTTTGAAGCGCAATATACCTGTCACTTTCGAGGTATGTGTTACATTTTTATCTGTGTTACATATTTATCTTACTAAGAAAGCATTAAAAAAGGTACCACTAAAACTCAACACATAATATGCATTTCATATTCATGGGAATTATAAAAAAAAATTGTCAGTATATCAGAGTCTAAGACAATGACTTTTTACTAGTAAAACAGATGCTCTTTCAGAACTTTTAGAGATCTAGTATTTGGTTACAAACACTTGGATAGCAGAAAGACATTTAAACCATTTTCTGTACAGAGCTGTGGGGTTAGAATCTGTAGCCACACTCAATATGATTTGAAATAATCTTCAAAAGAGTTAGCCAAAGTCTTTGCTTTAACTGTTGGCATTCATACGCTAGGAAAGTTCCAATTGAAACATTTCACCTTCAGTGTGCTGTCTTCAGAAAGTCATGAGTATCTTCCACTCTGATACACTTTCACTTATCTATTTCTACTTAAGCTTTCATGAGTTTTTTTGTTTGTTTCATATGATTTTATCTATGAACCCATTTCTGACACCTTTGTTTACCTGAAGTGATAAAGAGCATTTGGAATAGCTTCAGTGCTATCAATGAAGCAACCAAGGGAGAATGAGTGATACTAACAGGATTTTTTTCCTATGAGAAAGTTCTCACAAAACCTTGTTGTAAAAATCTAACATTGTTGTGGTAGGAAGCACTAGATTTTCAAGCTGTTTTGGGTTTTTTTGTGTTTTTGTTTTAATGCAGAAAATGCTAATGTAAGTGGCCTTTTATTATTTTATTTTTCTGCATTTTGTTTTACATTTAAACTGAATCTGCATGAAAGATGTGGATAGTGCTTATACTGGTGATGGTTATTTTCTCCAGTGCTTTTTCCTGTTAAAGTATAGGCATGTATTTGCATGTGAAAAGAATCAAAACCCCTAAGCTGTGGCATACCTTGCAGTGTTCTGTATGCAGTTTACTGACATGTTTGGCCCATGTCCCTGAATTAGCCAACATCAAGTAAGCTATTTGGACCTTCTTACACATCTGAGAATTCTCTCAGAAGGTAGGTAAGAAAGACAAAGAATATTGTTCATGACTAAGGAATTCCTTGGTATAGCAAAGGCATAGATGCTTAATATATGTGGTCTATGTGGTATGGACTAATTAAAACATTAGGAGAATGCATAATCCAGAGGATAAAACTGGTATGTCTGGGGCTGTTGGTGTATCAGTTTGCCACTACATGCCAATCACCCAACTCTTAGCAAAGAGCAGACATAATGGAAACACATGCTTGTGTTTCAAAAAGGAAGCTGATAATTAGTCTCAGTTTTTAAATATGTTTTTTCTACCTTAAACATTTAAAAATATTTGGAATAGTTCTGTACCAATCAATGCACTAAAATGTAAGGAGATGTATGGTCACTGGTCACAGAGGAGCTTGGAAGCTGTAAAGAAAAGAGGGGTAGTACTTTGAATGTCTTCTCCACTCCTGTTTGAGCTTATTCAAGGGAGAGCATTTGATAAGGAGAGAGTGAAGGCAGAAATACTTTGTAAGGAAAAATCTAATGTGTCACTTGCCAAAATGCAACATTGAAAAAAGACAATTTTTTGCTCTCCTGACAGGTTTTGTGTTATTTCCTGCCTTAAATCTAAATGTAGGTGACATTCTTAAATAGAGTTTTGATTGAACTTGATTCTGGCTTACTTTTCAATAAAACTGCTAAGCAGTTATGGATAATCCCCAGGATCTGATGTTTCTAATAGGATTTTATTCACTAATGGTCTTGTGTTATTCCAGGCAGGCATCAAAGCTTTTTCTAGCTTTTATTTTGTGTGTGGTAGCTATAAAATGATCTGCCTTTTCTTCATCTGACAAAGCTTTAGCCAATGTTCCAACAGTGCTGGGTTATGCAACAAAGTAATGACCATAAATATATATTAAGTTCTATGTAAACATGTCCTCAGAATTGCACGAGCAGTGAACAGTCCTGTTTCGTGTAATGTGGCTAGTTTTAATTGTCTAGGAACTTCAGGATGATTTTAACAAACTTTCTATCTATTAATTTGTTAAATAAAAACATTCAGTTGTAACAAGGAACAAGCTTTACTCCATACTTGTCACTGGTGCATTCTTAGCTAACTTTGATTCATCAACTTTTAAGCCAAAATGCAACTGCTCTAGGGCATTTGTGGGGTTCCCAATGAACAGTTTTTAAGGATGACTACAGAAGTGACTGCTGTGGGAATTGTTAGAGTAGCTGTAGAATGGTCAGTTCACTTCTTATTCCTGCCTTGACAGTTGGCTAAAATCTTGCCTTTTTTTGTTTTGTTTTTGTTTCAATAGATATGGTTTTTATTCCTTATTTGTCAGTAAGGAGTGGATGAGCCTAGGAAACATAACTGAGATCAACAGCTTCAGATATTAGAACACGTTGGGGTGTTTCAGACTGCCATTTTATTTTCAATATTTTTCTTTAGAATAGCAAATATAATAATGTCTTTTCATTCTCAGTATCAGGAGTGAAGGCACAGAATCAGGAGTGAAGGCAAATTTTCTGTCCCTCCATCCTGTCCAGTGTTCTTCTGGAAAGTGTTCTTATGTCCCAGTCTTATCACAGTAAGATTCTGCAGAGAATTATCAGAGTTTCTGTGTTTTGAACCTGGGACAGGCCAAATTGCAGACTCTGGGAGAGTAGTTCTCCGCAGGAAGTTTCACACCTATCTGACTTCTGCTGTCCTGGAGATTAAAGCTTTGGATGACTGACTACTGAGTAACTCTCATTGGTTTTTGCAGAATGGTCACCCTTCTCACTGCATTTTTACACTTCAACATTCAGACTCTTCCTTTTATCTTTTTTTATTTTTTCTTTTTTTTTTCTTTGTAACTGGGAAAATCTGGTGTGTCTGCCTGCATAAGCTCATGGAAATATATTGATATTTTAATATCTTATAAATAATTGTGTATTCATAGATGTAGGTGACATGGGTTTTTTGATCTGATTTTTGTCTCCTCTAGTTTTGGGAGGGTTTAATGTCCATTTAATCTTGTCCTAATCTTTTGAATTTTCTACCTGAAATCTCATTAATAATTAAAGCAGTGTTACTCTTTCACTGTAATCATACTTCTGTTTTTCATTTGTCAGCATGATTCATTAAGTTGAGCCAAATTCATTCTTGATGTAACTTGACCTTAGATGTGTTTTGGCCCCATGTGCTTTCTCTTGCTGTAATAATTCTTTAAATCCATGGAACAGAAAAAGAAAAGTGTATTGAACTGTCACCCTTAATCAAATTCTCAGCTTTAAATTAGCCATGATTAGGTCCACAGGTCGTATCTTTCAACTGAGGAAATAGTTTAATGTCCTAATGTGTATAGTGGTCTTAGATAGCAAAGGTTGAATTTCTTTTTAGTGTTTTCTGTCCCGAGGCTCATAGCACAACTGTTTGAAATCATATGGAGTAAAAAAGATCTGAAATCTGGGGTTAACCAAAAATGTTGTTAGGTAAATATTTTTTTGCTTAATTACCAAATTTGGATGTTTAGCTTGATCCACATCCCATCTGAATCCTATGGGGTTCATTCCATTGACAACACAGACTTTTTTCCATTTACACACTAACAAAGACAGAGTTTTTAATGTTTTCCAGTAAATTATTTACCTTGTGTCACGTACTTAAAATTTAAAAGATGAAAAACACACTAGAATGCATTAGTTTTATATTAAGAAATATGTTCTTGTGTATATGAAAATATAATCTGGTTTTGTATTAACATTCTTTCTCTCATATATATATATATATTTGTGTGCATTTATATAAATACAAGAAAACTTATATAAACCAATATTTTAGGAACTCAGCAATTATATTTCTTAACCAAGTTATTTTTTCCTTTTTCATCTGGTCAGTATAGACATTCCTGTATATTTTATTAATACATTATATTGCAGGTAAAGACAAACACCTATATAACAGTATTAGTAGAACCACAGAAAGATTAAGGACCTTAGTAAGGTTAATTTAGCAGTGTTTTACAGCAAGCATGTTGTAATACTTGGATAACAAAGTACAGGGATGGTTTGAGGTGCTGTAAAATCGAGTGGCAAACGCTGCAGTGCAATGAAGGTGCTCAGCACAGACACGACAGCCCACTGTGTCCGAGAGCAGGAGATCCTGGCACTGGGCTCATCCCAACTCTGGTGCACGCAGGGCAGCATCCTGGGGCTCAGTGCATTGAAAGCACTGCTTCCTTCTCATGTGGTCAAGCTTTAGTGGGCAACTTTCAACTGAGGCAGTGTTGAAAAGACTTCTGAAATTAATACCTGGAATCTTAGAGTGGGAACACTTCTGGACTACAACAGGAAATTCCCATTCTGGCATAGATGTCATCTTATTCTGGGAAAATGGGACAAAGTTGTCTGTTAATTTTAATTTTGTGTCTTTTTATTGATATATGCTGTGGTAATTGTGTTTGTTGGGTGAAATTGCCACAAAAGAGAACTTAAAAAAGAAATACAAGCCTAAGGAGACCTCATTACAGTGCAACAGCAAAACTAAATAATGCAAGGGACATGACCTTGATAAAAAGAACTCTAATACAAAACATGTTGTAATAATGTCAAGATTGAAGGTTTGAGCACATTGAAACTATAGTTATTACACCAAGAAGGTCCTGATACCTTTACCTTAGTTCCCTTTCCCCTCCCTCCTCAACCTAAAGAGACATTACTCTTCTTCAACAAATGGTTTGATGTAATTCCATCAAATGAAAAAAAAAATATTTATATTGATTTTGAAGGTATTTTAAAGAGGTGCCTGTCAGATACTCTAATGTCTCCTTATACATATTACATATAACAAAGATTAAATTAGGTAGCTGCTTCCGCCCATCAAACAAAATAACTGAACCTTTTCCCAAATGAGGTCTCTTAATTCCTGATAGACATTGTCCAGACCAGTAAATGGTGCGTGCATACATGAAGAGATGGATGGCTATCCTGGCACTCGCAGTGCTCTGATTTGGGGGTGAACACATCCTAGCATCAGCCTTCTAAAAGGAGATGTGTATGTGTGTGTGGTGTGTGTGTGTGTGTTTGTGTGTATGTATGTAAAAATGAAGACAGAAAAACAACTAAAAGAAGGTATAGCATTCAGAACTTAATTTCTTTCCATGTTACTATAACTTGTTGCAGTGAAATACTTCAAATAGGTTTTCTTATTGTTGTACTACATGTGTTTGGAAGGGAATGAATAAATGATTTTTTTATTCAGAAATGATTGGCTTTTTTGTGAGTTACAGTGGCTCTTCTGGTAATTCTTTTCAGTACTGTTGGGAGGGACAGCTGAGAGTCATGGAGGCAAGAATGTGTCAGCCTTTCAAATATATGGGATATTGCTCTGAGCTGTGTGCTCTGGCAAGGCAGGAGTTGAGAGCAGGCATCCAGCCTGCACCTATTGAGACTGAAGTTTGGGACTATGAACATCCAATGGTTTGTTGAGAATAGAAAAAAGTATTACAAACAGGTTGAGGTAATGCCAAATTAATACAGCTTTGAATATGTTTTATATAAAGAAATAGTCAAAGCCTGGTAGACCTTAATGGATTTAATTGCTTTAGTATGTGAAGCACCTTGCAAAGAAAAAACCCATCAGCCTTGGTTTAAATAAACATAATTGTTGTATATTGTGTTGTTCTATAAATCATGAAAAATGTAGGTCTACTCTTATTTTCTGTGAAACACTGAATATGGTGGTTAGATTTGCTTTATCCAACCAGTCTTAATTTTTTGTCCTCAAACCTTGTACTGTCATTAATACTTGTCCAAGTTCTATGGAAACTAGTCTAATGCCTTCAATTAGCAGGAAAACTGCACTACTACTAAGTTCATTGCAGTGATAACAAACATCAGGTTATCTTCTTGTAGGGTGCTTTGACTCAGTGTTACTTTCTCTTAAAAGGTGATTAAAGAAAGTGGACCTCCTCACATGAAGAGCTTTGTTACACGAGTTACAGTAGGAGAATTCACTGCAGAAGGAGAAGGCAACAGTAAGAAGCTCTCAAAGAAACGTGCTGCAATGGCTGTCCTACAAGAACTTAAGAAACTTCCTCCTCTTCCTGTGATTGAAAAGCCAAAACTTTACTTTAAAAAGCGTCCAAAAACAATATTGAAGGTATGTCTCCACCTTTGACACAATTAAGAATGTTTGCTCTTATTTGCCATTTTCTGTCAATATTGTTACAGTTGCTTGTTACTGTCAATATTGTTACTTGTTTGCCTGTGCTAATACGCCTGGTCTTTTTTTAAATCCTGAGAATGCTGTGGGATTCTCAAACAGAATGGCTTGTAAATAGCTCACATCACTGAGGTCTTCAAGGGTTTGCTTCAGGTCCAGTGGAGGATCAAGCCCTCCAAGCAGCTCTGTCCAGCCATGTGAAGTTTTAGCATCATCTCCTCAGAGAATCCCTTTAGCATCTCTAGTGGTTCTCTCCCTGGGCTCTCTCCACTCCCCAGTTCAAAGAGAGAGAGAGATACATGAAAAAGTAAATTAATGGGATGCTAATTTAGTGCTTCAATATTTCATTAAAAGTTTGACCATTAGAAATCTGTACACTCAGGATACAAAGTGCAGAGTTCTGAAAGAGCAGCCACCAGAAAACCACTTTAAAATAAGCAAATACTTTGGAGAGTGCAAAACTGGATTTGGAAAATGTACAAAAGACTTATTTGTCACCTTCCTTTTTTCATTTGCCTTCAATACAGAATAAGTGATTTTTTAGGGAAACCTAGATTAATTAGATACCAGTCTCCTATTAAAATCCTGGGGATCTAATTTTCAGAAACCTATATGAAAAAATGGGCAGGAAAATGTTTTAATGGAATACCATCAGCATTAATGCAGCCTTAAAGCTGGAAGATTGGAAAAGTCTTTTGGCTTTAGTTTTCACCAAACATCTTGGAAAGTTTTTCTCAGGAAAGACGCTAAGGGTATAATAATGAAAAGATTTCTTATATTACCATATACCATTTGCCATTACAAACTTTAAATTTAATTATACACAGTTGGCCTTGTTAGAAAGAACATTAATTGTCAAAATAAGCTGAATGTGTAGATGGTTTTTATTTTTTGAATATCCAAACTTCTGAAATGCTTTCAATGTGCCCATTTCTTTCAATTTAATTTGCATGTGTTTTGAGCATCAAAAAAAGTGGCAACAATAACTTCTTTTTATTTGTATATATATTTATGAGGTTGTATCTTATGGCCTGCTCTTTATTTAGCCTGCTCTGCATTTTGTCTCTGCCTGGCTTCTTGCCCACACAGCTGCCCTTGTGTATGACATTGTCTTAGCTCTTTCACCTACATCTTCTCTAACTACTTCAGCAGTTACACTATGTAGGATTTGCTGCACAGCTTTCTAAATATAATATCCCTCTCTGGTCTTTGCCTTCAGTTGCTGATCATTTCTTCAGGTTCCTGAACGCTTGTTTGTTATTTGAGAAGCTCAAGCAAGCATGAGTGTTCATCTTCTCTTAGCCTGCAAATGGTTTCATAAAAGAGAAATAGCTTCATAACATAGAAACAATTCTACATTCAAATGCCATTTACATTTGCAAGTGCATTCTTTGTGTTATCCTATGTAAATCAGTTAAGTATGACTTCAGATAAATTTTTGTGGGTCTTAATTTCTTCTTAAAATCTACAAACAAATATTTTCGTAGCTGTGTGCTTTGAAAGAGCATTTGCTGTGTGAGCAATAATTCATTAAAAGAATTTCAGAGCTAGAGAGTTTCAAGCACTGTAGTTTTCCCCCATCTGTGTAATCTTGGACAGACCACTTTGTCAGTCCTTTTGTTTCCCCAGCATGAGATCAATTCCCCCACCAACCATACTTTTGGAAATATTATTGTGAGGATTATTGCCTATTAAGCATTTGAAGTACTTTATGGGTGGTTCACCGTAAGCAACAATTCTAGGGTATATTCATATGACACACAGAGTAAACCCTCTGCACCTTTAGTTGTAAGCTGCACTGTAGGATGGAAAGCCTGGAGTGCTGAGAAGGAAAGCAGGAAGGCTGGAAGAGGAAGCATCCTTATGTATGGCAAATGGTTTTTGTCCCTGTGTAAATCCCACCTCTTCTCAGTGTAGTTCATGTTCCAGCATTGTGGCAAGCTATTTTAAGGGGTTAGGGGGAAGGCTCCTAGAAACAGGGCAATAAGATATAAGTGGCTAATGAATCTGTTAATTTTCATCCATCCTTATGGATGAGGACCTCCACAGATAGGAGAGGGTTTTTGTAGCTTGCAGATGCAAGGTATGTACACTACCTGCAACAATGGCAGACAATTTCTTTCCACAGCTTTGAGCCTGAGGGTTTTTATCTTTTGTCTCATAATCAAAAAATGGAAAGTAAGTTACTTCTTATTCTCTCAAAGGGAGTATTACAAAAGAGAGAATCCTAGTAAATGCTTATTGAAGCAATGTAGTAGTTATAGGGATATATACTGAAATAATGGTTCTTTCCTTTAAACCTGGTTTAGACTGGACCAGAATATGGTCAAGGAATGAATCCCATCAGTCGTTTGGCTCAGATCCAACAGGCCAAAAAGGAGAAGGAGCCAGAGTATGTTCTTCTTTCAGAGAGAGGAATGCCTCGCCGTCGAGAATTTGTTATGCAGGTATCATTTGTGTCATGTTAGAGATAACGGCCTTGCTAAGGGCTTTGTTCAAGCTCAGACAAAATGGTGGCATAATATGAAGTGGAACTGCTTCTGTTTAGGTTTTTGCCTTGCTGTCAGATATACAGGAATAGTATGAAATACAGTATCAGAAATCACTTCTAAACTTCCTTCTTTCTCTTAGTGAAACAAATGGCAATTGAATTAGGTGCCCTCCAGATGCTTTCATGCTTTTTGCATTATTTTATACTCTTATTTCTATTTCACCTGATTGTTACTGTCTTTATTCCTGATGTCCATGATTTTTTTATTTATCTTTTTAGAAAAAAAAAATTGGACTGGTGTTGATCCAAGGATGCCAGCAATACCTAGTATTCTGAAATATGGGTATTAATATCTCCATATTAACAGGCATTTTGACTTTAAAAAATAGTGTTGTAATTTTTTTCAGATTTCTGGTTTCTTTGTGACTTTGTTATGTCTGAAATACAGCAAAAAAAAGCCAACAACAGGTTTTAGACTGTCCTCTGACTGGACCTAATACTGAAACAGTAGATTATTAAAATTCCTTTCAAATTTAAATTAAGAACATGTACAAAAATTTGGTACAACTGTGATATTTTGTTAGATAGCACAACAGCAGGTTGAGAAAGATTAGAAACAGGAAAGGATTCTGTATTCTTGTGTTTTCACTCAAGGGTAATTTTGTGCCGGAACAACTCAGAACTGCATACCTCAGCGTGTTTTGACTTGTTATCTACCAACCACACCAAAATGTCACTTCTGATCACAAGCAAAATTTATGATGTTCCAGCACCTCCTTCTCCAGAAAATTAGTTATGTTTTCAATTCAATCTCTAAGTTCCTCCTCCATGTCTATGAAGATAAGATAGTGATCTTAATTTTCTTGGGCCTAAGTGGTCTTTCTTCATGATTTATTATTTTTCTCTCTGAAGGAAAAGAGTCTTTTGTTGCAGACTCTTTTTCTGAATATAAACTTGGATTTCTAACATTTTATGAGACCTGAAAGTACTTGAAAAAGAGTGATCCTGTCACAGAAAATCTCCTTTCCCATGCTTAGACCCCCATGGGACTGTCCACAGTTGGTAGTTGCTGTGTGAGGCCTCAGCAGAACTGTGTAACACAGCCCAGTATTAGAAAGATAGGCTGGAAGTTTAGTTTTGTGTTGGAGGAGTGTCAAAATGGCAAAGTCTTCAGTTTGTATAAAAAAGGAATCTTAAAAGCAGTCAATATGTAGAAGATTCCTGTATCTAAGAAGGTTTGTGAAAGAAAGAGTTAAAGAAACTCTGCAGAGCAATTGCTTTGTTACAAATACTTTTAAGCCCCATGTTCAACCTTTTGTAATATCTTCACACTAAAATTATTCTTCTATTTATCCCACCTTCAGGAAGTCTCAGTGAATTCATTCTGACATGCAGAAAACCTTTTCAGAAAAAAATACCTTTCTATAAACTACTTAAACCATGTTTTCATTTAATTTAATTGAATGTGGAAGTAAAATATCCAGAGATAATATGTTCATTTTTATCTGTCACACAAAGAGCAAGTTTAGATGTGATGAAATGGATCCAATTACTTGTCCTGGCTACTAGATAAACAGAAGAAAACCTCTGATGACATTAGTTGGTGTTCTGTTCCCAAAGTTAATTTCAGAAAGCTCTTTCTCTTTGTAGTCAGGCCTTTAATCCTTGATAGAGGTTATAATAATAGCTAAACCAGTTTTACAGGTCTGAGAAATAGCAACACATTGGTTTATTGTGAGCTATGCTATAAATTATATTTTTGTCTTGTCCCATTAAAGTCCCTCAATTTTATTGCTTATAAACTTGTAGCAGATTGGCTATTTTCTAATTGTTGTTATGAACTGCATAGAAGGTAAAGTTTATATTTCAAGATTATTAATACTTCTGGCTTAGGTAGACAAATCTTTTTGCTTAATGATGTATATATATGTACTTTGAAGGGACATTCATGATTATTATTTATTTACATCCTCTTCTTAATATTTAGAATTGAGATGTATTTGAGTAAAGAAGAATTTAAACTTTTAGGAAAATACATATATGATAAATTAAGGAAAGTGAAGAATTATTGAATGACATAAACTACTAAATATAATTTATTATTTTCATTTGTATGCTTTATTTTACAATGTTTTTAAAGCTTCTTCTAAACTGTTTCTGGTCTTTGACCTCTGGGGTTTTTTTGCTATTCATATCACCTTGATGATTTTATTTTTATTTTATTTTGATTTCCTTTTTTTGACATGGTTTTGAAACTGTGCACTATTTAAAGACACAAATTGGCAAATAGAAGGGTTGAATGGACTGAGCAAAATGGACCCATCAAAGAGCTATGGATGAATAGAAGTGAGAGTGCTCCTGTCACAAACCAGACACATACAGCTCCAAGAGTTTTAAGAATGGTACCAAAGGCAAGGATTAAGTTGGAGCCACACATTTTATGGATATCCATTGCCTACAGTTTGTCCTTATTTTGGGGTTTTAATTTCTCCTAGTCTTCCTAGGGTTTCTGACAAACTTGAAAGGCTTCACGTTTGTCAGAAACCCTTTGTGCTGTACATTGAGGAGCCTTCTTTCCAAGGACTGTTCAGATCAAGCTTGTCAGGTGTAAGCAGTTCCAGCCCCTGTGTTCCTTGCAGTGCAACAAAGTGGGAGGAAGGCAAATATGGTTTTCATCCTTCTTTAGAAACCACTCTCGTTAAATCTCAAGTCTTTTTGTCTCTCCATTGCTCTGCACTGTCCTGATGAAGCTGGGGAGCTGCTGCAGACAACACTCCTTCCTACAAGAAAGAGGAAGTGCAGACCCTGGGGCAATTCCAGTGTTAACAGAGTGGGGGACAGGTTCATGAGGGAGAATGGGGGTGACACAGAGGCTGGTGGAAGAGAGAGGCAACTGTGTGTGCACTGAGATGCAGAAAAATGTCGCTCTTGGCTATGAGTTTGGTGAACTTCTGAAAAATCAAAACAAGCCCTCTAAGTGAATAGTCTAGTCCCCTTTTGCACTACTGTAGCTTTTTCAAAATTGCATCTTCATCAAAAGAGCTGACAGCTGTTGATAAATCAGCAAGAGTGATATGGTGATATTAAGGAGTCTTGCATTTATCATGATTATGATCAATATTTTCCTTTTAAGGTAAAAGTAGGCAATGACACTACTACTGGAACAGGCCCAAACAAGAAAATAGCTAAAAGAAATGCAGCAGAAGCAATGTTGCTACAGTTGGGATACAAAGCCTCTACTCCTCTTCAAGACCAGACAGAAAAGGTGAGAACCAATTGTTGTGATGCCCACAATTTACCCTTGTCTAGGTTTTTAAGCTGTATCAGCTAATCACTTAATAAAACTGGAAGCTTAAGCTTGTGCACGCCCTGTTTTAGGGAGTTGCTTGTCACAGATTAGCCTTTGTTTAGCTACAGCTCTACAGCTACCCTTAGTATTAAGTGCAGCCTCTGCTCCTGTGAGAGTAATTAGGAACAGAAACAGAGTTCCATAGAATAGCATGTGTGCAAAAGTTTACATGTGATCCATGCACCTATTTCTACTTACAAATCAGGATGAATGTACCTCTTGCTTTTATTCCATTTTGGGCATTCATGAGAGCCCAAAGGAACGGAAGGAACAGAAAGGAACAACATTAATAACTTTCATATATGAAGTAGTAATCAATGGTTATCTTCCCATTGCATGTGCACTAATAGCATTACAGAAAGTAATGGCCTTTTCACATTTGATGACTGATAAAGAAAATGTGTGTCACTTTTTTTAATGAAGAAGGAATTGCATTTTAAATTCATGTGTTGGAAGTATGTATTTCCACATTAGCTGTCTGTAACTTAGCACTCCTCTCCTGTCTTGAATTTATTGATTAGGGGTTTTGTAACCAAAATTGGCTGTTAAAGTTTTGCCTTTTTTTTTCTGAAAAGATACTTGGTAAAGTATTTGACCAAGCTGTGGACCCTAAACAGCTTCTGTCATATACAGGCTCAATGCATGTATATATTTTGATAATTATTTATGTTTACTGTGGCTGCACTAGGTAGCCAATAGAATGTTCTTTTGGGTTTTTCTAGGAGTATATAATAAATCTGAATATACTATATATGTACACATCTATGTATATGTAAATATGAAGTTACTCTGTTCTATATGTTCTGTATTCCTAACCAGGAAAATAAATACTGTACTGGTTACTTGGCCCCACCTTCTTCTGTTTCACTGTCCTTTGAGAGTACCAGCAATATGTGTGCTGTTCACACTCACCTTCACTATATGTCTTAGTTATAGACAAGTGTGAAATACTCTAAACAGAGTACTTGGAATCTGGATGATGTTCCTAGTGAGAACACACTGTGCAGACATGGCCATTTAAAAAAAAGCTTCTGAGTCAAATGATAATTCATTTTCATCAGAATGCTGAGACATTTCTGCTGTAGAATGTACTCTCTATGGTATAAAACTATCAACTTTTTCTTCACTGCCAATTTTGCCAAATGGCTTTAATAAAAAACAAGTCAAAACAGAAAAACTATTTTTTAAATTTTAATATGAAAACATAGGTTTTTATTCTTGGATTTTAAATTGGCTGAACTAATTTTACTCAGTATTTTTCAGAGATAAAACCTGAAATAAATCAGCCCACAACATAGTTTCTTTGGAGAGCTCTACATGGTGGAAACTTGTGGTTACATTGAAATCCTTACCAAAAAATTGAGTGGCTAAAAAGGGATGCTGCTGATTTGTTTCCCTACATTTATTAAGCTATTGCTTACAAGTGCATTGTCTTTAGAAAATCAGGCTTAATTGCATACTTGCAGATGTAGACATTTTAGGATTGGTGGACTAGTGTACAGTGGCCTAATATTATTCTGAATACAATGAATAAATAGGTTACTGTATCCAAAAAATGTGAAGCGCTCAACTTTTATGTAGTGGCAGTATAATAACAAAATCATCACAAATTTTTTAAAGTTTTGTTGGGGTTTAAGGACATGAAATATCTAGAGCATCTGCTTTTATCTTCTGTGTATATGTCTGGACATACTTGGAGATACACAAGTTAGTTTGTGTAGCTGAAGGAATTTTAACTCTCAAACTAAACTGTGGTGGAGAAGAGGGAAAATAGGCCTTAGATCTCTATCAATTTGAGCACTGCAAAATTCCTTGCACATTAATTGCACAATAAAGATATACCATTAGAAGATACTTGTTTCACTGTTTGAATCCAAAATGGATCCCAGTGTAGATTAGCTGATGTAGCAGGTTGGCATCTCAATAGATAATTTTCACCTGTATATTTTTTGCTGATGTTACAAAAGGCAGTTCTTTTTTCCCCTGTGCCCCCTTTTCCTCAAGTCCTTCCCTTCCATTCCTCCTCCCTTAACAAATAAGCAAAACTAAATTCAGTAGGTTTTTTTCCACAACCCTCTTACATAAAATGTGACTGTATTTATTGTTTTAATGGAGACCTAAGAGAGTTATAAGGGCAATGTGTAGTGCTGATGGCAGCACAAGTAATCCAGGTAAATGTAGAAAAGTAAAGGTTCTGTTCTTTTCTGGGTTAAACTGATTCCTGAAAGAAATCAGTAATGGTTGTGCAGAGCCTTGAGGAGAGCAATCTGGAGGTATGCTGGGAGACATTTTGCAGTTCTCAGAATTTCAGCTCTATGGATGAGAAGGGGGAGTTGTAAAATTTTTTTCATATTTTGACCTTTTTGTTTCTTTTTGCCACTTGTATTCTCTTAGAAAGAAGAAAACCAAGGTAGATTGCATTCATATGAGGCAGCAGTACTAAGGATCACTTACTCATAGAGGAATTGTTGTTAAATTCCCTGTCATGATCAAGTTAATAAACAATAAAAAAGAGAAGAATAAGGAAAGATGGAAATCTTCTCTTATTGTAACAGTGTGCTCATGCTGGCATCATGTTACAGATGGTCAGGATGGATTCCTGAGAAAACCATGCTGTTGTTAAAAGCAGTAAATACAAACATATTTATAGATTTCATATTGCTTATTCATATGAAGAACTGTTGTCACTCGTATATTCAAATGTACATATTACCTGCTTCATAATATGAATAAAACAATTTAAATGAAATTAAAGTGTATGGATGTAGGTGACCAGTTTGAAAGCTGACTGTAATGCCTGTTCTCCTTTTCCACCAAATATCTCCCATTTTCACAGCACATTGCCAAGGCTCTTTGGGATGTACATGATGATGATAAGCAGGGAAACAATCATTGAAATACCTGCGTTTCATAGTGTGCTCTCCCCTCCTCTTTTCCAAGTAAAATGTATCATCTAGTGATCTGTATTATGACATGGTAGTAATCTAAACAGCCTTAATGCAACCTCTGAAATGCAGAGGCAGATTTCATCTGGTTGATTTTCCTTCTCATCTCTTTCACTTTCCAACTCCATCTTTGAGAGCAAATGATTACAACTTTGTTCCGGCATATAGCCTGTTTTGCTGTGAAGTTTTCTGTTTGCATAGAAAATCCCAGTGAAATCTGGAAAGGTTCATTTCACATTCATAAAGGTGGTTGTTGATAGCTTCTAAGTAATGAGGCAGCTTGGACTTTTTTATCCAGTTTTATACACAAACCTAGGACATTGCCATCTTATTTACTGTGTAAACCTCAGTAGTGGCTTCATTTTGAACCTCTGTTAATTGTTCCCCTTTTCCATGTCAGAGTAATACCCATTATTAAACATAGTAAAATTAATTTGAAGACAATTAGCTTCCTCAAAAATATATTAAAATAATGGAAAATTGTAATAATTTTTACTTCCACTTCAGTGACTAAATTGATTCCTAACAATAAATATTTTTAAATTACACCAAAGTACTTTATAGTGTTTACACATTCCTTCATAGGTGGTAATTAGGATCTTCTTGTTTTAGAATGTAATTTCTATGTTGATTGTTTATGTTTTCAGTTGAGAGCCACTTAAAACATTTAATTTTATTTAAGTCTGATTTGGTAACATTGATTTGAACCTAATCCTTGGGGAAACATTTATATTTCAGTGTTAGGCAATAGTCGTTAATGTTTACTCATGAAGGGTACATTACTCAAATAACGTATCTTAGGCAAAAATGAAGATGAGTTAGCACAATTTTGTGAACAGATGTGTCAGTCTCAACTCATCCTTTTTAGTATATTTCAACTAACTTTATAAACAGGATTGTTCTGTTTAGGGAGCAGTTTACTCTTTACTTACTTAGCTTTCTCTACCTTTTTCAGCTTGGAGAAAACAAAAGCTGGAATGGCCAAAATGTTGGGTTTCCTGAGCCAACAAGTAATAGTAAGTATTGTTTTCTAAATTTATATTGATACTTATTTCTCTTTGTCTCTGTATGATTTGGATTATTCAAGACAATTGAAATGCTTTTTGTAAATATTTTAGAGTTTTTGTTGCAATTAGATGAATTAACCCCTGAGTGTCGTGTGTGTGAGTGTAGGTATGAATGAGTGCAGAAACAAGGAAATTTTTATCTACTCATTGAATCATTGAATCCTTCAGTTTGTAAGGAATTTTAGGAGGTCACCTAAACTGCTTGTTCAAAGCACAGTTGGTGTGGAGTTGAGATAAGGTTGCTTGTGGCTTTTTCACAGTTCTCCAGTGATGAAGGTTCCATAGCTTCTCTGGGCAGCCTGTTCCAGTGCTTAACTGTCTTCACATTGATTTTTTTTCTTTTTATATCCTTGTCAGAACATCTCCCGTTTGTTTATGACTGCCATCTCCTGTTCTTCTGCTATATACCTCAGTAATGTGCCTGGCTCCATCTTTTCTGACAACCTCTTCTTAGATATTGGAAGGCTGCTATTGGGTCCCAACAGATTTCCATTATCTAGGAATTTATCTACCTAGACTCTAAAATCACAGGTTAGAGACAAGGATGCTGTGGGAGACATGATGTCAAAATCCTTGCTAAAGCCAAGGTAAATGACTTCCACTGCTCTCCATTATTGAAACCAGTCATTTTATCATGAAAGACAATCACATTGTGTGCCCACAAATGGCTTTATGAGGACTGCTTGATTTTCCCTGGGACCAGACTGAGGCTGACCAGCCTGCCTTTTTTGGGTATAATGCCTTTCTCCAGGCACTGGAGAGTTCTTCTGATCTCCATGACTTTTTGAAGAGAACAGAGAGTGGCCTCATAATGATGCAAGCCGGTTGACTCAGCACACTAAGATATGTCCCATTTGGTCCTATGGATGCACAGGAAGTTCCACCTGAAAATGAGGGAGAACTTTACTGTCCAGGTGACTGAGCACTGGAACAGGTTTCCCAGCGAGGTTATGGAGTCTCCTTTACTGGAGATATTCAAGAACCTTGTGGACACAATTCTGTGCTATGTGCTCTGCGATGACCCTGCTTGAGCAGAGGGATTGTACCAGATGACCCACTGTGGTCCCTCCCAACCTGACCCAATCTGCAATTCTGAGATTTTGTTATGTATATGGGTTGATTTCTAGCTTTTCTCACAACATCCCTGACTTTGATGAGGTTCTGCTACTGGCAGTTCCTCTCTTCCCTGAGCTTTGTCTATAAGACAGAAAAGCCCAACAAACCTTGTTGGTGAAGATTGAATTCAGTTTCACTGCAATAGGTAAAAGATAGGACAGAACTTGATGAGTTTATAACTAGATTTTTGCTGTTTAAAGTGGTAAAGATAATATAATTAGTAAAGATAATATAAATAGTACTTTTTCACTTTTTCATAAGCCCTGGATTTTTCTCTAGAATCATGTGTAGTTTTGAACTGCTTAAGGGTACCAGACATTATCTCCCTCACCTAAGGATTGTACAGACATGGACACACACATGAGCTACCTTCTATTTTTTTGCCTATATACATCTGGAAGACATGGTCCTAAAAGCAGGTTTTAGTGGAGTTTCAGTGCTGTTCCAGTGGAGTTCAGTGGTGTTCCATTATATGTATGGGCTTCCCAGTCACCACAGAGGAACCCAGAGACCTGAGGAATAACTTCTGCTTCAACCTACACAACAGTTTGCTAGTGTCTGAAGTGATCTTGGATTCAGCACATGCCATTGTGTTTCCCTGAAAGGAAGGATTCTACAGGATCTGTCTTCCCATTAATAGCTCCCTTACAGCCCTGTCATCAACCCCCATCAATAATTTTAGATGATTTGTGTTTGTATTGTCAAAATCTCTAAGGACAAGATCTGTGAAATATCTTCAAATGTTAACATCTTAGAGTTCGAGACAGCAGAATAAGACCTCTATCTTTTCTCCTGCCCTTTCAGTATCTTGTAGCAGAGACACTTACAGATGAATCCACAATTTTCTGTTAAACCAACAAAGAAAAGCAATCTCTTAGGCTGCTCAAGACAACTTTGACAGTTATACCTTTAAATCCAAATTTAGAAGGAGAACACAAAGGCAAACTCATTCAACAGAAGACAAGATTAACAGAAATTATATTTTAAATTTGTGCTGACCAAATAACTTACTTTTCACAGACCTGCTCGCAGACCTTTTTGCAGCCACTAGAGCCACAGTACAGAAACAGGTTTTCATTCTGGGACACTTTTGTAGTGCTTGATGCCTTCATTTCCATTCTTCTGACCTACAAGTAAATTGGAAGTTGAAAGAGATGGAGCATGCCAATAGACATGAGCATTTTTTCAGAGAGCATTGTTCTTGACCTCTTAACCCCCTTTTTTGAGGGTTCCAATCTAGAGACAACATTAATAATAAGCAGGTGATTAAAGTGTATCACAGAATGTTAGAGGGTTGGAATGAATCTTAAAGGTTATCTAGTCCCAACCACCCCTGCCATGTGCAGGGATGCCATCCACTAGACCAGATTGCTCAAGTATTTATGGAGCCTGACTTTGAACACTGCCAGGGTGTTTTGAATAAAATAAATCACTTCTATGCATGATCTCTCGTGCACCTGTGAAGTGCAGGGTTTTTTAAAGTCAGTTCTAAACAAGTTCCACACTTTGAGATAAAAAATGTCACATCCTTTCAGGTGTGAGTTTACTAGTTTATTTTTAAGAACAGCACTTTTTGGTAGGAGAATTTACTCTTGGAGTTTTTAAAGTAATTTTTTTTTAAGTTAGGAAGTTTTAAAAGAGGGCAAATGGAGCAGCTTCCTCCCTTTTGTAACCTTCTTAAAAGAGAAATGTACAGTTTGCATTTCTTGTTACCATAAGTGTAACTTTCAGTGGTCTTGAAAATCTGAGATTGCTACATCTACCATTTGGCAGCTTTTATTCATATTTCCATTAATTTTGTTCCAGGAAAACAATTGTGTTCTGCTAGGACAGGCTATCGTGCATGTTTCCTTTTGCAGACAGATAGTCTTTCTTTGTGTGCATAATGCCCTGTGTTTCCATCTGAGTCAAATAAAACTGGAATAGTAAAGGGAATTTGTGTACTTCAGTACAACAGAAAACAAAAATCCTAACCATTCTATATTTCAGTACAGTTGAAGAACAGATTTCAATGTACTATTATGATGTTGTTTGTTTTTGCTGAGAAATACTCTACAGTCTGTATCCTCCTAATTAGTGGCTCAATATATATTTAGTATTCCCTATTAAGTATTCTTGAACATTAACTTCTCTGTTGCTCTTATAGAGTCTAATAATAATGTTAGGCTTGCATTATCCATGTAGCAAACCTTACCTCTGTTCTCCTACTCACTGGCAAAGCTTCTTCCCACAGGTTTACTTCTTTACCTGTCTTCTTCCTTTCACAATTTCAAAGAAAGATAAAACACAAAGCTATTGGTTTCTTGGTTTGGGATATCGTTTACATTCTTCACGTGTTAAATGGCAAGAACATTGACTGAGTTTTTTCCCTTATGCTTCTGAAAGAGACTTTGAGAGACTGTGAGCAGACCAGAAGCATTTGCAGCCCATACAAAAGATGTTTACTGTAAACAGAATCTCATTTATCTCTAGATTTAAGTAGTTATCAACAGAAACAAAACATGCAACAAAAGAACAATCCTATTACAAAGTGCATTTTCATGGAAACATATTTTTGCTTTGTATTTTTGGATGGGGTAATCACAGACATCATACAGGATGTGTTCTAGGAGAAACTGTAGATAAGCTATGAAGAACAGTATAAAAATAAAAGTAAAATATAACTGTGTTTTTATATATTATAATTCTTAGAAGGAAAATAATGACCATAACTGTTTTTACATGTTTCCCAATTTCAGTTTTCCATTGTATAGGTTTCCTTCACCTATTTCTAACAATTTTGGGAGTCCCAAAGTACTGAAAACCTGATAATTAAAAACAACACCACATTCAGAGCAATCCTACCTCTCTCTAAAGGACAGACTCTTTGTTTTTCTTGCCTAACATTTTATTACTCAGGATTCGTGCATGACTTTACAGTCTTTGTTCTTCGGAGTACATCTGCTCCTGCTGTTTGTTCACCACCTGAAATCATAACCATTTGTTTGTGACATCACAATTAGTTACTGTGAAGATGATTAGATTGTCACCAACAGATGATTACGATTTCAGATGGTAAATGAGCAGCAGGAGCAGATGATCTCCAAAGGAACAAAGATACTTGATCTCATACAATTGTCCTCAGTGACAAAACAAAAAAAAATAAGAAAAAGGAGAGAAAAAAGCAAGTAGATATTCTGAAGAGTTTCTTAAGTCTGTAATGAGAAAATTTGATATTTTTCTGTAAATAACATTTCTTTTAGTATTTTTAAAACTCTACTTCAATATTAGATTAAGAAATATAAAAAATACAAAAAGATTTGGTGTTATTATAAGCCCTAAATGTATGGCTACATTCAGATTCTTACTTAGATGTTTCTTCACTAGCTTTTTGGAGAAAATAAATGCAATATAAATTATGTATTTATGAAATTTTGCATACTAACACATTTTTACATTGAAAGAAACAAAATTAAATTGATTTGAACTTTGAAGTTCTGGCCCTCGGTAGGTTCAGAAAGATATTTTTTATATAGTCCTCTAATTGGTTGTTTTTCAACTGGAGATCTTGGTGAAAACTTCCAGTAGATAATTTAATACCCCTGTGTTTCCACGAGCAGGAACAGAAGTCTACAGTTTTGGATTAAAGTTTTTATTTTGTAGTTTGGGCATTTTTAATTGGAATGTTTGTGTGTTCTATTTTGCTGAAATATGTAATTCTTTTGGGTATATTTCAAAGGCAATTTATAGTGGATTGTGTGCATTTTTACTTGCTCAGTGCTGCTGTGGCATTGGACTTGGCTTCTGAATTGCTTCCAAATTTACTCAGCTTTGTCAGTTGTAATGTACTCTTGCTAGGAGTTACATTGATACATCACTAAATGTTTGCTGAATTATTTGCCATTCTGACTAGAAACCACAATAAAGGGATTGAAAACACCACTTGCTTGGTGAAAGGCCACAGAACAATAGTTTTCCATCTGTTCATTTTGAGATTTTTCTTCTGTTTTGTGGGGATTTTTTTAGCTAGCAGACGGTCAGGTGAGCATTATACCATCAATGGAGCAGTTCCTTCAGCTGAGCCATTTGTCCTCACTTTATATGTCTCACAGCCTTGACTAGAGTCTCTTATCACAGCTGGTTATGTTTAAATATTACTTTGCCTCTGTAACTGCTGAGTTGATTTACTAATTTTCTAATTAAATTTTCTTTCTAATTGAAGATACTGGAAAATTAAATTTAGAAACAGAGGAGATTTGTTCAATTTTATTTCTTTCCTAATTTACTGAAACTAGGAAATCCATGCTGCATTTGGCATTATTAATAACTGATGTGTAATTTTTCAGTTTCATCTAACAATGAAAATAATTTTATCCGGTATAATACCAATTAAATGCATCTTGCATGTTTTCTTTTAATAGTTGAAAAAACTTCTAAAACACCTAATATTAAAAAACATATTAAGAAATCAGGGAAGGGAGTGTTATTTTTTCTTTGCTGTTTTGAGAACTAGTGACAAAAGCCAAATTAGCATTTTTATATGTGAGTGGGATTTGGGCTCAACTCTGGAGTGTAAGACAACAACTGCAAGTGGTCCTTCTCTATTTCCCACATTTCCCCTTTTGAGATGCTCAGTTCTAAGTGCTTAAAGTTCTGCAAGGTTTGCATCTTCAGAGATGATGATTTCTTTGCTGAGTTTAGAGTACAATGTGTGTTTATGAAGAACCTAGTGTTTTAAGCGTGTGCCCAGAGCATTGGAGACTTAGTTTCCTTCTTCAGCAGGAGGAGAGTATTCATGGAGTGCAGAGTCATCTGGATAATGGCAGCTGCCTTTTGGAGATGTGTATCTAATAAGATTTGCAATCAAAAAAAGAAACAATCAAATGATTTTAAAATATAGGAAATTCACAGGGAAGGAGTGATCTGAAGTAATCATGACTGTAGTTTGCCTGTTGGTTGAAACTCTTGTGAATGAAAGTGCAGATGTGTATTCAGGTGTTCTCTGTCTGGTTTGCAGATATTCTGCCCAATTTAGATAGAGATTAAAAAGAAAGAGTTGTGAGAAACCTGCTGCCTGGTTCTTGAGTAGTACAGATTGTGCATATGTAAGAAATACAGACTTGGACTATGAGGTCTGTGGTTTGGGTGCCCTCAATACAAGAAGGAGCTATCTGGGAGATTGCTTAGCCATCAAGCTTTTGGTGTATAAAATGTATAAAGAGGAAGCAGCCACCATGGCAGGAGACAGCTAGCTCTATGGACAGAGATAATTTCAGATCATGTATCCTTTTGTTTTTACCAGTTTCCTAAAAGGCCAATATGAATTACATTTTTCAAGGTTGCTAGTCTATTCCTTTGGAAAAATCTGCACATAAAGCAGAAATGCAGAGCTCTTTTTTGTTAACTCTCAAGTTCAAATTTAATTATGTAATTATGCTAAGTATCTGCATTTGGTTTTCTGTCTTCAGGTGAGAAAATGGAGCAGTATCACATAATTCACCTCAGAACAGTGTTACTCTAAATACTTCCATTTTTCTGGAGTCTTTTCTCCTTTTCCAACTCCCTTCCCTCCAACCTGGAACCCAACATGTACTTCACCCTTAGTCTAGGATGATCATGTCCTTGAAAAACTGAATCTCCTGAACTGAAACTTTACTTTGTTGCTGCCAGAACTAAAAGTCTCCACTTCTTTTCTTCATGTCCTTTCAACATCAAACACTGCTTTCTCCTCCTCTGATTTCCTCCTCGCTCATACATATGCTGTGCTTGTTGATGGCCCCCTTGGCCTTCTTAGCTTCAGCAACCTCTCTGTCCTTGTCTAGTAGATCTGCTTATTATTTCCTCTCTTCTCCATGTGGGCCAGGCCTTTGTTTTCATCATCACCATTCTCATTCCCCTCCTAATCTGTTAATGTCTTGCTTGCACAGGTTGCCTCCAGTTGCACTTAGGCACTCTCCTAAATTGCTTTTCCCCCACAAATATCACTTTCTAGCAGCTGTTACAAGCACCTTGATCTGCCAGCTCACTAGCTTGATTTGCTCCTGCTCCAAATTTGCTGATCCTTTTTACTGCTAAGCACATTGACCTTCCTTCTGTATTTTGATTGGTTATTTTCTGAACCTGCTCAATCTTAATCTTTGGGTATGTGGTACACGGACATATTGCTGGAAAATTATGATGCAGAAATTACCATGTAAAACTTACATTGTAGCTGTTTCATCTGACTACTGGAATATTTCATAGAATATCGTGTAGAAATTCCCCACCGCAAAAGCTATGTCTTATTTTTTACCAAAATGTTACGTATTCAAGCTGGAGTAAAGCTAGGGGAGAATTCAAAGGACTTTCCTCATGTTAGTTAAATACCAAATTTTAAAGGAATACATACAATTTAAATCCTCCAATACTACAATTTCTGTTTTGGCTATACAAAAATTAATCCAGTGAAATTAGGGATATCAAGACCTGATTTCATGAAGAACTAAATAGTATATACTTCAGTACCGTGGTTGTTTTAAGGTTAAACAAAGTTTGTATTTTAACGAGCAGCTTTATATAACATCAGTTGATTTAAGGTCATGTAGACGAGATCTTTTGATTGAAAGACATTGTGTAATGACAAAACATTTTTTCATGTCTGAATATTGCAGTAGCTGGTGACTTAGAAATACCACAGATAGCTGTGTTAAGTAAGTAATGATTGCAGCTTGGTATTTCAAGCCAAGATTGTGTGTAGACAATTGCTGAGAACGTCATGGCCATACTATTTGCCTATTCAATTGTCTGACTGACCTTTTCTGAGTTCCTACTGAGGTAATGAAATTTGAAAATATTCTAGTATATAAATAGCCTTTTACACTGAGTGGAGTATAAAACCATCATTTCTTTTTTTTTAATATTTACATTTTTCAGTCTTGTTATTGAAGTAGTTATTTGGTTTTGTAAATTCTTTTTTCATTTTTTATGTCAGTAGATTTGTAATGGGCCATATATTAGGGCCTGTTGAGAACCTGCCCGTTCTAGGGAGTAATTATTGTATTTGAGTATGCCCTATGCCTCTTAAGTTTTTGTCCATTTTAATGTACAAAATTTTGAAGTCAGGATTAGATCCAGTTCTAACTTTAGCTTCTTACAGCCTTACTATAAGATTTTTCCATGTACTTTATGTACCACATTATAGGAAGGCTTTTATTCAATGTGACTATAGATAGCATAATCTGAAGGAAAGCTTTTTGATGATTATCTATCAAATATTTTATTCAGTTCCAAAACTACTGATTATTTCCTTATGGACAGTCTTTTCTTCATCTAGTGATGGGTTATTTCAAATACTAGGGTGCTAAACTTAATTCATGAGCATATCATATACAGAATTATACCATTGTTTACTCTTCATCATTGCACAAGACATGAAAACACTCCTGTCTGCCATGTCCCATATCACTGGTTGTAGTGCAGGGAAGAGCATGTGCTCTTAGCAGGGTGAGGGGAAGTCATATTGCAGCTGGCACTGCTTCTGACACGTGAAAAAGTGTAGCCTTTTTGTAGCATAAGCAAAAATTTGGGGAGAAAACTATTATCCAAGGAAGAATAAAGTTGTGGTTTAGACCAAGTATAAATGTAAAAAGTCAGTGAGTGCCCTGAACCAGAGAAGTCGTTGAGTGAAGGCAGAGAAGAGTATCCCTACACTACTGATTAAGTATAGAAGAGAAAAGTAGCACTGACATCCATGTATATATATGCAGATTGACAACACAAGCCTGATTCTGTAGGCCATCTTGTGGAGTTGAATGATAAAATTGAAATTTCAACTTCTAATGTTTTCTGATCTTCCTGACAGAAACAGAAAATTGGATATAGGTACCTGTGTAGGCTCTAATAGCGGTGAGTGTGCAGGCAATGCTGTCATCAGTGAACTTTTCTTAATTTAGTAGCCCACTGCTCTGGGGTAACTTGTAGCTGTTCCTGTATCAGCAAATTCCGTTTTTGCAGAGTCTTATTACATTGAGGCTTGTTCAGTAATATTGTCAGTTGTTGCTCTTCACCCCATTACCCATGCAACAGTTTTTCTAATGGTTAGTTTTGTTTACCACAAACTCCAGAAAGTGGAGGACCCATTTGTAGAAATGTCCTCCCATCTTCCCAGCCCAGGGGACACTGAAGAGAAAGGGTTAGGGATAAAAATAATATCACTGAAGGAGAACTTTCAGAGATTGTCTCTGTTATGGCTGCTGTGAAAAAAAAAGGTGCAATCAAAGCACTGAGATTACATTTCCAGGGCAAGGCTTGTGAGGGATCATTGGGCCATCTTGTATCTTATTCATACCTTTGCCTTTTAGCTCTTTTGCTATTATCTAGTATGTGACAGCAGAAGTAGACAATGGAAGATGAAGAAATTTATTCTTAGGTAAGAAAGGTCTTTGGTGTGTTTTCATAGACTTCAGAAGATTGTGAGAGACTGCAAACAATTACTGCCAATAATGAGTAAGACATGTTTTTTAAATGTTAGTGATTACATTGCATAGCTAGCCGGCATATTTTTGTAGTGCATTTGCCCACAGGTTTAAATAATATAAATGGAAATTATTTTAACATGTTTCATAAATGTGCCTCTAAGTTAATGTCCACCAGAAGGTGCAGTGTTATTGGTCTATTATAAATCCTGGGACTCCTAATAATTATGATTATTCCTGTGAAGTATGGTGAAGCTTGTATGGGATAAATATTTAGTGGACACAAAAGTTTTTCTTAGCTGAAAAATAAAAAAGAATGAAAATGTTTGCCTGGAGATGTTCTCCTGCAATGCATAAATGTATTAGAGGATAGTATTTCTTTTTCCCCTGCTTTTTAATCAACTGATTGTTAGAAGACAAATTAGGATAATTTCTGAAGGGTTCTTTTGTTCTTGCACTTAATCCTCTGTTGTTGTTGTATCCCTTGTCATTTGATAACTCTAGTACTGTAACTAAATATATTTATACACTTTCCCATCATACAGCAGAGTTGAAGTAAGCAGGCAACAGTGAGGAATGATATATAAAATAACCTCAGTAATACATTAAAAATAAATAATGAATTACAATTAATATATGTTTTATAGAAGTTTTCAAAGAGACCAAGTTTTTATTGACTTTTTAAAACATGTTTGTAAGAAGCTTCATAAAACATAGGCCCTGAATATAAAAAGTTAACATCTTGCAACTACATTAATGTAATGTCTAGAATATTACATTACTTTGTTTCCAGAGATAATCAATGATAGTAATATAATATCTGCCTCTCAGAGCCAATGTATGATTTAAATTAATTATTGCTTATAAAGCACTTTGAAGTCTTTAGCAGTAAGGTGTTGCAAAGTGTAAAAGTACTATTATTAATTTAACATCACCATTAAAGTCAGTACTTTAAGAGCATTTGCTATACTCTGCTCAATATCTTTCTATTCATCATATGCTGCATATTAGTTATTTTAACATTTAGAAAGCTTAGTAATCTGGAAGTATTCCAAACCATTGTTCCAGACAGCAGTTAGATATTTGGGTGGATCATGTAAAAACAGTGAAATGGCTGAGAAAGCATGTAAAATGTTTGTTTTAAGTAATATTACATCAATGGAACAGACATCTGCAGCACTGGACTTGATTTTAAACTTCTTTAAACTTCTTTTAAAGTTAACATTGTACTATGTTTTTCTAAAATTTATTAGGGGGGCTAATATCATGTTATTTCTAAACAAGTAGGCCGTTTTATCTTTTGTTCAGTTTACATTTCTCTTTCTGAAATATTCGTGGGAATTCAGATTTACAGTGGGCAGTTCTTAGGAGGTGGTGAACACCTGCCACTCAGTATTTTTACTGCTGTTTGGTTTTGTAACCTAACATCAACTATCAAGATCTGTATTATCTTTTTTTTTTTTCAATTTTCATTAATCTTACATCTTGTGTAAGACTTTAAAAATACAGGCAGAGGTAGGCCTTGGAGGTTACAGCCTCAGGAAAAGTGTGTAAAGTCTCTCTTCTCATATAGTGATTGTGTGCCATAAAATAATGCTGTGTATTTACCCAATTGTTTATCTATTAGATTATGTTTGAAATTGTCCCAGGTGGAGAAAAAGAAATTTTAGGGATTCTATCCTCCATCTTTCCCAGCAGCATTGTTTTGAATTTGTGCTTAGCTCTGGAGCTCAGCTCTGGAGTTCAGTCTACTGCCTTTGGAGCCAGTTCTAAACTAGGTAAAAGCAGCCTTAATGTTCAGGATCCAACCAGACTCCCCAGGAGGTAGGTGGGGAGAGCAATCAGGTGAATAACAGATATGTCTTTGTAAATTATATAAGCAGATGTTCCAAATTTCTAAAAGTAATATGAATTTAAAGCCAAATGTACGAGTAAATCAATTAAAAGATTCACCTGAAAGCAGTTTGCTGAGTCGGCAGTGAGGAAGTTCCATTTTCACCACGTAGTTGAAAATGAGGATATTAATTACAGGTAATATTTTTTGAGTCTTCTCCTTGTGGTAGACATTTTATTTAAAAGTACTACTTGCACTTCTAGGATTAAAGGAATCTTTCCTAGGTACTGGAAATTAATTTCCTCCTCTTCTTTGAATTTATTCTACTTTCTGAGATTAATTTAATATGTACTGCAAATGAATTAAACATTGAACCCTTTGATTTCTCTTGGGATTACTAAATCAGTTAACAAACAGGTTTATTATCCTTAGAATGAAATGCCATATGGCTCAGGTTCACTCATATTATATGCTAGAAGATGAAAGTATGTTCTTAGTATGAAATTACAGATTTCAAGCTCATTTTCTGATGCATTAATAATAAAAAAAAAAGGTTTCCCTCTAGTATCAACCAAGTGGTTATTTGTGTTGCCAAAAAAATGCTTCATTGTGTAAGAAAACTAGCAAACTTCAGACTTAATTCTGCACATTTCCATGCACAGGACTATCAGCAAAACTGATCAAGTATGCATTTCTGTTTCCAAGCAGGTTTAGAGTTGAGATATTTTCTAAAAAGGTATTCAAAATGTTTAAATGTAGGTAAATTATCCCTAATTTACATCTCATTGGAAATATTTGGAAGTTATTCACATAAATAAATCTAGCTCTTTTAATGTTTACCTTAACTCCTGTTTATATGAAGTAGGACACGTGTATGCTTTCCTTTTTCAGTATAAACATTCTCAAAGGCAAGTAACTGTTTGAAAACTACAGGATGAAAACTATAGGATATGCAGCTAAATAAATAAATAAATAAATAAATAAATTCCTCTTCACTGCAGAACAGTCAGTCACATCAGAGTCATTAGCACAGTAACACTGGCTGCAGGGCAATTTAAGATTTTTTTAACCACAGGCTGCCCTTGTGATTCAGCAAACACTTTAAGCCAGCACTCGAGGCAGTGCTGCTACTGCAAGGAACCACACTGCCCTTCCTTTGCCTCCAGCAGCTCATTCTCATGAACATCCCTACGTCGTCCTACAGGTGCTGCTGCTGGCAGTAGAGCAGCTGGGGAGTACAAACACCAGCTGTGGGAGGGAGGAAAAAACGAAACTACTTCTGGTGGCAAGAGTGCTGATATAGACCAGTTTCAATTATTTGTGAAAAAACAGCCTAAATTATTGTATCAGATAGGAGGTAGAAGAATGTAGAGAAATAATGATTGTGCTACTATTTTGAAGTAACATCTGTTCTCATGGTTTGTAGGTCTTCTAACATTTTTGTTCATATTGTGTGTTCTATGCTAGCCACAGTTTAGTTTTAAAGTTAAGGTTTGTACCATTTTAAAAAGAGTTGGGGAAGAGGAAGAAGAGGGCCCCTTCAGATCTGCTTTGTTTTTAAATGTGTTAGGTGACTTCATTTACAGTTACTGTAAAAAAAATATATACTGCTTCTAAATTCTTACTTTGTTTTTCACTGTAAAAGATGTTAATTAAAATTGTCTACATGTCAAACCCATTCTAAAGTAATAAGAATGATCTTTGATTTTGTTTTCAGCACCAAAGGGAATACTCCATCTCTCTCCTGATGTATATCAAGAGATGGAAGCAAGCCGCAACAAATCAGCCCCTGGTACCACTGTAAGCTATATGTCATCCAAAGAAATGAGCCAGACTTCTAGCTCTTTCTTCAGCATATCTCCTACCACAAATAGCACGGCCACCATTGCCAGGGAACTTCTCATGAATGGAACGTCCCCAACTGCCGAAGCCATAGGTCTAAAAGGAATATCTCCTGCTTCCCCCTGTTCTACAGTGCAGCCTTCAAAACAGCTGGAATATTTGGCAAGGATTCAAGGCTTTCAGGTATGGGAGGGGGAAAATGAAGCTCTTCAGCCAGAATCATAGCATTGCCATCAAGGTTTCACTCTTGCCCTCTTGAATGTGGGCATGCATGTAACTTATCTTGTAAAATTAGCTGGTGTCTGAGGCAGTTTCTGGGTCCAGGAGATACAGATTTCCACCTTACATTTATCTTACTGCAGCCCATCTTTCTCTCCTATGTCTCTTCTCCTTAAATAATTACAGGCTTAAATTATGCTTTTAACTTGCACTTCTTTGAGAGCCTTCACCTCCTGGTTTCTCCCTTCAACTCTGATCCAGAAGCTACTGATGCACCACCTTACCTTTGCATTTGTCTTCTAGGCCAGGTCATTAAAGTAGTTTTTTTGCTTCCCACCCTTTACCTCTTAAATGTAACCTGATGTTTTGGTTTAGGAATGGTGCTATCCAATTTAGTGTCCCACTGACACTCTCCAAACCACTGCCACTCACTCACTCTCCCCTCCCCTTGTGGTGGGCTAGAGAGGAGAATTGGAAACAAAAAAGGTAAATGTCACAGGTTGTGATAAGAACAATTTACTAGAAACAGCAGTGGGATAAGAAAACAAACAGTAACAGCAACAGTGCTAATGACAGAGGGTAGAAGAAATGAACAATTCCCATGGAAACCCCCTGAGAACAGCCAAAACCTGACTACGCCCTCTGCCACGCATACTCCACTGGAAGAGACTCTCTCCCCCAAACCTGGCAATGACATGAGGTGGTATAATGGAATAATATCCAGGTTCTAGCCATGGCCCTTCCTGGCAATTGCAAAAATTAACCTTGTCCTGGCCAGAACCAGGACATTATCCACCCCTTGTTCTGTACCATCTATAGCATGCCCAGATCCTACACTATATGCCACTACATGCCCAGATCCAACTATATATATGTATATACAAGCAGAGGTATCATTTCCCTAGTCAATGGCTGTTCCTCCAGGAGCCCAGATGGGTTTACCTCCATGCTGCCAGATGGCTTTTCTTCGTTGATCCATCCACCCCCACTGAACATTTGTCACCATCCATGAGTCAGTGCAGAGGCAGAGCGCTGGGCATTTCTCTTGTTGAATGATATTAAAAGCCAGCTAGATGGCTTTCAACTCTGCAGCCTGACTTGATCCACCTTTTCCCTCAGCTCCTGTGACTAGCCATGCAGCAGTCCATATGGCAGTTTTCCATTTTTGATGTATCCCTACAATACAGCAGGATCTGTCAGTGAAGAGAGTGTATCACTTTTTGTTTCTGGTAGCTGATAACATGGTGGGGTCTCTTCAGAAAATGTCACCTTTTCTTCCTCCTCTTCTGATGTTAATAAAACAATGTCACCTTTATGCTAGTTCATGATGACTTCCAAGATCCCTGAGCTCTTGGGGTTTCCTATTCAAGCTCACTGTATGATCAGCGCAGTTCACTCACTCTATGTAGCATTAGTGGCATGATGTGTGGAAGAGAATTTCTCTTGAAAGAAAAAGCCCAGAACTGGCAGTCAGAGTGACAGAAGAACCTGTGCTTCAGTGCCAATCACTTCTGAAGCAGCTTGAACCCTTCATAAGATGCCAGCATCCCTTTTTCAGATGTTGTGTAGCAGGCCTTGGATCTTTTGTATCCCCAACTCCAGAATCCCAGGAGTCATCCTCCAGTATCCCCTGGTACTTTTTGGCAGAGACTCCAGGAAGGACCATTCTCCCCAGCTGCAGTATAGAGCACAGTTTTCTCATCTTGTCCTGTCCCGACTGACCCAAGGGCTACTGCATGAACAATCTCTTCCTTAATTTGTTCAGAAGCTTGTTTTTCAGGACCCCGCTTAAAATAATTAACCTTCTGCATCATAACCTATAGAGGGCTTTTGACCTGACTGAGCTCTGGAATATGCATTCTCTAGAAGTCCACAGCTCCTAGGAAAACCTGTATTTCCTTCTTGCTGGTTGATGGAGACATAGATGCTGTTTTGTTGACTATGGCCATGAGAATCTGATGACATCCATCTTACCATTTTATTCCTAACTCCTGGATTTCCTGGCAGGTCCCTTGACCTTTGCTTTGAGGCAAAACCAGCTTTCAGGAGGATTTGGATTATCTTCTGCCCTTTCTCGAAAACTTCATCTGCTTGCTTGCCCCACAGAATAATGTCATCAATATATTGCAAATGTTAAGAAGCCTCACTCTTTTCCAGTGCAGTCTGGATCATTCCATGGCAAATGGTGGGAATGTGCTTCTACCCCTGGGCAGCTGGTTCCAGGTGTACTGCATGTCCATTTGGGTCCTTGAAATACCCACTCCTGAGGTAGTCTATGCCAAGGATGCACAAGGCCTCTGGCCCATCACAATGGGGTGGTTTTACCATTCATTCATGTAAGACCCCAGAACTCACTTGACAAGTCTTTTAAAAGAGCTTGCAGGTTTCTTATGTACCATGAATTAGATGCAAGGGAGAAATACCAACAAGGTATTCTCAAGAGATGAAAACAACAAAAACTTTACTGGCAAATTTCAGTACTTTGCCAGAACATTGGCAAAAGTTTAGAGCAACATTCAGTCAACGTAAAATGTTTTGCAAAGCCTTAACTTAGCAAACTCTAAGCCTGACCAATTTAGCAAACTCCAACCAACCCAAGTTTAAGTTACTCAAACTTTGAGAAGAAGGCATTATAAGAAGAAGAGGAAAGAGAAAGAGAGAAAAGATGCAGAAAAGAATGAATATAGCTACCAGTGCTGGGTTCCAGCAGTCTTCTAGCTGATAAAAAAATCCAAGGGAAGATAGGGTCAAGACATGTGCTTGCCTGGTGTCCTGGCTTAACTACCCTTTCGTTTTCCTGGGCCCTTCCTCCAGGGGAGACTTCTGGTTTGGCAGCCACTCAGGAGCTGGGTTAGGGGCTTCAGAGACAGGATGAGGAGCATTGCCTCCAGTGTGCCTGTGATTGGCAGTCACTGTGGGGCTGGGATACAGGCTTTAGAGGATGGGGTGTGTGGAGCAGAGCATTGCTTCACCAGGGCAAGGCCCAACCTGCCCCTTTGCCTACCCCCACACACACCCAGAATGTTTTGAGCAAGCAATCTCCTCCAGTCTCTCACAATACCCAGTCAGGTTCAGTGCGTCTTCCAGTACAGGTAGCCCTTGGGATCCCCTGGCACCCCAGAAATAGAGATGGAATCTGCCCCTACGTATCTTGGTAGCATGAGGGTACATGGTGCACTGGTGTCAACTAAAGCCTTAAACTCCTGTGGGTCTTGTGTGCCAAGACATCAGATCCACACAATCCAAGAGATCCAATTGTCCCCTTCCTCCACCTTACTGGAGGCAGGATCCCTCCAGTTCTGGTCATGGTATTTGTTGCTCACAAATTTGAACTGAAGGTACTTCAAGTGCATTAGAAACAACATCAGCCCTCCTGTTTTGTCTGAGGATTTGTCTGCTGGAAACTGGAGTAGAAACTGGAAACTTATCCTTGAAGGATTTTCTGTGGTAGTTGTTCTTCCTCTCAACTCATGTACCCGTGCTGCTAGGGCACAGGTGGGTTTTCCATTCTGCTTCCTCATGTCCTCTCCATGGTCATGCAAGTAAAACCACAGGTTACCTTGTGGTGTGTACCCTCTCTCTCGAGCAGGTGGGCGTTTGCTACCAATAGCAAGGACTCTGGTCCATACTGGCGGGCCATGGGACATGTCTTCTCTAGCTTGTTCAAGTCTTTCAAATCTGTCTGCCATCTTGGACAGTCTGTCCACAGCTGAGGTGCAGGTTGATAGGGAAGAAAAACCATGATCTTCATATTGCCAGAGTCAGATAGTCACCTGAAGCACTGTTTGTTCTCCTTCTTCCATTGCCATTAATGTCAATGGTGTATGATGATGGTGTGCTCTGCACAAACTTCTACCACATGAACTGTGTGCACTGAACCTCATCTGGAGCTACAGAGGACCGCTCTTTATTTGAATCTCCATAAAGTACCTCTATCACAGCTAATGCTCTCAGGTACTGGATGCCTTTCTCCATGGCATTCCACCTGCTTGGACACACTATTAGATCATCCTTGCGAGAATACCCTTCCCTATGCTTGGCAGGAGTCACTTCCAGAGGCTGAGAGTTTCTGTCCTCTTCCCAAACCCTTTGCCAATACCTGCATCTTGTGACAGGGATTCCAGTTGCTTCGCTTTATTACCACCTAGTTTCATACTGTGGACACAACGTCCCAGCATTGGAGCAGCCAGGTCACCCGGGGCTCCTGGCTGGTGGCTGACATATTTTTGGTCCCCTGGTGTAATGGTCAGAGGCATCCACCAAAGCTGCTCTCTCCTCTGCAGCTGGATGAGGGAGAGAAAATATAATGAAGGGTCCATGGGTTGAGGTAAGGACTGGGAGAGATCATTCATCAAATACCATCATGGGCAAAACAAGTACTCCCCAAATGCATATCAACTTAGAGATATGCATTGAATTTATTACTAACAAAATCAGAGCAGGATAATGAGAAATTCAGTAAGAACCTTGAAAACACCTTCCCCTTGTTACAAATGTACTAACTTTTAGATACAGTTAAATGGGGACAAAGTTTTGTCAAAGCAAAAGAAAACTGTTTATTAGTAATGATTTAACTGAGTTGGATGTGTACCCCTGTCCCTTAGAGCCCAACACACATACCCTCCAACAGAATGGCTACAAAACATACCCTTTTCCCATCTAAGGGGCATCCCTGACCCGTTTCCCATTGGCTGGGTACTCAGGGACTTACATTATCTCCCAACCACCTACTTTTCTGTCCCCTCCTGTCTCATCCTACTTCCTTTTGGTCGCATCTTCGATTCCGCCCCTCTCCCAGCAGCACCCAACAAACCAACCAGAATAAATCCAAACCACAAACAACACCACACAGAACCAACAACTTTCACTTAACAGCCTTTTGGCTTCAGCAAAATATTACCTCATCTCTCATACCCTCACTCCTCCTTCCTTCTCACTGACAGTGAAGGGAGACAGGGAATGGGGGTTTTGGTCAGTTCATGGCTTCTCCCACTGCCCAGAGAGAGGAGTTGTTCCTCTGCTGCACTGTGGGGTCCCTGCCACAGGAGACTGTTCTTCATGAACTTCTCCAACGTGAGTCCATCTCATGAGCTGCAGTCCTCCCCAAACAGCTGCAATGTGAGTCCATCCCATGGACAACAGTCCATGCCCAAGCTGCTGCAGCATGGGTGACTGTTCCATGCAGGGCAGTCCTTCAAGGCCAGGCTGCTCCAGTATAGGAGCCGGGCCCCTCCTTCCACAGGTTTTCCATGGGCTCACAGCCTCCTCTCAGGCACCCACCTGCTCTGGTGTGAGACTCCTCCACAGGCTGCAGGCAGATCTCTGCATCCCCATGGATCTCTGTGGGCTGCAGGGGCACAGCTGCTTCACCATGGCCATCACCAGGGGCTGCAGAGGAATCCCAGATCTGGTGCCTGGAGCACCTCCTGCTCCTTCTTCTGCACTGACCTTGCTGTCTGCAGAGCTTTTCTTACATGTTCTCACTCCACCCTTTTCCAGCCACAATTTCAACTGCGCAACAATTTTTTATTTCTCTTTCTTCTTAAATATGTTTTCTCAGAGGTATTACCACCATTTCTAATTGGCCCAGCCTTGGCCAGCAGCACATCCATCTTTGGAACTGCCAGGGATTAGCTCTGCTGGACATGGAGAAAGCTTCTGGCAACTTCTCACAGAAGCCACCCTTGTAGCCCCTCCCTCCCAGCTCCCCCAAAACCTAGGCCATGCAAACCCAGTACACCTGGGAATAGGGATCAGGGGATTATCTCTGGCCCTGCCTCTTCCTCCTGTTGTGAGGGCTCTACTTCCTCTTTATCCCTCACTAAGTGAGCTGATTTGGATTTCTTCTTCTCTATAGGGGCAACTACTACTGGCACAGGTGGTTCCTTGGGTTCAACTGCAAATCAGGCCACAGTGCCTGTAGGTCTGTTTTCTTCTTCTTTCCCCTGAGGGTGCTGTCTAGTATTGAGCTGTGTCCACTAAAGAGTAGCCAGGCCCAGCACACTACAATAAGTTGCCCCTTTCTTGAGCTGCCACAGCATGCTCCTTGTGAATATTCTGTCACTTTAGCAGGGTCCTGTAGTTGTTCAGGGATGAACTTCCAAACCACTGGAGCAGAAAATTAAAAAAAAACCTGCTTCATTTTTTGCCACATTTCATGCCACTCATGACTATCCACCCTTGGGGCAGATCTCTGAATGAACTTCCTAGAAATCTGTTTCTTGACTCGAAAAATGGTGTGGACTGAGGAGACCAGTGAGTCTTAGCAACAAGAACATGCTTTCCTTAACATCCAAGAGAAATTCAAAATTCTCAAAAGCTGTTGGAACAGCTGAAGGAGGAGAAGGAGGTGAAAGACTGGGGAAAATCATCCTCCCCTGTTCCCCCTACAGACTGAATATGATTATTAATTGACTCCCAAAGACAGTGCCTGAAGTAAAAGTAGGAGAGCAGCACTGAATACACTTTCTAAATTACACTCATTGCCCTTGAGCAGTCATGGACTGATATCCCATAATACAGCAAAAAAGCAACTCCAATCCCTCTCCCTGCTCTGAAAAGAACATCACAAGGACCACATATAGGAATATAGGGGAATATGTGAATGCAGGGTTAGGTACTACAACTACACGAACAGACCAAGCAACATTGTGACCAGTGGCTGTGAAGTTAATGCAACAAATGCTTAGATTGAATTTGTTTCCAAGCTGCTCTGGGCAGATCTGTTGTTACCTCAACCCTTGATGCCATACACTGGGTACCCAATAAGGCTGTAGTGATTTAGGAATGGTACTCCCAAATTTAGTGCTCCCACTGAGACTCTCCAAACCACATGCCACTCACTGACTCCTCCCTCCCCGTCATCCTACCCCTTAAATGGGACGAAGAGGAAAATTGGAGCTACAAAAGGCAAAGATCACAGGTTGAGATAAGAGCAGCTTATTGGAAACAGCCGTGAGATAAGAATTTGACCAATATTAATGGCAGAGAGTACAAGAATCACACAGAACCCCCCCACCAACAGACAATACCCAACCACTCCCTCTGCCACACTACTTGACCAGAAGGGACCCCTTTCTCCCCTGAAGAGATTCCCTTTCTGCAGCAGTGATGTGAGGGGTCCTAGTCATGCCTCCTCCTGGCTACTGCAAAAGTTAACCCTTTCCTGGCTGGAACCAGGACACCTGAGAATGGTGTTCTGTTCAGAAGGTGCAGCCTAGAAGCCAGTCTGGTGTCAGAGCAATGCAGAAAGTTTTTGCCATCACAATCAATACTCGAGAATGTAAGATGAACCATGCTGGGTCAGTGCCTGAGTCCTTGAAGATTATCCAGCAATGCCAAGTACCCTGTATTTCATAGGACAGTGGCAGCCTCTGTAGTACACCCAGTCATTTCTGTGCTGTGGATGTTAGGGAAAGGAAGCCACTTCCCTATCCTATTACATGCAGAATTACACACACGTATGTGCATAGGGGCTCATTTTACTGTGTTGAACCATCAGAGATATATGTAGAAATATACTTTTTCCTGTCATAGGTTTTTTGTTTTGAGTTTTTGTTTTGTCTGGAGTTTTTTTCCCTTTTCAGAATTGTGAATTTACTTCATTTGAAGAGTTGGTTTCGTATGCTTTAGCATATGTAATTTGATCATGTAACTAAATTCTAAAAACGGGAAGTTCCTTTTGCATGCCTGATAATGAATTTTTTTGTCAAAACCCATGTAATTTACAAAGTATGCAGTTGTTCAGTGACTTAAAAAAACTGCTAGAATTTAAGAAATAGTGTCAGATATTCTGTTGGTATAAGCAGCATAGTTAAATTACTTTTTCTTACATCAGATATCAGCAGTTGTGGATTTGACCTAACACTGTTTTTGTCTAAAATGTACATTCAGCTTTCTTTTGGTCTTCATTTTTGAAATGTCATTTTTGCTTCATTCATTTGAATGTCTCTTAATGAAAGAAACAGTAATAGCCTCCGCCTCACTGTAGTAGAGTTAAGCTGCTAATAGGAATTCAGTTTTCCTGAGTTCCATTTGTTACCTGCCTGCAGTAGAAACAGATGAATTTTGAGGAAAAGAAATTCAATCCATGAAGTTTTCACTGCTCACTTTCACATCTTGTCAGATTGCTTGTGTCTCCTAGTAATGGCTTATTTTCATAGAACCGATGCACAGTTTACATTACTGTTTTGGGTCCTACTTACCTACAGTATGTGATTACTGTAAAATGATTAGTCGTGTTTGTCCTGGTTTGTTTTTTTTTTCATGCTTTGATTCTAGATGCTTTTGTAGATACTGTTTTTAAAGGGTCTTACCTTGAGCCAAAAAATATAATCCTTTTCATCCATGAACCAGACTACTACTTTTTACTTGGCCCTAATACAAAGCAAGGAATTTGGTACAGAATCTTGATTATTAACATCTATCCACTGTGTATGTAACTGATGGTTTTACATCATCTTAGCATGCTTTTTATCACCTCACTTGAATAAGCCTGGTATTGATATGAAACTCTGCCACTGCTGGGTGGCTGAGCTGAGGTGGAGCAGTGAACAGAATCTCTGTGGGAAATGGCTCAGTGGCCTGTCAGGTGCATATCACAGGTCTCTTCACCATTACAGCCTAGAAAGCTCTTTGTATTTTAGAGTTTAAAAGCCGATTTCTTTACAGGTTAACTTTCTCAGGCATATTTACTAAAGGAGAAGACTACTGCATTTCCAAACAGCTAGCTTGTTTCATGTTTCCTGAATGACCCAAAATGATTTTTAAATTGTTAGCATGTATTTGTACTCTGGTCCAGATGATAACCATAGTTTTTTGTCTTTCATTGAAGAACGTATACATTCTGTTCTGTTACAATGTATTTTTTGAATTTTTAAAAAAAATCAATAAATACTCATATGATGTTTCATTTGTAAATGTAAACAATGTTATTTGCTTATTTGAATGGTTTTCTTGAACTGCTTTAGCTGCAGGGGACACGTCTTTAAAACACATTTATTTAACTTAAGTTCTTCTAAACTGTTTGTGCATGATCTCAGCTACGTTCTATTGTAAGCCCTTAATATTAAGTTATTGGGACCAATGTATAGTTAAGTAGTAAAAAATTGCATTTTCATTCTTTATGATTTATTATTCTAAAGACATTTGTAATTGATAAGCAGCAGCTCAGTGTTACTGAAGAACAGGTGTTTAGCTTGGATACTTTCAAAGGTCAGGCTTCAAATTACCTGTGATAATTAAACACAAATTCTTCAAGCAAGCCTTTACAAACTCTGAATAAAGCATTTTAGTGCTTGCTTCATATTTATGAATACTATCTACCCAGTTAATTGTTTTGCAGACTTTTCCTGGGAATGGTTTAAAGGAAAATTCAGCTTTGGTAAAATTGTTATTTTTAAGTGACTATGTGGTATTTTGGCCATTGTTCTGTAACCAGACTAGGAAAGTTACAGTTATTTCTGCTGACCATTTAAGTGCAGTAAATTATTCAGAGAATTTGTTTAACTGGAAACATTTAGAGAAGCTGTTTACACATGTATAACTTGAGCCTCCAGTTTTTACTGAAGCAAAACACAAGTTGCAGGTACTCCAGTAGGAAATTCCACAGTGAATTTTCACAAGGCAAAGATCAGAAAAAAATGTAAAACGCCAGGACTGAGTGCCCACAATCAGTCCCAATATGTGGCTGTCGGCATATTTGGCTTCCTACATTGGCAGGGCTTGGAGCTCTTTAACTTTTCCTCCATAGTGGCTCCATAACAAAACCTCACACAGGATATAGTTTCTATGTGATGTTCTCCTTTGATTGCAATGGTTACAGAATTTTTTTTTCCCCTCCACATTTGTTTACTCGTTAACTGCTCCATTTTATACACGGATACTTGAATGTTTTATTGTATGGCATTTTAAAAGTTTCTCCTTTCCCCAATGGCACACGTTTCTGAATGGTTGCACGCACAGGAGAGGTCTTGCTGGATGCTCTGGAGTCAGGTTTACTTGTGGCTCATACATTCCAGTGCATGGGTTTGAGTTGTTGGCAGGACTAGACTGAAATTAAACTTCTACACTTGTATTAGGGTTGACACTGAGCTCAAACCTTTCCCTACAGTTGTCTTAAACAAAACAAAACACTTTGTGGAGGTTGGATTTGGAAATCAGTGTAGGAGTGCTTGGATCTCACTACTGAGGTATGCATGTGAGGAGAATTTCAAAGAAATTCAACCCTCAGTGGATTTCAAGGAAAGACCTGTAGTTTGGGTCTGATCTTTACATAATTGATGATTTCTCTGAGCAAGTCAGATTTTTTAAAAAGCACCTACATACCATTTTCAAAATTGGCACAGGCCCAATGGATGCTAATAGGAAGTCATTTAAAGCTGTAAAACAATCTAAAAAGGTAGAAATTGCTTGAGATTTTCATAAACATCTGTGCAGATTAGGTACCTAACCTCCACTTCACTTGCTAGTTCGAGTACCCTACGTACTGTTTTGCAAACTTGGGCTGTTTACTGTTTTTTTGGAGAGAAGGGTTCTGTGCACTGAATTTATTATAATGAAGATAGTTGTAGTTATAGTGTTAGTTGCCATAGAGAGTGTATTTTCAAAGCTTCCTTCAAATGAATGAATCAAAGGTATGGTTTAGCAAATCTCCCAATAAAGCCAAAGAGAGAAAGTGCAGCAAGTGCTAAAAACAAGAATGGAAATCCAGATTATACCGTTCTGTCCTTGAATGTGTTGGCTGTGGACACAGTTTGTGGCCACTGTCAGCTTGGGACTGGAATCCCAGAAAATGGGCTAGTGCTGAAGAATACAAAAGTCTCATCACTTGTTCTAAGTAGAAAATCCAAATAATAATTAAAGGAAGCTTTTGAAATTACAGCATCAAGCTTCTTGGAATCATTAATATAAAACAGCTGTGTCCACAAAATGTTTTCAGATAAACGGTTCTTTGAAGACACTATCGCCAAAAATCGGGAAAAATTAGGATATTAAAAAGTGAAGATGTTTGCAGGATTGTTTCAGAGAAGAATACTTTTGAAATAAGACAGCTAAAGACAGTATCTATTTGCCCACATTTGAAGTCAAGACCCCATGTAATTCTATGTATGTAACTGTACATCTACCCTCTTCCCTCCCCACACCCCCAGAACCATTGGGAACTTCTTTCTCAGCAGGATTGACCAGACTGGAAATATTAGTGAAAGTATTCTAAAGTAGCAGTGTAGTCAGGCCCAGAGGGAACTGTGATCAGCTAATTTGCCTTAGTGTTAACCCTCAAAGGGTAGTGGGAATTATTGAATTTATATTAAAAATATAATGATCACTTATTCTTTAACTCCCTTCAAGTAGCTTAAGAGTGATTGTGCTGCCATATATTATCAATACTTGCTTCTGTAAAACAAGCAGTGGAGTTGGGCTTTTGTTTCCTGTCCTGGTGCCTGAGATCTTAGCCAGGTGTACTATCACTCTTCCTGCTCATTGGTCAGATCCGTTTTTGTAAAATGATGTGTGGAATGATGTTGTGATCTGTCTTCACCAGAAGCATTAAAGCCTGGCTTTTGGCAGAAGGGTATTATCTCCTGTGTGCTTGTGCTGTGCCGTGCTCAATGGCCAGTACAGTAATCTCAACAGCAATGTTTGTCTCTTACCCTCAGGGAGTATAAACACCTTTAGAAATGGTTGACAAAGCCCTCATTATCTCAGTTTCTGTGTCTTCTGAAAGCAGTGGGGATTTTTTTCTAATGGGAAGTTTGCACTTTCACCAATTACCAAACTATTGCCTGATGTTCCGATTACTATAGTGTTGTGGGTTAACTCTGGTGGGCAGCTTAAGCCCCACACAGCTGCTCACTCTTTCCCCCCTGGTGGGATAAGGGAAAGAATCAGAAGGGCATGAGTGATAAAACTCAGAAGTTGAGATGAAGACAAAAGCTGTGTGTGCAAGCAAAGCAAAACAAGGAATTCATTCACCACTTCCTGTGGGCAGACAGATGTTTGGCTGCCTCCCGAAAGCAGGGCTCCATCACGTGTGACGGTGACTTGGGAGCACAGTGCCATAATGCTGAATGTCCCCCTCCTCCTCTCCCAGTTTTTATCACTGAGCAGGATGTCATAGGAGTGCAGTATCCCTTTGGTCAGTTGGTGTCAGCTGTCCTGGCCCTATCCTCTCCCAGCTCCTAGTGCGCCCCTGGACTTTTCTAATGGGATGGGGCGAGGAGCAGAAAAGGCCTTGGTGCTGTGCAAACCCTGCTCAGCCACAGCTAAAGTACCAGTATGTTATCAACAGTGTTTTGGTCACAGATCCAAAACTTAGCACTATACCTGCTTTTATGAAGCAAATTAGCTCAATCCCAGAAAAAAACAGTGTAATCCACCCTATATTCCATTCTATTGACACTGTGCTCAGATCCCACATTATCCGATAGATTGTCCCTCATTAACCACCTCCTCCTTCCCATCCTGGAATATAGACACAGAAATAATTACCTTAGTCTGTGGATCACCTCTTTAAAAGTCCACAAAATGTCCATTGAGTCCATTTAGTCCATGTGTATTCAATCTGTTATTCAATCTGTGTTCAATCAATTCACTCAGGACAGGAGAGGTGGTGTGATGCATGGAGTTACTGGGCACCAGAGACAGCTCAGGTTGGGTCGCTGTTGCACTTCCACATCTTGTGAAGCTGGTCTTCCACTGGTTCAGATGGTTCCAGCTGTGCTAATTTCTATAGCATGCTACTCACATCCTGGCTTACAACAGTTTAAAGGTATTTCTGTGATAGTCTCCACCTCTGGTTCCTTTGAGCCAGATTATAGAGTTTAACAAGAAAACATAATAGGGTTTGCAGCAAACTCCTCCCTTTGCTCCTAGCCTGGCTAGTAACAAGGGGTTCCTGCTATAGTAATTCGCATGACATGCAACTCAGATCCTGGGTTACAACTATTTAAAGGTGTCTCCATTACAATCTTCAGGCCTCATCACTGTGGACCAGACCATGGGATTCAGCATTGCAATGAACTCCTCCCCTTGTCCCTCCTCCAGTTTAAGATTGCACACAGGCCCACAGTCCACATGGGGCAGTGTGGACTTGTCTGCAGACCACCATCCTTTGGGGATTTAGCTGCTCCAGAATGACAATATCCATAGGCCACTCTCCCTTCAGGCCAGTGCCTGCTCTAGTATAGACTTCTCCGTGGCCATGTATGTTTGTGGTTGTACCATCATGCTTTTAGCCACAGTCACAGTCCTGTGAAGTTGAGTTCCAGCCTGTCCAGCACAGGAGTGGGGGCAGTGCCCTGGCTGTCTGCCAGCCCATTCCTGTTATCAGTATGTTCCCAGGCAGAACAGAATAGGATGATAAGGAGAAAAGGAAACAACAGAAGCAAAAAGCAGTCACTAGTGAGCACTCGTTACTAACCTACATCCAGGCAAGCAAGCCCCATGGCAAGCACAGGAGCCAGACAATTAACAGCTAAACAGATATAAATTTGGTATAGCATACTCTGATCAAATCAGTTGCTATCTCTAACCTCTCATGCCCCATACTGGCCAGAAGGGATTGTTGCAGCTATGCCCTGGTGGGCAGCTCAGCTCCATGCAGCTGCTCTTACTCCCCTTCAGTGAGATGTGGGAGAACAACCAGAAGGGTAAAAGTGCAAAAACTCGAGGGTTGAGATATAGACTGTTTAATAAGGAAAGCAAAAGCCACACATGCAAGTAAAGCAAAACAAATCATTTGTTCATCACTTCCCCTGGGCAGACAGGTGTTCAGTCATCCTCAGGAGAGCAGGGCTCCATCACATGTAACAGTGACTTGTGAAGACAAACACCATCACTCCAAACACCCCCCACCCTCCTTGTTCCCCCAGCTTTGTATGCTGAGCCTGATGCCATATGGTGTGGGATATCCCTTTGCTCAGTTGGGGTCCTGGGTGTGTCCCCTCCTGGCTTCTTATACCTCCCCAGCCTTCTTGCTGGTGGGGTGGTGTGAGAGGCAGAAAAGCCCTTGTGTGAGCGCAGCTCAGCAATAAGTATCAGTGTGTTACCCACACTTTTGGTCACAAAGCCAAAACATAGCACTAAGCAAGCTACTATGAAGCAAAGTAGCTCCATCCCAGTCAAAACTGGGTGCAGCTTTTTATGCTTCAGTAGCATCTTCGCAACTGTGTGCCACTGGGCAGAGTCAGGAAATAGGAAAGCTGCTTTTATACATGTGAACCTACAGTCATTGTGCTTGGAAGAGGACTTACACCTTTTTATCAGGTTATTTCCTGCAAAATGTACTAATTTATTCAAGACAACTACTATTTTTTGTTGTATTTAAAGGGGAAAATGTTTTCTACAAGAATGACAGCAAGTCAGGCAGGATTTTATTGACAATTTTAGGGACATATCTGATTTGCACAACTCCAGGCTACCCGAAAATTGAGAGTCTTTACTTGGCTCTCAGAAACTTGCAGGAGTCCTGCTACTGAACTTGACATCAAATGGCTGTGTTATGTAGGAAATGACTTCTAGGTCTCCAAACCTTGATTTATACATGACTAGCCAAAGGAAAGAAAATATGTTGGGAATGTGAAATATAGGGAGAGATAAACCAGAACAAGATGATAGCAAGAATTGATTTTCAGAGAGGGCCTCATGTAAAAATCAAAGCACCTGGACTTCATTGCATTCTGGTTTATAGGTTTTCTTAATCACCTAACTTCTGAGGGAAGGTAGGCAGTACCACAGTTGATGGCAGTGACCCAAGGTAGATCTACAAGAAATGGTTTTATAGTTTCCATTTATTTCAGAAATTGTTCTGTGGACTACACATCATCTAGTTCATATGATCCTACTTTTGACCTTAAAGGAAGTCAAAATGGTGGTAGCATTCTGCAAGAAAAGAAATCATTCTCATGAGTTTCCACAAGAAAAGGTATGCAACATAGAAATGTAGCCTATTTGTTCCCAGAACATACTGCAGGAGGTAGTATTTGCTGCAGCAAGAGTGTTTCCAAATTGACTCATGAGTATGCAGAATTAGGAAAACAAATGCAAATCTAGCGCAAGCTATCCAACTAGCTGGGCCAGAATTCTATCTGAACTAGCTTTCTTCTCTTCTGGACATCGTTACCTTTCTTCCTGTTTCAAGCCCTTTAGTCAGCACTGCTGAAGTTTTGCTCTTCTTGTCTCCAGAAACAGCCATGTGCCTCTTTTTTGTTTCAGTTTCTGAAAGGCAAGAAGGTAAACAGAGAATAACTGGCTACTGGTAGTGTGTGGGTCCTCAGGTGTGGTGTGGATGTCACCTTGGTAACATTTTAGTTTGTCTTCTTGGCATCTTGCAAATAAGGGTTTGAAATCCTCCCACATATCCCTGCATGTAACTTGGTCTGTGGAAAAAAGATGAGTTATATTTTGATAGCCAATTTTAGAATTTAGGGGATTTATGTATAAGAAAGTTTAAAAGCTATCAGGATCTCTCAAAATACTGCAGCCAGCACTGAACACACTGGACTGCATTCTCTGCCAAAATCTTTCTCACTAAATCCTAATGTGACTTGATAACTTAGCTACAGACCTTGGCTTGGAATAGAGCCCAAATTTTGAAAGACTGGAAGTTTCAGTTGGCAAAAATGTGAAGATGCAGTGGTGAATTCATAGCAGACTGGGGTTTAGTTTTAATTATAGTAAGGGAATTCAGCTCTCAAGAAAAAAAAAAAAAAACAAACAAAGAGAAGCAACAAGAAGAGGTGAAGAAGGAGAAAGGAGACAAGTTAGAGTTTATTCCCCTCTCTGTGACTGAAACTGAGGCTTTTAGAGAGCGTTTATTTGGAGATCTTCTCCTTCAGTCTCATTCAAAACTGAAAGCACAACGGAGCAGGGTAATTTTTGGAAGTGAAATAGTCGTTTCTTGTTGTAATTAAAGTAAGGTGGTTCTTTATGCATACTGCCCTATTTCTAGGTTAGCGCACAACATCAGTGTCTGTACCAGCATCAGATTTCTTAGCCAATTCAGGAGCTGATTTTCAATTCACAGTTTCACAGTGATCCTGTTCTCCCTTCATTAATGCAGCATTTGGGGCTTTCACACGTAGTTTGTAAACAGAGAATCTTTAATGTTTGCTTCACTCTTCACTTCAGTGACAGCCTTAGTCCTTAAAAAGAGTGTTCCTGAGAACTTATTTCCATTCATGCTGTTGCTAGAAAGTTATTTCAAACTAAAGCAATTTTGTCTTTCCAAACTAACTATGCTCCTCTCTCGTGTCATCAGTTGTTCAGGTTGTATCCAAGACATAGGCTCCTCCACTAGTGCTCCATACCATGCTCATCCTCAGGGGATGTTATTAGCAAAACACACCCTCTCATCTCCCTCCTACTTTTTAGGCCATGTGATGAAAACAGGAGATCTCAGGATTGCCAGTTTTTTCATGTTTCCTTTGACTGTGAATTATAAAATTAATTAAAGCTCTTCTCTCTGGAAATACCCTCTTTACCTGTTATATGTATGGCAGGCAAGTTGTTTCAGCAAAAAACATGTCAGCTGTAGTTTACATAATTTTGTAGGGCTTTGCATTGTGTTAATTTCTGAATATTTAATTATTTTTTATCACATTTTTATTATTTATTTGGCGAGAAGGTTGTATTAAGTGTTTAAACTCATTATAGTTAAGCTACTTTCTCCTATGTCAACAAAAAAATATGTATCTTATTTACAGAATAGAGGAAGTGAACAGGGTAGCCAAGTAGTTTTCAATGTGTGTGATTTTTTTTAATAGAAAGTCGCATCTCCTGATTTCAGCTTTCCTATCAGACAAACAGGTCTTTTTGCACCTCTCAGTGCCAGCCATTGTAAAACATAGTTGCTCACTTTGCATGTGCTGCAAAGGAACGCTGTCTGTATAAATACATACCTGGGTTAAGATTTAACAGATGGAAGGTGAGCAATAAGCACCTTACTGCACTGATTATCCTCTCTGCTATGATGGCAGCTGATTTTCTCCTTTGTGAAACCAAACATCACATCCAGAGGTCGGACAGAGCTGGGTCTCCCTTGCTTGACTGAGCATAATATATGGCTTGACCTTCCAGTTCTCATGAATCACTGAAACAGGAGCTCTGAATTCAGATGATATCTCAATAGCAGGGAAAAAAGCCCTGTACAAGCTTCTTCGGCTCAGAATTGCTTTGCATTTAGCAGATATTTTATATATTGTCTTTGGAAACCATATCAAATATTTTTTTCCTTCTTATTAGTACTTTGCTGGTTTTTGTAGATATCAACTGTGTGCCTTACTGTAGCCAGGAGCGTGAAATACTGGCGCAGTAACCTGTGGCAATGCCTTTAGTCTGCTTGTTGTTGCCTATTTATGGTGCAGTAATGGTTTATTTTGTAGTCTAAACCCTAGGACTGTATTTTAATGAAGATTTAAAGCTATGATACAGCTGCTATTCAAACTGTGTGAGAGAGGCTTGTTGGAATAGCTCAAGATTTACTGCTGAACTGTCAGTCTTTAAGCTACCAAGTGTCTTTACCCTTTGGTGCAGTAGCTACGGAGGAAGCTGTACCCACTGCTGTGAGGCAGACACGGCGATTAATGAACCTGAGGCGCGCTAATCAAACATATGTTTTCTTGGCACAATGATTGTGTTATATATCACATCCCAATGTACAGGCCTTTATCTTTCCTTAATGATCTAGCAAGGGGGCTTTTTTAAATGTGGGTGTTTTTCATGCTCTCCTTAGATTTGTTCCACAGGGGGTGGCCGTTAAAAACATCTGACGGGCATGCAGTTAGCCAGCGCCCTGCTGAGATTAGTAAAATACTATATTTAGTGATCGCACTACATCAAGGAACTCCAGCATTGCAGGAAACAGTTTGATTCAATGCTTTTTTTCTGATTTTTTTTTTTTTTTAATTTTAGTGTATGTCTTATTATTTCATCTGGGATTTTTTTTTCCAACTTGGATTTGGTTTTTGTGTCTATTATTCAACTTTTTAAAACAGATTTGTTTAGATGATAGGATTTTTTCCCCTTTTTTTAACTAAAAAAATAAAAAAGGAATTGTTAGGTAGTAGAATGAAAAGTCGTACTTGGAATCTCTTTCATACTGCTCTGTGTCTGAAGAAACTGATCTAATATTTGTTAGGAAACCTCTATGGATAATACATAATACAAGGATTCATGCTTTTAAGTACTACAATACGGTGAAAGCTCCTAAAATTGGCTTTGAGAAAATGGTTGAAGTGAGCAAGTATATTAAATTTATTTTTGTGCCCAAAGTATTTCTTCACCAATAAATAAGCATGAAAGAGACTTGGAGCTCAGACAGGTTTGTTTCATTTTTTCTTTGATAGTTGACATGACTAACTGTAGATGAACAACATAAAGTGGAAGATAAAAGACCCATATGGAAGAGAAAGCTTTTCACCAGGATGCCAAAGGAAGTAAACTGTTTCATGAGACTCATGTCCAAATCAAAACTACTATTTTAACATCTGATTTCTGAGCCTATTCTGGTTTTCTTGTTGCTGTAAATCCAAGCCTGGATTCCAAATTCCAAATCTTGGAAACCATTCTGTAAACTCAGGACTAAATCGGCTACTCTCCCTTTAAGGGGCAGATTTAAAGGAATACCATCCTTTGTTCTAACAAAATAGTCCAGGCTTGTCAATCCAGAAGATTTGTGCATTGCTGAACATAATGGCATTTTATTACCTAGTTTATTTCTGTCTAGCATTCTAAGACTCCTGCTGATGCTTTGACTCAGAGTAGTTTTCAGTTTGGAAACTTTAACTCCAGTGTCACAGATGACTTTTTTCTTTTGGTAATTTGTATGGTTTATTTTAACTTTTAAATGTTCAAGAAAGAAAATGTTTGTCCTGACAGAAGTTGTGTTTCAAACTGTGAACATCTAAGCAGCAGTGTGTGAAAAGAGTAGCCTTTATTTGTGCTCTCCTCAGACTCTTGTTAGTTAACGCGTTTCTAAGAGTAGTTTGGGATATTATAGTCAAGCTTAATGATTAAGTAGTAGTACAACAGGTCTCTCACCCTCCTCAGCTGTGATTCAGTAAACCACAGCCCTTGTCCATGCAAAAGCATAGATGTTCAAATTCAGACATGCATGCTGAAGGCCAGCAGACTGTGTTATTCTTGAAGTTAGGAACATTGTATTTGCAAAATAATTTCTGCAGTTTAACTGTGGCCATCATCTGAAATTGTGTATGGATCTAGTTTTTAAAGCAGCTTATTGCAAGATAAATCCTGAAATATTTGTGCAGTTTCCATCAGAACACTTGGAAGTAGGGAGGGGTATTACAGTAAAGGTAGATTGAAGAGACATATTTATATAAATATGAGAGAAATGGGAAATTTCCTGCTTGTGAAGCAGCATTATGAGAGAAGTATCCTAAAATGTAATTTCCTATACAGTTTTATGCAGTGTAGTTTATTATGTATTATCCATAGAGGTTTCCTAACAAATATTAGATCAGTTTCTTTCTCCTGTATAAAATACCATATAAAATTAAGAATTCTGACTATGCCATTCCCCATTCATTTGTAACATTGTAAACATTCATCTTATATCTTTCTTTATGTGTAGCTATAAATACCCATCAGAATATTCGCATCTCTTCAGTAATTTGAAATACTGAAAACAAAGGCCAAATTTCAGCGTAAGTTGTCAAGTGGTTTCAGACCTTCACATAAATTTCTATATACACACTCCAGTGAATGGTACCCATCCATACATACTCATACCACACTGCTTGTTCCTGACTGAAGCAATCTGTAAAATGAATATACATTTTATGTCATGTGAATATGGAACATGAAAACATACATGTGTGAGTAAATCCATGGCATTGTGAAAAAATATACTTCTAGAATTTATTTCTGTTTTTTGATATCCAGAATGCCCTTTGTGTTTTATGCACTGAGATTTTGTGCCCTGCTGTGGAGTGCTGTGTTTGGGATTCTTGAGCTGGCTATACATGATTTATCTCAGGTGTATGTAGTTACCCAGGAGAAAAGCTGGCAGTGCTGTGTGCTTTTCCCAATAAATGAGCAGTCTCATTTAGAATTATTGCCTGGATCTTGTTGTGCTGACACTGCTTTGTGCTGTGTAGACAAACCTTGGAGGAGAATTACATGTAAATCACTCATAATAGTCTAAGGCTGGAGTCTTGCATTTTACTCAGAAACTTGCACAACTCTTGCTAGAGATGTCTATATTTTGGCCATTGTTTTTTAACCAGATCCTAATTATTTTCCATCGGATCTCTGCTTATATGTTATCTAAATAAAACATTCTGAATTTTAATGAGTGAAATTTCATTGCTGTTTAATCCTTAAATGCACTGAGCTAATCTGTGAGTGTGCCTTAATTATAAAAAGTGAAGCTGGGAAATTAGGTCCTGGACACAGAGAGTAATTATTTTCATAACTCTTTTGTTTTTACCTCCATAACATATGGAAAGAGAAAATGACCAATTGTGGTTAGGCCAGAGGCCTTAATGATGGGTTATAGTCCCAGCGCTGCCAGTCAGTCCAGTCCAGCCTGGATGAGTCATTTAAAGTCTGTCCACAAAGTGTCCTTACCTGCCTAACAGAGGTATGGTGAGATGGGCTGTAGTTAAGCACTCCTGACTCTTTAAGGCACAGAGGAATTTAGAAACTTGTTATTTTTGTTGTCATGAATCTCAATAATGGCTTCATAATCACCATCAGAGCATTTGGCCAGCCTTCAGTCATCACTCCTTGATCACAGATACTGACTCAGGTATTTGCTGTGCTCTACTTTAAAGGATATGATATTATTTAAAGAGTTTTATAGATGTTCAGATTCTTCCCAGACTTAGTAATAGTACCGTGGACATACAAGCTGAAATATTTGCAACATGCTGCTGGCCAAAACCCAAGAAATATCTGCTGCTATTTGGGCTATTTGGTAATTATTTGACTACTATTATTTCTTTCTGAGTGCCTTATTTGGACATTCTGCTCTAATAGGTAAATAAAAAAGCCCCAAATTTTGGCTCGTAGATCAAATTTGAAGGGGGAAGGAATAATGTAGTTTGAGAATGTAGCAACTGGACTGATAAATAACAAAACAGGATTACTGGGAAATTGCACATACGCATGCCAAATGTAGAAGTCTGAATGTTTCTTCTGACTGCACAAATCTGTAGACTAGAGAGATTTGATGAAAGGACAAAGTCTTATTTGTTCCTATTCAAATTCCAGTCTTTTGTGTTTTATATGACTATTCATATCATTAATATAGAAAGTGTTTCCTTTGGTTCAGCTGAAGAGCTTCAACAGAGCAAGAGATAATTAGAAAACTGCTGTCTGAGAAATTACAAAATAATGGCCTTGATACATTGAGATGAGGCCAAAAGTGCATAATGAAATCCCTTTGGGAAAGTTAAGCCTACAGAGATACCAAAATTCTGACTTTATTGCAGTTTCAATGTGGGATTCTAAAGGGGATGTGAGTCAAACCTGCTATTGCAGATAGTAGTGTCATGAAATACTAATAGTTTTTTTTCCTCTGGCTATCTCCTGTTCTTTCAGCTTGTTAGTCATTCTTTATTCCAGTGGACACTAGTGAATTGTATACTCATATTATTCTGATGAAAACTTAACCAACAAACAAGCTGTACAGTTCAGAAAGTGCCATTTTCCCATTTCTACATATGTGCTTTTCTTGGTCACCAGATTTTGCCCCTTTTGCAATGTCATATTTGCAGCAGAGAACCATCCTCTTGATCTATGCTGCCCCATTTCTCACATTGCATTCCCACAACACATACTCAGCAGAAAATCTACTTTGCAACTAGTTTTGGAAGCTTGATAAGCCTTTGTCATAACAGTAGTCCCTGACATTTAAAGGACTTCAGTTTATATTTGTCAGCCAAATTTCATACCTTCATACCTCTTCCAATTAATCAAAGTTAAACCATTGTATATGTGAAGGGGCCTCTTGTGGTTTCTAAGTAAGTAGTATGGCTTTTCTGGCAGAGAGCCACAAGCAATTTAGTAGGCTCATACTGTGGGAGTTGAGAGGAAGAGAGACAGGAATAATCCAGAAAGCTTTAAGAAGGGCTGAATGAAATCAGTATTTCTATACACAGTACAAACTTGCGCATTCTGTATCTTACTTTTGGCCACAGCAAAACTGTTTTGGTGTGTTGTCAGTAAAGTAATTCTGAAACATAGCACCAACATGGTTTTCTTCTTACTCAACCAGTTTTGCACTGGTTTTACTTCAGTTAAAGTATTCCCAATTTGCACCTGTGGCAGAGAAGAGTCAGGCACAAGGGATTTAATACATGGTTTACAATTGTCATATTGTCACTAAACTGTTTCCACAGGAATAAACCTAATGTAGTTCCTAAACTGTCTTTAGAAATAGCAAGATTTATTTTGTAGCCTAAAAGTCAGGATGAGGCTTTACCATGCACCTTTTGCCTGAGAGCTATACAGCTGTAAATAGATACTAACATAAAAGGTCTGTCTCCAGCAGAGCTGTTCTCCCTTTCCAATTCTGACAGGGGTCACATAGTCAATGTAAATTACCACCATAAACTAAATTCCACCTCTCCTGTAGAACAAAGTGCTTGATCTGCCTGTCTAGAAGTCAGGAGCTATGCAGAAAACTGTAATATTTCAACAATTCAGCATGAGTGGCAACCTGTTCTTAAAAATGAAATACTAGCTACACTTAATTTCATTTTGTTTCACCATGTTAAAATCCATCCTTTCTTTAGGGGATTTAAAACCATCTGAAGGGAACCAACCTGAAGACAAAGAATAATTCAAGTAGAAGCACTATCTTTGTATTTCATGCAAGTTCAGGTTCGACATGCAGATCTTGATGCCCACAGGGAATGAGTTACATTTAGAAAAGGATAGTCTAGACACCTCAAGAAGAATGTGATTTCTCCATTTTATCTGTCATTTTAATTTAATTGAAATATGTGTCATAATAGTAATGTCAAAAGTGTTAGTGGATTTTACTAGAAATGAAATTAAAATAGAAAAATTTAAACTATTATTGGCAAGTTTTTTGAGGTTGTAATGATTTACTTGGGTGTTTTGTAACTAAGCTACAATATGCTGTTAAGAATGACATGTAGGTTGGAAACTTTAACTTGAAGCTAGATTCTTATATAGATACAGCATCTTGAATTCAGTCTGAAAAATGTCAGAATCTGAAGAACTCAGCACTTCAAAAATTATGCAACAGGCATGGAAAATTGGGCCCCAGTTCAGCATGTGACTATCTAGACTATTTTACACACTCCTTTTTTGATATTAAAGATGAATTCAATGTAAATGTCTGGAATTCTTCTTACAAGCTTGTTGAAAAGGGACAGTATTTTAGCATGACTCCCTTGTGCAAACGTGGTGTTTAGCAGATTACGTATGTTATTCTGTTATAGGTACACTACAGTGATAGACAAAATGGCAAAGAGTGTTTGACCTGTTTGACACTGTCTCCTGTGCAGATGACTTTCCAAGGTATCGGAAGCTCCATTGAAGCCAGCCATGACCAGGTATAATACCTTCACCCCGCACTCTTGTGATTTTATTAATATCTGGTAAGGCCAGAATGTCAGCGTTAGTAAATTTAAAATTTCGACACATCTTGTGCTTTTCATATGGCATGCTCTTGTCACAGGGATTTGCCTCTCTTGCCCTACTAAAATCCTGATTAGATCTAAAGAGTGAAATGGAGACAGAACTATATTGCCTTTTACATATTTTTAAGATATATTAGGAAGGCCTGAAGAGCTTGCTTTGGTTTTAAAGTCAGATGTAAGGTTTCTGCAAAGGTTTTATTTGCTTTTATGTGTGTATCAGGTCTTGTCTATCCTATTTTTGTTAGAAGATTATGAGTAGTTGGAAAAGCAGAGAGATGAAGCCATCATCTCTAGCCATCATCTGTCACAAGAAACTGGCATTTGTGAGGAGAAAGGCATTTTTAATCAGACTGTGTAAAACTCTCATTTCGTTTGGCTGTTGCTAAAACATTTAATTCAAAATTCTGGCAAAAAGCCAGAAGAAAAAAAAAAGTCTCAATGTTAATCATTTATCACCCTGTTGCTTCAGATGGGAACTGAGGGGGACTTCCATTCTTGTTGTGTCGTTCTCCAACACTCGTACATATAAAAGCAAGACAAGACTTTGATACTCTGAAAGTGTTAAAAGCAAAAAGGAAACAAGCAGAAGAAAACATTAAACCAAGCCTTGCACCTTTCATATCCAGTAGATTAGAAAAATGGCCACGTTTACTTGCCTTTGCAGGTTATCTTTAAATGGTACTGTGTTCACATTTGCTGTACATTTTATCAGACTCTATGCAAGATTCTCTAAGGGAAGAAAAAGGAAAGCTGCCTTAAGAATTAGCAGAATTAGTTACTTTTGGGGAAAAGTTTTGGACACTCTTAGCCATGTTTTTGTTTGGTGGGTTTTTTATTGAAAGTTCCTAAGTTGGTTGTTAACATAAACTAAGGCCATTAGTTATTTACATGGTAACATGAGGATACTTCCTGCCCTTAAGTGTTTGGTGTTTTACAGTAATGGAGAGCTGTGGTAAGTCAGACCATACTTTGACATTCACTTCTCATTTCATCCAGCAACTTGTTTATGCTGCTCTAAAGCTGTTCCATTTTTCGTTCCGTAAGGATAGGCTTTTAAAATATCGCTATAACACAAGTATGGTATTTAGACATTTCAATGAATTTAAGGTGGTCCCTGTCAATTTGGTAACAACTACATTCTGGGCTACCAGCCAGCTTGGCCTTTGTCTTAGCATTTATTTAGGCTAGAGTATGATATGTAAACAGAAAAAAGACTCTGTAAGCAAAAAGCACATTTAAGCCATCTGAATAATTATATATTTAAGACCTCTAAATGAAAATGTTGTATTGAGCCTGAAAAATCAAGCACCCAGAAATTAGGAAATTCCAGATTATGTGCAGCATTAGTTTCATGCCAAATGTACCCATTCCATGCTCCAAACAGGATATTCTTCTGAGAAGAAAAAAAATTTGCATAAAATCACACAGATAAAGATTGTAACATAGCACATTCACAAATAAGTAGAATTAAGTTTACTTGGACCATTATGTAGCTGGAATTTTCTCATCTTGTTTCAATTTGAAGTTTAAATTGTTCATAATTGGTTTTAGTTGTGTAATTTTCCACAGGGTTCTTAAAATGGAAAGATAAATGTTTTGTTACTGTATGATGGTGTGGTTGTTGTGTTACTGAACCCACATCACTTGTGCAAAGATTTCATCTGAGCCAAGAGCAAAAGAAAATAATAATCTGAAAGCCAAATGCCAGCCAGTGTCTCACAAAACAGATCCACTCACTGTTGGATGCACAAATTTCTGCTCATACCTTTCCTAACTGTCAAAGGAATTTCATTTTCTGGGGAAGAGGGATGCTGTTGATGGGTTGTGTTTGATAAGGGGGTAGCAGGACTAGAGTAAAGTATCATATTCCATCACCTGAATAAAAAGAGAAAAAATTAATCATTAGCAAGTCAATGCAGTGGAATTAATAAACTAATGACAAAATTAAGGCTATTAATGGACTAACTAAAAGAAAATTTCCCTTTTCTCTGTTGTTCCTGTGTGCTTGGTATTTTTACTTGTTTCCTACAATTTTATTCACAGATGGTTGATTTGATGGTTATTCTTCTTTTAAAAATAGGAAACAGAAATGCTGCACCTTTGTCAAACTGAACTTCATATTTAAGTCTCAAATTAAATAAGAGCAAGATAACTGTGTGCTAAAAACCTTGAATTTTAGAAATTCTTCTTTAACTTTTGTAATCTGTTAATTTTAAATCATGTCTGTAGTATTTTATGGCTATTAGGATGGGCTGATCACTTGGAAGCCTGTGATTTCAGTGGAGGGATGGTGATTTCTGCCTCAGTAGTGAGGCCTGGCATAGTTTGACATCAGTATCTGTCAGCTTCTGTGCTTATGAAGATAATTTTTCTCACATTCATTTTAAAATACTTATTCTATAATTTCTAGAGTTTTTTTATGGAGTACTTTAGGAATGAGACTCTGGAATATTTTGATGGAAGAGGGGTGAAAAGTATTGTGTGAGAGTATCTAATAAAAAAGCTATATACAGGTTTGTCACTATACTGTTGCAGAAGAACCATGATACTGTGGTACGTGGCAGCTGATAAAAAAATAGAAATTAAAAGGAAAAAAAGAAAACTATGTTGCCAATGACATCTCCAGCACTATAGAATACCTTTTAGATTGGACTTGTCTTTTGCAATGTGTCTCCCTATTCATATCCAGTGGGAGATTTGTTACCCAGCAGATACCAAAGTGGTTACAATCCTACATAAGTACATTATCTGGCTGTTTCAAATATGTCAAGACTTGACACTGCAGTTTTTCAAGTTTCTTGCTCTTTTCCTGTACTCTGTAGGGAGTTTTCATTCTTTAGATTGGTTTAGCTTGTGATTTTAATGAGTTCAAATATTTTCCCCACATACTTCATCTGAGCAATTTCAGATTAATGTAAACATACCATACTGGTACACTAATTAATGTGTATTTCGAGTGTCTGATTGACAAGCCATATCTCATTTGCTCATGAACCATTATTGTGGAAGCAATTGCTGATCTTTGATATTTCTTTTGACGAAAAGAAAAAATGGGAAACATTCCTAAAGCACCTCTTCAGTCTATCCTGCCACATGTTTTGCTAGGTTTTGCATTCAGGTGTGCCAACCTCTTCTATAAAAATTTAATGGGGTTCATTTTTTTTTCCCTAAATGATTTCTTTCTATTTTTTTCTGTTTCTCGTTACCTGACTATTACTCTAAACTCTTCTTTCCTTAACAGTAACTATCCTTTGGAGGTATTTTTTCAGTAAAACTTAGTTACAAGTAGCTATTACTTAAAATGGTCACCACTTTCTATTGATTTTCTCAATAAAAGCTGAATTTTTCCTTAATGGTAGTAAAGCCTGGCATTTTTTACATTGCTGTGGGACTAGTGACAACCTATTCTCAGGGCTTATGATGGACTTCAGGCATATATTGTAAAGCTGGGGAATGAATTGAAAGTCAAAGTAACAGAAGGAAGGCCAGATAGTTTTTTATTTGTGTCACTGAGAAAATTCAAGGTATGAAAAGCAGGAGACAGAAAAGGGAAAAATTCATAGATAGGAGGCTATATGAGCAAAAATAGTTGGAATGCAGCAGAAAGCTAAGAAAGTGCAGGGAAATGAGGCAGTGAATGTCTGAAGGCCACAGAAGAGTGATAGAGAAAGTTAGAGCTAAGCAGAAGGGGTGATCAAAAACCCCACCAAAAAAAGACATCTGCACTGCTACATCTCAAAGTACCGAAACCTGAATTTCTTGTTACTGGTACAAATAAATACCTTCCAGTTTTAGTGAACTGTGACACATGAAGAGTTCTTTGAATTCTTGAGTGCAGTCACACTGAGAACTGTAAGTTAGAAGTTGTAATGCTAGCAATTGTAGGAAATGGAGATTTGTTTTCCCTGGAGGATTCTAGTCAATACCTTGAAGTTGTTATAAATGCACTCAACAAATATCACTGGATTCACTATAATGGTAGCTATGTTAAATTTGATGCCCTATGTCAAACAAGACAGCCTGTGACATATTTTCAATCTTAGAAGTGATATACTTCTGTTATGCCTTGAACAAACCAATGTCAAACTCAGCTTCCATGTTTACATGTATATTTTAGAAACTTGTCATGTTACCATCTTTAGTGGCTTTATAATAATTGTTTTTCTGGATGTTACTGCTCTGAGTGATTGAGTGCTTTGGGGTATCACACTCCTGTGGTTGTCATAGCTGTGAAAGAATAAACATCTTGGGTGCATTCTTAAGGCTTACTGAACAGCAGGCAAATTGAATGTATGAACATTCATTTTAAAATAAAATTATTTAAAAGTCAGTGCTAGTGATGAGAAAGAACATCTTGGGCCCGTTTTGAGATTCAGAATGCTTGCCATGGAGTACTCTGCCTGAACAAGTGAATTTTTAACTCCAAGTAGCTTAATGTTCATTGAGGAGTGACCAGTTCTCTACTTGAATTTCAGGAGGCAGATCAAAGAGCAGTCCATTGTCTAAAGTCTCATTGCTTTAATACTTTTTGATGATTTTGGAGGTTTTAACCATATGCATGTTTTTTGGAGCTGGCAATACTGTAGATATGTTTATTACCAAGTTCAGCTGTTTACTTCACCTAATTGTGCTGTTAAAGTGATATCAATGAACATTTTATGCCTATATTTTTATTCCTTGCTTTCTTAATGTTATCCATTATATTTATGTTGTATATTAGACTGTAGCTTTAGAACTCTTCTGCACTTTGCAATGCTCAGAATTTATTGTTAAATACTTTTATTTTGCAGGAAGATACCAAACTCTCAATGTTATATTTAATCTACCACTAATAACACTCTTATTTTCAAGTATAAAAATAACTGGAAAGAGAATGAGCAGGGGCAGAAATTGTAGAAGTGGAAGAGCTACTGATAAGATAGACTATCAGAGAGCCCAACGTGGAGAGGATGTACTGAAAGGAAGATGCCACACTCAGCAGTTTCAGAAATCACTGATGAAAAGCTTGGCAGACAGCAGTGGCGAGCAAACTGAAATATGCTCTGTATCAAACCATCATTGCTGGCCTGCAAACAGGCATTTCTGGACAGGCTTAACACAGAGACTGGGGATGCCCAGATGTGAGCAGCTCCTGGTGGCATTTGAATACAGGACAGGCAGGAATAGTTCTCAAGGAGCAAAAGAGAGGGGTGACAGGCTCAAGGGAAGGCACTTGGAGCATTAAGTTTTGAAAAGAAGCTCCACATCTCTGTTATGGTCTCAGAATTGCTTATAGATCATGCTCAGGAAGCAGCATCTAGAGAATTTACAAAAGCAAAAATAACTGAAGGTGTAGTCACTGAGTATGCAGAGGATAAGAATTTGTCCAGTGCTGTAATCAGAAAAGACAAATGGGGCTGTGTTTTTTGTTAAGATACCTTTCCAGGTCAGAAAACCAGATGATTTACTGGACACTACATAAATTACCAATTCAATTTTTTTTTTTTTAATGAGAAGTTAGTATTTTCTAGATGTTGAGATTTACTTGACAGTAGGTTTTTATGCCCTGGACATGGTCAAAAAATGAAAAAATGTCAAGGTTTCCTTTAAAAAATACATGTATCCTTTTTTTGTCTTTTTTTTTTTCCCTTAGGTGGTATTATAGGTTTCATTTGTCAGCTTATTTCTACTTTACTTTCTACATTGTAAATGCAGTTATCATTTCTTCAGGGTGGCTTCTTCTTCTTCAATAAAATGATAAAACTTCAGTTTTAATAAGTAAAAATTTTCTAGCAGTTTTCCCAAAGTTTGGCAATTCCATTACAGCCCTTTCATCATCAGCACTTTTACCCGATCTTATGAAAACATCTCACACAACTAGGTCTCCTCCTCCTTCAAGGGGGGGTGTCAGCACAACCACAGCCGAGTGCCCAATGCTCCAAAAGAACCAGTTAATGTAGGACAGAAATTTAAACTACTTTTGATATATAGCACCATATTTCACTTTTCTGTTCTGTCTCTTAGGTTGATGCTGCAGTAAGGAGTCATCCCATCAGGTTTTAGTTAGGCTCACTGGATTGTTGTCTGCTATTTGATATTTTTCCTCATCTGTTGTGCTCCCCACGACTGTGTGTGGAAGTACTGGTACATTCCCTCTGTATTCTTCATCTTCTGTTTCGCATTATGTCAGTCTGGATGTACGTGACAGAACATTTGCTTTTCCCTGGCAGCTGCTAAAGTTTTCCTTGATGAGCCCAAGATCAAATGCTTGTATTTGCTCAGGAAGTGTAATCTTTAATTTTCAAAAAGTGGGTTACTAATTAACTGCTGAATGGGAAAAAAATGCAAACCAAGGCAACCCTATCTCCTTGCCAGACTCTTTCAGTCCTCTCATTCAGGACTTCCTGAGTAGATTCCCAATGTGACTGCTTCTTGCTGAAGATGCATAATAGGATTTTTGAGTGCTCTGTGTATGCATGTTTGTTTACACAGCAATGTCAGCAGGGTATGAAATGCTTCTGTTGCAGTCTCTGCCTATCTTACATGCCTGGCGTATAGCTCGTAACTAATGACAAAGAAAGACCGTGTATGTTTTTGGGGCTGTTGGAAAAAGAGAAAAAGGGGAACTATCATCCTGAATGCTATTGGTGAGATTTCACAAGAGTGTTGAGGTTCACAGGATCACACAATGGTTGAGGTGGGAAGGGACCTCTGGCAGTCACCTGGTCCAAGGCCCCTGCTCAAGCAAGGCCACCTACAACAGGCTGCCCAGGCCATGTTGGCACAGCTTTTGAGTATCTTCAAGGTGAGACATTCTGCCTTGGTTGCTCTTTCCCATTTACTTCATCTCCAGTCCTGGCTGCTTCCTAAACTGCTGAGCTAGGTGTAAACAAGCTCATTGAGTTGAACTGATCCAGTGGGGCTTAGATGAATGCCAGTGCTGAAACAAGGGCGACATCAGGACTGCCCACCAAAGAGGAGAGGGAGCCATCCCTTTCCACAGCGGCACGCTGTTGGCTCAGCTTACCCACCTTGTAAAATGACTTTTAAAGGGGATGAGGCAAAAATTAACTGTACAGAGAAGTTAATTTCTTGTAGAAATGTTAGTCTTTAGTACCCTTAAAGCTGTTCATTGTGCAGTAGCATGACCTGGCACAAATAGGAGATCAGGAATGGCACATGGAGGGAGGAAGAGCAGGGCTGTAGCAGCCCTGACCTTCAGAAATTTAGCTGTTTTGGAACTGCACCCTTAGCAGTTACTTGCATTAAAATACCTTAGCAAGCTTTCAGTGCACTGTAACATGTGGAAGTGGCAAGAAAGGCATTAACAACATACAGTGAGCCAACCTTCCATGGACCACAGGCCAGCTGTTCACTATCCTAAGTTTGCAATCTGTTTCTGGTTTGGTTGTTTTGCAGTTACTTAAGGCTCAGTTGGACAATGGTGGAATGTAAAAATATTGAATTTTCTTGCTGCTGTGTCTGTTAGGAAAGGGAAGAAGCTTAAAAGGGAAAGGTATTGGGAGAAGTTTGGAAAAGCGAAAAATGTCAGTTTACTGCCTTGTCACGCTTCAGCAGGAGATTCAGCCCACTTGTATTATCAAGAAATCGAACAGATTTTTCCCTGTCAGGGAGAAACACGGGGAAGACAACAGAGGTAGGTTCTTCTCCTACACAACAGCTAAAAATGGATAGGCATACACCTACTGGATGAAAGTTAGTAACAGAGATAGAGGCAAAAATCAAGTGGAAGGAGACCCACCCCTAAGTAGCTTGTCTTGCAGTTGGGTTTGACAAAGATCTAGGTTTTTCATTTAAACCCCTGACAAGCAGCATTTTAATTTTAATATTTTTGTCCTTTTTAATTTTCTAGCACTGGTAAAACCTTTCAAAATTATGAATTAAAACTAACACTCAGTCAAAGCCCACCTTTTGTAGACACCTTAATTTTAGACAAAGAAAGACATTAGCAATATATGAACTTTGTTGCCCACCCAGTGCTAGAGTTGTTCTGTGGCATTTTCCACACACTACTCAAAGTAATGCTATGTCTATTTGGTGATTTGTGTTTAATCACTTGTCATTCAGTGAAGTTGCTTAACACCCTAATTATATAATTGGCATTTCAAGTTACATTTCCTTAACCATTCTACAAGACAAAATAATGATTTGCACATGTGGCATCTGAAGAACTGTGCTTTTACCAAAATTCTGTTTGCCACCTAATTTTTCCACTTCTCTTGAAATAATATGCCACGGCTGGCATTATGCATGCATCTAGCACAAATGAAATTTCATCGTTTTTGGTTTGCACAATCATCATACAACCCCTTGATCTACACAGTGCAAGCAGAAACTAATTATGACATCCAACATCCCTTCGTTTCAAGGATTCATTTCAAGAAGCCAGAATCTCATAATAAATGCTCTGACTTGAGGGGAAATAAATGAGGTCAGGAATTATAAGTAATTAGTAACTAGTAACAGGTAATTTTGTAAGTATGAGCATGAGAAAGTTGTGGAGCAATGTTGAGGAGCACTATGATTAAAATCTGATCCTAGACATCCGTGCTTTCTTCCTTTGAAGTGTTTTTAAATACCCCATCAAGAAAGAGCTGAAGACTTACCGTGGCTTGATGACTAATGGTTTACCTGAGAAAATGACTTCACTTCTCTTTTTTACATGCTTGTCATTGATGCCACGATGGAAAGTGTCAGACATCTCAAGGGAAAAAGGTGTTTATACTCTTTCCTATAGCTCATTTAACATAAAATCCAAGTCCCTCTGTCTGCTTCCAAACTCATTACCTGTACAGGTTTTTTGTAGTCACATTGGGTTTCTAAGATCATTGAGCCAGAACATCCCACTGTTTGAGACAGGAAGGAGTCACCAACCAACCTTCTCTTCAAAGCATCAAATGTGCAATGTCCTTACTTGATACAGGAGTTTCTGTATCCCCAGAAGCTCTGTATGTACTTGTGCCCTCCATTTCATAGCCCTTACAGACTGCCTTTGTTCCAATACTAATGCTTCATTCCAGCAAGATCCTTCACATATGCTAAATGTACGACTGCTTCCAAGTAATTCGCTCTCTCAAGGATCCAGGACTTGAGATAATAAACACTAGAATGGAGGTATCAAGCAAAACCAAAGCAGTGAACTCTTAAGTTAAACTTTAAATTTTATCAATATTTCTTCATATTCATTCTTTTTCTTTCCCATCATTAGAGAGACTGCGAGACCTAGTTTTCCACAGATCCTTACGGCTGTACAAATAATTGATTTTACAGTCCAAAATCTCCTCTCTCATCCTTTATCCCCTCAAAAAAACTCCACCAGTTCAAATTGGTCCAAAATAAAGAAAAAAATGCTTCTAGCCAAAAAAAATAATTAATTTTGTACTTGGGCATTTGTAGTGAAACTAAGAAAATGGCTGAGATTTACAAAACTGGTGGGAAAGATGATGAACTATTTTACCAATAAGCTCAGAGGCTCACACTCTCACGCAAGATGCAAAAGATGTAAGTTTTAATCTGTGCTTGTCCCCACAGGACCATGAACCCTCTTTAGGAACCCTTCTTATGCAACAGAGAGTCACAGCTGGGCAGCCCCAGGAGCACAAAGTGGTAACCACAGAGCAGTCCTGTTTTTGACTCAATGAACAGTTTGCTCAATAGAGCTGCATGAGCAGAAAAGTTTGATGGAATTCTCATTTGATATTAACCCCTTTGATCTGAATAATGAAAAGAATGATTCTTATCCTCCTGGGAGTTAAAGAGACTTAAGCTATGATTTTTCACAGTCCAGTACTGACCATCAAGTCAATACTGGACTTGATGGTCAATACTTCTTCCCTTTCAGTTTTCACCACAAGTGAACAAAGCTAAAGAAACTATAGCAGACAACTTGTAATTTCTAAAAGTATTTACAGTTTAAAATGCAGAATATCCATCCTGAGTCTGGGAGCAGATTTGGTCAAAGCAAAACTGCTCTTTCCAAGGTATTTCCAATATTTCCTGGAGGAATATGCTTGCTCTGCTCTACAGCCAACCCCATCCCTGCCTCGGGTAGGTATCCAGCTGGTGGCGGCATTGTTCAAACCTCCAGCCATGTGCTCCTCTAGGTGGAAGTTGCCACATGGACCCGGAGCTGAGACTGCCAGGTCAGGCTATGAAGGCAATTTAAGGCAGTAGGACGTGTTGAGATGAAGTCACTGTGTTCCCCAGCAGTACCTGGAAAGTCTTTGTCTTCTTCCCTTATGTATTTCTTCTAAGCATAACCTGCAGGCAAAACAAGATCTTTCTTTCCTCAGCATGAAGCTCTTCAGCTGTCTGTAAAAGAGCTTTACATTTGTTTCAGGATATTTAAAACTTGGTTGCATGGCATGGATCCATAAAGGACATTTTGGCAGCTGCTGTTGCTGAATCTCTTGTATTGGCTGTAGATAAAGTAAGGCAAGTGCCAAAGCCTCAAGTCTCTTATGCTGATAGCAGTGGAGCTCTGAGCAGTCCCTGTACCCACCATGTCTCAGCCACTTAGATAAAAATAACACCTTTTGCTGATACTGGTTACAAGGCTTATCCCACAAATGGAAAGATTTTAGATGGTTTGTGAGGTCATAGAACACCTGTTTAGACATTTCTTCGAAACATTGGACTGTTCAGCAAGTCAGTCTTATTTCATACTCCCTCCTAAATAATTTCTGCTTCAACATTGTTTTGAATAATTGGGGTAGTTTTTTCTAGCACAGCATGCTGAATGAAATTATGAATTGAGGAGATTTTTACATTGTCATGTTTGATTGACTCCATTGTCATTTATGTGAAGTGGTATAATAATACACTATCAGTCGTTTAGTGGGGAGCTGGGCATACATGAACCTTTGTGCCTATGAGTGGGGCTTCCCAGGGTGCCTGAGTTCATCAGTGCAGATAATACTGCAGAACCTGGGGCTTGATTTTGGATCATTCTTCCAAATTAAATAAAAAGTAAAGGCTCAATGCATAGAACTTCCTCTTTTTTTTTTTTTTTTTTGGTCAGCATATGTCTGTCCATGAGAAAAATAATAGGAAAAAAAAAGGGCAAAGGAATGTTTGCCATAATTTTATAAGCTGCAAAATAATTAAGTTCCTTGGCCCTCATTTAAATAAACCGAATCTTGAGTTTTTTTGAACTCTCCTGATAAGTAACACTTAAAACCCTTTTGGTCAAATACCCTTTCTCAGGCAATTACATGTTCTTAATTTGAAGGCCAGTTCTAAAGATTTCTTGTTACCTTCATTTAACAAAGGTCTAAGTGCCACAGTTTTCTGATCCTTTTAAAAAAGGCAAACAAGGAGAGTTTGCACAATAAAAGTTCTTTTTTATTCTCAAATTAATTATTTTGAAATATCTCACAGATTACATCAGTATCTTCCTTGCATTCATGTTGCAACATGGTGAGTATTGTATATTATTAGTGATGCATTAAATTAGTTGTTTACATTATAAAATCTAAACATATTAGGATCTTTTGTGTTTGTCTTCAAAGATTCCTATTCTAATAAAGCTTTCCGAAACAAGTAAGGTTGTCTTTTTTGTTTAGTTTATGCATCAGTGGAGAACCTAAAGATTTGTAGCCTCCAGCCATCCCCGTCTGTGTTTAGTAGAGTGTAAGGGAATTGTGTTTTGGACAATATATATTATCTTTTCATATAAAAGGGAAAGTTATATTTTAAATAAATTATTTTGCATTTAGAAAAGGTAACACCTGAGACAAATGTAAATGGAAAGAGTCAAAGTTTGTACTCTTCTCTCAAAGAATTTGTTTTGCTGCAACTTTTAATCGGAATAAAAGGAGTATGTATATAGTCCTGAAAAATAAAGATCTTGGCTGAATCCTCCCTATTTTTGATGGCTTTGTTCACTCTTGTGGTCAAAGTGTTTCTGAGTGTTAAGTGATACTAGACAACATTCAGCAAAGAACAGCAGTTGGGATTTTAAAGACACTTTGCTCTTTGGACTCTCAGTTTTGCTCTATGACAAATGTTTTAACAGACTTGTAATGAAATATGAAAAAGAAAATCAAAAGCTGATAGCTCTAATATGGCTAGAGCTGCTTGGTGAAAGCAACTTTCACTTTTGAGGAAGTTCATGACTGAAGTTTTAGAAGCAAAGCAGCTTCTCAGAGAGCCAGCAGAGCAGCGTGGCAGTGGGTCCACACTTACCCCTCGACACAATCTTTTCCAGTGCAATATGTCTTAGTTCTTCATCTAGAGAAATGACTGCTCTAAGATACATATATATATATATATATATACTTATATATATACACTTTGACTTTTTAGGTCATACTGGTCATACTGCATCTGCCTTATGAATCTGTGTTTTAATATGTTTAGACATACATCTTCCTATCCTAACAGTGTTGGCAAGTCATGAGTAAACAGCAGGATTTTATTTACCTGTCAAAGCCCCAAATAACTTGCATTAAGCCAATGACCAAATAAAATGTCACAGTTATACTTTATATCATCTGGAAGGAAAAGTAGCAAGCTAAGTGTTAACTTCAGAATCAGATTATTTTCTGTGTACAAGATATGCCTTTTAGAATAACACGCCAAGAGCGCTTCATATCTCAATAGCCTCCAGAACATACAGCAATATAACAAGCACTGGGTTTAGTAAAACTTGGGAAATGTGACAAAATAAGCAGTGCAGTGAAGAGAACTGTACTGAAACCAGTTGAAAAAACAGGAAGGATAGAACTTGGTAAAATTATGGAAAATCTTAAGGAACATCTAGTTTCAGATCATAACAGTGAGAAAAGTGGTAAGGATTAAACTGTTATTTTTCAATAAGCTTTCAACTTTAGACGAAAAAGTGAAGTGATTGAAAGGTACCAGAGACTTTTGATTAAATCAAAAAGTTGCTTTTTAAAGTTATGTATACAATTATAAAAAAGATAATATATTATTTGCCCAAAAGATTTTCTTTAATGAAAGAAAGCATGAGAAGGTATGAAAGAGTCTGATGTAACAGCCTGCCAGAAATTGTTTCAAAGGTTATCATCACTTGCTTAGTTATTTAGGCAAGATGTGTTCCCTCAGCAAACCTAAGGACAGTGCTATGTGTAACAATGTAGTAGCACTCATCTGAATTGTTTAAATAAAGTTAGAGGTTAATAATGAGATTTTAAAATAATACAGACTGTGAAACAAAGTCTAAAGTACAAATCAAGGCCTTGTGAGAAAAATTAAGTCTACCTTTTAAATACTCCCTCTACTTCTGGACTTCTGATTTGAGATACTTTATGCTACAGTAATTATAAAAAAGAGCACACACAGCTTTTAAAACACTAGTTCTTTAAGAAATTCCATCTAAATGTCCTGATCCTGTAAACATTTCTGTACTCAAGTAGGTCTACATATGAGGTGTTCCATTAGGTTACCCCATGATTGGTCTGTTCAGGGTACAGAGTCAAAAATGCAAGTTCAACTGGTGTGAGTGGAGGTTGACCTGAGTAAATACTAAATGCAGCTACATCGTCTGGGGTTAGGATCCCATCTTTGTTTTGACTGGGTTCTTTTCTAAGTGCTCGAGACTAAACCAGCACATCTCTGCTGAGCACAGTCATGTTAAGAACTGATGTTCCTATAGTTATTTTTTTAAAGCCCAGGGTGCGTGAAAGATGCAGTTTCCAGATGTCTCATGATTGTTATAGTAGAATGAGTAATTTGTATTTTGAACTCCCTTTTGCTCTTTGTATTTTGTTTTACAAAACATTGTAGCTGGCACTTGCGTGCCCATTGCCTCCAGCTGGACAAAAGTGACTGAAGTGGAAAATTTTGTTCACTGTTGTAGGAAAAGAAGTGATGAGAAGCATAGAAAAGTAAAGGCTCATTGTTGAAATCTCAGGAATTCATGCCCCTTGTCCTGAGAAGAGATATGTGGCTAGGTAGTATCCTGAAGAGCAGTGTCTTGTTTTGAGTAATGCCTCTTGCTTCCCTCCTAGACCTCCCTTCTAAAACCTTGTTCCAGATCACAAATCATTCACAACTGAGAGAGCAGCAGCCCAGAGAATCAAAGACTGGTATTTGACTGATGGTTTGATCATGAGTGCAGTTTTTAGGGGGATGGTCTTTATCAGATGGAGGAAGATTCTATGTTCTATGTTTTGAACTTCTGCATTTGCAGTCATGTTCTCCATTTCAAGTAGAAATTAGGAAGTAAACAAGCCAAGTTGCTAGCTAAAAGTGGTATAACGAAGTGCCATGCCTTGATTTCTGTTATATTAAGAATTCAGAATGTCTTTTCAGGTTGTGAATTGGGCAGTGTGAGTAACTGGTGTAGTGCATTGGCTCTGGAATCTTACTGAAGACAGTGTTTCAGAATGTGCATCTGAAGTTTCCATTCCATTCCTTGTTGGGCAGAAGAAAGAAAAATCTCAGTATCACTTCTCTTTACTTTGGGGAAAAGTTGTGCACCTTTTTTCCAATCTCATCTTCCTCTACTTTTTACAAGACCTTGGTTTTGTCTTTGATACTCTTATGACGTCTCCCAGCAAATCTCTCTTGTTGTAGGTATTGCAGATCCACTGTCAGGTTACCCCTGCCTTGCCTCATAAGCAGAATAACTTAAGCTTCCTTAGTCTTCAAATACAGGGAAGATTTTACATCCTTGCCCTACTTTTTTTTTTTTCCAGAAAACATCTGGTCTTTCAATATACCTTTTAAATTTTAGAACTTAGAGCTAAATTTGATCAAGTTCTGGTATATCAGTGCTATCTCTACTGCTAATAACACTTTCCTGTTTCTTGATATGATTCTGGCCATGTGCCTAAGCATTTGCTGCTGTAGCCTTTGCCTCACTTTTGATATCAAATTTTTAATGTTGTCTTTTTCTGGAATAAATGATCTGCATCTGAATGAGAAGGAACTTGCATCATTGTGGATTACCCATTGAAAGTTCCATTTTACAATGCTTATATGTCAGTCTTAGGGGTTTACTCCCTTTTTATCAATTCTTACTCTTTGCTTGGGAGAAAGCAGAGAACACAGCAAGAATGCATTATCTGTGTTGAAAGTAGGTCTTTATAAATGAAAAATAAATTTCCCCTAAATTTGATTATTTCATGAATTCCATTCCTTAATTACTGAAAGTAAAGTTCAAAATGTTTACATGGTGGTATGATTAGGATGCTTTTGATGGATGTGGTTTGTATGAGGCTGGGCTCCCATTCAGAATCAATCAATCAGTGCCCAGTAGGTTTTCTAAGTGAATGTCATTAAAAGTTGCATTTACAGATAATGTATTTGTGTTCTCTAAATAATCATCTGGTGTACTCTTTGCATAATATCCTTATGTAGTGTCAAAAAATACAGAGAAAAGACATCTTACAAAATGCAAATTTTCCTACAAATGTGCAGGAAGCAGCATCCATTTGAGCAGTGATGTTGAAACCAATTTATTAATCCAATCCTATGTCAAAATACTTATACAGTGTTGAATATAATAAAATTATGACTATGATTATGAACAAAGTTCTTCCAAATTGCCCCAGAGCAAAAGAAAAAAAAGAAAAAAAGAAAAAAAAAAAGAAATATACTGACAGGCTGTCTGTCTACATAGGAAGTAGTGTATATATTTTATATTCATTCTGACAGAAATTTCAAAAATTTCTATGTCATTACAAAGCACTTGTGTGAGTAGGTAAAATTAATTCACAGGAGTTACTTGTATGTAAAATCACTCACTTACACAGCGTTTTCAAGACCAGGCCCAGACTATAAGTTTCTGTCAACATACTTAAAATATCTTGTCACTGTGGTGTTTCCAGTATGAAGTATACATTGGATACAGAATGAAATTATATTTCACGTTTGAAATGTATTTTAAATATTTTCTTTTGATATAAATTTCTCCAGTACAACATTTTTTCTGCTGAAATCTGAGAAGATCTCTTTAATTGTGTAGTGTTGTGTTTCAGTAATTCAAGTCATGGTGCAGGTGGTACATGCAGTTTACTGATGTTAGAGATAGTATTTAAACAACTCCATGCTCAGAGGTAGTATATCAAAAGTTTTTAAATTGAGGGTGACAGAAGCTGGTGCTGCACTTTCATGTTATCCAACAATGTGGAAGAATTTTGACATATGGCTGGAATGATCAAACTACACCAGTTTTACTGTCTAACTTCATTTGACGTGAATTTCAAAGATATTTCAAAATTATTAACTTGTATACAGTCTTACAGTTGGAGAGTTTACCTTCCTTATGGAACATTTTAATAAAGTCTGATACAAGGAAGCTTATGATCTCAAAACATTACATAAAGCTGATATTTTTTTTGTAAATCTTCTTTTATGTTTAATTTTCAAGTCATGTAGAAGCTGTAGTTTCCACAGGAACTGTTACTATAAAAGTGAAGCATGCTGCTACTAACCAGCCCACATTATTTTGCAAGCACACTTCTTCCATTGATACAGGAAGAGACTGGCCTAGAAATACAGAAAATTGCTTTAGCTCACCAGCATTTTGTAGACATATAATAGGTAAAATTGGAAAACAAAGGTAGGGCTAGGAAGCCCAGGGTAATTTGGTGATACATTAGAAATTCTATGATCTGTGCAATGAGTTGTAGGATATTTACTGGTTTGTTGCTTTTTGATAGAAAAGCCAACCAAAGTTTCTTTAAATCTCTTGGTTGTTTTGCTTAATACTGATGTGACTCAAAGAGCATAGGAGTAAGCATAGATATAAACACTTTTTAATATGGTAAAAACTGTAGTTTAAAATTTTCTGTGAACACTTGAATTTGTTCTGGATTCTGACATCTGGGTCCCAATGGACTTGATTTACTTCTGTAGTTGCCTGAATGGATGTGTCCTATAAAAGAAATTAGGATTTCAAAACTTAGGGAAATTAATTTAATTACAAAAATTACTGTAAAAAGTAATGATTGAAAGTTAGTTACCTTAAAAATACCTACTTGAAAGTGGCTTCCTGGGTTTTTAATTTAAACTCTTTTTTTTGGGTTGTTGTTTAATTATTATGAAACATTTCCCTACAATTTTAGTCAGCATATTTTATGTCAGTGATGCCTTTTTCTGTCTGAGTACCAAGTGCATTATTGCACAGGGATTCACAAATAACACCATAACAGCACTTCATAATTATCTGACAGAGCAGCGAGTGATGGTTTGGTGTTTGCCGTGCTTATCTGCAGCAATAACAAAGGATTAAAAGCTTCCTCGCTCCTGTGTTACAGTCCCTGTTCTTTCCCTGCTGGCTCACACAGGCCAGAGAGATATGTTTATACCAAGCACAAAGCTCAGCAGAGGCTGGAGGAGGGAGCTGCTAAGTAAGAAGTCAATATATGTCTCATATAAGGAAAAGCAGCATCCTGTGCCAGAGCCATTTCTGTTAAACAGAAGCCTATGGGGGAAGGATTATGACGTGTGATTGAGACACCTGTTGAGAAAATAGGCAACTATTGACAAGTCTGATTCATGACTGAGTGACTGCTCTGCTAGTCTTCACATGATCCCCACCGAGAGCGAGCCTCGACCGCCTGCTAAACAAGGGCTGTTTGAAGTTTCTTTTTAACATTTCCAAGACGTTAATTCAGCAGGACATCTCCACTGGGGTTCTCCATGTCACCAAATCAGCAGCTGTTGAAATCCATTCACTTCAGCATGAAATGTTTGCATAAGTTTTTTTCTTTTTTTCTTTTATTTGTGACAACAGCAAAGTAAATAAAACCCTAAAAATCCTGCACTACTCAACTTGTAGATGTGTGAGAACAGCTTCTGGTCACAATTGTAGCTGCTAAGGCAAAATATTTATTTGTAGAGAACAATGACAGTGAGAGTTTATGATGATACAGAAAAAGTACTGATTTTAATAGACATTTCTGTCACATTTTTCTATGTAAACATTCAGTTAATTTTTGTGCCAGCTGTCGAACTTGTGTGAAAAGTGTTTTGAAATGGAATTGTCTTTGTTTTTCAATTCAAAAAAATCTTAAATGTCTAAAAGCAAATGTTTCCTATTCTTTCCAGTCAGTAAATGAAACGCTGTTTTTCTTGTAGGAAAACATTTCTATCTGACTCACATTTCCCTGAGAAAACAGCTTGTATCATAGAATTAGTTTAGTTTGAAGGGGAAACAGAACAAGGCAAGACATGTAAACATATTACAAAGCTTACTTTGATATTTAAATGCTTTTTTTTTTTTTTTTTTTTCATTTCCTGGCCATCTGAAAAAAGGTGTGGTGAATGTAGTCAATTGTAAATAGAAACTCTGTATTTTCAGTCAGCTTCATTGTAAAACCTGAGAACTGCTGACCACATATGAAGACTCCCGGTTTGAGCCATCCTTCCTCTGTTTATTAAATCTGTTAAGACTTAAGTGTATTTTTACAAGTTCATTAATGTATTCCATTCTCTCTGATGTATTTTTTCCCACTATTATCAGATTTCATTATATGGGAGGAATTATCAGATCAACCCATTATAAAGCCGAGCAGCGTTAAGTCTGATTGGAATTTGGGCTTCCCTCCGTTTACAGGGGGAATATTGTGTAAATCAGACTCTCGGGTTTCAGTGGGAGGCACAGGGCTGCACAGCATCCATTTGTCAAGTTGATTGCACCTCAGCAAGGCTGCATTAGCTTGTCTTTGAACAGAAGTGAAATCCTATGCGAAGCTCCCCTTTCTGTCATTTACACTAACATCCATCCTCTTAAACTAAGGCCTCAGAGAAAAAACAAAGTGATGGCACAATATAATCAGTCACTCAGGTTGTCTGTCATCTGTTTTCTTAAGGAAATGACTTTTAAGTTAGTGGAGCAGAAAATTGAACAAAATTAGCAGAAGGTTGTTGTAGAAGCAGGAGGAATTTTTAAAAATTACAGATGTACAGGGAGAAGCTCTATTGCATAGAGCCAAGAGAAATGCAATTGATTCTGGTTTTTGGTTTAGTGTTATTACAATGCCAGCGTACCCAACATGCAATAATTCAACTTTTAATGAGACTTTATTCATAAACTTGAATTGGGTTGTAAACGCACAATAAAAAGCTGGTATGCACATTTTCAGCTTTTATATCAGTGACTGTGTTTTATGATGCTGAATACTCCAGTAATTCGCACTCTTTTCCATGTGTCAGGAAACCTGCCGACATATCTCAGAAATGTTAAACTGGAAAGGCTGTTGTAAATAGCTCTGGGAAGAAACTTGAAAGTTTATTGAAAGTCAGAGAACTGGCTTTTTACCTGATGAAAATGGCAGTAGTAAATAACAATAATTACTCCAACCAAAGCACAGTGAAACTTGTACAGTACAACTGCGACTGTTGCTACAGGCTTAGAGGTGTAAATGAAGAGAAGACAAAGACACACATTTTGCATAAGGTAAAAAGCACCACATTTTAATTCACTTCTTTTCCTCCCATCTTCCTAAACTCTTCTGTCCACTTTGGAGGTAAGTTTTTAATTAGGGATACTTTGGTTTCACTTCAATCATTAGGAGAGTTGGTTTGTCATGTGTATCTTAAGGGAACATTTTTCAGTGTGGTATTTTTTAAAGGAGGATTGTGTATGGCTATTTTAAGTTAGAGCAAAATAACACATTCCTAGTCTAAAATAAAAACAGTGAGTTCTTGCAACAAAGTGGTGTGAATTTTGAATTTATTTAGTTATTTTGAAATAGATACGCCTTCTAACAGCTTATCATGTAGTAAGTGACTAGCATCTGTCAAATGTGCTTCTTTCTTTTCTTTTCTCTTCTCCTTTTTTCATTCTGCCTGAGGGAAAATTGCATGTGGTCTTTATTTGTTTATATTATGAAAATATAGTAGTTTAAATCTTACAGTGCAGTAATAGAAATATTACTGATCTTGGGTGAGAAACCTCTTTTCTTTTCCCCCATTTTTTTCTGCTAGAGATAGGGGCACAATACCTCACAAAACAAGTCAGGTTATTAAATTGCTCCATCTTAACATTCCTTGGAAATGTAGGAAAAGGTTATTATTTTCAATACTATGCATAGCATGTTCCTATAACTTTCATAAATACCAGTAAATTGAAGCTGGTTAATTTTTCAGTCACTAAGTATTAGGATTTATCATGTGTCCCTTGAAGAAAGCTTAAATTGGCTTGACAATCGTGAAAACACTTAAATTTGAATAATTTTACTCAAAGTGAGTCAGATATATAAGCATCTGCAGGACCAGAGCATAAATGAATCCATTTTTCTCTTAAAAAATAAATCTTGAACCATTTCAGAAGGAAAGTATTTTTAAACTGAGCATGTGAAATTATATAAAAAGTTACAGAAATATCAAATGCACTGCTCATGCAACTCACATTTCATTAAGATATATATTACTTGAGGATGTGGTACAAAGATAATAATGGCTACGTTTTCCACTACTTTTCCCTTTTATAACTTAATGTTAACATTTAGGAATTCAGGAACTTGACAGCACTAGAGATCAATCTTGATTCGTTTATTTTCCTTTGTTAAGATTTTGATAGCCTGGTAATGCTTTTGTTTGAAAGAGTATTCTTTACTTCCTCTTGTGGGGCATGAAATATTGTTACCCCCAGCTCTTCCTCTGAAATAGTGAAAAACAATTTAGGTAACTGAATCTTTGATGAGGAGACCTGAGATTGAAAGTTCTGGCATTTAATTGCCCTTTTACACATAATTCTTCTATGTTTAACCTCAAAGGTGATTAAAAAACTTACATCTTAATTGCATAGCCTCATTCAATCATTAGTACTTTGCCTTGAGGCAATTTATTACAACTTTATTTCCCTGAACCATCAATGAAGATGATGCTGAATTTTATATTAGCCAAATGTCCTTTTGAGATTAATGTGGTAATATAGATTTTATGCAAGCCTTTTCCGCTTTAATATTTGTGTTATTAGATTGGGGTTATAGGTATAGCACAACTGTTTGGGCAGTTTAGAAAATGCTGCGTGCATTGCCTCAAGAACTGATGCTGGAGTTTTATTTGAAAATGTGCGTCTGCAAGAGGAAATAATAGCAGGGCATTCTCTGATGTGCTTCTCTATAGCTATTTTTTGAGCTTACTCACACAAAGTTTTCCCCAAGATAATAGTTGGACTCCCATTGTGAGAAAGCCCTGGGATCAGATGGGTGAGGAGGTGAGGATGTGGGTGCTGTGCCACTAATGCCATTGTTAATGTTGGGCAAGTCCCTGTAAATTGCACTTATCTTTCACACTGGTCTTTTGGAGGTTCCTATATTCTTACAATTTTGAAGGGTTTCAGCTGTTAGGGCTATGAAATACCAAAACCCCCTTGTGTTAGTTGGAACTCATCGTGAGCATGTTCTCTGTTATGTTCTTTAATTCATTTTGGATAGATATTTAAATATGACAGGTAGAAAGCATTGAGACTCTTATGCTACTCTACATAACTGCCATAATTTTAAAATTCGCTGCTTTTCCATACCATTCTCAGATTAGAACTGGCAGCTACTGGCATCCACTTTACAAGCATTTCTGCTTGCTCAGAGCTCAGGGAGATTTCAATGGATGAGGCTGGTTTGATGAATGCTGTAAGCGAGGTGTGCTGACACCAGTGCCAAAAGCACCGTCCTGCCTTTCCCCCACTCCTGACTTCTCATTCCTGACCCTCTACCACGCTATCCTTTGAGCTATCACAGCTGTTTATCCTACAAGCAGTGAGGGAGAGGAGGCTGGGGGAGGACAGGACTGCTGCCATCACTCACTGCTCTGGTACAACCAGCAGAAGTGTTGGTTTGGCTGCAGACTCTGAAGCCAGATGAGTGGGCTATGTAAGCAAACCAGAAGGGTCTCCCAGCTTTCCAGAAATGTGAACTTGTAAAGTACCATGGAATTTGGTGAATGTTACATCTTTCCTCTCAGGAACAGGTAAGTTCATATTAGCAGCAGCTCAAACAGTAGCAGCCTCCACCCTAAATTCTAGCAAATTTCATCTCTGGAAGCAAAAGCATAAGTGAGGGTGCTCAGACACTTGAATTAAGTGGAAGAAGAGTATGACTGGATATTAAAATAATCTCAGTGGAAATTGGATATGTCTGGAAGAGTAGGGCAAAAGCAAAAGAAAGAAAAAAGCAGGAGAAAGAGCATACCAGAAGACTCAAAGGAGGAAGAGAATGTGAAAATAAGAAAGAATTAGATAATCACTGTGGCAGTCCTACAAATGTCTCAGTGCTGGTTACAAAGGCTTCAAGACGGGAAGGCAAGGATTTTTGTTGTTGTTGTTGTTGTTGTATATCTCCTGCATTGAAGGAAACAGGAGTAAAATTGGGGGTGGGTGATTTTGGAGGTGTTTTTTAAACTAGATATGCCTAAAAGATGCTTGACTTCATAATTTTCTCCTCCTAATAGAAACAGCCCTCAGGGCCTCAAACTTTGGCTAATCATTTAGGTCAAAAGGGTAATAATAATGTAGAAGACCATGAATTAGAAGTGTACCCTGGGGAAAGCTTGACCCAATGCAGAAGTAGAAAATAACCATACAAAACTCTGTAATGGGATCCTCTGAAGCTGAATGGGAAAATGAGGGCTCATACAAATATGCTCACCATCTAATATGAAACATAACTCCAGAAGTATGTATTTTTATTCCCTGTTACGAGTGAAACCACAGTGGAGTTACTGTAACACTGAGGCTGAACTAATCCCATCACAGGATCAGATCTTGGTAATAAATAGTTCCAGGTGTGATCCAAGGATTAGGAATGTTTAGATTCTTTTTAAACTGAAAGGTGTAGAGATTTTTCAGTCTTTCCACTGAGAAGGGAGGATGTGTGTGAGGTGTCCTGTCTCTCAAAAGACAGACCTGACTATTGCATATCCTTTTTTACTGGTATAACTATCTCGAATACTTTACCATGAAAGCTGATATTATTCTGCATATGTTATGAATGGGGAAATGAGGGATGAGGATGCTCAGCATCTTGCTGGAATGGTGCTAGCAAACCTGGAAGTACAAACACTGTCTCAGCGCTCTATTTCATGGGTTCTTCTTCCTTCCAGGTCATCCTTACAATCTGCCATTTTATTTATTGTGAAACTTTGGGTTTCTGATGGGACATGTTTGGTAAAGAGTGACTCTTGAATATGCCCATCTTGTGTGTGGCATTAGACAGGGATGGAATGAGAATGTATGTAAAGATTGTGCCATACTACACGTACACGAAGGACCATTCTAAGGCTACATAGGCAATCTCATAGCCAGTGTCTTCACACTTCTCAGTCTTCATGGGCTATGTCTTGGAGGTCTATGAAATAAATAAAATTGTGTGTGAGGTTGTTAGTTCCTTTCCACAGGCTGTGGCTGTATTGGTAGCAGATAGATGGCATAGCAGCAGGTAGTGGTGATTATCTCAGACACATAATTTGGATAAGTTTGTTGCTACAAAAGTAGCTGCCAGGAGTTGTCTCTGTGGTCACACTAAGCATTTATATCTGTTTCTATACCATCATCCCTCCCCAGAATTTATACAATGGTATATAACCATTTATACAACCCCATGCAGCCCTAGAGGCTTGGGGAGGAGTGACTTGAGAGCTGCTCAGCAGGAAGGGACTTGGGAGTGCAGGTTGACAGTCAGATGAATGTGAGCCAGCATGTGCCCAGGTGGCCCAGCAGGCCAATGGCATCCTGGCCTGTATCAGCAATAATGTGGCCAGCAGGACCAGGACAGTGATCGTCCCCCTGTACTCAGCACTGGTGAGGCCAGACCTTGAATGCTGTCTTTAGTTTGGGGCCTTTCATTTCAAAAAGGACATTGAGGTGATGGAGCAAGTCCAGAGAAGGGCAGTGAAGCTGGTGAATGGTCTGGAGCACAAGTCCTGTGAGGAGCAGCTGAGAGAACTGGGGGTTCTTTAGTATGAAGGAGGTTGAAAAGAAGTTGTTGTGAGGCTGGAGTTGGTATCTTTTGCTATGTCTCAAATAAAAGGATGATAGGAAAGGACCTTAAATTGCATCAGGGGAGGTTTAGTTTTGATATTAGGGAAAAATTTTTACTGAAACAGTGGTTAGGCATTGGAATATTCTGCCCAGGGAGGTGGTGGAGTCATCATCTCTGGAAATGTTCAAGTGATATCTGGATGTGGCACTTGGGGATATGGTTTAGGGGTGATTATGGTGGTGGTAGAATGATGGCTGGATTAGGTAAACCCTGTCAATGCTGTGATTCTGTATCAGACCATCAGGTAAGTGGTCACTTCCACTCGTTATTTTCTATGTGTGCATTTCACTTACAGGCAGGGTTAAAACAGTTTGAGACCTGAAGCCCGAATTCTTAAGCCCCTAATCCAGAGAGATCAGGATGAAAAGAAAGCATGGTGAAATAGAAAGAGTGCAGAGACGATTGCATGTCTGCATCCACACTGGCACTTATGGGGAGAAAGCAAGCAGGTGCTGAAGATCTGTGCAAAGAAAAGAATCACCAGTAGGCATCAATTATAGGGCCTCAGACTATGCTTTCCTTCAGTGTGTGCTGCTGAGCAGAGGCCCTGAGCCAGGGACAAAGTGTTCTGGGACATGTCCTCTGTAATACTTTTAGATTTCTTGAATAATTCACAAAGCTTTTGGACACCTTTTCCCCAAACACACACAAAGCCAATTGTGCTATAGAAGAGAGTTTGAGAAACTCTGTAAGGAAAGCAGCTTACTTCTTCAGCCTTTATATAGGCATTTTAGAGCAGATTGCATTATTTCCTATTTTGAGAGAATGACAGCTGAACACGTAATGTTTGCAGAGTTAATATGCTTTAGTCATTTATTTTGTATTTCTTTATGAGAGTTGCCTTATTTACAGTGTAAGGGTAATAGTCATGTTCTGCACACAGGTATATTGCCTTTGATTGGAAACAATACCAATTCCTATACCAAACGAAGAAAACGGTACTTCATGATTTAATTACTTGTGTTCTTTGCAAGAATAATTATAGGGTCATGCCAAAATCTTATCAGAGCATGACTATTTAGCATGCCAAGACTGAAGCTATTTAGGTGGCATACTAATGACTTATTTGCTGACAAGATTCACTTTTAGAAACTCTCTCTCCACTCTTTCACTACTGATAGTTAGAAGTGTAAAAAGTGTAGCATTGGTGGGAAGAAAGAATAAATTTTCAAGTGACTTGTGATTAGAGATGCTTCACTGTAGAAAAAATCATCAGAGAAATGAGCCAAGCAAATATTTTCTGAAAAATCAAGGTATGGGTAGGTATTTGAAAGTCAACCAGCACTGACACAGCTACTTATGTTAATCCTTCTCTAAATCTTCATCATATAATTTTTGCACTCCAGTTACTTATTTAGAACACCACTTTAATCTGTAAGTATTAGCTTGTTTCAGAAGTGTTGCAGCTGAATAGGAAAAACTGATGGTTAAATTTTTCTGAATAGTTGAACAATCCAAGACACTGTAAAATTACTGTAGCCCATATATGCTTTAAAAAATAGATCCTCTCTTTGCCATTAGATCTTCTTAAGCCACAAATATCTACCTGGTTATTTTTTCATAAGTGTTTTCTCTAAAAAAGTAATTCATTCATCCCCAAGCAATATATTTAACCATTTCCAGTAACACACACTTTTGAATGTTGCATATACCTTGATCTACAGAGTTAATCCACAGCTTTCCTTAAGTATATACACACAAACATTGGTCTTTTGCAGAAGAGACTTTAAAGGATTTATCTGTAGATGCTTGAAGGAAAAACCATTTGCTAAAGTAGTATTAAGACTTACAGATTATGTTTAACATTTGAAATATATCAGTAGCACTAAGTCAGTTTGAGTGTCTCAGCAACTAACTAGTCCCAGAAAGAATTGGTGGTATCCCACAAAGTGCTGATCTTCAGCATTTTTAGTGCTTTGCAGAATTGATTTCTCAGTCCCAAGGCAATTGTCCATATCATGCAAGTGCTGCATACTATTTTAGCCAGAAGCCTCCGTTTGAGAGTAATCCAAGAAAAAATGCCAGTGTATTGTTTTCAAGTTATTTTTGTGAAATGTTTGACCCCAATGCATAGCTAATTTTCAAAAGGCTCTTTGAAAGTCTCTTGTTAGAAAAATAGATATTTTTTATGTGTGCATAGTTCATTTTTAAACCAAATCTAGCTAAAAATTGCCACATAAGCTGTTTTTCAATAGAGGGCCAATAACCATATTTTTGTGTCTCCACAGAAGGAATACATTTATATTTTAAAAATATAAGTATTTGAGTAGCCATATAAAATAAGCAACATGAAGGTGCCATATTGAATTCATTAAGATTTCTCTCTCATATGTAACCCCAAGTATCTAGATCCTTATAATCTTATTGGCAGAGGGAACAAGTACACGGCTTGCCAGATCAGCTGGGCTATGAATAGCTAAACATTAACACACTTCCAAGCTCATGTCTTGGTTTGGGTTTCTGCCTTCAGTGTAGGTTAAGAAGTCCCCACCGATGATACCATCTCCAGACCAAATTTAGCAGATGTATTTTCTTGTCCTTTTATCACCCCACCAAAGCCAGGAGATGGAGTATCCTTTGATCCCCGGTCCCTTTGGCTGGTCACTGCTCAGCTTTCTTGCTGCTCTTTGTTCACTAGGGCATAACTTCAAGCTCAGTACCACAACACGCTTGCTAGACAGTGGAGCTGCCAGGCCCTAGGAAGCTGTGATTCCTATGGCTGTTGCTGTCCCAAGCATCAGTGGGCTCAAAGAAAACCAGGAGCAAAGAAGAGGTCACCAATTCAGTCTCCTTCTCCTTTGATATAAGTAATTACTAGGAGCCAAAACTTAACTTTCACTTCATAACCAGAAATTAGTACCATTTTTGTTTGACATAGTGACATCTTAAGTTGTTAAAGGGAGCCCTTGGTGGCTCTCAGGGATTAGTAGGGGGAAATATTTCACTTGCAGGTCAGCTGCACGGGTCTGTCCTGGGGCACGGGTGATTGACAGCTGTTCCAATGTGATGTCTGCAGGAGGGCCTGTGAAGGAAGCTGCAGGTCTGGGGCTGGGTAGGCAGGTGTCAGCGCTGCAGTCCCACACTGCCAGAATTAGTAATCCCTGCCGGCAGTGCCATGACAGCTGCAGGGACCGCGTGGAAAGCCAGGCTCAGGGTGAGACCCGGGGGCTTTCTGCTGCCGGGGCTGTGCCTGCAGGGGGAAACAGCGTGGAACCTGCGCCTCGTACAAGCTCTCGCCAGGGTGAGGTTGCTCAAGTGAAGCAGGAACCTGTCCCCAGTTGCTTTGTGCAGGCAGTTCTCTTTAAGCCTGAGCATTGCAGCGCGGGGCAGCTCTGGAGAAAGCGAATGCCAAAGGGAAGGCTTTAATGCCCTTCCCTATTTCTGTCCCAGATTCCTTCCCACAAACCTGCATTTCACCAGCCTTTTCCCCTTACTACTTCAGCTCCTTGCTGCACTTTCCCATGCAAGCTTTTTTCCTTGTAAATGATGTGAAGCAAATACCTAGTGTTATCTTTTGTGCTGACACAAGAAAATTAGAGGAGGTATATTACAGTGCTGTTCAGTATTCTTTCCAGAGAAAACTGCTGGTTAGGTCAATTTACTTGGCACTGTTCACTGCTTTAATCTTAACTCAAGGCCTGCTATAGATGTACAGCAGCTGGGTCTAATGTCTTCATGCATGGTTGCAAGCAAGTCAGTTAATTTCTGTTTGTTGAGAGGTAGGAATCAAGCAAATTTTTCTCTGTTGAATGGAAACATTGTGGGGCTGGTAACAGGTGAATAAGCAATACTGGATAACAAAACAACCTGGAATTTCTGTCTGAACTTTGAAGGGCTGGATTCCATAACACAGAAGTCACAGTTTCACCTCCTTTAAAATGGCAGTAGTTTGTCCCCAAACCTTCAGTTAAAAGAATCAAAAGGAAAACTGGCTTGACAGACTTTGTTTGTGAGAAAACATTTCACCAGTGAAGAAGCACTTGGCTTCAAGTCCACTTGCAGTGCTGTAAGCTGCTAACTGGGTTGGTCATTTTATTGCTAAACCTTTATTCAGGGTACAAAAGTTAAACAAATTGCTCACCTGTCATGCTGAGGTCTGCTCAGGCTCTCGATGACCTCTCGGGTTATATTCCTCAAGACTGCTGGTGTCTGTCCATAGAGGTAGCCCTGGCTGTGCAGACTGTCACCCATGGCCCAAGTTGCTGCCACATTCTGTGAAGTCATCAAAGATTGGAGCTGAATTCATTGGATCTCTTGACTTGAAACAGGTATTTAGTGTTATAACCAGTCAAAGAGTTTACTACTTAAAAATAGGTGCTAATAAAAATGTCCAGTGTTCTGGTTAAATGATGTATGAGCTGTGGGCTTGTGGCTCATCGTATAACCAATAAGCTTCTATCATACTAACTAATGGTAGCTTAATTACAAATACACCTTAAAATTACCTATAACTGTTCATATTTTTATAAAATAAAATTTCAGATTAAAAAAAAGACAAAAAATCTAAAGAGTAGAATTAAAATCCAGCTCTTTCTTCTCACAGGTGACATTGTGCTCTGGGTGAAGGGAGAGAGGGAGAAATAATCTTCTCAATTTACTATAATTCTTTTTTGTTGTTGTTGTTGTTGCTGTTGTTGTTCCTGTGTCTGTATTCATAGAACCATAAAATTTTGGTTGTTAAAAGGAACCTTAAAGATTGTCTAGTTCTACTCCTCCTGCCACGGGCAGGGACACCTTCTACTAGATCCGGGTATTCGGAGTAGAGGAACATACTTCCAAGCACCATAATTTTTTCTGACAAGACCTTCTTCTTCTGTATAGCCTAGCTTCTTTCATTTAGTGCACAGGCATATATAAGAAGTGGGAAATCTCAGGCCAAGTGGGATGCCAAATTAACCCTTCTTACTCTACAGTTGGCATTACTGCTGAAGTCTCCATATTGTCAAATCACCAGCTGAAAGAAGCTGCATTTCAGAAACCTTTTACCAAAGAATCAGTAAAAGGCTATTAAAAATGGCAACCTGCATGGGATAGAAAATAAGCATAATTAATATTGTAATTTTCATAGAGTATATCTCTGCTGTTAGTTGAAAGAACAGCTAAGATGCAAATATTAGTCTGATATTTCTTCTCAAGCTTGGCTGCTTAAAACACTTTCCTGTAAAGTTCTGTGTTTACCTAAGCCCTTAGGGGAAAAGCCACCTTCCCCTCCCCTACCCCTAGTGGAGCTAATGAGCCATGCCTGTTATCCTCCCAAAACTCTTGTTTCAGCAGAAATTAATCCACTTTCTTTGCCCAGTTCTAACACATGCCACCACGTTAAGCCAGGAAAATGAACCTTCTTGCCCTTTTATGCTCACTGGAGACTGACAGATAGGTAGTACTTCTTTGTGTTTTCTTTAGTCATTACGTAGTTTGACCCTAAAGCTAAACCAGCTTAATTGCTCACTGCTACCCAAAGAGCCACTCTCATCCCTTTCCTACCATCTCATTCCCAGCTGCAGGACTGCCCCGTATCCTTTGCATGGCATTTTTGTATGGTGACTCGTTTTAGAGTTCTAGACTTAGAAAAAAAAGAACCCTATAAAAATATGTTAATAGAATTACAGCTCCTGTTGGCAGTCAATCAGCTGCCCTTGGTGGTGGAAGTCTGGGGCAGGAGCACCTTCATGGCCTGAGAGGGGTGAGACTGGACAGCCAATTGTAGCAGTGGCACAGTGATAGGTCAGCTTAGCTGTCTTGCCAAACTAGCCTTGGTATTTTGTAGAGGGTGGCATAATTGCACAATTCCACAATAAACCTGTGGTGAGTCAGCCTGTATAACTGAATTAACTTTCCCAGTGAATCATGTTTCTAATGTAGTTCTCTGGGCATGGCTGCACAGACCATCTGTTAGTGGTGAAACTGATGTGTATGCCTGACATGCCACCCTTTCTCTTGGTGCCTCTTCAGACCTGTAGGAAGAATAAAGTGGGAAAACTGACCAGTATTAAACATGATTTCATTTTTACTGCCAAATTAATTGTATACTGGTCATTGGTATGTCCTGAAAGACAGTTGTAGCAGCATAATTAATGGGGCAACACAAAGGCTGGAGTGGTGATGGAGGAGAGGAGAGAAAAGTAGCAAGGAACTGCTTAAGCAAATATTGGCACAAAAAAAAATCCCTATAACCATGGCTGTGGTAAGGATTTAGCAAAGTTTTTCCTTTATCTAAAGTGTAAGGGACATTTACATTTGGAGCAGAAGGTCTGAGTTTAGCTGTATTGTCCACATGCCACACTGAATTGTTGTGACAACCTCAAAGATTAGCAGGGTAAGGCAACTTGCTTCTTGTCAGTCAAAGGGAGTGCGACTCTGAGCTCTGAATATAGGGGAAGATAAAGCAGCTGTCTGGCCAAAACTGGCAGTAAGTTAGTTTTAGAAGGATTAGATAGCATATTCAGCATTTGTAGGTTACACAAGATGAATGGGGAGCAAGGGGCTGAGAGGAAGAGCAGCATTTTGCAGATATCACCTGTCTGGGAACATGCACCCCTCTGAAACTTCTCAGCTGGACCAAACATCCTGGGTAGATGAGAAGACAAATCTGAACCTGCAAAAGTTTGGATTTCTATACATAAACCTGCCTTAGCATCTAAAAGAATTATGCTGGCATCAAGTGTAACTACAGCTTTGTGTTTGGTGGTATCTTTCATTAAATGATACGGCATAAAGACATGTGGAGCCAATGCACTCTCAGATTCTCAGCAGGAGCGTACTGAAGCAAAAGAAGAACAACAGAAGAATCAATCCCACAGTATGACAGTGATCTTTTGCAAACAGCTTTGAAGCATTTGAATGTGTAATATTTTGTGATTGCATGTAAAGTTCTCTGATGTCTTTCAGAGAAATTTAAAATCTTGCCATATGCTTCAACCTTCTTTTTTTTGTGTCCGTGGGTTATGTGCAAATCTCTAGGGTGACTGCTAGAACAGTTGTGAGCATATTGGATGCCTGCATGATTCAGGGAGCAACTTGAAATGTGCTCCAGCATCCCACGCTGACTACAGCCCATTGAACCAGAGAGCTCTCAACACCTTGCCACAGCAGGCTCTTAACAAGTGGACTGCATTATGTTAACTTCCTTGGAAGGAAATCAAGTACTGCTCCCTCGAAATCGCCTGTGCCTTTCTGCCCAAATTTATAGGGGCTGACAGACTTTCTCTCAAGTAATTCTTTAGTGCTACTTTGCTCCACAGTGTGTGAAGGAGGAAATTTGTCATGGAGAGTGTCCTGAGAGCCAGACCCGTAGGGCATGTCACTGCCACCTCAGGTTCTTAGGAGGCTAAAACCGGTTTGTGTCAATGTTCCCCATTAGCTGCCCTAATTTTCAGATAGAAACATGACTGTCACTTTGACTTAATTACATTGTGTCCTAACATAGAATATTGTTCAGGTTTTGTTTTCTTGTCTGTGCCATGTGTAAAGTCTTTATAACAAGACCTAAAATAATGGCATTTTAGTAAATGAAACTGGTATTACATATTAATTCCATTTCTTATAGCCTTTCAAAACAGAGGCAGACCTGCCCATATACAATTTTTGTACTCCCTTAGTAAAAGACTCCATTCATTTAATGCTAATTTTGAACTTTTTAGTCACAATGGGATCACCTGACGTATTTTTCATGTATGCCTACAGAGTGCAGCCACATGTTATATAGCATGTTACAAACTTTGATTATTTCATGTGTGTAAATATTACTAAAAGTTTGCTTTATGTACTGTGTGCCCTGATCTTTATTTTAGGACTTTGTTTTACTTCTAGCTGTCTCAGTTACTAAATTTGAGACATAGAGCCCCAATTCGCAGCTCAGTCACCTTCTATTTAAAAAATATACACTTGTTTCCCCCGAAAAATTCTGAATCTCTAATTATCAAAGGGAGCTGTTTATCGTTGTTTGAGGTGTTTGTTTGACAAGCAGTCATGCAGAAATAGTGCAATGTGTAGGCTCCCAGTATAAATAGAAGCAATCATGATCCAAAGTGCAGATAAGTAATTGGAATAATAAGTAGAAATAAAGACGCTTTGTCAGTTTGCATTCCTTTTTCTGAAGCAGCTAAGGGCAAGTGTAGAAACTGATCTTTATCTTTAGTTTTTCTCCCAAAATAAGGATAAGATTGGATATGAGAATAAGAGCTTACCATATGAATTTAGGTTTATGGAGGATGAATTCTAGACTGTCAGAACTAGTATGCCTAGGGCAAATTTGCTTCTAAAGAAAAGAATGCAAGAAAGCTTACGGTTATACTGAAACTGAACTGCAATATATTATGAAATAGCTTGGTTCAGTAATTCCTGGATTGTTGCATTCAGATTTTTAGCCCACTATGATTCTTTGTTGATTAAAAAAAATCCTCTGATAAATGCCAAGGACTAGCGAAATTAAGGATGTAACTTTTTCTCCTGTCTGAACTTTCAGACCATGAAGTAGATAATAATTTGCACTTACCAAAACCAGCATGGTGACCTGAATCTCTTTAATATATTTTAAGGAGCTGATTGAGAGTAATGACAATGGAAATAGCCTCAGTGAAAAGTGACCATCGTGCCTATGTAAGAGACAATGTCTGATGAAGAAGGCTCTGAAAAATTGGTCCCTTTTTAGATGCTTTTCACTCTCTGATGTAGGATCTAGAGGATGAGGTCAAAGGACTTATGTATGGTCTGTGCAGTGTCTAGCATGACTTAGTCAGCCTCAATGCTGCTCTAAATTGTAGCAGAGCAAGCTAGTCTTCTGATTTTTATTGGTATCATTTACTGAACACGAAAGCCTTTTTGGATCATTCTTTGCTACAGGTTGGTAAATATTCTAGAACTAAAGAATAAGCAAATGCAACCCATTTTTTCTTGTACTGAAAAAATGTTCTTGTTTGTAGATAGTTGTAGAAATAACTCCAGGACATCTGACATCTTATTCATATGAAATGTGTTGGCAAAATTTGTCATGAATTGATTCCATTTCTTTAAGTGCCTTTTTGGTTCTCTCTCTCTCTTTTTTTTTTTTTTTTTTTTTCTTTTCTGTGGGAGTATTTCTATTTTTTCAATCATTTTGGAATTTGGAAGTTTATTCATATCTTCTTAAGCGTATAATAGTTCAAGGAACACATAATCCCTTTCAGGCAGCAGCTTTTATAGCATGTGGTGGGTGCCTCTGAATCAGCATCAAATGTTGGCATCTCCACTTCCTCCTTCATCAGAAGTAGTGAAGTTTCATCAGAACTAGAGAGAAAAAAAATATTTCAAGAGAAGATAAAAAAGTGATGTTCCTTTCCTCAGGGAAAAAAAAAAAAGAAAACCAGATTAACATTAAATCGAAGAAAACAAATCCACTTTTCAAAATCATCCTGTGTACTTCCTTCAAGCTTTACACAGTAGAAATTAGAATTTTTTCACTGAGGATGGACGCTGTTGATAACTAATAATGAGAATTGAATATGGTTTTTCATAAACCAGAGCTCCTTTCCCTGAATATTTGTTATGTGATTTGATGTTTCTTCCATGTGTGGAAACCTTACATTCACAGTATCCTGTTTCCAGCAGGTCTAGAAAAGAACAAACTTCAGAATAATGGAGTTCCTAATCTGTATAGTCAGATTAATAAAATATCCACCAACCTACTTTCTCCAACTTTCTGATCCATTTGATGTAACTACTGGCAAAAATATTTGAGTTCACTATTTGGAAAATCACTTTTGAGCTCCTGAGCCTCGTACTCTGTCTGTCTCTTAGCCTCCTACAGGGACAAGAAGCAGGTGCCCAGCAGCCTTTCTTCCTGCCTTCTTTGCACCCTGACTTTCCTGGGATATCATCCCTGTAGGTAGGCCAGGGAGGACTCACCAAGGTGAGTGAAATATGCTGGGTCTGGTCCTGAAGAGGGCTGAAATTCTGTGGTTGTTCTCCTGGCTGATGTTGACATCTCAGATAATTCCTTTGCATCCAAATCTTCCTCCTCCAAACTTCAAGTCCCATTGTTCAACAATATGAACTCTACAAGAATAATTCAAGAAAACGCTTCAGGCAATGGAACGTAAAAAAGTTTCTGCTTGTAATGGGATCCCAGTATCACTTAAATTCATGGATAATCTGATTCTTTTTTCTTCTTTAACTGGATATTTATAAAATAGAAAATCCACAGTGTTTCAGCATTCAGGAGCTTAGTGGGAAGAGCCTATTATACTATAGGCAGGTATTACTCTTATCTCTCTTGCCAACCTCCCTGGTTGAAATAACAGCCTGAGAACAGGTCACTTTATATAAAATAATAGCTGTGAGGGATTCATGGCTTTGCTCTTCCCAGATTATGAGCCCAGACACAAAAGTCTGACCAAAGCAATGGCGCCTTTTCAAAACCTTTCCAGAGGAAGGGCTGGATGTCTAAGCTGTTTTCCCATCCCAATTCTAAGAAAGATTTTTGTGAGATCATATATCAACAAATAAACTTTTAGCTAAGCTATGGGAACAAACCCAAGTTATTTTGGCAAGTTATAACATCAGAGTTGAGTGAGGATGATGCAGAAAACTGAATTTTCAGTTCTTAATTTTGTCTCATATTTCTAATACTCTTTGAAATTAACAGATAACATTCTATCTTATTTTTACTTTAGCTTTATTTCAAATTTACATTTTTCATCAAAGACACATCATTTCTCAGTGTTGAAATCAATATTCTATGATAACTTAATTCCATTTCTGGATGCAGCAGACCTAGATTCCTTTCTACACTAAATGGAAACAGAGTGCAGGATATTTAATATCCTGTCACTGAGACAGTGCAGGCTGCTACTATACAGTGAGTAGTATATAAGTATATGAGTTTTGAAAATTAAAATGAGCTGGTAAGCTAACAAAAGAGTAAAATATAAGCATAGTAATTGTTTTTACAACTAAATGAGGCCACTCTAAATAATTACAAGCAATTTGAATGTTTTGAACAATCTCTTTTAGTGTAAACTGTGCAACCAACTCTTCATAACATTAATACTTTGAAATATTTGGTTTTCAAATACTGAAGCAGGCAGAGCATGAAGCTTAAGACTGCAAGGCAATAAAGACAAATCAGATTTGTGTAAAGATCTATATTTAAAAAAGGCAGTACAAGTTCAATGAAGCACTGCTCATCTTAAAAACACCTTTGTCCTGGGTGGAAAGAGCTCTATCATATAATATGTATAGCTTTTATTTTCATGAAAGAAATACATTATTGCTTAAAGGAGGTGGGCGTTCATTGCTTTTTCAGTTATAGCAATCTACAGTCTCAGGCTGTTGAATTCAGGATATAAAGCTGTTTTCAACTTTATATACTATATACCCAAATAACGTCAACGCCTACTTGGGCTAGAGCAGAGCTGTAAACAACTGATCACTTACTTTCATAATCTGAATTCAGCACGTGTTATTGCTCCTTTGTTGTCCATTAGTATACTGGGTCTGGCTGGGATGGAGTTAATTTTCATCCTAGCATCCTGTGGGAGGCTACAGCTATGATTTGTGACAAAACCAGTGTTGGTAACGCCACTATTTAGCCACAGCTCAGTGGTGCTTGCATAGAGTCAAGGCTTTTCTATCACAATCTGCCCCGGTGCAAGCAGTTTGGACTGGACAAGAGTTTGGGAGGGGACACAGCTGGGACAGCTGACCCTGCCTGTCCAAGGAGGTATTCCATGCTGTGTAACATTATGTTCAGCAATGAAGCAGGGGCAGAATCCTTCCAAGATAACTATCACTTGGACAGGGGCTGAGGATTGGTCTGCTGGTGTGAGGTGGTGAGGGATTGCCTTTACATCACACAGATCTACCTCCTTTTTCTTCACTTATTAAATGGTCTTTATCGACCCATGAGTTTTTTTCACTTTTGCTGCTCCAGTTCTCTCCCCCATGCCACTGTAGGGAGAGGGAGTGAGAAGCTGGATGAGGCTTAGATACCAGTCAGATTAAATGCACCATCAATATTGGATGCTTTCAAATATTTCCATTCAGCAGAATATGGTATTCTGGACTAACAAGGTGTATAGTACTGAAAGCTCCCAGATTCAACTTTGATATTGCTGTCAATAATCAACTTTATTCTCACAATATAACAAAGGTGTGGGCTAAATATTCCTTCCTTTTTCTTTTCTCATTTTTTAACTCTGTTGACATAGGCTCATATGTCAAGACTTTGATCTCGTATGTATTTCTTAAACCTAATCTGCCAGGGAAGTATGAGGCGGCCATGGATTCTGACCATGGCATGTACTCATGCCTTGAGAGGCTGGCCTAGAACAGAGCTAAGAGAATAAAGTAGTTATTTATTAAAAGGCCTTAAAGGATACACCTTGGGCAGTACAAGAGCCTGGCCAGGGCTACGCCCAAGATGGACCCAAAATGGTCACAAAATGGACAACGGGTTATGAGGTTTTACACTTTTAAAAGTTTGGGTCCATTTGCATATTGGGGTTAATTGTCCAATTACAGCTTCAGGTTATGAAGTCCCATCTTTGTTTTATCTCTTCAGTCCACCCTTGTTTACACTTTTTTGGGCCTGAAATTTGTATAGGCTGTCCTTGGTTTCAAGCTGGAAAAGGATTGTTTTGTCTACCTACTCTGTGAAGAGAGCTTACTGAACTTAATGTGAAGCTCAGAGCTACACACCTAGGCAGCACAGAATCTGAGAAATATGGAAACTAAAGCTTAAGGCATCATACTAGGATCAAAATGGAGGGTCCATGTACCTAATCTACACAGAAATTGGATAGTTTGGCCTGCAGTGTCTATATATACATGCCTTCATTTCAATGCTATCATTATGTTACTCAAAAACTGGAGACTGGGGTAGAAAATGTGACCTGGCGTTTTATTATATAAGCAGCATTTCCTGAGTTGCCTTGAGAAATTTCTTCTAGTACACAAGATTGTATTGCTCTTTCTCTACACTATGCAGAAATAAACATTTCAACATTATAGGCAGTATGTTCATCAGTGGTCTGGAAGTAAGCATGAAATCATCTCTTGGTTATATTTACTGGTCCCATGAAGGCCAGCAGAGTGTGAAATGGTGATAAGTTGTAGAATACAGTGCAGTAAGCCTTGCTGACTCCACAAAGTGCATTCTGACTCAGCTAACTGCACACTTATTCATCAAGGACCAAGGGATCAAAGCCATACTGTCAGCACAGAGAATTCTTGCTTCTAATTAGCTGATCAGGGGTCATATAGGATGGGCAATTGAGCAAGAAGTCCTATTGAGCACTTGAATATGAATGTAAAAAGTAATAGTAATTATGAGTTACAAGATATATCCTTGTATGTGGCATTAGTCAAGCTGATGCTGGAGGAATTCATCTAGTCCTGATGTCAGCATTTTTGAAGGGATATGGAAATACTGAAGTAAGTCCAGAAAACAGCCACAAAAAAGTATTTGCTTGAGGAAGTGGGGAAAATACCTTCTGGTGAGAGACTTGGAAGCTCATTTGGTGTAATGTCTAAAGGAAAAAACTGGGAGCTGGCTTGATTCTTTAAGGAAAAATACTTAGAAAAAAATCTGTTTTTTCCTAAGGGACTCTTTAATCTACATTAGAAGGACATAATTAGAACCACTAGCAAAAATCTGAAGGTACATAAATTCAGATGGCAAACTGTTTCTGTTCTGTTCTGAACAGAAAAGTGCTTACCCATGAAAGCTTCTGAATGTCCCTAACAGGATAGGATTGCTTTGGTCAAAACTCAAGGACAGCAGTATCATAAGAGGACAGACTAGACCAACCCAAGTTCCCTGCTGGCTTTATGAATTAATGAAACTTTGTGCTTTATAACTCCAGAAGAGCATAGAAATCTCACAAACCTGTAACTTTCATCACTAGACCAAGTGGCACAGGCCAGGAAAATCAGTGCACGTTGTGGCAGAGAGCATGGAGCTAAACTGAAGGAAGCATACTGGAGTGTGGTGCCAACTTGCTTTCATAGTGAGGTCTCAGGTGAAATCTGAGGAACTAATTCTACTACCTGTGAGTGCTTCTTTTTGTAATTGATGATTCATGTCTTTTCCACTTCTGTTTGGGGGGTTTGAGTAGTGAATTCACTGTGCTTACATGGTGTTTTGGGCCTGTCTCTCTGCCTCCTGCAGTTTCTAGATATGATGAATGTCTCAAAGTAGAGAGGAAGCCTGGCATCTGGCTCTGCTTAATGCAAACGCAACTCAGAAGTGTAGTTTTGCAAATGGTTTAAATCAACACAATCCGGTTAATTATTTAGCTCATTTACTGTTTTCTGGGGGAAAGCAGGACAAGTTGCTTTTAAAACTATTATATGTAACTTAGGTCCTATTCTTACCTCTCTTGTTCAATGCTAAATCCCACAATTTTTATGGGATTGAAGAACAGACTTCCAAAAAACAAACACTGTTGTTCACTCTGGAGTTCTTTATCCATCTAACAAGTTACTTTTACATTGCTACTACCTTTGCAGCATTGGGTGGTTTTTCCTTTTTTTTATTAAAAAAAAAAAAAAAGATTAATACTTTCCTATGGATACTTACCACAGCATATATTTCCTTACATAATATTTCTCTGTTGGTAGAGCGAGCCTATTTTTTTCCCATGTTTTATGACACGATGAAAGCTTGAAAACTACAGAGAAAAAGTTATAGGAGGGCTCTCAAAAAAGTTTGGTGATTTAACTTGGGCTCCAAAGCTGTGGGTTGAAAGCCCATCCTGAAGCTTGAACTGGCAGACAGTAACACAGTTTAAATACTTCCTGTTGGATACATCATTCAAGTGAAAACATAGACAACCGTCTGTTTTTTTTATCTGATGGAAGAATTGTCTCTTTGTAAAAGACTCCTTGCTCTCTACAAAAAGATAAATTATTTTCTACTGCAATCCCAAAATAAGGATTTAAGGTAGGGAGTTTGCTTGTATCATAGAGGAATTTGTCCTTAAGCCACAGAATAGTGTAGCCTGTAGTGAAGCCTGCCCCAGTGCAGGCATTACTTTTCTTCCCCTCTTAATAATCAGAATCCATTAGCAAGGCTTAGCATATCCAGATCGATCTTGTTCGAGTTGTTATCTCTCCATTAGCACAAAACAAAAAAGGGTTCTGCAGTGTACAAGGTCTCCCAACTCTCCCCTGCCTGAATTCTGGTTCTTTGTTTCACATACACCAATGAACCCCACAGGGTGATTTTAAGACATCTTTGGCCACTCTGCAGAAATGAGCAGAATTTTTTTCACCACATGTACAGGTAATTTAATTCCATATTTTATAACTGCTGTGATTTACAACTACTATGATTTATAACTACTGTGCTGGAGTTATAATACTCAAAGCTTCCTCATAAACTATAGTCACTAAAGCATCTTGCATACCTTTCAGATGCCTACAATGCTTCTAGGTTGGGTTGATTTTATGAGTTTTTCTGTAATGGAAGTACAGAGAGAAGCATTTCCAAAGGCTTATTCCTCCCATCTGTTTATTTAGGAGAGGATAATACATACTCTAGAGATACCTAGACTCTTTCTGTCTCTTTCTGCACACAACAATCGACTTTGACTATGTGCTTGGTGAATTCAGGGTTAAGTGAGGATGGGTCCATCCATTAATTACTAGCCTGCCATTTCTTGTGCAACCAACAGTTTATTGGGTTTTTTATTACAATAAAAGATACTGCTGCTTATGAAACTAGCTTTATAAATAGGTATGGTTCAAAGTTTTGCAAGCGCACCGGCAGTACTGACTCATTCTGGCATTTGCAGTCATTTTGCGAAGTGTTTATAGGAGACAGCACCTCTGTAGATCAGATGCCTCTAGACCTGGGTAAATGGTACATTGTACATGGATCTTGCAGGATCGATTTTAAGAGTAGAGTTGTTCTGAGCAGTCCAGTTCCCTGTAGATATTCCTCTCCAATGAAAGTTAAGAGTTTTGTTAGCTTGAGGCTCGGCACAGAAATCTAGCCATATTTAGCTCTAAGAGAATATGTGTTTCACTGGTAAAGGAGACAGTCGTGAGGATGGCCTGGAACTAAAGGAGAAAAATGTTTTGAAGTGGAGGGACAATTTAAATTCTTAAAGCTCCACTTATATTAGCTACTTCTTGGCTTCTAGTGTATGAAAGCTTCTTGGCATGTGCCCTGCCTGGGGTCAAGTGGGACGTGGGAGAGATTGTGCTTGGATGTCTGGAGTACTACCACTTGGGGGGGAAAATGTGTAGCATTCCAACAGATATAATTAATGACAAGTGTTGTTGTCTTTCTCCTGTGCCATCCACCCAATGGCTGCCTGGTGCTGACCCCTTGCTGTCCCGCTGACCTCTCCAAAGTTTATTTTAAAAAGGCATCCTTGCTTTCCCAAACTTTTCAGCTAGGCTTCCCTTGGGTTTCTTGTTCAGTGCATGCCCACAGACTATGCCTGTGTCCACTGCTCAGTGATCAGACACAAGTGTTTCCACTAGAGGGATGATTAATGGAAACTTCCTTGGGAATGGGAAAGGGAGAAGTGGGTAATACAAGTCAAGAAACGTGTTAAAGCTGAACAAAGAAACTTTGTTTCTTTGTTTCAGAAATAACTTGTTTTTCAAGTGTGCTGCAAATTGTCCTTAATCACTTAGGTCCTGCCCACATCAATAAAATGCTGCAGTTGTTTCCACAGGGGTGGGCTTTCAACCCATTTTGTAGTGAGTGACCACTTCAAATAATTCCATCGGCTGAACTGGCTTCTTTGTTGGCAGATTTAGTAGATATGGGGTTTAATGCTGCATAGTACAGGTGCGTGGAATTTTCTACATCTAAATGTAAAGTAATAAAACAATGACTGAAAAGCATAGAGGAATCCAAACTGGCTATTATGAGAGTGCAGCTGTCAAGTTACTCCTTACTAGTAGCATTTTTCCAAACAGAAAACTGCATGACTAAGTCCTTCATTTGCATGATGAGGATCACAGATTCTGTCTGATCTCAAGCTTCTCCTCATGCTCTGCTTACCCTTTTCCAATTGTAAGATGTTAGAGGCAGAAATCTGCTTCTTCCATTCCCCTTAGACACTATATTTAGCTCTTTGAATGTCCAGGGATAGGATCTACCCTGTCAGGCAAAGCAACCTTCAGGTTGAAGCAGCACAGCAGGGAAATGGGCCCAATGACTGATGTCTTGCTGCCGGGGGAACTAGTAAAAAGCATGAATTAGGGACAGAGAGACTGATAAACCTGGGGGGAGACTAGAAGCTCTGTGCTGCTGCTTCCCAGGGAAAGCAGAGGGCTGAAGTTTCAAGCCGTACCAAGTAGGACCTTCCACAATGCTTTACAAGGAAAAAGCTTTGCTGTTTTCCAGGAGAAATCAGAGCTTTAGTTGCCTGCTCTCTTTGTCTAACAGCGTATTAGGAGTTTTGAAGGGACCACAATAGAAAATGTTACCTTTGCACAAAGCAAACAGCATGGGTAGCAACTTTGCCTGCCAAACATTGCTGTTCATCAGAAACAAGCAGCTCTGACTACTCAGTAAGTTGTTATTTAGCATGTGCACATCATATTCTCTACAGAGTCAATTTTTCAAGGGTAAATCTTGATTCTGTTGCCAAATCAGAAAAACAGGGCAGTTGCACTGTAGCAGAGCAGGGAAACTGATGCATGGGGCTGGAACTGCTGTTTTCCAGGTCTGAAGCTCCTTTGCCATGTGTACAGAAGCCAATAAATTCATTCCATGTTTACCCCATCAGGCATGGATGTTCCTGTGCTGGCTGGGGACGTCCACGTGCCTATGCAAAGGGAAGGCCTGCCCCTCCCCTGCATAGCAAAGACATTCTGCTTTTGTGACATCTGGGCCACTGCAGCTGTTATAAGGAGGGGTTTGCTCTTTTTAGAAATTACTAGCTAAGTAAGCATGTTGTTTATCAAAATATTCAATGTATGTTGTAAATTTGTAACTCTGATATAGAAAATATCCAGCAAATGATTCTGAAATTTATTGAAGACTTCTTCCTGTCCCTACTCTAGTGAAGGGTGAGAGTTGTATTTGATTGAATATGTAACGCAAAAAATACATTTTTTGACTTTTCTATTTTGTCTTTAGAATTCATAATAATTTATATTTAGTTATAAATATTGCAAGTTAAATTTGCATATGGAAAATAATGTAAAAATATTGGAGGAAATTATTTTACTTTAGTTCTTCATATCTGATGAGCTTTGATGGAATCATTGGAGTAGTTAAAATACAAGAGAGCTAGTGATCATGAAGAACACCTAGAATATTTTTTCTTATGTTTCATCAAAAACACTGCTCATGTACAAATGTGTTGATAACTCAGTGTGCAGCTGTTAGTAACACTGATGCCAGTAGAACAGCTTTTAGTCAGGCATGATATTGTAAACAAGACTGCAAAAGATTGAAGGTTAGCAATATATAAGAAGCATATATAAGTATATGAAAGAACAAACTTTGTGTAAATTCTTCAGAACATACTTCTTAAGAATGAGAATTTATTTCGTACAAAATATTTTGCCATCTTATTAATGAAGTGTTCTTTCACAGTCCGTTAAGTATAATAATTATTAGATTTTTTTTCTCCAAGATTGTTGAGTTTTTGTCGTCTACCATTTTTCATGTCTTCTCTTTATACACTTTTTTGCAGCATTTGAATGATTGATATTCACTGTATTGCTAATTGTTGCACCCTTACTGGAGAAGACTAACAAATGTCAGTTCATTTTGTTCTTTTGTTTTCTTTTGTATGATTAATGCCCACTGCTGATACCAAGTTACAGTTCAGTCAATTGTGGCTTAGAAACAAGAATGAAATTAATGTTAGGGAAATATAAACTATCAACCAATTTGCAGGGGTGACTGATTCTAATAAAGTGAGTTTCTTTACTAAATACATTTGAATATTAAATTCCTCTATGGCATAGCTAGAAAGAAAGAATGCCAGAATATTTGAAAATGGGCTTGCATTGTATCATTAGCTCCTTATTTCAGTAAAACATTTTTTTTAGCCCTGTGGAATCTAAATTGAGTAGAAACAGGGCAAAAAATGGATATGTCATACACCCACCTTCAGCGCAGCTGGGTTAGCCCACTGCTTTAGCATCCTTAGTACTGTGTGTCCTGGATCTCGTGAAGCCTCACCTAAGAGTGCACAGAGGGTTTACACTTTCTAGGCCATATCTACAGAAAGAGAGCAGAACCCCTTCACATCTCTTCTAGACAGGCACATGTTGTTTTCCGGTCTAGAACAGTTTGCTTCCAAATGATAGGCAAGGAGCAAAACTACAGTCCTAAGGTAGAAATGCCATCTACAGGAACACTGTATTTTACTGGTTGAATGGAAAGGTTTTCAGCAGTGGATCGTCTCTCTTGGTGAGTAGTCTGTAGGGAAAAAGAAATGCTGTTTTGCATATGTATTTCTAAAAATGAAGGTGAACGTATCCACGTAACAACTAAGGAGGACAAAAAGATTTTCATAGAGGAGCAGGTTGAAATACAAAAAGCAGTGGGGTCCATTAAGAAGTATTTTCCTTTATGGTTGGTCCCAGGCTCACTTTTGTTTGGCTGAATGTATTTTGCAGTATAGTAAAAACACACAAGAGAGTGTGGGTCTTGTATCCTTAGTGTAGGGCTTAAGTTCTTTCTCTAAGCTTTAATAAAATTTTCCTCATTTACAGGGAAAATGGATGGTAAGTATGAAAGTATTCCTTACTGATGGCTCTTCCAGGGACTTGCTTTATTTTTTGTTAGAGCCACTGTAGTACTATCCTTTGCAGACTGACATTGGTTTACATCACAGTTTGGATGATCTTCTCCAGTTGTATAATCACAGACCAGCATGGGGAGTCTGTGGGTGGTTTTAAGAGATTTTCTAGGTTTCTTTGTTTCAGGGGTTTGGTGTCCAAACATTATATGATTTGTTTATACTGATTTCATCGTGAAGGAAAGAATAAGTCTGATCTCCTCTTTACTGTAACTCGATAGCATGACAGTTATCTCAAGCCTGGCTTCAGTTAGGTCTTATTTGTGCTTGAGGAATATTACTGTCTAATGTGCATAGCATTATATGTGTATTTTCTCTGCTTCTGGTAGCAGCCTTAGAACTCTAGTGCTTTCTTCATGCTCTGATTTTATTGTTTACGTGATAGCTAAAATTATTAAATTATTAGATCTAACTGAGACTGGACGTAAAGTTTTACTCTCTATTATCATTTAACTTACATTAGTATTTTTGCTTTTATTCTGAGTGTGTTGACTTTAATTAACTTAAGTGTACTCTGTGATGGCACAGTAAAATTGCTTGTATCCTGATCCTGGAAACCCTCTCAAAGGGTTTGCATACATGTGCAGGCTTACTGGATCATTTGCATGAAGAGAGCTTGAATAGTGAAGGATTATTACTATTTGTCTTAAAAAAATCTTTTATTAAGATAGAGCTGTATATTCATTAAAATGCCTTATACAGAAGAATGTTAAATGAAACAGCATCCTGAGGGCTTTTCTTCCTAGCTATGGTTGGATAGTTGCTAGTGGTTTCCATGCTTTGCACAGTAACATAGACTTACTCAGGAAACATGAGCTCTTCCCACAGCCTTCAGGTATTAATAATTACATGTCACAGGAGACCGTCTAAATGCATGTGCAGCTATTTATCTACCTTCCCAGATAACCAGAGCCTTCACATAACAAAACCTTAAAATACTCAGGATTGCACAGAGAAAGAATAAGAAGGAATATTATTGTATCCTACCTTTTAAAGAAGCCCCCAAAAGCAGAAGTACTGGATTGCAATTCTTGCTTTTATCACTTCTGAACTTACTGCTAAAGTACCAATTAGATAAAGAACAGAAATTATCTAGGGAGCATGGAGCGATCCTCAGGACAGCTTAGTAACTGCTGTGATCAGCCTGTGGAGTCATACTCCTCCCTTTCTTTGGTCCATATATGACTCCATGTTGATCCATGTTGACTTTTTTTTTTTTTTACAACAGCTGAATCTTCCCTATCACTGATCCTGGAGGTGAGATTGTCACCTAGGAGGTAGGATATGTAGTTTGTTGACCTAAAGCTAGGAAATCTGAAATCTGTATGTCTCATTCTCTGGACAATAGCACTCACATCTGTGTCATTGACAGAAGGACAAAAAGGAGGACTCACTTGCACCCACTTCTTTGCTGGGCACCTTCTGAATGACAACAGCAAGCTCTGCTCAGGCCTCTCAGAGAGCTGAAGGGCCAGCTGTCTTCAGGAGAGGACTGTACATTTGTAGCCAACAGATGACCAAGCTGCCAGGCCTCGGCCTCTGGTCCTGGCTTTGCAGATGAACTCCAGAAAGGACCAGGAGTTCACCCCTAGGCTTGGAGTACCTCATTGCCTGCAGGTAGCTCCAGACTCACCATGTAGCTTTCTCAGCTCATTCTTCAGAGAAACCTGTCTCTGATCTTAATGCTGAGTAAAAAAACTGAGTAGTTTAGACCTTTGATTTTATTCCAGGGATGTGCTGTTTAAAACTTCACTCTTACAGCGCCTAATTTGTAAGCACCTGAATTTTTTATTGAATCTAATCTTGACAGGTTATTTTGTAACTAGTAAGATTTTGAGTTAGCTCTTTTTGACAGCTGTGGTTAATGAATTTTAATAATAGACGCTAGAATGAAATGATAAAATAGCCGTTAGCAGATCTTCCAGACTAAACCCCAGCTGTTCGGTAAAGTTTTTGGACATATATCTATATTTTTGACTGCAACTGTAAATGGAGTAAAAGCAGGTCCATAGATGCAGAGCTCAGTTAATCAGACACAAGGAGTGTCTAACCTTCATTAGTGACCTACCAGTTGGAGAGATTCCTGAATTTAAGAAGTTCTTGAGGAAATCTGGTTCCTGCTATGTCTCTTGAAGCATTTTTTGAAGTACACAGTACCCAACATGTACCATTCTTATCAGAAAACCACACAGGACAGCAATCATGGAGATGACTGAAGGTGTTTCTTGCTACTCTTTTTATCTTTCTACCTGTGCAGTAGCAGACTGAAGTAGGACTTAATGACTAAAGCAAGTCCAAGTGAACAAGGCCAGCTCCTGCTTAACACACAAACAGCAACAGATGCTGAACCTGAGAGTAGATTTGGCCTTTCCTTTAAAAAGAAGACCTGTAAGCAGTAGAAAATTGAAAATAATCCAATAAAACGTACATCTACCACTTTAAAAATGCACAGGAAGGTAGCTGCTACTGATTTTAAATGAGGACTAATCTTTCACCTCAAGACCCATTTGCTAAGAAATGCTTGAATTTGTGTGTAAAAAAGCAGCACTGGACTAGGCAAGGGGAAAATATGTATTATGAGGCTTTTCGGCAATGGTGTCATTTAACTCCATCACCAGAGTGATGAGCCACTGAAAGCAGATTAGTTTATTTCACCTTAAGGAAATACCCAAATACCCTCACAGGATTTTGACGTAAAAAGGAGAAGCAATGAAGTCATTACTTAATTATTAGCTCCTGTATTGCAAAAAGGCGGGTCAAAATATTCTACTTAAAAAAAAAAAAATGAAGAATATAAGCTTGAAAAGGCACAGGAGGGACAGAAACAATATAGGTTTGTTTTTTTACTAGAAACCCAGGGTTTTTTCTTTCCTGCTTGTTGTATATTAAAGGCAAACTTTGGGGCACTTGAAAAGTATTCTCACACCTGAGATACAGACCTGAGTCAGAGCATAAGGCTCAACTTCTCCTTTTTTTTACTAAGAGGCTAGATAGTGTACAGCTTTTATTTATCCACCAGATTCAGCAGCACCTTCCCATTTTTCAGATACTGCCAGAATTCTCAGACGTAAATGGTAGGTTGGAATTTTTATACATGTAATCTAAATTTTTAAGAATCTGTAGACCTCTTTTTAAAAATTAGCCTTTTCCCTTGCCTCCTTCTGTCAGAATATTTGATGCTTTCCATACACTAGCTCTCAAAAAACCTTGGTTTTATTTTGCAGTTCACCTCTAATTCCAAGCACTGAGAGCTGGGAATGCTGGACACTACGGGCTAGTAAGGAATGTATAGGAGCTTAACAGCAGGAGCAACAGACGCAGGTTAAAAATTCAGTGACCAGGAACAAATGTGCCTTTTATTTCATCTCCCAGCTAAAATCCTAGATACAGTTTATTGGCTTTAAACTTTTCTCATTTAGTAGAATAATCTAAGCTTAGTGTTTCTTCTTAATCACATCCACTTAAAATGGGACATATATGGCTCTATAAATTAAGCTAGCACAGAAGTATTCTTTGTTTAAAAGACCTGGAAATTACTTTACAGTTAACTATTAAATGGTATCTAAAATACCTGGAATTTTCCCTGAAGGAGGTTATGCCTCCACTGAAAATGACAAAATCAAGTTTAAACCACAAGTGATGGAAATGTACCACTTGATTATCTCAAAGTCAGGAGATAAGTGTATGTCTGAAAAATATTGAGCTTTAGTGTTTCTGCAACGTGATACAGCAGCTTAATGAAAAGAAGGGTCACCTTCTTTTGAATAAAACAGATTTTTTTATCCCACAAAACATATCAAGAGTACAAGTATTTCCATTAACTTTTAAATAAACTAGAGACCTGTTGAATTTTTCTCATAGCGACAAGTCAACAAGTATATGAATGCGGCAACCAAACAGTCATTAGTGCAGTGGTTATGTTTTGAATGAAGAGTCTATCTTGGACCTAAAAACCTTTTCTCAGAAATCATACATTCTCATACAAAGTTTTTTCTTAGCTTAGTATTTTTCTGAGGAAGAACTTTGACCAGCTCTCCACTAGGCTCCTAGCTGAATGTCAGATGCAGCTGCTGAGGTGTCCCCCTGAAAAATATGTACAAGTCTCCTCTTTAAAGAGCAGCAAGATCTGCAGCATCCTTGTAATACTGATGTACCTCTTCTCAAATTTGGGGTCCTGACATAAAAAAAGGCTGGAATGAAGGATATGGTGTTGCGCATACCCAAGTGAAGGCAGGGAGCCAACAAAATGCTGTTGTAATTACAAGTGAACATTCTTGTATCATAAAACTGTAAAGAAAAAGCTATAAATCAAAGCTGGCCTGGTGGTCCCTGGCAGCAAAGTGCAAAAGATTTGAGCTCATTCCCTGAGCTAGCCAAGAGTGGGATCCTCATGGCAGCAGCAGCTCATTCCAAGGGAAGGCCATTCCTTGTGACTCCTGGGTGATGGTCATGAAGCAATGATTTTGGTGGGAGTCAGATCCAGCCTTCAGCCCTGAAGGAGTGATAGTCTGAAAAGTGCTGGCCATTGTGAAAAGTAAAGCAAGCCTTGAACCAGAGGAATTTTGTCTTCAAGAGAGTTTGTGTGTATGTGTGTGTGTGTGTGTGTGTGTGTGTGTGTGTGTGTGTGTGTTTAGGAGCCTGCTGTTTTCAGTGTTAGGTTTGCACTACTGTTCAGATCCCAATATTGGATCACTTGTACTTCAGAATGCAAGATTGTCCTTTAATTCAGGTAGTTAGTTTCATATTTCTGTACACTCACTCATGACACCAAATCATGCTAAAAACCTTTGTGTGAACATTAGAAAAATGCAAAGAAATGAAGTAATGCTATACAAAATGTCTCTATTGAAGTTCCCATCACTAATGAACATGGACCCAAATTTAAGCTTCAGTTAAAAATGGGGTTTTCTTCTATCCTGGAACATTCTTCTCTTTTCAGACATCTCACAAGGATGTAGCTCTTTAAAAATCACTGATTTGTCTGGATAATTTACTAATTTCAAAAGTAACTAAGTAGCAGAAAGGTAGGAAATTATGAAAGTTGTTTGCATTGGGCAGTTTTCTAGAGACATTCTTTATACAAACTGTGTGTGTTAATATTTCCTGTCCCTCTGAAAGATGTGGCTTGATCTGAGACTACATTTACAGTTTGTGTTTGGAAAATAAGATGATGTACTGTTGTTAAAATAAAATAAAATAAAATAAAATTAAATTAAATTAAATTAAAAAATCCCAAGGGTGTGCAAGTGATTACAGCAAAACAAACCCCAAATTGACAGCTGCACAAACAACACTTGCACAGCAGTGGTAGTCAGCTACTAAGAATGCCCAGTTTTCCATCATACTGGTAAGAATTTATAATTAATATCACATTTGAGGAGTCTTCTGTAATAAAACCACAGTTTAATAAGCGAACTTGATTATAGAAGAGATAGAGTGGACCAAAATTCAGTATTGTTTTGCAGAGTATGTTACCTCCCTGTTGATAGCAGTAAGAGAGCAAGGCAGACAGTGTTTTCCAGTAAAGCCCCTACAGTGGTTTAAGAGGTGCAATCCTGAAAGGTGAGGGGCTCTTTCCCAAACAGATGTGACCCCCTGCAACTCTGATAAACTTCCCGAAAAGATGAGGGAAATTTGTACTGCACAGGATGTGCTCAGCACATTGAGGGATTGAGTTAGTAATGTCCCTGATAATTGTGGATACCTCATTGTAGGAGTCAGTTTTTATTTAAATTTTTTTAATAGGAGTATACACATCTGTCTTTATACCCAGCAGCTTTTCTGGCCCACAAGAAGTCCTCTGTGAATTTCTCCAACTGAGCTCAGTGGGATCTCTGTCAGCTGCAAGATTTATGTCATCTTTTTCAGTCCTGAGAACTGTTCCTTAAGCTTTTCACATCTGGATTTAATTGGAAAGACATTAAAAGACATTAAGTGTGCTGGAAAAGCATATTTTAGAGAGGATCTTTATAGACACTTCCATTAAGGGAGCTGATGGTTGTAGGTTAAAATGGGATGAGGATGAGCCATCAACAGTTAGCAAAGACAAAATTATATTACAAACTACTTCAGATGAGAAGTTTGTCTTGTAGCTCTTGGGTCTGACTCTGCTTGCACTTAAATCAACTTCAATTAGGCAAAAAATACCAGCTAATGCAGTGAATGAATGCTCTAAGATCAGAATAAAAAACTTTTTCCTTTTGGACACACTCAAATTTCTAATTACATGCCATATATGCTAAATATAATGCTTTTAGCTGTCAATCTAGATTTGGTACTTTGTTGGACATACATGCACACTTGTAAAATGAGACTTGGAGAATGAAGAGGGGGATTGGTCATTAGGGCTCTGAGGGTGGAAGTATCCTTCTCTGAATGCCAGTGTGGCGGCCACAGGAGTAGAGTTTCACAGAAACAGAGATAGGATACAATTTAGTATGTGAGCTTCATTACAGATGTTGTAATGCAAGAATCTACAGCCCTAAACTCCCCCATTGTTCCAGCTACAATTTGCTCCTTGAAGAAACCAATGGCCAATGCTTTGCACTAAGTGTAATCTATTGCTTTTGTCTTCAAACTGAAGTTTTCTAGTCATGTTTAGATTGACAAGAGCTTAAAATTTAAGGTAATGGACTCAGTATGAGAGAACAAACATTCTTTCATTCTAAAATTGCTAAAACCAAGGAATCTGATATTTAGGAAATTGCTCCCATGTCTAAAGCAAAGTGTATGGTCTTTAGACATAAAAATATGTCAAGTTTAAAGAAAAAAATAGGTAGTTTTGTTAAACATTGTGGGCGGAAAAGTACTCTTTAGAATATTTCAGCAAAAAAAAAAATTGTGAGAGGCTCTCACCAGTCATCTTCTCCTAAAAGGGTGACTTTTCCTCCTCTATAGAAAATGTTTTGCATTGTTGGGAAGATGATAGCTTGATGAGTGATAGTGAAAGGAATGAGGCATTTGAATTAAATGACTATAGTGCAGACTTCAAAATTTTCTATGATTAAATGCCTTTATTCAGAATCTCCCTCTTTCTATCTTGGCCTATGACAAAATGCATGTAAACTAGTAAAACTGATTCTTACTTTTATTGCCTGACCTTGAGCCAGCCCTTTCTGTGCTCATGTTCTCTCTCTATGGTTTCCTTCTCTTTTAAAACAGCATTAATTAAACTACCATTAATTCAACTACCTCTGTTCTTTAGTGATACTTTGTCTTATGAAAAAGAGGATATTTGCAAGGAGAGCCAAAAAGTACCTAAACACTAGAGAGAGTGTTTTACAAGTTAAGTTTACTAAGTGAAAGAGTAACCATGTTGATGCAAGTATTGAGTAATACTTGATAGCTTGAATCTTGTTGTATACTGATTTTGGTGTGGATATTTGGGAATTCATAAAAAACTTCTAATATCTATTTTTTTTGACCACTCTGTATGAGTAATTACCTAAGAAAACCACTTAAATAACAGAATAAATGTTTATAGCTCATTAATTTTGTTAAAATAATTCTAGCTATATCTACATTACTGTGTGGGTCAGGGCTTATTCCCTCATAGAGAATAACACAGTCATTTATGTATTGACACCCATGCAGTGAAGGCAGTGGCAGTGATGTCAAAACCAGGATGGAGCTGTGGAGGTCAGATGAAGGAAGAGGATTGTTTAACACAGCGTATTTTAGAAGTCACTGTAAACTCTTACACAATCAGGAATCTCAGTCAACTTATTTAAAATCAGGAGGTCAAAATCTTCTGCAATATATATAGGGTTAATGGCAGCAGACTTGCAACTCTATTGCAGTGATGTGGAGAAATGCCTATAAATAAATAAATAAATAAATAAATAAACCAAATCATTCTGAGAACACAGCTGACAAGGATATTTTCCAGCCATCAGTGATGAGAGAGTGATTCATGGCCTTTTTTCAATGCTGGTGCAGGATTTTGCCTGAGGATATGCATTCTGCCGTTTTCAGCTTTACATTTGAAGCTGTCTTTCCTAAAATCTCCTATAATTTTTGTCTGCAGCTCCTCAGTCATGCTTGAGTGTTGTCGTAGTTGCATAATTTAAACCTCTACCTACCAATAATTGGCCATCTAAATACTCTCATTTGGAAGTCTCTAATTACTGAAAGCCCCTATATTACTTAAATGTCTACCTCCTTTTGAAAGTTAGTATTTAAGTAGCTTTTGTCTAAGGATATAAAATTAGAAGCAAGATTAATTTAAGATTAATTGGTGTCTAGTAAAATTCTATTGTATATATGTAGTGCAAACACTTGGAAATTTAATTTTAAAATATTTTCTTTCAGGTACATAAATAAGCTGTGATGATGCATGATTCTTTCTTTATTTGTTCTTGGAATTGCAGCAACTGAAGGAAAAATTTGAAGTCTTGAACATAGAAATAAATTTACTTTAAAAGAACTTCCAGAATTCTAGACAAAATCTATAGCAGATACACTGAAAAGGTACTGAAAATATCTGATAGAAGATTTACTTTACTCTTAATTCTGTTTTAACTGTTTAAGATTTATTTTAAGCGCTGGTACTTGGGGCCCAAGTTTCACACCTCACTTCACCGTCAGAGGATGTAGACACAGCTCAGTAGATACTGGCACTGAACTTGAAAGCTCTTTTGAGACGTTCATGAAGAAGCATCAACTTACTGGTTTCCTGCATAAATTGTCATGAAGGCAAATGTCTTGGTAGCACTTGAGTATATTGCCCCTTTCAAGTGGGAATACGAGTGTGGGAGGAGTTTGAGAAGATGCAGATTAAAGAACAGTCCTGTACAGTCTGAGTCCCATACAGATCCTTTAGCAATCCCTTCTTCTCTTATTCCTACCTGCAAATAAGAACACAGCCTAAACTTGGCAACTAGACAAACCTCTCCATGCTGGATTAATCTCTTATGTTCTGTTAAATTAGATGTGTTTGACTTTAGGTATCATTGATTAAATCATCTTCATACAAAAGCATACCCTTTACTAATTTTTAAATAGGTGCTTTTCAGTTTTTCTCTCTTTGTAACTGGAAAGCATTCTATCACCATTCAAACAATCTCACCCCAGATGATTATGCAGCTCTTTCTTGGACTTTAAGAGAATGCTTCACCATTCCTTACTCCTGGAATTATTGCATGGTCACAAGAATGGCAGTCAGATTTCGAGTGTGGTGGTTCACATGGAAAATAAGCCATGCCCAATTGACTCTCTCTACTGTTAAGCAGTCTCTTCAATAAATTAAGTAGATGAATTTAGGTTGAAGATCAAAACCTATGGAAATAAAGTTCCATGTTGAATAGTGTCTTTCACTCCATGCACTTTTCAGCATATTAAAAGGTGTGGAGGAATGAGTACACGTGTCCAATAAAACTAGGTGGAAGAAGGTGACATACATGCTGTTGATAGAAGCTCTGTTTAATATGTTGGAAAAATTGTTCAAGAACAGTTAATCCTTACTTTAGGATTACCCCCAGAAAGCTGGCAAGGTCAGGCTGTACATGGATTGTGTGTCATTTAAATTCTGGCTGCATGAGTTGCCTGGGGGCAGCATTAACTACAGCGTGGGACTTGTTCTAAGCTACATCTGTGAATCATCATTCTTTGTTTGAAAATAGTGGACTCCTCCTATCCTCCAAGCTCCTTCTCTTGACAGGTGCAATCAGTAGCCTTAAGTGAAGTGCCTATCAGGTGACTATACCTTTGTGTAGAGATTAATCAGTTTGGAAAATCCTATTTCCATGTAAACTACACGAGTTAATCAGATTATAACCCTGTGTTTTTCATACATATCATAAACCATATGAGGAAAGAGCTTAAAGTCATTTAATTAAGATTTACACTGTGTGCTGTGAAAAACCTTTCTGAACTTAATATTCAAACACATTTTAACATTGGTTCACATGAAATCTAATCAGCTGGAGAGAACAGCACATTGAAAGGAAAGCAATGAAAACTCCTAACAGGAGTTATTGTTTGCAATATAGTAAATTCATTTACAACAGAAGCTGTGGGGAAAAGGGATTTGTTTGCAATACTTAGTTTTTGTCTAACTTGCATGTAGCCAACCTGACAAATTCAAGAGAATTAAATAGGGATGTTAAGAAGTCAAATTTTAGCTACTTTGTGTGCATGTATGTAAGTCTACACAAAGAAATATATCTTCTCTTTGTGCATTTCTCTATGCATGAAGTATTGAGTGTGGGCAAGTTAAAGCCAGGTGGAAGCTTAGTCAAAAACTTCTTCATCTAGAGAAATTAAAAGCAATCATCAAGAACAATAATTTGAATACATACAAATTTAAATAGTTGCTCAGTTTTGGGGCACTGAACCTTCAAACTCACCTCTGTAGCTGTAATATTGTTGGGGTTTTTTTCAATAGCCTTTAAATGTGAAATTAAAATCCATATATTAAAAATTCATGAAGTGCATCTCATTACTGATGCAGACAGCTTTGCTGCAATGTTATTGCACAGCTGACTTTGCCTTTTGAGGCCTCAGGGAGAGGGAAAGAAACTCACTGATTAGAGGGACATTTTTTCTTTTGATTTAGGAAACAAATAAACATTGATTTGTTGGTAAATACTACCAGTTTTGCTCATGCTTTACTGTTGTCTAGGCTTTTGGCTAGAAACTAAAATCCAGGTCTAGAGTCTGTGATGGTAACCTGGTATGCAAACATGTTCTCAAGTCTAAACTTGAGCAATAGAGACTTGCTGATGCATATGGCATGTGACTACAAGAAACATGACCACAATGAATCATTTGACTCAGCAAACTCGGTCCTGAACTAAGACCCAGCTACTAAAGACAATAAAATCTTATCTTTCATGAACTTCTCTAGACCCTGACAAGTCAGTCTTGCAGTTTCTGCCCATAATTTTATGTCTTCAGAAAACATTGATTAAGGCCAAGCTGAATATGTTTTTTAATTTACTTAGAAAATTGATGTTAGGAGGCATATTGCCAGTGAACTAACAGTATGAAACAGTATCTTTATTAGGATTGTCTCAGACCTCCTCAGTAAAGTCAACTGGAAGAGCCACAGAGAACAACAAACTTTTACAATTTTCAGTTTCAGGTAATAATCTGAAATATAATATAGATTTAAGAGGAAAAACACAAACCACATACTGTGTTAAAACAAACGTGAAAATTTTATCGTGAGGATGTGATCTCAAATGCATATGGGCTGGTGGAGTGCCTGTCTGCTGTTCTTGCTAGAGAATGATCTAATGTTACTAGATTGTCATTATAACACACTTAATCCCCAGAGTGAGAAACAGGAAGAATATTTACAAGTTTCAGTGCTATTTACTAATTGCCAATTGACTTGAGGAAAGCTAAAAAATGACTGGAAACATCCATCCCCATCCTGATACACACACATACTAATAATGGAAATGGCAGCCAAGACAAACAGCTAGCAGCGCAATGCATCCTGTTGGCATCGTATTTTTGGCACTGTTGTAGCTACACAAAAAACAAGTGATACAAGAAATGTGTAAGGACATCTGTTCTGTAACCTATGGGGCTTCACTTACAAAACAGTTGTAAAATCTTCTGGGGGAGAGAAAAATTTCCCTGTATATGTGCAGATGCTGTATTGTAAGAAAAATATCAATGGAAGGAAGTGTTGAGCCTTTGAAAGAGGAAATTGTTCACCAGATTCACTGTCAAATGTTCCATTCTTTCCTTTCCTTTTCATTTAACCTAAGTTATCTGCCATTCATAAGTTATATTTAAGCCAAGTGGTGTAAATCTATTGGGACTAATAGAATTGAATCATGGGTTAAATTACCCTGGTGTCTGCTTGTAACTCTTCTTCACTGCAGATTACTTGAGCTCTGTGTCGCTCTGCTGACTATTCAGGTCACAGCCTCTAAGCTACCAGCTTCCTTCCTGAATCCAGCATCTTCATGTCTGTCTAGGGGCATGATGGGGAGAGAAGAAACATTAAAGGCATCAATTAAGATCCAAAGTATTGTTTACTCACCTGCTTCTCTTAGCTTGCTGATCCTTCCAAATACAAGCAGGCTATGGGAGAAAGAAAAGGTGGAGTTTTCAGTACACTGCAGGGCTCTCTCTACCATTTCTCTACTCCCCTACAGCCACATCCCACAAATGGACCTTTTAAAAAGGAAATAAACTTTCCCAAAACTCAGTTCTTGTTGCAAATGTTGGGATATAAGTAATTAGGCTTCTCCCACAGGTAGCTTATGGACAGTAAGACATGTTTCCATGAAAAAGAAATCAGACCTCCTATTAACCTGGAACCCATTAGGAAACTGGAAGTTTAAGAGGGACTGTGAGGTGTAGGAGGTTGGGAAAACCTGGGGAAGAAAAGCATGGCCCTGACAGCTGCTGAAGTCCTGGATGGGAGCGCATTTAGGAGCTGGAAAAATGCAGACTTCAACAGTGCTCACAAAAACACCTTGATACCTGTAGCCAGCAGATCAAGGATACAGGCACAGACTGCTTCCCTGCCAATTGTTCTCTCTGATATTTGGTTTCACAAATGCAATAGGTCTGAGATTTTATCTTTTATGTCATATTTCAGTATGGGAAAGGCATGGCTTGAAGAAGGGTGAGATGGCGAAATGAGACCGCAGCAAGTTACAAGCATTAGGATTTCAAAATTGTGTTGGTATTAAACATGCTTATCATTGAACACCTTGAATCACATTTTCATTTTATATATTTTCTCTAACTGTTCCATATTTACTTTATTGACAGCTATATGCTCCCATGCTCCCACTGACACCCAATGATCCATATTTATATGCAAAATGTTAATTATTTTAAATTGTAGTACGTTTTCCCTTGCTGTTAAAAGAGGAGAGGGGCTCTCTTGATCTGATCCTATTAAGCTAGTGGCTAATGTTCATCCAGAAAGTTTCAAAATAGTTTTCCTGGAAAACAACCCTGAAAGCTGCTCTGTAATTTATGTGGGATGCCTTGCAAGTAGTCAGTTCTGTGAGTAAAACAGTAGTAAGTAACAGAGCAACTCAGCAATTCTAGAATTTGGATGTTTGTGTTGGTCTAATTAATCTCATGATGATTTCAGGATTTCAGTTACCCCTAATTGAGACCAGACTGTTCTGCAGATCATATGATCAATCTGTGATTTAATCTTGAATGAAACTTTACGTGGCTCTACTTACAAAGTATGATCAGGGCATTTTCATCCAAGTCACTATACAAACAAATAACCTGAACACAAAGTTCTTCCACAATAAGTTTACAATTCACACATCAGACCAGGAAGCTAAGAGTGGGTATGAAAAAGTAAACAAAGTGGGTTGAGAAACATGTGAGGTAGCAGTTTAACTGTGTGGGAGGAGCCGATGTCTCAGCTTCCTTCCCTCCTTGCAGTGCTACCTGGTAATGGGCTTTGGTTCACCATACGTAAGAAGGAAGGAGATTCTGATAGTTTTGCTAATGTGCATCAGGAAAAAAATGGATGTGAGAAGACAGGAGATTCTTGGGTGCTGGTCCCTACCCATTGGATTCTTTCTCACAGTTACTAACCCATGACCAATTAAAGTACAAGGAAGCATAGGAGCCCAAATCACTCCCCTTCCTCACCTGATGAGTTGTGCTTGCATTGTCATGAAAAGGACCTCAGGGAGAGGAGAAGAGAGAAATTGGGATGAAGAAATGTGTCGGGTTACTGGAACAGAAAAGTTAAGAGGAGTGTAGTTGAAAACCCTCGTTGCCACTGGAGGAATTATTTGTGATGAGCAGTGACTTTGCTGTGCAATCAAGATCAAGGATGGAAAGATGGATGGTGGTTATATCTTATAGGAGTAGAGAATGTACATGTGAAACTTGTGAAGGGACACTATGAGGTGCTAGAGAAATAATTTTTATGAAAAATGGAAAGATATCAAAACATCAAGAAAACCAAAAGAAATGAGGAAAGAGAAAATTCTCTCTGGGGAACTCAGTGAGTGCTAAAAGTGAAAGATCCAGTAATGGGATCTCATACAGGGGGCTCAGAACACATGGTAAAGGTGGAGTAGATTGTAGGTAACAGTGACAATTTGAGTTTTACCAAGAGACTTTATAAAATGTTCAAAATGTTCATAGGTGGTTTTTTTTTTTTGTTTTGTTTTTTTTTTTTTCCATCAGGGCACAAACCATAACATTTCTCAGACTAGTAAGATTCTACTTTCATGTGTGATGGGTGGGAGTGCCTTGTACAGCCTTCTGGGGCTTCAGCAGCTAGTCATTACTATAGACAAATATGGGACATGTGGTCTTTTACTTTGGGGCAGCCTGGCAATTTTTGTGCTGTTATTCACCTCACCAAAGTACACATTGTCTAATAATATTTAAGTTGAATAAACATACCTTTCAAGCAAAGGAGTTGTTGAGAGAATCCAGGCAAAGAATTAGTACAAAGGCAAATCTAGTGCTTCATTACAATGGCAGCTCCTGTCCCAGGCAGGGTCCCTGCTCTCTGAGGGAAAGGAAGATAGAGTCACAGATTCTTTCTGTCCCAACAAATAAGAAGAGAGCAGCAATTGTTGCTTCACTTTGAACAGCACCTTAGGGCCTCCAGTCAGTTCCACTGCTTGAGGTGTTGGCTTAGAGCACAATGTGAAAAGTCACCTTTTCTTTTCCCCTGTGATTAGTTCTGAATGCATCTCAGGAGGAAGTGGTTAAAAAGAAAAATCCATTTTGTGGTTCTGCTTTACATTTCACCTTTTCAGTACAACTGACCTCAGCTGTTTTATTGTGTTGGCTCTATCTTCAAAGTTGGCCATGTGGTGTCAGAGAGTTTCATAATCAACCTTTTCTGAATCAATTACAAAAAAGAAATTTTTTTACCAAATCAGAGGGAAGAGAAGAAGGGGCTCAAAGCAGATAAGGCAGAAGTTGGTCAGTGAAGAATGCAATGGAAAATGTTAGATAAAAATGGACTGTTTTTCTATTCCTGATTCTCCCTAATCACCCCATATAGGCTCCCCCTGATTAGCACATTTCACTACCTGTGTGTAAGACATCAAGCTGTAACATTGTTCCAGATCTGACTCTGGAGTGCTGGTAGTGTCCTGCTGACCGCCTTCCCACTTCTCACACCTTCTGCAACCATTTGCAACTCAAAAGTTTGTCCATAGGATCTCTGGAAAGTGTGGGCTCTAGGAAAGCATGTGGGGAAGCTGGAGACACTTTACAGCCAGAAAGCCAAGAATCCTAAAAGTATGTCCTATTCTTTACATAAGTGATGAAGCTTGCATAGACACAAATGGGAGTCACTGATATGCCCAGGAAGAAGATCTCCTCAATCCATGCACAAGCACAGCTGTTTATCATGGAGCTGTGCTGCACCCACTCTCTTAGCTCTGTAGGCTAGATGGCTTCAATACACAGGAAATTAATGGAATCTAGAATATCAAAAGACACACCTTCCTTCATTTGGTGATAATATTATTGTGCCAGTGGGTTTTTTGACAACTCATTTTTTTCTTTAGGCAGCGTTAAGTGCCTTGAAACAGTTTTCAGAACAAGGACTGGATCCAGTGGAAGGAGCTATGAAAGTTGAGAACGGATCACATGAAAAGTAAGTACCATTTAAATCCTCTGCATTTTAATGCCTGTGTGGCATGGTAGATAAGAAATGTTAATTAAGAGCTTAGTTGCCCTTTTAAGCCTATGCAAAACTATTTCCTCTGGAATTTACATACAGTTTGTGACAATTTGAGAGGATAAACATGATTTCAGGTTTAGTGTTACTGATGTTTACTAATTAGCCATGAGATAGTCAGTCCTGTGGAAATGCTAAAGAAAAGGATTTTCTTTCCATTGTATGGATTCTGTGTAAGTAGCATAACATGATTTTTGTCAAATGTGTATCATGTGTAGCACATGATATTGCCTGTAAATAAGCATAGCTATCTGCCAATAAGTCTTCATGATTGCAAGCTGAATTTTACCTCAGAGAATTTAAAAGTTGAAATTTCTTTCAGGTCTTAAAAAAACTCTGATATGGAATTTAGCTTTAAGTAGTAGACAATAGAACAGCATTTCACACTGGATTTTCAATTATTTAAGAAAGTGGGATTGTCCATCCAGTAAAGATTTTTCTTCCAGCTGCTAGTCTGTTTACGTAAGAAAGTAGTCTTGTGTTACTAAATAAATTAGGAAGTAATAGAATAAAAGAAGTAAGACTAAAAGTGGCATTTGGAATTTTCAGTAGATATATTGTGGCTATTTATAAACTAACTTAATCAGAAACATTTTTCCATATGATCTCATCAGCATAGTATTTGAACATAAATATTGTTGTTTCACTTTAAAATGTTACCTTCCACAGTGACCTTTGAATCTCAAGTGCCATCTGGTAATAAACATGTCTTAAAGATGTGCAACCCTGGACCTTACCACTCTTGTTAATGTATTAATCTTTCAGACAAGTCAAGCATCTGGGAGAGAAAGCAGACAATAAACAGACGAACTCAGGCACCATTGCTCAGGACTGCAAGGATTCAAAGGCTGTCGTCTAGGAGCTTCCCAGCACCCACGGCTGCCACTGCATCCTTATAAACCTGTCAACACGCAATAGGGTGTATGTGTACAAGGAAATGAATGACTAATACCATTATTTGAGTCTTATGTGAAGACAACACTATTCTAACACAAGAGATAGTATACATGGTACTGTTTATTCAACTGTGGAAGAAAATAAAATTGAACATTTCCCTTAGAACTTGAGATCAGAGCATAACTCAATTGCCCAGAGGCAGAAGAAGTCTGATCGTGTTACTGGAGGTTAAAATAACAATGAATTAACAAAAAGTGTTGGGAAAAAAAAAAAAAAAAGAAAAACTTTACAATTGATTAATATTGAGGAAAACAATTCAGCATTGGTTCAGTTATACAATTTTTGTAGTGTAGTTTTAAGTTCAGCTTACTGTTTTTTAAATAATGCTTGAATATTTTAAAATTAACCAATGACAGTGCTGTGAGAATTGTAGTTGTTGTCTTCATATATAGTCATACAGCTTATCTTTTTATGCAGACATTATGCATTCTTCATTCTATATGAATATGTATGACTTTAAGATGCACTACTCAGAGTTGTATGCAAACAGAAGTTTAAATCTTGACAAGTATTTGCTTAACATGAACAGATGTTAGTTATGATCATTTTCGATATACTCCAGGAAAAAAGCAAATATGGTATTTGATTTTCCTTGCCATAATCGATTAAAGAGGCGTCTTGCCTCCAAGCAACATTGTCCCCTTCAATTCTGCTCTCTGTTTTGTGAAGCACATCTACACCCCATTCTGTGTGTTGTATCAACCCACCGTTTGCATCAACTGAGTGTTTTTAATCTCTGCATTCGGACCAAGAGCAAAAGGGAGGACTGCAACGTTATCAAGCCAAGGGTGGAAACTGTTGATGTAAAGATCATTCTTTTGTGAAAGGAGTGGCAGAGGAGATAAGACCTGTGGCTGGTCTGTACCAGCATATTTCTTTTAAGTGTGTGGCCAAATGCAGTAAAACCACATCAGTTCATGTGTACAATGACAGTGTCTTCTCTTTCTTTATCACTCACAGTTAGACAACTAATAGAAAAAAAGGAAAGGAAAACAATTAAAAGCTAACAAATGACTGGCTACCACACCAGAGCCAGGTTTCAACCAAGCTGTCCCCGGGCCACCACTTTTTACAAACTTACTGTGTTAGACCAGACATGCTGGTATTTAGGTCACTTACCTACCCAAAATACAGATTATTTGATTTAATGCAATAGATAAAGTTTAACTGCATAACAGCCATGACAACATTGCACAAGATTGTAGAAGCACCAAAACCAGAGATCACAACTCAGTGACTCATGCAGAAAAGCAGAGGAGCAGCAACGTGAGGAAATGGTGCAAGGTACAGTGGCATTGATTCACCTCTGGGACAGGCTTTCAGAGGAACACGCATCTTGCTCTCCCAGAACCAGTGCTTGGAGTCCTTTTTTTCTACTTCTTGTTTCTCATGGGTATGATTCACTCTCAAACCTGGCAGATAAGGAGCCTTTGTTCTAAAAGTTTGAAGTTTTCTAGGGTCTGGTTCCATAAAAGAGTCAGGAACAAGCTGAGCCTTTCAGTTCCCACAGATTCCAAGGGGCGTTTGGCACCTGCAGACTCAAGTTATTCAGGCAGCAGCATACAAAAATAATTAGTTCTTACATACCACCTTTCTCAGGGATATGTTACCTGCCTAATTGGCAACTGGAGCAGAAATTCTGCTCCTCCAGCTCATCAGACAGCTCAGAGAGCTCAGAAAAAGCCTCAGTCTGTGCTTTAGCTGTACCTGCTAGTGTGCAGGATACAAATGGCATTACTGTCCCCTCTCATGTAGAACAAGAACAAAAGAGGCAAATCCATTCCTCTGTCCTAAGGGTGAGATGCTGTGATTACTGGAGAGAATGTGACAAGGAGACTGGCAGTATGGTCTCCCTGGCATCAACAGAACCTCTGTGGTGTGCTCCCTGTCCCAGTAAATTTTAGATTAGTTGCTTTGTTGCAGGTGGGCTCTGCATTGAGCACCAGACTTGCTCCAGTGCATGTGGAGCGCAGCAAAGTGATGTTCACCTCACTCTCAATGATCAAATTGCAACCAAATGTGTGCAACCAGTTGTCTAGGCCCAAGAGAGCTCATTCAGCCTCTCCAATCAAGGCAACAGTGGAGAAAGAGTATCTCTGTGAAACTCTTATTCTGATTCTCTTGCTTGTCAGAACTATGCTTGATTCTGATTCTGACACAAAACAAGGCAACTGACTGAGTTGGGGGACTCACTCCCTTTTCTCAAAACTGTAGAAACATGGAGCAGACTGGGAGAGGAGGGACATATAGTAGCAGAAGTTCTAACAATTTTCCAAAAGCAGGGCTGACTAATGGTTGTTATCACAAGTTAGAAAGTCTGCAGCCTTATGTCAAGTGCACACAGATGGCTGTTTCAAAGCACCTCCCAAACCACAGGTTAAAAGCTGCATCACAGAGGCCCCTGTGAAGGCTGATAGAGCTTTTCCTGGAATAATCTGAAGAAAGAGTTCCTGCTCCCTACAGGTACCAACAGCATTACAAAGACCTCTGTATGGAGCTCTTCAAGATACTGCACCTGAACACCACAGTGTCATTTTGGTTCATTAAGACATTCCAAGGTTCCTGTGTCAGTTAAGAGATTTCAGCCTGTTCTACCTGCAGCATTTATTTTCTTAAAAAATATCCTGCAGTATTCACACACATATACAGAAATACACTTTAGTTTGGCATTATCACTAGCAACCTCCCAAGACCCTGAGCAAAATTCTTGCATCAGTGATATTGCAGCAGCCACTGCAATTGGACTTATCTCCAATCTTTAGTCTGGTTGGTTCACAGCTGTTCCTCTTAGTTCCTGAGCTGTCAGTATTTGAATTAAGAATTAAGTCTGATAATCTAAAAACTACCATATTTTTGTCGACTAATCTCTTTTTTTTTTTTTTTTTTTTTTGCTTTCTAAAACAAGTACACGTGGAACTGAACAGATTTTATATTTAGTTTTGTTTAAAAAGTAAATGATGATGGACACTGAAAGAATATCAATATGTTTGAATGTTACTATTAGTTCTAAAAGGGTTGTTTGTTTTTCTGACAGCAGCTGATATTTTTTATTATATTTTTATTTTTAGATTATATGTTCTATAAGGTATAGATTTTGTCCAACTTCTGTTTGCAAAGCACCAAGTACTGTTTAGTTCCCTGCTGTGCACACATACCACACATCTCATCCTATGTCTCAAAGCACTTTCAAAGATGAGCAAATGCCATGTTTTACAGAAGTGGATCTAAGGTGCAAGCTGGTCTTTAGGAATAAGACAGGAAAAAGGAATAAAGCCTAGGATAGCCAGTTTGCCTATCTAGCAGACTACAGTGTTCTCAACACTTATTTTAAGGGCTCAGAACACAAAGTATCATCAGTTTTGAACCAATAGAACTCATTAATCAGCAGGAATTATGCTAAAGATAAAACAGGTCACTTAGGTATCCTCTCAAAAATCTTTTCAATGTCTTCTGGGGGTCAGCAAACTAAGAACCTGCACAGGAAAAGGCTCATCACTGACAGAATGAGGTATCTGATATGGCTCAAAGGATGGGAATACACATGGATAATCTTGTATCTGAGTTATCATCTTCAGTGGAACACTGCCCTGTCGACAGCTCAGCACACTCTGGCAGTTTCTGTTCTCATGCTGACACATGTAGCACTGGTCTCCAAAGGGACAGACGTGCTGCTTCTGACAAATACAAAACACAGCAGCACTGGGGCTGTAGAGCGGCGGAGCAGGGTGCAGATTTCTGTTCCCTGCCATCCCAGCATTCCCCTTCCATTCCCAGTGGAATTTAATTTACCTTTCAGCTAGAGTCCTCATTGAATTCAAGAGATAATTAAACTGGCATTTAATTTCCTCTGATGGAAGTTATAGGATTTAAAATATTTAGTACTTATCAGTAGCATTTTTAATGGGCCTTTGGATGAGAGTAGAGAGGAACCTTAGGAGTATGGGAGTAGCTGGGATGAATGACTGCAGGAATATGGAATCTCCTCCTCCTTGGCCTGAAGTGACAATGAAATCTAATCCTTCCTAAAGTGTATGCAAAGCCCTTGATCTCTCTGACAGTGCTTTACTACATGCATTTTATTGGTGGGTGGCTGCTTGTTATTGCTCTCATCTTTCTGGCCTGCTCTAATTCCCCATGAAACAGCAGAAGATTTCCCATTTCCTGCAGTGAGAGTTGAGCAAAAATTTTAAATTGGATTTGTTTTCCAGTTAATAGGCAGAGGGCTGGGTTTTTGTTTGTTTGTTTTGAAACACTAAGTAAAAAAATATGCTTGGTAAAATCTTATATCCTCTCCCAGTCAAATCCAGCATACCCCACTCTCAGTTGCATCCTATAAACAGGTATTTTTTATTTTCTTTGCTCAAATAAGAATGGCCTTTGCAACTCCCGAGAAAACTGAGCAGAGGGTGGGAGGTGATTTTTAATGGTAATAAAGACAGGGACTCTGTCAGAGCCCTGAATACAGCATGGAATGATGATTTTGTGTGCCTTGGGGGGATATGGTTCCGTGACCAGTGAGAATGGATAATGGCAATCTTCCATCAGCCTTCTGGCTTAAACATGGCAAGTTACCTGCCCCGGGCAATAGTGTATATTTGGCATAGCTCCCCAGGGACACCTCCAGAAGAGCTGCAAAGAAAGAAGCATGTCCTGAGTTTGCTCTGCCTTTCCCTCCTCCTGCCTGGCTGAGGATCCCCAAGCCGAAGGCGTGAGGAACTGTCAAGAAGAGGCACAGGGAAACGCTGCTTCCCCTCCGGGTATTTACCTCTGCTGCAGTCCCTTGCTGTTTGTGACTGCATTCCTGAGGCGTGCTATGAGCTGAGCAAGTGCGTACACCGGTGGATGAGATGTGTATGAAGTGTTCTGGTGGTATGATTTCTGTTATTCCACATGAGCAGCACTGACTTTTGCTTTTGATCGTACAGCTTGTTATTTGCTTTATGCAGTTAGTCATGGTTGGCTGTGCACTTTTGTGTTTGGTGTTTTAACTCCATAGCACTTCAGTACAAAGGAAATACAAAAACAACAATGAAAATGTTTCTAATATGTTCTTAATTAAGTAGACCTCAATAACTGATTTATGAGAAGAAGGAAAGCTAAACAAAGTGGTTGCTAACATAAAAATATAACTTATTTAAGGCCCAAATTTTCCTTTATTTATGATAATCAGGATCTAGGAGACCCTGAATACCTATGAAGTTTTATCCAACAACACACAGTAAATGAGAAGAAAATTACCCTTGATAAAACAGTTTATGCTTCTCACTACAATATATTAAATATATATTTGTGCATCAAAACAGATAATTTAAACCTGCTTATGTACTTTTTGTTTGTGATTATATGTGCAGCATAGTTTTCCTTTTTCCTAAACCACTGGTAATTGTTAAAAATATTTAAGGACAATAATAGTAAAGTCAATGTTATCTAATTTCCTATTTTTAAATGGTCTGTTTCAACCCTCCACCCCACCCCAAATTAACTGTATTTTAACTGGCTGGAAATAGATGAGAATTTTTAAAATTTACTTAGGTTTAAAGATAGGAGGTCTTCATATGTAGTTCAAAACAAAGAAGACATGTTTAAATAGGATACAGAAAAAAAAACCAAAATGTAACATCTGTCTGTGGTAACCCAATTACTTCAACTGAACTTTCTTGCCTTCTATTTTTATAAAACGACAATTTATTGCAAACCAAACTTGACCTCCTCCTATATGGAGACAAAACATAAAGTCAAAAAGATGCAGAACTTTTTTCTTGTCAAGGAAGAAGTTCCCATCCAGTGCAGCACAGCAGGTATACTTTAACCATGTGAATGAAAGTTCAACCCCACTGATAGTTTGTAAAATTGGGAACTGTTTACGAGATGCACTAGAAATACTGTAGTTAAATATCTGGCAAGCAGTGACCACAGCTCCCATGTACAATACATGGTAGGAGTAAACAATTAAATGAGCACAGAAATGCAATAGTTCCTTGCAAAAGAAAAGTCACCCAGCCCATGGCTGGGCAGTCAATTTATGCAGCTCACTTCGATATAAATACTCTTATTATTGTGAAATACTTGTTGCATGTGATCAACACAGCACTGAGAAATATGTTGCTACTATTTCAATGTTTCTTCTAACTCACAGACAAAACAATCCAGGGCCAGAATGTTAATAGCACTGACTTAGTTAAAATATACCAGAAAGGATGAGGTTTTTCTGATGTCTTCTGAAAATGTGATCCCAACTGGTCGCAATTATATCTTGAATATCACCTTTGGAGTCATTTGGAAACTGCTTTTGAAATACCAGCAGATCTATCAATCTGTTGTGAATACTTACAAAAGTAAGGTGCTTGTTAAGGAGGAAGGACACTGTCAAGGCCTTCACAAACTTAGATACAAAATTTTGCTGCATATTTTGCAGGCACTCAAAGGATAAGTGCGAGGCTTCTGTGCCTTGAGGATTTGTCTCTTCCCTTAGCATCAGTTGTACTCCTAACTGCCGTGTTTGCACAACAGCTGAAGAAAAGGTTTCCACACATATTTCAAAAATATTGTGAAAACATTTTTATGAACAAGAATTTGTGAGAAATTAGAGACTTAATAGGTTTCAGTTTTTTTTTTTTTTTTTGCTATTTTCTTTTAAATTTTGGTTAACAAAAAACCCCTTGTTTCTACAAACAGAAGTCCTTCTTATTTTTTTTCAGATGAAGAATTAAGACAAAATGGCAGTTTTGCACGATCTGTAGAAAGGGACCAGTACTGACTTTTTAAAATGGACCTAAACTTTTCTTATATATATATATATATATATATATATATAAAATATATAAATAATCATTATACATAAACACTTTACTTAAATATTATGTATACACTTGTGTGTTTCTGTGTGTGTGAATGGATTCAAACTACACACATTTGTGCATGTATCTATGTACACGTGAATATATGTACACAAATGATCTGTCTGCCAAACTGGAAACAGAAGCACCTATAATCTAAATACACAAATGTTTAAGTGCCAAACTAGGTCACCTAACTTGGTGACAACTAAGTATAGAAAAATCTCTTTTTCCCAGATCTAACACAAAACATCTTAAAGTGCACAGACAGACGACTTCTCAAAGCAGAGGATTGCCCATGTAAATCTCCATTTCTGGGCATGTTCAGAAGCATTTTGATCTTAGCCACGTGAACTATTTCCTCCTCCAGTCACTTTGGGAGTCTGATGCTCCCTTCCTCCCAGGGAATCCCAGGGATTTTTACTGCTTTGGGCAAGATACAACATACTGGTGAAGGAGAAACTCTTGCCAACAAAAATCTGCATTTTACTCAGTAGCTAAGACTGGAGACTAACTTATTCCTCTGCATCTTGCTTCAGGAATGCCCTGGTCTATCAGGCTGTAGTGTCTGCTGAAACAGGGCGTCATACACCTCTCCAGCTCATCCTCCTCACTTTGAACAGATCTACTCTACATTTACTAAATTAGTGAGACAGGAATATTATTCCTATTACCTGGTGCTTAGAGTACTTGCCAGCTAAGATATAAAAAGTCTACAGTTCCAAGTTATTTCCTTAAAATAGTGAAATATCAGTATCAGCTGATGATGAGGCAGTCACTCGTGTTCACTTTTGTACTTTCTGAACCACTGAATATGAAATTGTTCTGTAAAAAATGGAATGTTTTCCATGAAGATGAAACATAGCCCAGTGACTTCCATGTTTTGGTGGCTAAAGCATTCTTTGAAGGTGTAAAGTTATATTGTACCTGCTATTAAGAGACATTGCCAATGCAGCAAAAATTCATAGTAATCTTACCCTGTGCAGTTCTTTACAGTTCAGTCTGGTTTGCAAAAGCACGTGGAAATCAGAGCAGCTGAATGTGAGGCAAGTGTATCACCCTCCCCACAAGGAAATGTCTTCATCCTGAGGAGGAAACTACCTTCCTTCATGACTACTGCACTTGAGTGGTAAACTTCTCTCTGAGCAACAGATGATGTAAGCCTGAGAAATGTATGACCATGACATAGAGCCTTTACAGAAAGGCTCATTTCCATGGATTCACTCAGGATTCACTATGTTCCAGCAAAGAACTTCAGTTTGTTTTCCTTCTTAATCATATTAATAAAGGGAGTATTTCTCTTTTCTCCTCAATCCAGAAGTTGTGTTGTAACATCACAAAGAGCTTCAAACTTCTGTGGCCTCTCAGCTCTGTTTTTACTTCTATATTTGCTTTTCCTGGTTTAATCTTTTATTTTTGTTTGATAATTTGGATCTATTCAAATTCATTCCATCATATTGCGGAGAGAAAAATGTTCAACAAAATTTGAGAACAAAAGGGGTGAGTCCATTGGAAATAAAATTAGCAGCTTCTTTTATTGCTTAAGGCCTTCACCAAGGAATAATTTGTGCAATTGCTGAAAGCCAAAGAAATCTTAAAACAAAAAAAGTCAATAGTTTGATAAAATCCAGACCTCCTGTGTTGTGCAATTAAAGGTTAGACAGGGTGATCAGAACTTTAATTTACCTTTGGGAGATATTAATCAGATTTTGGATTAACTTAAAATATGTTTCCTGTGCATTTCTTGCCAGGTGAAGGTCCTTCAATGCTTCCTGTCATGAAGAGGAAGAGATAACACTTTCTCAAAGTGCGGGGAACACCACAAACCCAGATATGATATCAGGAGGCTTTCTGTAAACTCCATAATTCTGTGATTTTCCTTCTAGCAGCCAGGAAAGCCAGGGATACAAATTCCCATATGTGCTAGTTCAGTGTGAGTTCTGTTATTATTAATTATTTATACAGCACCGTGCGTGTGCAGGCCTCTTTATAGACAGAAGGAAATATCCCCCAAGAGCTTGCAAACCGAACGGCCCAGTGGTACAAACACTTCTTTAGCTTTCCTAGGACGTACTACCTGGAATAATCCACTGATGTCAGTGGGCTACTTAGGTGCTGGTAAGTGCTCTGCTGGGTAGGAAGTGTTTGCAGGATTAGGCTGTAGTTAAACCATGAAGTGATGATGGGTGATGAGGGAAGGGAGGGCAAGCATTCCAGCAACAAGATCATGCTGTTGCTTTAGTTGTAATGAAGGTGTCAAGGGGCCGGGGCATTTTTAATGCGTTATGTTATTTGTGATCCCGTTGCCGAGAAGGAAAAGCTCAGCTTTATAGGCCACACGGAAGAAATGAGCTGCTCGTTTCTTCCTCATGAGAGGAAGAAGACTGGCTTCGAGCAGAGGGAGAGACAGAGCCTGCTACATGAGGAAGAAGACTCCAGAGGAAAGGAGGGAAGCACAAGAAGAGATGCTGACCATACCCTCCGAGAATCTCCAATCTCTGCTGCAGCTAACATGCGTCCACTACATCCTTGACAACTTTTATTTTTTCTTTAATTGTGGGCATTTTCAGAAGTTTCCCAGTACATTTCCAGCTCTTGGCAAGTCCCAGGCACATCCGTGACATTTAGCTGATAGCCTCCTTAGTGAAGGGAAGGGTGCCAATGAATCCTTGTGCAACTGTTTATGCTACAAACCAAAGTATACAACTGCCAGTTTCACTCTTATAACACAGAGAGCATTTTTCCTCCTTAATTGAAAGTGTGGAACATAACAAAGCCTTTAAATACCGAGAAAACAACCAGCTGAAACAAGTAGTAAGAAAGACATCAAGGTCGACAGGCAGTAGGCCCTCTGCCCAGTGAGACAGGCAGACAGGGCATGCTCTGCTATTAAAAGGAGCCTACAGACTTTGGGAAGAATATGGGATATGGGGGTCAGGGAAGGGATTGCTCTAGGACTTCAAGGTATTTCAGATAAATATTGAAGGGATGCTGCCTTCCAAGTGAAAGCACAGGTCGGGATGTGGCTCCAGAGAAAGCCAGCAGTAGCAGAGAAGGCTGAGTTGCTGGGCGGGTCTCAGTGGAAATCTTTCCTGGAAGGCTTTTTCAGGTGAAGACTTTGCACAGAGATATGAGATTGTTGCTCTTCAGGCACAAGCCTGCAGCAGAAACAGGTTGAACATCAAAACCTCCACCCCACCAAGAGTTTTAGGGAGAGACCAAGTGGCTGGGGAAAAACCCTGCATTTCTGAGGGGTAGTGTAGGAACCTGTAAATTCACTACAGGTTGGCTTTCCTAACAGCTCCAAGAGTTAAAATCTGGGAGAAAAAAATATTTATTATGAAACTAACAAAATAATAGGAATTAACAGGGAAATTCAAACAGCAGATTAGCTTTCAGTCTCTTTCTGCAGCATGAATATTTTGAATTTTCTGCATTTTGTGGGAACCAAATGGGTGTCACAATGGTTAAATGAACTGAGAGACACCTCGCCCCTACACTTGGAGGGTGAGGATGGCACTTGCACAGAAACAGACGTCACCAACCCTCACTTTTCTGAATCCCCACCCCCCCACCTTAATCCCTGTGTGATTTGTGAGACTCTTCTCTTTCCTGAGTTAGTCTGTGATACGTGACTAAATTCATTTCCATACATTTTTTAAAGTTTTTAAATAATTCTGACAGATCACAAAGGGCACTTGAAGCAAACAGATATGTGTAGGCAGATCCACAGATTATGGAACTCAGATACTCTTAATTTTGTCCGCCCTTTTTAGTATTTAACCTGTTCCAGACAGTATTACTGTTTTCTCTTACAAGTTTCAGATTTTTTTAACCTAAATTTTTATACTTTCTTAGTAATATGCTTTGAATTCTACATAAAAAGAGCAGGTGGTATAAACAGCCAGATCTTCCTGCCTGAAAAATCTTTTACATATGACAAATCCAAAACTAGCCAGGAGATGGTCTGGCTCTGAGCTCATTTTCCTTACTGTACAGACAGCTTTTGATGTAAGAACCCCATATATATTTACTCAGACCATCTGACACTTGAGATCAGGCTTTTATTGGTACAAGGTACTCCGGACTGTCAGTCACAGTGAAGTGAGCCATTGTCCTCAGAGGTGATCAGCATACCTCTCCCCTCACAAAGGCATGTTTTCAAAGCTTGAGTGTCATCACACATGCTTCAGCTGTAACAGATGCAGAATAGCACGAGATGCACCACCAAGCAGCTCTCTCCAGCTTGCAGTCAAAGATGGGGCTGATACTCCACAGACTCGAGGTGGTTCCTGGTACTCGCTGCCGCTCAATAGGCAGGGCTCAGTAGGTGCCTGACGTGCTGGAATAGATGGTGGCCTGGTCTAGTATTCCATGAGTTGTGACCAGTCCTCCACAGTGGAGTGGAGGGCCCAGGTAGATTAAAGAAGATGCAGTAGCTCTGAGTGAGGAAGGGAATGGTTGTTTAAACTCATCAGATGGCTGTGGTGCCACCAGCCCTGGGAGCATCTCGGCCCCAGTACACAGCAGCAGCCAAGGGGAAAATTCACCAGGAACAACTGTCCTCACCTTCTTCCTTCTGACCCTTGAGAATAAATGTGACATGGGACATCACCTTAGACCAGGCAAATAAAGCCTCTGAGTGCATTTCTGCTTCTCCTGACATCACTTCCAGGCTGCAGCTATAGAATTTTATATTAGCTTTTGTACTGAATTGCCAACAGAAATCCCAAGAGATTCAGTCTCAAAAGTATGGCTAAAGAGGGTCTGGATGTAATTTAACTGCCATTGCCCAGCAATTCCATAGATCTCTTTGACTTGTGACATTAAATATATGGAGCAAACACATGAACGGATTAACATACACAGTCCTATAATTAGCTATGTTATTAAATTTGCAAAGTAGTTGGGGGGAAAGGGGCTTGTTTGCCATCTGTTTAAAAAGTATCTCTCTTTCCACTGAAATCTGGATATAAAAAACCCCAGACATGTGGGCATGACTGCCTTACATACATTACTGGGATTATTTCCCTTGAGTTTACCAAGACAAGCATGATTCATATACCAGTAGAATGTTGTGCAAAAATGTGCATAGCATTTTTTCACATAATGTTCCTTTTCCTTCCCATTATAAATTATGAATCACGTAAACATCATGAATTACAGAGTTTTTTGTTGGTCTGGGGTTTTTCTTTTTTCCCCATGACCCAAAAATCTACTGAATAGAAAAAAAATTATAACAGGCAGTATGGTAAATTCTGCCATGAAAATTATTTTTTAATTCTACTCTTGTCACTACGTAACCACACAGTCATTTGCTTTAATTTCCCTAGAAAACTTGAAATAATCAAACTATGATTTTAGAACCCAGACACACACACACAAACACACATTTCCACTGACTCTGAATACAGAGCATGTTTGTATCGGGAGAAAGAAAAATTGGCACTGGTTACAAAAGAGAGGCATATTAAATATATAATCATTAGCCTCAGCTATGTGGAAATTGTCTCAAAGTATGAAAACAAGCTGAGCTCTAAATAGCTTAGAGTAAGGCCCTGGTTCACGAACTCTTCAGTAGAGCTCTGTCACTCGATCCGGAGACTCACGAAAGCTTGTACTGTAAGAGCACAAGAAAAAGACAGCATAAAAGAAAAAAAACAAAAAAGCACCCAAACCGAAAGATTCCAGAGTATGGGAAGCTCTCCAAAAGTGTAACTGAGCAGTACTTTAAGCCAATATTTCTATGTAGAGCCTTACCTTTAATGCCACATTTCTTTAGAGAGATGAGCAAGCATTTGTGATTTCCAGTGAACCATTTACATCAGTGTCTGCAGCATGCAGACCGAATGTTTTATAAGCTTTTTTTTTTTTTTTTCAAACAGTGCATATGATAGCAGTACAAAAGCACAGGTGAAAGCAAGGGAACCTGGATCTGAGAGGTTTTTCCATTTGCCTCAGGCTAGCTGAAAGGATATTCCGTTAGCTCAGGGGCAGAGAGACCCACTGGAACATTATGCGTTTGTGTTTCAGTCACACACCTGCAATAATTTATCTGTGATAAATGTAAAAGTCGCAATAAAGCAATGGAGAAGGCACAGCATAAACCAAGAGAGGAACATAAAGGGAAGGGAGCTGTAAGGTACCTCAACATGTACAGTCTAACTCCAGCCTTCCCATACAGTCATCAGAGAGGGTTAAGCTTTCAGCGTGGGTGCTCTGAGTCACTGCCTGGAGGAGCTCAAGAGGTGATTATTTATACAGCACATTAACCACACAGGACTATATAGGAGGTCTAAAGTTCAGGATCTGAACATGAATACTCCCCAGAAGGTGTGGAGTTTGCATTTCTTTCTATTTGCCACTATCCCCATGGTGCCTGTGGGCTCCTCCAAGCCACATTATAGAAGATGAAGAAACTTTCTAATTTACACCAGACAGAAGCAACTGCTATCATGGATCAAGACTGAAGTTTCTCTTCCTATGTCTTCCTCTCCGGCAGTGGTAAAGACCAAGTTACATGTTGGATGATTGTCCCTGAACAGAATAAAGTAGTCAAGATAAACTAGCTGGGTATTATTTGCATGCAAATAAAAGAAAATTAAAACCAAAAAAGAAACTCCCTACTAAGGACCCTCATCCATCTGTTTTTCTTTAGGGATGCTTTAACATTAGCTAAATATCACTTATTTACACCTGAAGAAGTTAAATGATCTTGTTCCCATGAACTCTCTTACAAATGCTGTCCTGGCCTGTGATTTATATAAAAGTAGCTGTTCCCTTAATTTTATTCACAATAGCTTCATTCTTACCGTATGAACCTGCTTTGTCAGTATTCGCTTTGATTTATGGAAGATTTCAAACTACCAAAATAACTATCCCTTTTCTTTTCATTAAAGCTAATCCCCACAAAGACACTTTCATCTGCTGATTAGTCATGCTTCAGCAATCCTTGCTAACCAGAGGCTAAGTTATTGATGTGTTAAAGATGTAATCGCAGAGATTCAAGACCACTGAAGAAAATTCAACGCGTTGTTTGACAGTGTCAGAATTTAGCAGTATTTTGGCTTTTTAAACCAGCCAGGACAGCACATGCTCAGCAGCATGGTCAAATCTCTTCAGTTAAGCTACAGGCCAGAAAGGCTGTTAGGAAGTGTTTCAAGTCCACAGACATGCTGCACTGAAGATCATGAAAAGAAGGGGTAGGGATTTCCAAAATACTTCAGGGAAGTTGGAGCCCCACCTCATTCAGTATGAAGAAACTGAACTTCAGTGTTTCTCAACACTGTACCCAGCTTTTTAAGTCAAAGAGGCAACATATTGTGCATTATAAATTGCACATGTAATTCATCATCATGGCTCATGTTTCCCCAACCTTGTCTCATCTGAATGTTTATCTAAAAATTATCTAAGCAAACCCATCTTGTACCTTTTCATGCTCTGACCATTGTGAAACAACGATTTCTTCCTGGACATCACTGTCTATAAGTGATTTTACATTTAGAGAATGACAAGTTCAAATACTAGAAGTAGTTTCCCATGAACTGATTATCATCACAAATGTTTAATGTAATAGTTTGATGTGCTGTAGATGTGCTAAGGAGAATAAGGACTCGTGGGGCTCTAGAACCTGTTTCTAAAACCCAGAGGCAATGGAGGTCTTCAAGACTAATCCACCACCCAGTGAAGAAGCTGCATTATGCTTTAGAAAAGGGGACATGACAAGCCTGAACTGCCACTTCTAGCAGTCAGGACCTCTCTGACTCAGCTGTGATTGGCAGCTACATGGCACATATTTAAGTTCATCAGGATACACCCTTGTCACAGCTACACCACAACTTCCTCAGGTATACATGTATTCATGGCTGATGCTTCAGTGTCCTGAACTTAATAGCTGTGTGCTCTTTAAGAAATTAAACATGAGTGAGACCTGCTCTAAATCCCAACTGACTTTACAACAGGCATGTAGAGGTCTCCAAGCAATAATCAACTTAATTCTTGTGCAATCACCTTTTGGGACACAAGCATATATTCAGTTGCCATTACTCATAATCATCAAGCTGTAATAAGAAGCACTTCACTCGGGTCTTCTCCATCTTTGATGGACAATTGCAAATTAGCGACAGCAGGAGGCCACCGTGGATGTCACACTCAGCCTGGGCTGGAAAATGGCTTAGCTGTTTTTGGGTAGTAAGGAACCTGAGCAGATACATCCTGCTGAGCCTGAGCTGTCTGCCTTCTGGGCTAGGCCAAGTGTCTCCAGGCTGAAGGAGATGACAGCATGGAGACCCCTACACAGAGGCTCAAGTGAGCCCTGGCCCAATTGACACAATTGCACCGACACAGGAGCTGGGCTCGCTCTGTGCACCCACCAAAGCATCACTGCAGGAGTCCTTCTGAATCCACTTTGTGCTGCTCCTCTCCCACGGCCCTGTTACACAAATAGCCAAGCACTGACTGCACTACGATGCCACTTTGTCCCATTTTCAAAACTGCTGCGTGGATGAGCCCACACTCCCTCCTCACTCGTTCTGTTAGATGAGGCTTACAGGCTGCTCCAGGTTTGGACCTTCTGTTCCATAATCTTACCATTACTTATGTTTGACCTGGATCAGAACAGACATATGCCTTTCCTGTCTTCTGTGATTCAATCTCAAATGCTCCTCACTGATAGACTTGGTCCTCATTTCCATTTTCATGTAGTATAATAAAAGACACCAATGATGCTGCTTCTGCCATATCCAGCCTTGTACTCATAGCACTCCTTTGTTTTCCCCAGGGCTGACATTTCACCCATTTTATGTCAGTCTTCCTTACGTTGCAGCATAAACTCATTATGTGTCCTTACTGTTTACTAAATCCATGATCCAGATCAGAATCCCCCTTTCCTCATGGATATTAGCACAGAGCAGTATGTACAGGGTTCATGGAAGCCAGCTTTCTTCTCCTTTCTAGCAGCTGCTTCTTCATCTGGTGTATTTCTGGACGGACAGCATCCAGTTCCAGGGCAAACACTGCTCCGCAAGGAATGTTCTTGGAATCCTCTGGCTGAGCTTGGTCTGTGAGCCCAAATCCACTGAGCACATATAAATTGGTCCATTGTTAATTTGTGCTGGAAAGCCCCGCTGAGTACAGGAATATGCCAGGAACACAAATCTCTGAGATCCTCTTTTCAATTGAAATGGCTTCCTCTCACTCGCTCCTTTCAGCTTTGTCCTGGCCAGCTAAGACTGATGACTGCTCCACACAGCATATCAAGGATTTGCTCCATCTAGGCACGAAGAGGCATTAGAACTCTGGACTGCAATTGCACCTGGTCCTGCAGATTGCCTGCTGCACGATGCCCTGTGGAGTCCTGTGTCAGCCACTCGTTTGGTATTGCTATAATAGAAAAGTAAACCAAATGAGCTTATGGAGACCTTACCTCTCACTTATAGTAGAGTTCTGCATTATCTGCAGCTGGGACAGTCTGACCTTAGGCTGCATGGCAAATAGAAAAAAAAGACCCCACAAACTCTTTCAATGCTCAAACTAAATCAAGTCTGCTCTGATTTGTGTCAGGGTCACCACTCATATTTGTTTTGTGATTGCACATTTAGGGCAAGAGTTCAGTTCCTATACCTTGTGCAGCCTAAAGGGAAGACTTAAGAATTGGACTTCCCTTTTGAAATACCTTCATTTCTTCAGTTTGAGGAATGATCAGTTACTGTGAGCAACTGATCAGATAAAAATGTACAAAATCACTCATAATCTGTATATGTCAAATTCCAAGGAAATTAGGCTATTACTAGTGAAGAAACACAGCACAGAGGAAAAGCATGTTTTCACTGTGACCTGGCAGCTCACTGACTCAGAGACAGGCTATCTGTACCAGATCTGTGAAGCAATCCAGAATATTTCAACCAGCTGGGCTGGATAATGCTGACACACACAAGACAGAGCCAATAGTTGTATCTCACAGAGGCTGTAACAGTCCTCAGTGTAACTAACAGGTGGTGTGTTGTTCCAGAGGCTTTGCATGATTCCACTCTAGTTTAAGTCGAATGAAAAACAATGTAGTTGGCATCCATATTGATTGTCCATAGACCTCTGATTTCTGTGAGTAGGTAAGTACTGATTACACAGGTAATCAGTTTGTGCAGTTCTTTGTGTGACTCTTCATCCTCATTGCAGTGTCTGGAAAATCACATAGGGATATGGTAAGGAGTATGTCTTGCTCCTTTAGCCCAGGCAGCATTTTCACCTGATCCTGAGATGAGCACCCAGTTCCTTCACCTCTGTTTTGTAGATGTCATTGAGAACCAGCAATTGATTCTTTCTGAAAGGAGAGCCCATTATTCAGTTTGCAAATACTGATGTATATCCCTTTGCCAGTGGCTTATCAACCCTTTCACATCTTGTTACCCAGGATGATTTCACAGATATCCTCATAAGATCCTGACAAGATTTCTTGATAACAATGTGACCAGAAAGGTAGCTATTAGGTGACTTTCTAAGTCCTCCTTTCTTCTTCTTTCAGGTAGTTTTCTTTATGGAGAGTTAAATTGCAGCAGGAGTGGTCTTATCTGGTGGCACAGGTGTCACTAGCAATAATCAAAACCCAAACATCTTCAGGTGGTACACAAATACAACCTGAATGCTTCTGCTTCCACATGGCCTGGAACACAGCTAGCAGCTTCTCTGTGATGGCACCTGAAAAAGCACACCTGAGGATCTTCAGACTCAGAGTAAAATTTACCCATGGGAGACAAGCTACTTTCTCTGTTGAGTACTTGGGCATGTTCTTTGACATCCTTACTTGTTGTTTTTTTCTCCCAGAAAAGTGTGAAGTTTGTCTCCAGTAGTTTCCTGGTATGTCTCCTGCAGTCTCCCAAAACATGTTGGGGGTTTGACTAATGAAGTAGGAGTGGATGAGCAAAAGTATTTTCACTTTTTCTGTCCCAGTAGCTGTATCTGTGCTGGTATCTCAAACTCTGCCAACCCTGAGATGCAGAGGCATGTTCTAGCTACATCCATATTCCTGAGCTTTCTTGCTCACCAAAGCATGGGACAGGTGGATTCATGCTATCTATGGATCTAACCCATGGCTTGTGCCATCTGACACAGGCAGGGAAAATTTTGGGAGAATTTTACTTAGCATTAGCTAGAAATATGCCAGGAACCCTAGCAACAATTGAGCAACATAAACACATTTTTGGTGCCTGGGAACATTTCTTGGTACTATTGTTTTATTTTTTCCATTATATTGCTCAAAAACAAACTTGAGCACTTTTTAACTGCTTTCCAGTTGAATATTTCCTAGATGCAAGATCTAATTACTCAAGGGTAGTAATTCCTGGCTGGTAAAAGAGATCCTCCTGGAGAGCACTTTGCAGACAATCTGAGTGACAGCACAGAGATTTTTATTTGTTTTTCAGGGCATGTCCAGCACTTGGTGATATGGCTGGAACATTCTGCTCATGCTTGGAAGTCAATGGGACAGGAATTCCTGGTCTTACCTCTTGTTCATATTCTTTGGCTATTCATGGGCATAGAAATTTTCTGGCTGTTGTGCAGACTTATGGAAATGGTAGGGTGAATCACGCTTGTAGAGTAAATGTGTCTTTTATTCCAGGATATTCTCTCAGAGGAGAAGTACATAACAACTGGTTGGGTGTAGGGAACCTGAATCTGATGTCATGCCATCTGTATAATTATGGGTTAAAAATCCACTAGTAAATAAATTCACTAGTGAGTTTATCTCTTTCATGTTCCTTGAAAAACAAAAACAGCCTAAGTTATTTCAAGTGGGCATGTTGAAGCCTTGCTGCTGTAAGTGCTACGGGGTAGTATAAACCATCTTATTCTTTGACCATGGCAGAAGATCCCTAATGCTCATATGAATCCAGGAATGGATGGTAACAAATGTTTTGTCTGGTGCCTCTTCATCAAAGTTAGTAGGATAGCTACAAGCTAGGGTGTTTCTACCTCCTCCACTCCCATTATTGCTTCAAGTCAAGTGCCAGAATAATTAGTTCATTGCTGAAGAACTTTACAATGCTTTTCTTAGCAGATCTCATATCCCACAACTCACAGGTCTTAGTCCAAGTGCAAGAGGGTATTCCAGCTGGGACTGGGAAAGAAAAAACCCTTAATGTTATATTACTTGAAGCCAGTTCATGTAGTCCATGTCCTCTGCTAGAGTACCACCCACCAGTCCAGATGACTCTGGATTTATCTCATACATTCCCAATCAATTATACAGGACAGACAACATTCACAGTGTACATAAGACTGATAAAATTCAGTTCTTACATCCATGTCAAATGGCCCCAGGCTGTGGATCACAAATGTAAATGAGAGCAGCTGAATGCTTTTCCACATTTGCTTTTGTTTTTACCATGGGGTTTGAAGTGTCACATTCTGTAATATAACTTCCCTTTTCTAGTCACAAACAAATGACATCTGGCCACTTTCAATAATAAACTTGAAGAGAGGGGACACTTCCTTTCAGCTTGTTGTGACCCTTCTTAACTTTCAAATTCCAGCAAGAGCTGAGAAGAAGGAAAACTTAAAAAAAAAATCCCCTAATGATTAAACATACCAATGGAGAAAAACTTTGCTTCGAGCCTCTGAGCACCATTTGCTTCACACAATCTCAAACATCCTGACACAGTTAATGCTTGAGGAGCTGTTTGCTGCTCCCACTCTCATTGTTACATCATACAGGAAACCCTTGCAGGAAATGAAAGTTCGGCCAGCCTTCTCCTCCCTCAACACCTTGAGCTTAGAAGCCTAAGACAGAAAGCATACAAGGAAGAATAAAGGTGGGGTAAGAGCACGGGAGAGGCAGGCCAGACACAGATAAATCACATACCTTGATTTTCCTGTCTGGCACAACATTCAGTTTTTTTTCTGGAGGTGCTTCTGTGAAATAATCTGGGTTTCACTGAGCAGGAAGTTTTCCCTATCTATCCCACATGGGGGCTTGTCATTCATGGTTGTGTAGGTGGAGACTGCTTTGTGCCTGTGTCACCTCAGTGGGCATTTTTAAAGGGATACCAATAAATAAAGTAACTCTTTCTTTCTAATTAAAAGGATATGCTCCCATCTCTTGATGTACCCCAAGTCTGAATATTCTTGTCACCACAAGGATGTGGTGGAGCCCTTTGTGTGGAAAAAGGTGTGCTTTCAACCAGACTCAACCAGCTCTTTCAAACTGGGAGCAGAGAACAGCTGAGGTTATCAAGATGAATAAAAATTGGGGAAGGCACTGTGAGCAGAGGAAATGAAAAGCTCTTTTCTCCTTCTGTTCTTCGTCAACAGAAATACCAGACACATAATTTTAATGGTTCAGGCCAAACCAGTACCAATGGTGCAATATGTAGTATATCAAGAAGAGCAATTTAGGGACTGTGAATGGAACTGCAAGGCCTCTTCCTGATGATCTACAAGAGCTTCTTTCAGAGCTGATTCAGGACAAAGGAAAGATTTCCTATGGTTTTCCTATGGCCCAGATAGTGGCACCATCCCTGCCACCACAGATAGTTAAAGGTTTTCTAGAGAAATGTTTTTCTCTTTCTGATGAAAACATGATATGTGGAAACCAACTGGTGTTGAAAATTCTGAAATGCTAAATGGAAATGCACAATTTCTGCTTCTGGTTCTGCCTGCCTGCCCAGCCAGGTGCCTGCTTAGCTCCCTTCTAGCTCCCTTGGCAGGTGCAGGACTTCTGTCTTGCAAAGTGCTTGTAAAAGCACCTTTTGGTTCCAAAACACTAGGAAGTGCCACAGCAAGAGTTGTCTGTTTTTGTTAAAGCAAATGTACAGCTATTGCCAAAGCAAAGCTAATGAGGACTGCAGGAGCCCGGCAGAGATTCAAACTTCTGGACTGACATCATCACAATCTGAAACACGAAAATTTATTAAAAAAAATAAAGGTATTACACTTTCCCATGAACTCACAGAATAGGAGAAAGCCCTCCAGGTTTCTGTGAAATACGAGGCCTGCGTGTGAGCCTTCTACCAAAAGGCACTGGCAGGCCATCCCAGCCCAGGTGGGTTCACCAGCACATGACTGCTCCTTCTCAGGATGCAACAGGCTGTGCCAGTGCCCTTGTGCAGTGCAGATCCCCCAGATCTCTTTAAATGCAGCCCTCTCCTTTGGAGGCAAGTTGCATTCCCCCAGACACTCCCTGGGAGCACATTTCCCTGCAGGAAAATGCAAGTGAACCTCTTGTGGTGCACAAAGGAAATGCCCCGCATCGGTCCTGTCACATCCAGCAGACATGGCCAGCTCTTATCATTTTGCTGCACATGGCCCCTGGGGCTGTAGAAGTCTCCAAGGCTCTCCTGATTTGTGGTGTAGAACTCTCTAAATCAGTTGGGAATTGACAGTATTGTTGTGCAGCCTGCAAGCTTTCGGAATATTACCTGGTAACACGTGACAGGAAAAATCTACCAGGGAGGTGTGGCTCCCTGGCTGCCCTTGTTTCCAAGGTTTGTGTCCTGGCATGTCACCCGACAGCCTGCCAAAGAGCAGCCTCTTACCAGCCTTGCTGCGAGGGCATACACACATTTGGAAATGAGAAAATAGCTGTAATATCCATGTCCATCTAAAGAAGAGTCCACCATGGGAGCGAGCAACAGGGCTGGTGAGCCTACTGCCATTGTGAGGCTCACAAAATCTCACTTCAAACCCCACAGACCTGAGATTTAAACTATTATCATAAGACTGGTCTCTTCCTTTGTGCCTTCAGAGGCTGTGATCCTCCACAGCTTGTGCTTCTCACAGCTTCTCTTGCTGCAAGGCTTCTAGGAAAAAGAGTATGGAATCTCCTAGGATGAGTCACAACATGTGGCCACACTGTTCTGTGGTGATGCAAAGGAAAACACAGTAGTGCTGGTTAGAGATAGTCAACTCTAACCCCCTGACTCTGCCTGAGGACACAAAAACTCAGGCCATGTCACTGAACATGGGTGGCTGACTTCAGAGCAGTTGTATACTGTTCCTGTCTCTTGTTCAGAGGGGATGCTCTGGGAGTCAGCTTCGCTTTCTGGTCCATGCAAAGTTCATAGTTTACATTTTTCAATATTTTCTTGGTGACTAACAGTGTTAGTGAACTCTGAGAACAATCTGTCTGCTGCTGGGTGACCAGCTTGTTTTGCAGGTCCCAGCCTCATCTCTGGCTCTCCCTGCTTGCAGCTTGGTGTCCAAACACTTCCTTTGTCCCCGAAACCCTGTGGTCCAGTGCTTTACAGCCTGTCCAACATCTTCCTGACCTGCTACAAAATCTCCTTCCAAAAGCTATCATTCATCAGTTTGTTCCTGATGAGAGTCGTTGATCAAAGCAAAAATGTGGCTCGTTGTACTTGCCACTATCAGAGAATCCCACAAGGCATATCTGATGTGAGCACCCATTTTCCCAGCAGCCAGGCAAATTGTAATCATGATTAGATGCACACTGCCCCAGAAGAGGGATTGGCTGAGGCTAGACAGTTATCTGGGGCCCCTAAGGGGTGAAAACACTGGCTGTGCATGGAGAGAGAAGGAACACAGAGCTCACCGGGGCATTTCTGGACCCTCTGCAGAGAGCAGAGAGTGCATGTGGGCACACACTCAGAGCTCCCTCCCATCCACTTACAGTGTGCAGGAATGTGGCCTGGCTTGGAAAATCACAGTGCAAGTACATTGCCTGACTGACACAGAAAAGTTTCTGTGTTTATGGAAAAATGACCAAAAACAAGGCCTGAGTGGATTCTTTCATAATCAAGATCATTTTCTCTCCCACAAGCAGGAAAGCAGAGGGGCATTGCAAAAGAGGGAGATTTTGTTAAGCAGATTATCATATTAACTAAAAATAAAGATTGGACATATTTGGAATTCTAAGATAATCTTGCTTTTCTGGTGACAACAGAAAAAACTCAAGCCTTTCTCCTCTGCTTTCTGTGGCACTCCAATTCATTCTAGCCTGTTAATTCATGAGTTTATCTATACTGTACATAAAAAAGGTATGTCAGGTATGTCTATGTCTAAAGCACATGTTGACATTTGGGCACAGATCATCTAGTGATTGGCATATTTTGATTCATTAACCCAATGCTGAATACATTACCAGAAGATTTATTTAGAAATAAAAAATTGTTCTTTTTTGATTTAATTACTTCAATTGTTTTCCCCATATAACATCTCCCTTTCATTTTGTCCATCCAATCTCACAAGCCTGATCAGGGAGTGGATTTTTTAAAACCTCTTATAGCCTCCACTTACCTGAAGTGCCAAACCTTCCTGCCCTTCCGACAGCAGTCTTGGTGCTGTGCTTGTGTCCGTAGCAGTCTGAGCAGAGAAGACATCCCTTGGGGATGATGGTGTCCCTCCTGAGGCTGTGCTGTTTTGACGTGGCCAGTTCCAGCCCTGGAGGAGATTCATTGCAGCTGTCTTGGGTACCTGCTGATGCTGTGTCCTCCGTGTGATCACCATACAATGTGCAGGCACACACAGGCTTTTGCCCTTCACAGTCATAGCTCCTCCTTGGCTTTTTCTTGCTGCAAATATGTTTGACTAAGAAAGAGGATACATGGACCTCCAGTTTCTCCGTGCTCCTTAGGCTGTGCCCCTCCCTCACATCAAGGCAGAACGGTCTCACCGGTGGTTGCAGGATCACCCCAGGATGTTGGCCTGGGGGATTATCTGTGGCATCCTTTTAGGAGAGTGCCCAGAAACCCAACAGCTCCACGGGGTGGAGGAGACTCGATGCCTGCACTGCTGGTGTTATCTCCAACTACTGTAAATGAAGGTAACTGGTTTATTTTCCAATCTGTCAGCCCCGAGGGGAGTCTTTTGGTGCACATACCCAGCGCAGACTTGGTGACCAATTTTACCACTGCAGTTCAAAGTTGTGGGGATTTCGGACCCTCCTCCCCCAGTCTAGTAGAAAGCACAGAATGCCCCATGGGGAATTATTTTGGCTACCCACCAGTGGCACAGCCTGGGTGCAGTGAGTCTGCAGGCCCGCAAGCACTTACCTTCCTGTTAGGGCAGGTCTATCCTAAGACTCCAATCTACCCTACTCTCCTAGAGCTTAAAATATTTTCTTCTTTCAATCTGCAAAGACAGCTGACATCTCTCAAGAATTAATGAAAAATAAATGCCATAGCAATCTTCCCTAGGAACCTTCCAGTGGGTTTATATGCATATGTGTGTGTGTTTATGTATACACACATACACACACACAGATTTCACCATTTCGGCAGGGGACTTTCTATTTTACATTCTTCTCGGGCTAACACTTGCACTTTAATACCAGATATCACTGTGAGACATAATGAGGGTCATTAAATGTATTTATTAGCTTATTAAAGTGAACTGCCTTCACTGTTGCAGCTGGCCTGTGTTTTATAGAAACCCCAGCAAATCCCCAAAGTCACACAACAGGAGCCCAATACACTTTAGCTGATGACAGAGTAAATATCAAATTTACTAGGGCTAGCAAGTGGCAAACACAGTTCTGGTATGTTATTTGAAAACCTGCCATGAGGCATAATACGTAATTCTCAGCTCATAAGGGTAGAGTTGATTTGGAAGGAAATATGAGAAGAATTTGATAGGATTTAGTAATATTTTCAGGGATACAGTTTAATTATAAACAGTCAGGAAGCTCTTAGATACTAGCTGTGGGTCTCAAATAACCATTAAAGGCAGAGGAAACACTTCAGCTGGCTATATGAGCTGATCTAATGTGGATTTTAGTCATAGAACATGAGATAGATACACCTGAAGTGCCCATATCTTTAACAAAGTCTATGTGGAAAATCAGTTTATATTTTGAGTTAAGTTCAGGAAGAACAGAAAGACCCAGTGGGTGCTGGTTGGCTAAACAAGGTGTACTTGGGAGTGCCCAGATAAATGCATTTATGTTTTTTCACTAGACGACTTTCATTTCTCACAGGCTGTAGTCTGTGAAGCAGCTTTTTTTTTTTTAAGACCTGAATGTTTCTTCTTTTACATAGGGGTTCATCAACCCTCATTTCAAACACTCCAGGGACTGCAGTAGCAGGGTGTTCTCAGTGACCCAAGCACAGGCGGAGGCAAGTATGATGCCAATGCAGAATGGGGTTCTGCTGCTCAGCACCTCCTCCCAGGAGCCTGTTTGGGGGAAAATGCTGCTGAGGAGCCCAGCTGCAGTGAAGCCCCTCACTGTGGGGATGGGCAGGAAGCTCTGCCCCAGCAAAGCCCCAGGAGGGCTGGGTTTAGTCTCTCAGCCCCACAGATTCAGCAAAGGTTGGGATCCTGAAATTGTACTGGGACAGTGCTGCCCTTTAACCCTCGCTTTCAGGTAGTCCTGCATATGTGAAGATGATGGGAAAGGCTCCGACTCTCTCACATTTCTTGAGCTGTTCCTCTAAGGCAAAGACAAATCAGCAAAATAGATAGATGATAGATAGATGATAGATAGATAGATAGATAGATAGATAGATAGATAGATGGATGCAGTATTAGTAGATGCAGAATGAGCCACACTTTTGGCTGGAGGTGGCTCCAGAAATCAGAAAGGGATTAATCACAAGGAAGTAGACTTTGTTTTTAAAAGCTCCTCTCATCCAAAAAGCCCTCTCAAATCTGGTTGGGAATAGTCTCCCAGACACTGGATGAGCAATGAAGCCAGGTGAAGACAGAAGAGCTGCTCAGCCGCTGTGAGATAGCTGTGACTAAGAATGATGACCACTGTCTGCCTTAACAAAAAAAAAAAAAAAAAAAAAAAAATCCTGCGTCCCTTTTCACTCCCATTACAAGGAACTCACAAATGGGTTTGCATCATTTTCCATAAAGCAGAAGGAAAACCCCTGCTGAGATATTTTTACTCTCCCTCTATCTCACTGTCCTGCTCTAACACCCACAGTTCTCCTGAAGATACAGTCACTGCTTATTCAAAGTTCAAGTGTAGGGGGACCCTGAGCTGTTCTGCCAAAAGCTTTCCCCTTCCCCCTCCACCCCCGCCTGAATCACTGGCAGCAAACATAATGGCAAAGGGTGTCACATTCTTCTTACCGTAATTCTGTAAAGCAGACTGGGATATTTTCCGAGATTTCTTGTACAGCTGGATGCAAGCAACTCTGTGTGTGTGTACATGTGCGCACACCCAAGTGCCAGTAAATCATCTTAAACTCACATGTTTGGAAAATTACTGGTTGATTTGGCTGTTTTCTCATAACTAAGTGTGTGTATTCAAATTATAATTGAAGATTTACGTCTTCAGGCTTTATTCTTCCAAGTTCTTTGTTAAATTTCATATATGAATAACACGAAAGCATATCCCAGATAGCCGAAAGGCATGAATTGTAAGTGCCCACACCTCTATACACACTTTTTTATAATGGCTTAGGTTGACATGAGCCAGGAAATTCAGAGTTTGGTCTCACATGGTCTTAATTCATACCTTTGAACACACAAAATCTTCTCCCTGTAGGGTTATATTTTAAAAATAGCCAGTGGGACTTAACCCCAAATTTCTGTACAACTCTGATTACATTGGCTCTTTCTTTTTCAGCTTTATCTTTGACAGAGTTTCTTGCTCATTTTTCAGAAAGATAACAGTTAGAAAGAGGGATTGGGAAAATATTAATTACTTTTCTATAAGACCAGTGTTATTTTTGAAGTACTGGGGTAATTTTTTAAAATTTTAATATATGTTAAGCATGTGTATATTTTATATGTTCTTATCCACACAGTGATAGATACTTAATTAAATGATCCAAGGACTCAACAGTTAAGAAATGCCAGAATAAATTGCTTGTACAAGTCTGTTCACTTTTCTTACATTTAGGTCCAAGGAGATGGCTTCCACTTAGGGTCAGTGCACAGTCACTCTGGCACTTGCCCTTATCAGATCTCTCTGCCTGTCAGGGCCGGTCATCCAAAGTGATCATCACATCCCAGCCTCTCATCCATCTTACCCTGTCTTTCCATGTGTCTCCTAAGCTCTTGGCCCACAAAAGCCAGAGTAATCTCCCAGCTCTCTGCTGAAAGTGTGGTCCTCACTGAAAGCTGGCACATCACAGTGGAGAGAAATTGGCTGTAGATCAGGTGATTATTTTTCACATACACAAATACACCGTCTATCAACAAATCTCCCACACACTTCACCTGCCACCTGCCCAAGTCAATAGAGGATACAGCTAATTCCAGTTTGCTGATGAAGGCAAAGGAAGGATGTAGGGGCTAAAGACAGGAGATGAGAGTTTAAAGTCAACCCACATTTGCTTGAGCTGAGCAGCCTGGACACAAGACAACCTATGACCACACAGACCTGACTGTTTATCTGCTGCTGCAGTCAGCAATTTGTCAGGGAGTTGTGCACATCTGGTTGCCTGAGCTGCTCTACATTTGGAAATCGGAAGATCTCCAGTCACACAAAAGAAAAGGCTTACAGGTCTGACTTTCACAAAGAGCAAGAAATCAAAACTGCAAACCCTTCTATCCACCCAGTTTTTTCCTTGGGCATAAAAATGTGCCATCTCAGCTTGCTTTCAATGTTCATTTGGCCCTTAGGCCAAAAACAGAAAGAAGAAAACTGGGTCCCTGACAGAGAGTAGGTCTTTCTTCTAGGAAACAAACCTGAAATGTTCTGAGTGAAGAAGGAAGCATTAGCCAAAGCTGTGCCACCCCTGTCTGCAACAGGACTTTTCCCACCCCGTAGCTCCTCAGAATCTCCCTTAGCTGAAGCTGAGCCAGAAGCAAATGAGGCAGCATGGACTGGACCATGGCCCCACAGCTGAATGTTCTGGGACTTGCCTGGAAAGCAGCTGAATTCTGGTTGTTTATTCAATATTTTCATTTTTAACTCAGTGACAAGACAGTTTAAAAAATGCATTTCCAAGACTCCCCAAAAACAGGCTTCAGTGTCATACCACTTCCTATGTTGCCTGGGTGGTTCCTGCATTGCTAAATTTGTCCAGACATGTGATTCTCAGAAAAGCCTGGGGAGAGGCAGTATCCCAAATGGAGCACTGGCTGACAGCAATGTGAAACAGGGAGCAAAAGGACTGTCACCTGCAGCTTGAGACCTCCAGAGAAAGGATAGTTTCTGATTTTTTTTGTAAGTAAACAAGATTGTCTCAGAGAGACAGCTGACTCCATCTTCTGTTTCCCATGCAACACCTGCAGCTCCACATACTTGGATAAATTTTGGGTCAAAAAAAGGGTAACATTAATATAATCAAAGTATTGCAATGGATTTAACTCAGTGAATGATTTGTAAACAGCCCAAGGTCTTTTGGGCTGTGGACTGTTGGGATTTGGGACCTAAAACTTGTCAGTCTTTTTCAAAAATGCCAGTGGGCATTTATGATATAGAGTATACCTTCGATGACAGCTTAATTGACACAATGTTCCCAGTGAGCTAGAAAGGCTTTTATCCACATGGAGACATTTCCAGTGCCCTCAAAAGTTGTGTTTTAGGGCTTCAGTTCTGGCTCAGTCCCTTTCCCCCCTTTCCCACTGGGGAGAACAGGACAAAGAGTGCTGAAGACCACAGTCCTGGCATTGCCCACTATACAGCTGATCATAAAGAACATATAGGATTCTCACTCTGAAAAAAAAAATCTCTGAATCATATCCCGAGTATTCCCTAAACTCGATACCATCTTACTTTTTCTAGTTTCCTAAGATGCATTTTCATTCCCAGCTTTATTCATGGCATCTTCCAGAGCCCTGTAGGTTTACCTCCATTGAGCAGTTCCTTAGTTTGCATCTCTCAATAAAGATCTTGTCTGTGGCTGAAAGGATGTCCCTCCACCCCCTCCCAACCCTACACATTCTCATAAATCTTTGAAAAGCCCTGTTGATAAAGAGCAGCTTGTTGGTTTCTTTCACTGCCTTGGCAGGTAAACCAGCCTGGAGGAACAAGGAGTTCTCTACCCTCATGCCAGTGGAGGTACAGCCTCCCTTCCACTGCTGCCAGCAGTCTCCAAGAGTACAGAATAACAAAAAAAGCACCCCTAAAGAGCCAAGGAAATGTGACACTGCCTAAATTCAGGTAAAAGGTTTTTTTCACACTAGTTGCTTTGTGTGGTCGGGAACACTGATGGGTAGGGAAGGAGTGGAAGCTGTTTTCTTGCTGTTCAGCAGAGGCAGCATCAATTGACTAGGTTGTATATAGTGTCACTTATGAGACATGTATGGAAAACTGCTGTGAGCAGTAGCAAACTGCTTGCCACTGGGCAGATTTTACACAGAATAAGCCATGGATTCTGGATGCAGACTGGGGGTGCTGAAAGACAGGAGACAAAGATGAGAGCCATGGCACAGATGTGTGTGTGTCCATACCCAAGCCCAAACTAGAAGCTGTACCATTTCAAACAGAGGAAACTCTAGAAAATACAGCCATAAGCAACTGCTCTGTGAGGAAATAACAGATTTAAAACCTAAAATATCTTTTTCATTCTTTACTTCTAGTCCACTCAAGTTTCAGTTGTTTCAAAGGACTTTGTTAAAAGAAGGAAAAAAAAAAAAGCCTAAGCAGCAATTTGAGCTTATACTTTTGTAACAGTCTCTAGCTTGAACTCGTGAAAGTATTTTGCTTTATCTTTGATTTGAGACACAGGCTACTCAGTTCATTAGCACATGTCAGAGCTTACAAGTTAACTCATGGTTTGCTCCGGCAACCAAGAGAGTTAGCTGAAGGTTCCATCCCACTGATCTATTTTTATTATCTTTTTTTTTTGTTTGTTTCCCAGCAGATCCTTTCCAGACTCATTGATGGACTTTTTGGGAATTAGCTACTGAGATGCTGAATGCACAGGTGCTCTGAAAAACATGAAGTATTGGGTTACAGAATAACTCATGTGATCTTTTGGCTTTTGCATCTGATTGTTAAAAAAAAAAAAAGAGAAAGAAAGAAGAAAAAGCATCAATTGTCTCTATTTCATTAGAGTTTTTTGTCCAGCAAAGAGGCCAGATGAACTTCTTATTTCGACGTTTCATTTTGGGACCTTATGTGTAATATCAGAGTAAGTGAATTGCATTAGTCCCTGATTCAGCACATGTAGACCCTTGTCGCTGAAGTTTCCCAGTCAATCTATCCTCTTCCCCCCATTCCTGACATAAATAAAGTCAGGAGTGGAAGATTCCCTTCAAGGAAATTTATCTCTTTGACAGCCAAACAGGTGGTGAAGTTAATGCAAACCCTCAAGAGAACTTGGTTGGTAAGAAGGGCTCTGCAATAACTAACTGCAATGATTTACAATGGACTAAATTGCCAGATTAGGCCTTGATAATTTTTCAACTCTTGACTTCATTATTACTTTGTGGATCTGGATCTTACATCACCTCTAGGAATGCCTGGGATCAAATTAAAGTGGAAACACCTGTTTGAAAGTCAGTTCAAAATACAGATTTTAGAACTAGGGGGATATTTGTTTGCTGGATCTGCTTTTCATGCATCGGCGACAGCTATAAAATTCTGTTTCTCTGTGCTCAAGCTTTGTTTTCAAATGCCAGTTTGCTTTGCGTGTGTGCTTGCTAATAATCACTGCTCTTTGCAAGCACACTCACTGCTTAGAGATATACAGATCTGTCATGTGAAGCAGATTTAAAAGTTAAATGGAGTGTCCAAGTGAGTCAAGCTACAAACTCAAAGACAGATTGGTTTGAAAATCTGTGGTTTGACCTAACACAGTATGACAGAGGGCAGAGGTACTAATACAACAAGGATTTGCACAAAATGATGATGCTGTAGTTAAGATAAAATGCAAATAATTTTTTTTAAGTAATGTGTGAAAACAAATAACAAATTTTCCCAGGACTCTGTAGTTGGAACAAACCAGTGGAACACTCAAAGGAACAGTAGACAGTGATTTAATGTCACAGTACTGCTACTACATAGCTCTGTTTGAGGAGAGTCTCCTACAAGCCTTTATGCTTTTCTTCCCTCTGCATCTTAGTTGTCCTTCACCAGCTCTCCTGCTCAGCTGGGGAGCTGCAGCCAGGGAGCTGCAGCCAGTACTCATGGCTGGGTTTCCATGAGTCAGGGAATTCAGCACTGGCACAGGAGAGTCAAAGGAGAGTTCCTACTACAGCAGTAGGAACCCTTCACAGGACACCAGGTGGAAAGTCAACAATTTATCTTGTCCAGACAGCTGCCAGGCCGCTTAGTGAGAAGATGGATATTTATAGAGCACAAGAGAAATCCTTCCAGTTAGTTCTGCTGCTGGCACACAAGCAATGGCTGCTACATCAGAGAAAGTGTCCCGCTCCAGTGAGTCCCACTGATTTTAATGGGACCCTGCCTGGATGGCTTCAAATGCCAGTTCTGGCCTAACAGCCTTGATGGGTGAAAGCAGTTCAACCACACTTCCTATGTGGAAAGACTTAATTTGATCAGGAACCATTCCTCAAGGGTACCACCTTACATGGCTGATGGCACAACTGGGCATGACATGCCATTCAGAGACCAGGGTACTGGTGAAGCTGGGAAGGACTTGTCACCAAGTTTCAGCAACCAATGCATTGCTTGGTCCTCTTTAATGGGTGAGATTCTCCCATGTGTGGTTCCTTTCTGTTTGATAGAGAAGCATTGCAACAAACTCCTCCCTGGGAAGAAGTCAAATGTGCTTGACAGAAAATGACTGCCCATGGGCACTGGAGCTCCCTGCAGATATGTGCTCTTTGCCTACGTCCTCACATTTGATTTTTCCAGAACTAAAGATGTTTTCATAGGGCTCTAGGTAGCCAGTGCAACACAGAGGCTTGAGGGACAACTTCTCTAGTTTAGAAGGCTGGGCCCAAAAAGTCACCTCCATGCATGGACTAGACTGCAAGTCTACTCTCTCTTCTGCTTTTGTTGAAGGCACTTGAAATTTCCCATCGTAGGCTGGGAGAGAAGCAAAATCACAAAGATGATGGCAAAAACCTTCCCCTTTCCCCTTGTGAAAATTACGTGACAGATGGGGAGTGCGCACTGCCCATGCAATTGGGTTCCTGTTCCCCCTGGGACCAGACCTGGCAGCCCCGGCAGGAAGAGGAGGCCAGGATGCAGCACCTCGGCAGGTGAGAAAGCTCAGAATCCTGACCATGACACTGGAATTGTCTTCAGGGAGTGAGACTCGAGGAAAAGCTCCAGACAGTGACAGAGCAGGAAGTTACAGCAGCTGTAGGAGCTGCGGTTAATGAATTTCCCAGTGGGGCTTTAGCTTTTGCTCTGCCTTGCTCCCTCTGGCCCAAAGTGCCGTATTAGTTTCTCCGCTTCCCAGCCATCCCAGTCCCACAAGCTGTTTCGTGTAAGAATTTTCAAGGCAGCAGATTGTGTTATGAGTCCCCAGCGAGAGTATAATTTTAGGTCCGTTTCCAAATATTTAGTAACAAAGGCTTGACTTCCCAAGGTGAATCCCAGGAACACCGACAGGATTTCCACATCTGATCATTGAAGCATCGGGGGAAGGAAAAAAAAATAAAATATGCAGGGTTTTTTAGAAAACAAGAAACTTGGGTCCCACAAGCTCAAGGGTTTTGGCATTTCATGTGCAATTTTGTCCCTTAAGTAAAAAGGGGTTACCTTGGCTGACCTGACTGTTCTTATTAGGTGCTCTAGGTCTTCAGAGGACAACCTCCACAGGGGACTGCAAATATTTATAATACCAAAAAGACAGAGAAAGGTAAAAGCTGCTTGTTGGAGACTCTGGGAACAATTACCTCCAGGTCTATTGTAGCTCCTAATTGCAGCTAAAAGTTAGCATCTTTTCCAGGTATGAAGAACTTGGGGACAAATTATCTTCTGGTCCTTGTCCCTGTCTCAGTCCCAGCCCCAACCTGGCCTGGACTATGGGTTGGTGAAAGTTACTACTGTTCCCTTCAAGCAAAGGAGAAATTAATTATTTCCTTGAGAAAACACCATCTACAAACAGCTGTGGCTCAGAAGTGCTCTGCCTATAGATAAGGATTCCATATTAAAATATAGTTAAAATTATTTGTAAAACATATCCCCAACGCTTATAAGCTTTTCATAGGCCTGTTGTTACTTAGTTTGTTATCCCATCTAGTAAGAAAAATTACACATCTTCTAATTGCTTCATTTTTTCTAGTATGCTACACAAAATAAAGATGTAAAGGACACTGAATGACTGACTGCTTGAACAACCTGGATTTTCAGAACCACTCTAATATTCCTCCAAAATTCCCAAGTTAGTCCTGGAACTAATGGAGTGCCTTATTTTGCACATGCTAACAGATGATGTATTACATGAGTCATATGTTAGTTTTAAATGTCAAAATTTTAAAGAACTGAACGAGTGATTACTTCTGTAATTCAAAAATAAAATACAGAAGACAATTGTTTAAATTATCTTTGTTTAGAGTCATTGCAAGCAGAGAAAAGCTGGCATTTTTTATCAGGTTGTTTGGATTGTGGATACAAGAGATGAGGAAATCCACATGTCAATACTTTTGCTAGACTGCTCTAGTTCATGATGTCTCCAATGGAGGCCTTGGTCCCATCTGCCTCATGCTTATTCTCCACCACAGTGAAGACTTGCTGGACAAGAAGCTGGCAACCCTCAGCATTTCAAGCACTGCAGCTCACAGGCAAGCCCTGGGATAACAGATATCTTGAGGAGACACTGGGCCCTTGGAGCTGTATCTGCATGAGAGCTCCCACTGCTGCTACCATAGTGAATGAATAGGAGCCACGAGACAAGACCTGGTGGTGAGACCTCTGAAGGCACCAATAAACTGAAGAGCACTGACACTAGCTAAATTTGGAGATATTTGGGAGACCTTAATTCCACACTCTGCTCCAATCCTACTATTGTCATGTAACTCCTTACCTTACATGCTGAAGGTTTAACTAGGCAGAAGCTCTTTTCAAACAGTGCAGAGGTCAATATTCCTGGCTCTCAGCACGGCAGGATAACCTAACATCCTTAATCACTGTGGGATGCTTCCGTTTGCTCATTAACTACTGATCTGTGTAGAGACCTAACTTGTATTAACATTTGCTCTAAACATGGATCCAAATGCACTTGCCTGTTAGGAAAATAGAACAAGTTTAAGCTAACTTTGCTTATGTGTATCTTAAGTGGTTGCATCTGAATGAAAGTTTGTAATTATCTTCTAAGGGCTTGTTTATATGCGACGGTCGATGAAAACGGGAATGTGACAGGCATTCCAAAGGCCCTGGCTAGTCCCAAGTCCCAGAGCGCAGAACTTCTTACTCCAGAGTATCCTTGTTTAAGTTGGGCTGAAACAGTTTATGATTATTGCAAGATATCAAGGTAGCACACACACACACAGTGCAGCTATTTCAGAATAACCCCTGTGCAGGGCTGTGCGTAGAAGAGCCCTGGTGGATGAGCTCAGGACTGTGGCTGCAGGCAGCTGCCATGGGAAGGGAGGGCCGGATGTCAGCAGGAGCAGACACTGTGCATGCACACACCCTGCAACAGGAGCTGCTAGAGCAGGTACAAAGGGGAGATCCCTAGAGCCATCTTAGCACCCCATTCTTCCTTTCCCACTAAGAACCTGTCCCTACATACAGCTACTAGCTTTCTAAATGTTTCAGCATTAGCTAGTCCCCATATCTTACTGCCACAGCAGCTTTTATTGGTAATTGGATTAGGAGAGAAAAGTTCCAGTCACCCCAGTGTCATAGGCACTGGCCCAGGCACATTGTTTGCCAAAATATTTTCAATCAGAATAGATAACATTTTAAAGGCAGTTTGGTCAGTCTCTACAGACAGGGATGTGTTTAAATGTTTGATTTTTTTTTCCAAATACATTGTGGCTCCTTTAACTAAGTGCTACAATTGCCCTGCTTAGGAAGAAGGAACCAAACATCCTGCCAATTTAACTTAGGCACAAACACACACAAACACTTGATCCTGACTTCTGAACATTCATTATTTAGCTCAAAAGCTTTTTTTTTTAATTTTGTGAAAGAAATGAATTGTTTGTGTATTGTCAGTACTAAGCAGATAGATAAGTACGTAAGCTGGAATGTTATTTCTAAAGTTATTTTAAATATTTGGGTTGTCTACTTAAGCTATGTTTAAATAAAGCTACAATGAATTTCTTCATTTCACTGAAGCCATTATAAAGCCACAGTTTCTGTCACTAGATACATCAGAATGTAATGGTCAGGGAAAAACCATGTCAGGCTAATTAGAATACCAAGGGGCTGAGGTTTCTGTAACTACATTTTTAACTTTGTTGGGTACTGTCCTCAGACTCTCCAGCCTTTTTTTGCAAGGCGTGTGACTAAACACCTGGAATTTAGGCTTAGGAACCTCAGAACAAAGTAACACTTAAATAGGTGCCCTCATCAACCATTCTGCCTGATCTGCTGTTTCAGGGACTGTTAGAAGACCTCATCTCAGTGATAGTTTTATTTCCTGTTTGTGGGCTATGAACTTGGCTGCAATGGAAAACTGAGCAGAGCCTCAAAGCTTCTGTACTTGGAAAACCTGGATTTTAATGGAAAGAAACAAACTCCTGAGGTTAAATACTTACCAAATTACCATTTGCATTATGATTATCACCTTTTGTTGAACAGAGGACTTATCAACCCAGAGACACCACAAAATCAGGAATCAAATTCAGAAGTTAGGTTAATGATTTTATATGCATCAAATTCTTGAGCAGGCACACACTTTCAGAACCACAGTGGCCCATAACTTACTCCTTTATGTGTATTCATTACACAGCCCTCTGAATTTTCCCAAGTTGCTCCTGAAGAAAAGACTCATAAGGGTTTGTCTATACACAAAAGTTAGGACAGATTATGATGGTGTTTGAATGTTAAGAATAATGGTTGCTGCTGAATTATTTATTCATTATGAAGCTAAAGGGTATTGTTCCTGATTAGCTCAACTCACTTAGGGCTTCTGCACAAGTCCTTATGATGTAAGGTAAATATACATTTATCATGTGTTACCAACTCTACATACACAGACAGGCCTAACTGGGGAGGAAGAACAATTTGTACTACAATGGGCATCCATTGTAGGTGCTCCAAGCTGCAACTACATAAAATAACCTACTAGTACATGATACAGGAAACTAGTGACACCAAAAGTAAGGCTACTTGAAGCCTGAACTTGTCTATCTCATTCCAATGACTGATTGGGTATACAAAGTTTAAAGATCTGGCAACCCCAGATTCTTTTTAAAGACTAGGAAATAGAGGAGAAGCCCTAGAAGCCTCCTACAGATGAACCAGTGATGCAAACTGTCCTGCTCACTGGGAAGTAGTCTGCTACAGAATGATTTTCAAACACCTTGTTTACATGGCTATAAGCTTAGCACTATTATGATAGGAGCTCTCTGAGAAAACTCTCATCAGCTGCATATCCCATCAGGTTGTTACAGCAAGACAAAAAATACCAAGAAGTGCACCCAAGTCAACTCATCTGGGTTTAACAGTAAACTTTCATGGCATTGTCCTACAGAATGAACGAAAGTGTTTCTACATTAAGCTACTACTCTAAAGTATTAAACTAGAACTTTTACCTGAGCTACTTAAACTAAGCTGGCTTTATATGAATTAGCACAGTCTACCAGTCACAGCCATGAAGAGACACAATTCTCATAGTTTCTGATTGTAGTGTTAAAGGAAACTCTTGCCATCACATGGTATTTGCAGTAATTTAGGGCAATAGAAACAAGGGATAGATACCCTGGTTCCCACTCCATCCTGTCACAAATCTCTTCCTGCTTCATAGGAATCACCCATGCAACTGGGAAGTCATGCAGTCAACAGAAAACCTTAATGGAGAAGTGAGATTGACTTCTTTACATGATTTTTTTTAAAGGTGTGACTAGAGGTGACAAGAGTTTTGGGATTGTTTCCAAAATAGCTCCTGTGTATCAGAAATACTAACAAGCTGAATTCTTTTGGAGGCTTGAATTGAATTTAGGCTCAGTCTCCCATTCTGGAAGACAAACACTGTACAGCCTCAAAGAACCTTCCCCCAAGCAACTCTCATTAGATCTACAAGGCTTCTGATATTCCCCTTCTTTATGTGTATCAGTGACTTTTGAATAGAAGATGAAATGTTAAGAGAATGAGTTTTAGAAACATGCTCACAGAGTGCAAAAACCACAAGCCATCCCCCAGCCACACAGCTGAAGAACTGAGAGAAAAGGTAATAAATTTAGAGAAACCAGGATGAGCACATATCCAATAATAAAGTAAAACTCTGCAAGCCTTGAAACTTGTTTAAGTAAGCATTGTAAATTGGCAGAATGCTTTATAGAACACTTGCTTGGTATTGGTGGTCAGCTTCTTATTCTTCCTTTTTTGACAGGCTAGTTAGTGTCAAGTATCAATACATCAGACTTTAAAAGTTGCTTCTTCGTCTGACACAGCAGCAGAGATTGAGACCTCTTAGAAAACAGAAGTGCAATACAATGATGCTATGCAATAGAATAAATTTGTTGTACTTTCTTTTAGTGACTGTGCTGTAAGAACATGGGAGATAATTTGGCCCTGGGGAAATCTTCTAATGACTTCTTCAAAAGAGCATGGAATTTGGAGTAAGGGTTAATGTAAATATTTTCTTCTACTTTGAATTAGTTTCTAAACAGTTAGTTAACAGCACTATTGTTGACACAGACACCAATTTTTTATTTTATATGTGTGCTATGTATATGCAGTAATAAATACAACTGTACTGAAACTACATTTACTTTTTAACTCACTGAAACTGCATCCACACCAGAACATTTTTTCAAAGACCTGAATGCAGCTTTATAGAACACCAAAATTAATACTCTTCATAACCTCTCTAACCACCTACTTCATCAGTGAGTTTAGAAGAAAAGACTGTCAGCTCCTAAAACCCAATTTCACAGTACCTACTGATATCCTTCAGAGATTACACTGTAAACCATGTAGCTGACAAAGTGGACACAGGAGTTGAGCAATAAATATTTGATCTGTGTTGACACCAAAGAGCTGTGGAACAAGCAAGTTTGTGTTAGTTCAGTCTTTAAAGGAAACATTCCAATCACCATTTTAAGGAAAAGGTGGCTCACTTTAATAACCACAGGCATTGGTCACTATTTAACAAGACATTCTAAAAAAGTAATCACAATTTTTCTGATAGTTTACAAGTGGATGGTATACATTAAGATACAGAGGTAGAATTTCACTTTTACAATGCTTCACTAATACAGATTACCAAATTCAAGGCACAAAATTGTTCGCTTTACAAAAAATACTGTAAAAATGTCATTTGCTGTCCTACAACGTGAGTACAACTCAAAAATCTTTACACCCTTTCATATTCTGAATGTAGAGTTGCATCAGGCATTATTCTATTTTTCCTTTGCTAATAATTGGCATATGACCAGCACTTACATAAACAGCTTGTATCTCAGCTGAGTTGCTTTGTCTTTTAGGCACAAGTCCAGTTAGAGAATTCAACACAACAGTTTGCTTGGAGGGGGGGAGGGTGGGGGGGTGGGAGAACTCTGTCAGAAGTAAGAATGAGGAAGAAGAAATGAAACATGTAGTCCATAATAGTAAATTGGACTCTGACATATAGAGGGAAATGGAACAGAGCATATTTCAAATCGAGTCAACTTGGAAAAAAAGTCAAATGAAATCACTGACTGCATTCCTAAAAAAAACCAGATGCCCAGTACAAGTTTGCTTTGACAGTATGTAAGATATTCATTTGCCTTTGAATTGGCAGAGATTTACAAATTTCTTTTCATCTTTGTTTAAATAGAACACACACAGTTGCACCAAAAGAGAATTACACCACAGTTTGGCCATGTGTCCTTTAGAGAACTTGGGTGAACGAGTGAAGAGATGCATTCAGAAACTGTCCTTGAATTTGCTGTAAGATCATGAGCAGTAGCTTAAATCACAAGATTTCCCTCCCTTCCTAAGTAATTTAAGGAGAGTCAAACATTCCATCTTCTGGTTGGAGACAGCTCTTAGAAGCCTTAGCAGACTAAGAAGAGAGATCACACAGTGCATCCCTACTACAAGTAGTATGACTGGTTTACTGTACATACAGTGATATTCTAAAGGACAATGGTGGCAGCTACATTGTAAATTCATTTGAGTTACCTATCACATTTCCCAAGTACTCTAGTCAGTTTTATTTACAGTATATAAAAATCCATTGATTTTTAGAGTTCAATACACAGGTTTAGGACCCAAGAGAATGCCACAGTAAGATGCTGACAATTGCATCTGTTAGATGCAAGTGCACTTTGCAATTCAGTCATGTAACATTATTGCATTCACCTATAAATGTTAGTCCATCCAAAACTGTTAAATTCCATTTTTTGCTTCATTGTTGTTTGTAGCCTGTTTCCGTTGAGCAATGAAAGGATACATACACTTGTCCGCTCCCAAAAATCGATACATGCATACCACTGCTTCAAATGGCAGAATACTGGGAAAAAGAGATTATAGATTTGTTAGAAGACAGCATAAAACAAAAACTCTGCTTACATGCACTTGTAAGTACATGTGCTTACAAGCACTATGTACTTGGTCTCCTTAAAAACAATATAATACCTATTGGAGAGTCTTCTTAAAAGACTTAAGGGATTTTTATTTCACAGGGCTACTTTCAGAGAATTGAAATTCTAGAGTCGCAACCATATAGGCAGGCAGAAAGGAAAAAAGCAGAAAGGAGAAACAAGCTGTTTATTCACATGCTTCCATCTTAGACCAGATTTTCTGTTTCTTCACAAGAAGTACGATAGCCTGTTTTAAAGAAGAGGGGCAGGGGGGATGGGGGGCAAGGGCATCACAGAAGGCCTAGTAAAAGCAAAGCATCTGCTAAAAGCCACATCAGCAGAGGTCATCAGACATGCAAGATATTCTTTAATGTGGGATTAGTGTTAGTTAATGCCATTCTTTGATCACCAGATGTCTAAAAACCTTGATTTATATTCTAAACTCAATCATCCATCCTCAAGAAGAAAGGTCCAAAGTAAAGACAGCAATTTCCTTCCCCCTCTCCAGATAAAATTCCAAGAGGTGATTACATGATGGATACCCGGCTGCAGATCCTCCTCTTGCTCTCACATGAACAAAATATCATTTTTATTTCAAGTGTAATACTCAGGGGCTCTAGTGAAGGAATAAAATGGGATTCCTCAACTCCTGGTAATAGCAGCAGGCACTTGTTCAGTGGCAAGCAGTACAATTCCAGCCATTAGGAATAATGACAACTGAAGCACCAAGAAGTAGATGTCACTGGTACAGGTGTCTCCCGTGCCAGCAGTACTGCTTGTGCAGTGACTGGAGGGCCTTTGATCTAAAGGCTGCTGCCTGGGGCACAGATTATGCAGAAGCTTTGATCTCCCTGTTGGAAGCTGAAGTGTTGAACCAAGAAAACCCAAAGGGCTTTTGATGTGGCTTTTGCTGCATAAGGCACCGCTTGTGCAGGAAGCACTGAAGCACCCTCTGAGCCTCTGGGTGAAAGAGTTATTTCTTAAATATACTGACAGTAGCCTTCATTTGGTGTCAGAATAGACACATCTCTCTTCCAGGAAAGAGGTGAGCAGTAAATATACCTCTATTTTTTGGTGAGCCTGTCCACCAAGAGACACTTGAGCCAGAGGAGAATAACCACCTTGTAAGTGGAATAAAAAATACCAAGGTGCTCAATTTCAACCATACCTCACAGAAAGAAAACAATACAATGCTATATTTTATAAGTTCCTCCTACACACAACATATTTAAAACACAACACAGGTGCCTCTGAAGCTTCTCCATAAACTAGAATTCAAGTGATGTTATATTTCAGGAATTAAAGCAGCTCCTGCATTATCCTGCATCACTGAGATGTCAGCCTGGTTACAGATTAAAACTGTCTTCATTCTAAAACTGCAGTGTGTTAGAATGAAAGAAGTAATTCCTTTAAATAGACCTTTTGCCAATCTTAGACTCTAAAAATTAGTTGTGAAAGTACCGATTTTCAGTTTATCTATCATATCTGTGCAAGTTCTGAAGAATCTGCAGGTAGGAAGGGCCTTCTCACACACTTGTTCTAGAAACAAGCAGCTAGAGATTCCTCTGCTGATAACTGCCTCATGCCCCATTCCTAAAGAGAACTCAAAGAGTCGAATTAAAAGTCTGTTAACAAGAAAATAGGAATCCAAGGAGAATAGAAGATACAAGAATGTTAAAACAAAGATGCATAGATACACAGGACTTCAGTTAAAATGAAGCTTCCCAAGAAAGCAATCTACAAGCACGCAAGCCAAGAGACTTAGCAATTCTAGCAAAATGGCACCTATGGCCTGTGTGAGTGGGAGGGTGTTTGTATCGAGGAACTGGAGATGCTCATGTATTTTGGGGATTGCATTGCCAAATAACTGGCACTTCAGTTCTTACCTTTTCATGAAGGTGACCATATACATGAGGCGAGGTGTGCAGATCATTGGCTGGTCTGTAAGGATGGCTCTCATTGCCTGTTTCACACAGTATTCAGGTTTCAAGGGTGGAAGGAATGGCTCAATTTCTTTTCTGGAACATTTAATTAAGACAGATTAATATGGTACACAAAGGACAGAGACCCCAGTGAACAGTTAATTAACTCAGTTTCTTTGGAACTTTTCTATATTCACTGTTAAGTTACAAAGACTATAGCTCAAAACTTGCATTGCCTGTGTACAAAAGGACAGAAGATCGTGAATTCAGAAAGTCTCTTTTTGAGTCTAACACTAACATATATGAAAGCAGATATTTAATATTTTTATGGTAACACTTAAGTTATCTTTAAATACTTTTATCACACTACAAGCACAGAGCAGAAGGAGAATTCTACTCACCTGATCCTGCACCCTCTAAACATTCCTGTATCTACAAGGTAAGGGCAGACTAAAGTAGTTTTGATTCCGTCCTTTTCAGCAGCCTTCAATTCGTGGCTCAAAGACTCATGGAAGCCTACAGCTCCAAATTTGCTGGCACAATAATCCTGTGTTGGCAATGAACGAAGCAGGAAAAAAAGGGACAGATATGAATGATGTTCAAAGCCAGCATACCTGAGGTGATTCTGCACAGATTTTCAAAGCAACAACAACAGACTCTCACTGAATAGAGCATCACATCAACTCATTTATCACTTTACTTTTGAGGTAATTAGCACAGAATCATGAAAGCAGGAAAGCTGAATGTAGGAGGATATTACCATGGATTCAAGTCTTTGAATCAGGCAGGCTCACATGACAAGTTACTCCAATTACCAGTTGGCTTAATAATAAATGGTGCAACAAAGGACTGAGATACCTAATACTACCTTGGGTCAGATTTGAAAAACCTTGAAGAGTTGGCAGGGCATAGGTGTAAAAATCTTAGAAGTGTTATTTTTAAGGTTAGTTTCAACAGAAGACACAACCAAGATTTGAGCTCTTCTATGAGATGCACAAAGAACTCAAACACTACTGCTGTCTATGCAATTACTTTTTATTGGTGCTGAATTTAGTGTGCTTTCAGTTGGATGTGTCCATCTCTGTTGGTGGGCACACCCAGTCTAGGAAATTCCTTGTAGCTTTTTCAAGACAGTAAACACCCTAAAAAGCCTTAAGTTACACCATCTTCATTCATTTATGTTATGAAACACTGCAGTTTAAGGCCCTGGATTGAGCTTTACCTATACACAAAGAAGCCTATGCTTGTGGGGTAATATGACTGTTATTATTTTAGACACCTTAATTAATTTTCACTAACTGCATGTTTTTTGTTCACACTTGCATTTGTATTAGTTACTCAAGAAACAACAAGCTCTAATCCTAACATATTTTTATGCACCAGACAAGTCTCACAAACTGGAGTTCTCAAACAGCTGCTAATGAAGCAGGCAAGCCATATATTCTAGAAGGTTTGCAGACAGTTCCTCATAGAAACAAGAAACATTACTTTTGAAAGCCCTTGCTTTGGCTTCAAGCTTAGCATTGAAGATCTTGACAGGAATAGGCTGAATGGCACCTTTCAAGTTCCTGAATTTATCAGGCAACTCAAAGATCACTTGGCATTCTGAAAACCCCAGCCATCCTTGGTTTTTGCTCTAAGTGCCAACTCCACCATCGAAGTAAACGAATGCAACGCCTGCCCAAGTCCTATGGCTCCCACTCACAGGGAGCCATGTGTTGATATTGTACTCAGCACCATAACCTCCAAATACCTTTGAAGATTTGACCTTATTTCCTCTAGCTGATAATATTTAAAAAAAACTTATCTTTGGCAAAAAGTGCCAAATTTTTTGTTCATTATAGTCTAACAAACCTCCACTCCAGCAGTACTGAATAACCCCAGTGAACTTGCAACTGTCACAATGTGTCCATGGTTCATTTCCAGCATCTTGGGAAGGAATGCTTTAGTGGTCTACAAAGAAAAAAAACACAGAACAAGAACAAACAAAAAAAATTTAAAAACCAAAAAAACAAAGTACATGTAAGCAACATAAAAAAATCACTTAATGAACAAGTTACAATCGTAATGAGTTCTCTGAACCTCTCAGTTTATTATCAAGAATATAGAAATACAATCATTTTACAGGTTTTGAACTTGAGTTTGTCAAAAATGCTAACAGAAAACCTGCAGCTTGTTTGTGAATCGAGATAGCAAGGCAGCAAGGATTATATCTGCAGAAATCCTAAGGTTAAAGGATCAGTTGAGCTCAGACATGTTTATTTTTCCAGAAGAGACTAGTTATCAGAAGGAGATAATTTGACCTTAAAATGGAAGTCGCATTTTTTTAAAGATAGAAAACAAAATGCAAAGTGTTTAATTACACCATCCAGCACATCTCTGATGAGACCAGTACAAATTAACAGTTCTAATTACTGACAGTGTTTTTAAAGTTAGATATTGCTAATTTTATCCAAGTAACTTATCGCCTTAGGAATTTTATATTAAAAGAAATACTACAGTTGGAGTTTTTGCTGTTGTTACTTTTTAGCTACAATAGAGCCAACATCTGCTAGTTTAAATTACCTCCCATCTATCCATAGCACTGCTACAGCTAAAAAGACATGATATACATTTCTGTTACTAATTCCTTGAAAGTTTAAAAATAAAACAAAATAAACTCAAAGCAAGTCTCAAGATGAAACTTTAATTTTAACCTCCAATGTTTATGTTTTGATTATAACAACGTTTGTTTCCATTTAAAAACCTGAGTCAGAGTTAACACCTTCAAAAAATTAAGCAACACACATTGAAGGCACTTGCTAGAAGATCACCCCTACTAGAATACCTATCTTTGTCATCTCTCTTCTGAAGCTGACTTAACACTTCCCCACTTTAAATAAGTATTAAGCAGAGCACCATATTTACAACAAAAATCAATGAAGTAGTAAATTGGTATGTGTAGTTATGATGTACTTCAGCTTTTAGGTTGTCAGTGTACTATATGAGATCACTTCTAAATTGCCCAAGAACTTCAGACAATGCTTTTTAATCACAAACATGCCTAGTTAATATGTTAATCTATTAGTGACAGAGCTACTAATCTATTCCAACTCATTCAGTACCATTAATGCTTTATCTTCCCAAAAACCTACTCTTCCCATGTAATTTGTATCCAAACTCTGAGCATGCAAATGCCCCTTAAGTACTTCCTACTTGCTTATTTGTTGGTCTGAGTCTTGTCAGCTGCATTCTTAAAAAGACATGCAAACTACAGCTGAATCAATCTAATTCCATTCTTATGCTGTCTGCATTTTCCAATCACAGACGTCAGGACAGTTTTACTCTAATGATTTTCACATGTTCTTGTACAACATTTTTGCCTGCAGGTGTTAAATGACTAATCCAGACCTCCTAACACCACACAAAAGAGTGTTTTCACTGGACAGCTGGCAGATGATGGAAGATTAACAGACCTCCTGACTCCTTGCCTTCTCTACTGTTGATTCATACAACTCCTAGATTCTGTCATAACTACATAACAAAGCCAATTATAAAAGATAATCTGACAGCAAGCTGCCTTGCAGTTGTTTCTTTCCTCATGGCAGGGATCTCTAAACGTCTTGCACAGAGCCTTGGACAAGAATTCAGTTTGCTGTTAAACTAATCTGTGCCAGGCACACAAAGTTTCAGCCTCTCTTCCCATGTTGCATGGCAACAAAACCCAGTCATCATCGGGCACGGCCACCCAAAAAAGAGGTTTTGCTTGAACAGCACTGAAGTTTTACAGAGTGTTCTTTATTTGCAGCACTGCAACCCCAACAGTGTGTATTCTAACCCTGATCCTCCGTGCTATCCCTGCATGACATCCTTGCTCCCAGCTCAGTCCTGCTAAACGATTTACTCCACTCCCGAACATTTGTCAGTTCCATCAGCAGTTTCCACTTACGTCTCAGCTATCTGTCCACATCACAGTGGAATGACTGATTGCCACCTCACATTGCCAGAAAACTTGATAATGCAGACTGAAGCTCTGGCTACAAACCACAGCAACTACAGTGAAAGGGGCCTTGAAGTTTGTCTTGGCGGAGAGAAAGAAGAGAAAGAAGTAGTGACAGATTTTTTTTCCTACCACTTTCAAGGCATGAGTCAGTATTGTCTTCCAAGAGATGAACAGGCAAGTGCACCAAGCTATTATGTTTGCTATGGCACTTCTTTTTATCCTCTTTTTTTTGTTGTTTTTAATATGGTGAACTATAACTATGTGTCTATAAGTGTCTATGTTTAGCTCAGCTGAGGAAGAGAATTTTCAAAGTCCTATAAGTATGTGTATATATATATATATATATATATAAATATGCAACACAACCAGACTAGTAAATTTCAGAAAGCCCATTCAACTATGCTATACTATTTCAAAGCATAAAGATTATAAAAATTGAGTTCTCAGAGCTTGTGGCTAAAGTTGCCCATTTTCAACCAGATGAAATTGGCACATGACAAATACAACTTGTTGAGGACACTTTTGGGTGATGTCTTCAGCATCTCAAGTGCAGACTTGAGCAACTCCCAGCAGCAGAACTACAGTCATTTCATGTAAGTCATCTCTTAAAAGCCATTTATGGCTAAATTGGAAAAAAAAGCACAGCTCGTCTACTTTAAAGACAATTAGAAATTCATGGAAATTTTTGCATGAGATCTCAGTATTCCAAGACAGCCGGTTCAGAGCAAGCCTCTATACTCTGTTATGGCACATTATTTCAAAAATCCACTTAAAATCTGAAGGTGAAGTAGTCTATAAAGATAGCATAACTATCATATGTAGTCTTAGCAGTCAACTTAGCAGTCAACTATCAACATCTCCACTAAATGGATGTCAGAGAAAGTCATCTCGATTGCTGCCATCCTCCAGCCATCTGCAGCAGCTGGGAGTCAGCACTTGAAAACAAGCGCTGTCAGAGGCAGACACACCCTACCGGGGGATGCATTTCCAGGCTCAGAGTAAATGCTTGCCCACTGCTCCTCCCAGCCTCCTCTTGCTGGGAAAAACAATCCCAAAGTGAAGTTATTCTTTCGTGGTATAAGCAATCCCCAAATAAATCAGTGTTCTTACTGAGCTTCTGGCACTGCACACGTCCTTGATCAAAGCAGCTTCCTCCATACTCTGGTTCCCAGTTTTTCTACCAGTTACATAAACCAGATCAACCTAGTTTCTTGTTTCTAGTTTCTTTCAGCTTCAACTACATCTGCCTACCAGACCCGAAGTCTTCTGTGTGCTTGTTGTGCTGCTGACAAACTAGTTAAGAGTTTGACTGGTTTCAGGCAAGATGCCTCCTGGGTGGCCTTCCCATCTGGAGTTTGTCTGAACAGGTACACAGACCACATTTGTCTTCTGAGGTGATGCATGGACATGCTAATCCTCCATTTAAAAAACAAAAAATTAGAAGACACCAAGCAAAAGATGGGTTTTGTCCATGGCATTAGAGGTCATGAACCAGGCCCCCAAAATAATTCAAATCAAGTCAAGTGGTTTAATCGAACTATCTGCCTTCCGGTTTGATCCTTGAAGCTTCAGTTTTACCTCTCACAGCTGCACAGGAAGACATTTAACCAAAACATAGAAGTATTTAAAGTCAGAGCTGGGTCATTTATTCATGACAAACACACTACAGTTTTCCACACTGAGGAGAAACCAGTAAGTAGAATATAGAAGTTGAAAGGAATTGTGATGCATCAGGGCAAACAGACAGGGAAGTTATGCAGTGTTCACCATCAAGAAATGCAAGTTAAGCATCTTCTTCAACCAAAATTAGCTCTTTTTCTTTTTAAGGGGAAAAAAACCCAACAAGAACCAAAAGCAAATCCCAAAAGCATAGTAAGATCATGAATTTTCTAACCTGCAGTATACTTTAGATACATAGAAACTAGATAGGAGAGACAGAACATATAAAGCTGTTGTGAATAGAATAGAGCTAGTTTTTCAAACTAGTTAATCCTTTAAGTTTTTTGGAAACTACAGATCAATTTTTAGTCTTCTGAGCACTTCCCTCTATCCTTTTGAATATACCAATAAGACCAAACTATTCCCAGTAGCTGTAACCAAACTTCTATTTCATGTGCACACAGCTTAAATGACTTATTTCTCACAAGTGTGAAACTGAACAAGCATTTACATGTCACTTCATAGCTTTCGTAATCTGTTCTCAACATTTTGGTTTACGGCAAATTAACTTCTAACAGTCTAGCACTTCTTCCCTCCCCTTCCCCAAATTCTTTAGTTCCATTCTTAATGAAACAAAACTCCAAAGATTGTGCAACACAAAGAGCAGCACAGCTGCAATGTCAAGACAAATTAGTCTAAATACAGCAAATGAGAATATGAAGAAATACTGTGTTTGGGAAAGTGATTTTTTTAATTAAATTTTAGATTAATTATTTTTAAAAAAGAAAGCAAGCATCCACAGAAAACTATGTTAGCTGTATGCAGCTCAAAACAATGGATACTAAATGCAGAAAACACACCAAAGTAGAAAAGTATGTGCTACCTCATATTTAGAGAGTTGCCTTTATAGCAAAGAAAGAAATGAACAGGTACCAACACATAAGGTCCTTTAAGTTTCTCTTTTTCAATACAATAGATTACTTCATACTTTCTGCCTTCTGTCCACAGCCTTTCTAAACTATTTTAATGGCTTAAATACGCTGTATTATTGTAAGGCTGAAGTACCTTTATGCCAAAGTATATGCCAAAGCTCATTTTCCATATAGCTCCTTCAGGTAAAGAGCATGGTTATTTTTTTGAAGGCTTATCAAGAGAGATGAATTTTTACATCACTAGTTATACACAACAGTGGTGTACTGGTGTAACAGAAAACACTTTCTCCCAAGCAACAGCTATTCCTGACGGCCAGAGCAACTGCCTAACAGCACAAATGAGTGCACTTTTGGGTAAATGTATTATTTCATCTTCATGATAAAAACTATTCAGGCAATTCCAAGCAGCAAAATTGGTGTGGTTAGGCAAGGACTCACATCCAGACAACTCTGGGAGCTAAGGTACCAGAGACCATAACAGCCTGCTGCCACACATTTGCTGATTTGTTAGTTTTACAGTGACAAGAAAAATTTTGAATCTAAAATACATGTTATATCCTCCTTCTCCTTAAGCATGGACATACACTCTTATTTTCTTCCCATTCTTCTTCACAGCCTACAGCAGAGCACACTGCAAGTTCTCTTACTCCTGAGCAGAACAGCATGTGGCCACTCCACCACAGAACCAGAGCTCCACATGCCCCAATTTCTTGCTCCATTCCAGTAATTGAGAAGAAATGCACCAAGATCTGACAAAAGAGCACCTCTAACTTTTCTGCAGTCTTACCTGTAGTAGGTTTGTCCAAACTATGTGGTATTGCACTAATGCACCACTAGAGATGTTGAAAAGGAAAGGAAGGTGCCTGAAAGGCAGAAAACCCCTATGGCAAGCTTATCAGTAAACACACTGAAGTTGTTTTCAGCTACAGTCATATAGCCCAACTTATTTCAAAAGACAGCCACTTTACATACAGCTTATAAACACAGGTTAAAATCTCACTTACAGGATTACAGAGGAAATAATAACCAAATTATTTAAGAAGAGGCCTTGAAAATATTCCCTAGAACTCTTTCACAGGAGGATTTATCCAAGTTAGGCAATGCAATATCCAAAATGCCTTCTCACGCACCAAAGTATGAATCTGCAAGCCTGCATTTTAACCATTTACTTTCCTTCTAGCTTTTTTATTTGGTTCCAAAGAGAACTGAGAATAATTACTTGCCATTTGAACAATCATTTCAATTACTTTTCCCATATAGCCTCCACATCCTTCCTGAACTCCCCTCTACAAGTATCTCTGAAATGTTAGCTTAAGGTGGGAACATTAACAATTTTCATGATTACATGAAAATACCAAATATTGAGTTGAAGACTGGAGAGACTACACAATACAAAGGATGTAGCTCTGACAGTAACAGGCTGAATACAGCAGGCAGACAGAAGTCTACAACTACTGTTGACCTTGCTAACACAAGGGACCAAAGCTGTACTTTAAAGGACCTCAGATGTCTCTACTGACTGTTTTCAAGAACTGCTGGGCCCCTTCTGGATAATTAGCCAGTGTCTAAGTAAATATTTGAATAGCTGTGGAAATTAGAACTATTTTTGATCTTTGGTTTCTATTCTCAAGAAATGATAATGAACTATAGGTCAGAATTACACAGTCTTTCTAGAGTAATGAATTAAAAAATAAAGTCACATTTCTCTGAATGTTTTTAATAGCACTACCCAGATCCTTTTGAAGCAAAAAGGATTAGGAGTTTTGTGTTAAAAGCAATATAGGAAACTATTCACAGATTGTCCTCAAGTGTGCCTTGCACAGGCCCTGCATTCAGAACAAAAAAAGCCAGACCTTCCAATATTTAATCTGAAAAGAAGTCCCTTTGTTACTTATCTCCTGGTAGGCAACACAACCTTTAAGTTCTCACTGAAGGTTTATTTGTCCTTCACATAAAAACCCACTGTTTTGGGGCCACAGGGATTCCTTTAATATTGAACTGCACCAGCAGTTAATGCTTAACATGCATGCACAGTTAATAATGCTACAACTGCCGTGCAACCAGGAGCCCACGAAAGAACATGACAGACTTAAACAAAATTCTGTAATGATGATGAGTAACACAGAAGCAAAGCTACTCATACACTCCCCAATACCTTGGATAGCCTATATTCGCAGACAGAGATAAATCTACTCAGTTTAAGAAGTGAAGGTAATAAAATAAATACCCTCAAGATGTTAAGTCACAAATGAAAAGAAACATCAGTTAAACTGTATATAATTTAATACATAGGCATACTATTTTAATAAATAGGCATACTTTTTTTTCTCTCTGAACTCTGCATGAAATACTGCATTGAAGTACATGAAGCCTTAGATTAGTAAAAAACACAAGCTATTACATGATTCACTTGGTTTAAAATTTATTATTAATTTATGGAAGTAATTTTCTCTACCCTCATGACCAATGTACATACATAAAATCCCCCGCTTCTCAACAGACATATCAAATCAGCTGAGAAGCACCAAAGTTATATAAAACAAGGTTAAATCCTATTTATGGAAGTTTGTAAGTGGGTTTGCTAGTAGCAATAAGCATCTGTCACACCATTTGCTGAAGAATATGTATGCTACAGCCCACATTTACATTACTACATTGTTTGGTATTTGTATTGTTTAGGGTTCAGTTCCAGAATTTCTCCAGTTTTCAAAGCCAATAGTCACCAATTTTCCTATGAAGAGTTCAGTTATCATAGTGGTTCCTCTTTTACATGGAGTTAACTCATGTTGACTTTATCAGACAAAAGCTGAAACTGAATTAAATAGTTTCCTTAATCAGAACTTAGTGCCACAAAGCTGTTTACAATGGGTAGACAGTAAAGATAAGATAAGTAATGCTATTAAACAAAAAAAAAAAGCACACAGGAAACTAATACCACTAGTTATCTCTCAAACATTAATCATTGATTTCCACTCTTTACTACTAGAACTAATTATGCTATGCCTAGGGCAACCATTGCCTGACTAAATTGCCTTTTGCATAGTTTGTTAATAAGGCTTAGTTGAAAAAGGCTGTGTCTACAGAGAGAGGGATATGAAAAATGCTGAGGGTAGAACATTGCAACAGAAACTTTTATTACTGTTGCCTTATCACATCACTACATTGTCTCCCCCTCCTTCCTTATAAGGACTTAATTTCCTGTGATCTTACTCTACACTGGAGCAGAAAACAGCTTTGTTCTCCCTCTCATGTAAAGTGTAGGTTAAGTACTCAAGAACACTACCTAAGTAATACAATTCTGACTTCAGAAGCTTGCCTCTTGAGCATCAAGGTGGAAAAGTAGCACTCTGCGGCTAATCAGACTTCAAGGTCTCTTCAGTAAAGCTTTTCTGCATCCCCCACCACTGCATCAAAATAGATTTTGTGTGCACCATAACCTAGAGCAGGGGTTTAGGTACACAGAACACAGGCAAAGGCAGCCCTGATCTCTCCTAAAGAACACTTTTCACTTCTGTTTAGGAGTCACTACTATATATAGTTTCTGGGCATTAAGAAACTCAGGTATTCAAGCTGAACTACCCTTGTTATCACTGTATCAGAAAATGGAGGTGGACCTGATGACCTTCAGAGGCCACTACCCACCTCAGCCATTCTGTGAGTCGCCCCTTAAGTACACCAATTCCCTGCTCAACAGCCCAGTCCCTCTTCCTCTCACAGACGAAGAAGTTCATAAGCCAGCTGAGACCTTGCACTCTTCATCTGTGTAAACTGTGTAAACTGCAAGTTTATCAACACAGAATCTTAACTAACTGGAAAGGATGCCAACTCCTCTGCTACATCTCTCCTGTATCTCTCTGACAGGAGCTCTTGCCTGCAATAAATTATCCTGCTCTGAAACAGTGTCTGTTCTACTTCCATTTCTCCTTCTCCTTTGGCCTCAAGCCCCTTCTGCTGGAGGGAGGGCCCAATGAAGCAGTGCAGAGCACCCAGATGAATTTCTTGTGGAATTACCATATTTTCAGCCAAATTCAGCACATACATGTACCATACTGTTTTCAAAAACTATGTCCCCCTGGCTATCAGAAGACCTCCTGTAACTACAGTACTGTGCCAGCTTCTTTAGGACATTCCAACCCCTCACAAACAATTTTTCACACTTTGAATTTTAATGTTTTTAAAGCTTGGTCAGAGCAATCCAAACGTACTGGATTCCTGACAGCTAGCAATGAACAGGGAAAAAGAGTATCTCTGCCTAAGTCATGTAAAAGTGCAAGAGATAGATTGCCAATGATACTTGTTGTAAATGCCAAAGTAATCTAAAAGAGGAGACTGAATAACAGAGGTAAGATGGCATAGTAAAAGGGATCTTGGAGGCCCAGCTATGTGTTTAATCCACCTTACACATAAAACAAGCAAGTCTAGACCAAAGTGAAACCAAGGTATACCTGCAGACTTCTCCAGACAGCACAAATTTAGTGCATATATAAGCAACAGAACCGAAGGTTTCAAAGTACTCGCTTGCAAAAAGCTGACCTCTTCCCTCATAGTCAAAGGCATTTTATTAGACAAGCTAATATTTATTCTCTGTAAATATTAATCTCATTCTACTCCCAGACTATTGTAGCTATCCAAACACCATTACTAATCACTTAAAAGAAGTATTACATAGTTGGCAGCCACTGAAAAGTAAGATGCATCTTAGAAAGTGAATCCTTCCACTCATATCTACCAGGTCAGTATTTGAGCTTTCTATACAGCCACGACTAACAGAGCTCCAATGTGGCTGTGACAGCACAGATACATGCCTGCAAATTCAGGAATTTAAATGATAGTCTAAGTAGGTAGCAGCACCGACCTTGTATTCTTCAACAGGCAGATATATCAGTAAAGATGACCTAAAAATAGGTTTATTCAAATGTCAAATTTGAAATTACTTTAGAGTTTTCTACTCAAGTAAAACAGGAAGTTAACACTTGCCTACTCCATTCCACAAAAGGTGGTTTAAGCCCTGCTGAAGTCAAGTGACTAGAAATTCTACTTTGTTTATATACTGACAAATGGCTGTGTCAAAGGATTTGTAGCGTTTCAGAGCTATGTTGACATTACTGTAACTAACACATTAGTCCCTCACCTTCATTAGCGCAAGTTTGCAGCAAATGTCCAACCATTTGGAGAGCAGTTATTTATTGCCAGCTATTTGAAAATCTTGACAAAAATGAAAACATGTCCCTATGAGTCTACAAAAAATCCACATAACAAATTCATTTTAGAAAAAACTATTAGATAAGAGCTCAGAAGATTTTTTTCAGTGAGCGAGAACAGAATCCAACTTTTAAATACACGTTTTTCTCCAGCTTGCCATAAGCTTAGTCATCTTCTGGACTATTTAGTAAAACTTGGTATTTTAGTCTACAGGTTTCCAAAGCATTACTAGAGAACAGTACTGTCAGAACCACTTACGGAAAATATGAAGTCATTATTCATGTTTTATTACTTTTGTAGCAAGAAGTGGCTAAGCAGAAAGGGACTGCCATATTTTATAGATACCTTAAGGCCAGTACCTCTGAACAATGCAATTCCTAGAGTACTTGCAGGCAGATGAAAGCTGAGTCACTTTACTCATCCTGCCCAAGTCAGTCCCCAAGTCATTGTTTTGAATCATTTCCTCCATAACAAGGAAAGTGATTATGCTACAACAGAGTATCTCACAAGAGGAACAAGACTAGAAGGGAAGTTTCCCTTTCCACATAGCAGTCTTACTTGTGGAAACAGAAAACTAGGGAAGATGATAGAGCTGAATAGAGATTTAACTTCAGCATTTCTTTAGGAAACAGTAAGACCCTAAAAGACTATGACTTCCTGTGAAGTAACTCACTGAATGAGAAGTAATATTTTTAAAATGCATGAAGCTTTTAGGTTTTTAAAAACCCACGTGTTTATGTTTCATACTTCTCCTCACCCTTCCTCAAAAGGGTGTACAGAAAATAAATAGTGTTTAGCAGGTAATTTTTTTGCTTCATAAGCCAAAAAAGGATAAAATGATCAAAAGACTCCAGCTAATACAGTGACTAAACCAGCAACTAATGCAATTTACAAAGATTCTGCTTGCACAGGCATTTTAAACAAACATCAGCAAACTCCTCACTTTCTTAGGGGGTGAGTCTTCAAAGAGAGAAATACTTCCTTTGCCTGTCTGTGGAAACTATGCTTATTTCCCACAAGCTGAAACATGGCTCCAGCCTGGCTTTTTTCCACATTCTGCATTAGTAAAACTGATTTCTAGAGAAGTCAAACAGTGCAGTAGGCACAGAGATCACAGCAATCATAGTATTGTTTCAAGGTAAATAAGCTAAAGCTGTAAAACAACATTACCTGATGTGTACAGAAAACTAGCTTACCTTTATCTAAGGGTTTTTAACAGTTGTAATTAAAATACTGCCATCTCTTTTGAAGTCAAGTTGTTATAGTCAGACTGTTATGCCACTGGAGGATGTGTTATGGCCTGGAATCATTTATGACTACTTAATTATTTAGAGGACATAAATCCTACTCAAAAAAAAAAAAGGCCCAAGAATGAGGTTTCACTAGGATAATCATGGAGGCCTTGTTCAGCTTTGTGGTTTTATCCTATTCCTCTTCACCTTTTCCCCCACACATTGGTTACTTCAAATCTGAAATGCTGATGTGGTGATTCTAGCCTCCAAACAGAAAAATGAATCCACTTGGGCAACAAAATTAGCAGCTTTCCTCCCTGCCCTGCAGACAAGTTAGTGAGCTGAACTAGCTCACCCTAACATCAACTGAATATAAAAACTAGTGCAAGGTAAGATACAGATTCAAGGGATGCCACACAAGACAGACTGCCACCACTAATCTGCCTTGTAGTTTCATCCTAGATCAACAGGAATTTTGGACAAGTTACTTTTAAACACACACTTGTGAGCTTTTTCAAAACAACACTGAAAAGGGGAGTACTCAAGAAGCTGTCACACAAGTTCAAACAAATGGCAGAAGCAACAAGCACCAGGGCACATTTAGGTGCAGAATTCAACAGCCAAACAAACTTGAATTTCAAAAGGCTCACACTAAGTCAGCCACCTCAGCTCTGCAGCTGTTTCAGCATTTCTTGGCCTACCATGCCCTCCCATCCCAGTTGTTATAACTCACTCATGTCAAGTGTTAATTTGACTGACATATAAATCATTTTACTAATATAATTATTTACAAGAACAGAGTGTTCATTCAAAAGTGTAAGCACAGATGTAAATCTCCCCACATTTGTGACATATCTGCTTTCAAACTAAACCCTCAACCCTCAAGATTCTATTAATCTCAAAATCTATGCCTACTCACCTATATTGTAACTGCATTTTGAAAGACTGAAAGACTCTAATTTTTAGCAGATGAAGTCTAAGACCACAGGTAAAAGCATCACATGCAAATCAGCTTCAGTTTGCCTTTGCAGAAAGACATCTGCCATTTTTCACAAAAGACAGAGAGGTATCAGTAACTCAGTTTTACCATCAGTGTCAATAGCCAGAAACCTCAAAGGTCAAAGGGAGCAAGGCTTATCAAGTGAGTGATGCACTGGCTTTTACATACAGAGAATTGTGGAAAGATTTAGTACTAGAGTACATAACAAAATCCTTTCCTCCCCACAGAAAAACCCCGGAAGCGGAATCAAAGCACGAGAAGCATTGGGAGAGAATAATAGTTCACAGCTGATAAGGATAAAAGTAGAAATGATTTAAGAAGTGCAGTGCTAAAATGACAGAGATGGTGCTACAAAACATAACATTCATCTTTCCTCAGCCTGTCTAGTCAGAGTAATTGATGACACTGAGAGCTATGAAAAAGGATTGCTTACCCACACAGATCAGTTAAGAAAGGTCTTAGGCAGTGCTGCAAACACTGGGTTAGCAGGACACTCGGCTGCATCAAAATCAGGATTGCTTTTCTCCACCACTGTGCACATGAACACAGCTGTCTTCTCCAATTCTGCTGCAGTTACTTGGTTATTACAGAAAGTTAATAACAATGATATAACATTAACCTAGCCAGTTTTTCATAAAATTAAGGTGGATGTTACCTGTAGATGGAAGAATTTGGAACTTTAAAATCCATTGCCTTTCTAACTGCCATAAGACAAGAAAGGCATACACATGGTCTTTTAGATGAGTATTTCACTAAAACATTGAAGAGCTGCTCTCTCCACCTGTAGCAAGGTTAGGCACCACATTGGCAAACACCATCGTCACATTCAAGGTTTTCCTGTCTCCCCACATCCTTCACAAGCAACTGCATAATTGCAGACTAAAGCCAGGTCAGACGTTTTTTCTTATTCAGCTGACCTACTGCGTTCCATAAGGAGGAGGAATATAACCATCATACTGATCACTCATCCAGGACCATGCCTTCAAATAAGATTAGCAATCCTGAAAACATTTACAGTTTGCTGACAAGTCTCTAAGCCTCAGAAAAAGTCACAGGAGACTAAAGAGTGAGATTATCCCAAGTGCCTTACCTCTGTAAGCTACACTGCACTCCAGCTTCATTTTAGATGAATGTAGAATTAGAAGCTACTTATTAATTAATACTTCAGATATGTTTGAAGTAATCTTGGCATGGTATTTTCAGGACAACTTTCCCTTTCCTTAAGTGAACTTTCACAATGCTTTTCTGTGAAATATTACGGTTTTCACCTAAATTCTTCAAGCTTAATACAGTTTAGTGAGTGGGAGTAAATGGCTGATCACACTTTGTGCTACCACCTTGGACACCAGTCTACAGGCAACAAACTATCCATGGGTCACAATCTACGAATCTCTATTTTCTCTTCCTTGAGACGATAAGATCCATAGCAAATTAAATCCCAAAGTATGTCCAGTGCGGCAAATTAAACCCCAAAGTATGTCTGAGAGAAACTGTCACAAAGGCTTAGGTGTAACTGAAGCAGTTCAAGGAAAACATTATGGAAGGTCATTTTAGAGCTGTTAACTGACTGGAATTATAATCAAATACTTTACATCATCAGTGAGAGGGAAGGGAAATGCACAAATTCAGCTATCATTTGAACAAAAGAAGTCAGTATTTTTCAATCACACAAGGAAGATGCTCTAGAACAGAACATATCTGTAGGAAGGCTGGTGTTGTAACACATTCAAAGAATCTTCAATATGCTTTTCCCACAGCCTTGACTGTTGCTAACTAGTCAAGAGTGCTGTAATTTATTCTGCTCACACTCTTTGATATGCAGCTACTTATTTATCATCAAGATACAGTAGACAATGAAGAACCAGGACAGAACAGACTCAATAGCTCTTAGGGGCTAGAGCTGAGAAACACGTGGAACAACTACAGTTTAGTGGGCAGCACTGTGGAATCCCAATTATAGATGCTCAAACTCATGATTCCCACACAAGGCAAATGAAGAGGCGTTTTGCATAAGACTAAGACCTACCTAGCACCCCATCCCTACACACTCAGTTATGCATGTCAACACATTGAGTACATTGCCAAAAGATTCATTTTTATCATCTCCCATTGCCATTCTGAAACTGGTGTAAGATTGGTGCTATGGTCAAAGCTCAGACATACAGGCCCCTAACTAAAGGGTCTGGGCTGGTGTCTGCATCAAAAAAGAAAAGCTTTAAAAAAAACAAATGAAAAAACATGTATGTTTTTTAAGTGACCACTATAACTAAAACATGATTACAAAGCTAAGATACAGATACACACAAATTGCAAGATACAAGCTATAAAATTAAAGACTGCATGATGGTAACTGACAACTGTGCTTGACACAATGCTAGTCCTCGTAGACCATAAAGTAAACCCATGAGGAAAGCTCCGAACCAGTAGCATTGTGCCCATTTTAACTCCAGAAATATATATCCACCCCTTTATTTTCCAAAACTTGTGCTAAGTACACTGCTTTATAAAATGGAAAAGTGCAGTTTTCTAGGGTGTGCATCTGGAAGACAGTATTTTCTCATTTGATAGATTCCCTCTGTTTTTCTGAGAAATGAACCCAGAAACATATGAACAGCAGAACCATACCAAAGCACTTATAAGTTTTAAGTATGACTAATATCACTATTTCCATAGCTAAGAGTATGATTGCTTTTTCCTTCATACTCACTACCCAGCATGCTACCGCAGTATATGAAACACATGTGCTGTCCAGGGTAATTTACTGGTGGCATGGAGTTGGAATAATTGAGCAAGGGAAGAGCTAGTTTTGATGATACATTTTGGATCACATACAAGTGTTTTGCTTGAACTTGATCCGGCTCATTTTTCAAAGAAACAAGTCAAGAACACAGATTAAACTTTGTAAGTGAACATAGATTAAACTTTGTAAGTGAACTTGTGCATCTTGAGGTACATCATCATGAAATTATTAAAAAAAAAGGAAAAAAACAAAGCTAACTTTACTCATCTGAAATACTAATATAGCTGGGTGGCCTGCTAATGGAATATTGTGTCTATATTTGGTCATTGCTGCTAGAATCCTAAATTTGATAGAAAAATTAAAAATTATGCCAACAGGCCAAAAGACTTAGCAGGGTATAGTTTCAAATCTCATAAGCTGCATTTTCTTCCATAGAAGATTCCATGTGCACACTATGTGTAATACTTCTGTATTTGAACTAAACAAACTACAGGCATAAGTGAGCTTTATTTAACACCAGGGAGCTTAAAGAGAAGACAATAGATGAATACTGATACATTATAGGTAACTATAGCCCCTCCAAGGCTTTAGCAATCCTGTCAGTCTAATGAGACTGATAAGTACAGCAGCTGCATCAATGGGTATTTAATTTAGTAACTCTGTATTAACCATCTTCCCAAGGTATATTTAAATTTTAGAGGTTTTCATGAATGCCCTAAGCACCTGAGTACTGTTTCTCTCTCCAATCAGTATTTATTTCCCCACTACCAATGTTGGGCCATCTAAAAATTACTTCAATTTCTACAGAGATGTGAGCATATCTTCAAAAAAAAAAAAATCAAACAGCTGTAAATAAATTAAAAAAAAACCTACCCAGGTTAAGAAAGCAGTACACAAGTTTTTAAACTCTGGATCCTAGTGTCTCTCTTTATGGATTTTTTTTTTTTTTTTTATATGACAGAGCTGGAGCAGAATGCTTTTGCTTCCCCCTTATGGTAAGTTGAAGAGAACTCTCTAGGAGGAAAGATTTAAGCCAAAATATTTGGAGTATCCACATGAGAGGGAAACACAGATCACTGATCTCTTAGAGCTGAATACTGAAGACCTGTTGTACAGAAGGATCTTCATGTCACAGAATTTCAGAACCTGCTCATCACCCTGTCTTGGCCCCTTCCCCAGCAACCAAAACTAGAAAGATGGCTCAGGTATTATAGTGATGTCCAATATTAATATCTACTTATCCAGCAATAGACTATTCTTCAAGAAAGTGCTAGAGTAGGTACAAGACTCTGAAATTGTCCCAAAATTAAGAGTTTGTAGTTTTATTCAATACGGTGCCATTTTCTAAAATCACAGTATTTTGATACTTACGCTTTATTGTACAACTACAAGAAAAAACTCCTGTATTTACTAAAAATCTGATTTAGCAACAGCTTTAAGTTATATTGTGACAACATTTTTGAAATTTGAATCCTGACACATCATAGAAAATTTCCTTGTCTGTAGAAATTCAGTTCTAATAATTGACAAGTGCAGCCAAGTAAGTCATTCTTGCAACAGGCTGGCAGGAAAGATAGTGTTACACCCCTGCTACAATTTTATGCATCTGCAAATTATAGTAAACCAGAACTGGCTTATTTCAAACCGGGAATGGATTTTGTCCCTATGTTTTTAATATCAGAAGCATTCAAGTTATCACAGCATGAAATAACAGGTTTTTAATACTGCAGTGGATTTTACGCTGTGGAAATTGCTACATGATGCAGTGGTGACATTTTTATATAGAACACTCATAGGAAGGATTACACAAATCATGCATGTCAGCAAAATGGAAAGCATCTGTTTAGGCTGTTGCATGCTGCTAAGGCTCTCTTAACTGCCAGTTTGTGATATGGTACACAGCCCAGTTGGAGTCACAACAGCAAAACAGTGACAGATTTTCATGTCACTGCTTACTGCAGAAGTTGGGCAGCCTTCCGATGGTAGCTGCTAACATAAAAGCAAGATCAGATCACCTTCATTCTGCATGGAGAACAGGCAACTAATATGATGTCAAATGTTTCAAAGGACAGTATTGGAGCCTTATTTTTAGTTTTTATATAGAAACACATTGAGGCTTGATTAATGATTAAGGGATAAAAAAAGAATTTCCCCCAAACCACACTAAAAAAAAAAACCCCACACAACACACCAAAACCCCAGAAAGTACAGACACTTAACTACCGAAGCAGTATTACATGTAAGATCCATGTCTTTACAAAATCCATTTAAAGTTTTTTGGACTAAACGCCCTCCAAGAATACTTAAAAGCCTACATAATGCTCCAGAGTATTAGCTTTGCTTTTGGACCACCAGTTTAGCTGACACGGAAAAGACTAGCTGTATAAGACTTCACACATCTCGACACATTGTTCTATTTAAGTCAGCATTGACTTGCATCAAAAAAGTTGGCTTCAAATCAGCTGATTCAGATGATATCTTATGAATTAAGTAGTATTACTTTCAACAGAAGTCCACCCACTATTGGTCAAGCCAATCTTTTCTGGGACCATGAAGGGGAACACAAGGAAAAGAGCTGTGCCAACAGCAAAAAAATAAAAGGAAAAGCAAAGCATGACACAGAATCTACAGGAAGTTTACATATGAACAGATCCTCAATTAAATCTAAAGGGTGTTGACTACTCCTTTAAAACTTAAGCCAAAATCTCAAGTTCCGCAGTCCAGACATAGTTATACATTCTTGGAGTAATTTTTTTTTTTTAAAGCCACTTGACACTAATGTTTAGAGATAGATGAATGGAACTGTTATGGAAACCCAATCATAGCAATACTAGACTCTAAGTTTAGTTTCCTATTACTGTAAGAGACTCAGAACACACAGAGTGCTTTAAAAAGGTCCCTGAAACTGTTATAAATAAGTGTATGACTTAGGCCTGAAGGAAGAACAGCTGGAGAATTTAGGATCCTCCCATATTTTAACTCATGGTGATGTCATAATTTAGAGTTCTTGGAAACTGTCAATTCAACATTTAAGCCATATCAATAACAGTCATTAAATCTACTACACATCCCTATTGGCTTAAGCACCAGTTTGACTTTTATTAAGGGGAACGCACAACTCCTAATTAAAAGAAGTCACACAAGTATTCTCAGAACCTTTCAGATTACTTTAAGATATATACTTTGACACTTTAAAAGAACTCCTAAACATACTATCTCCTGTGCACTCTCTGCAAGCTTTATAGTACATTGGAAAAAGACTGCTCTGCCATTAAGTGTTTCACAGTGCAGATTTGAAGGGGCTCCTTTAGGGTTATGAAACAGCATTTCATTTCCATGTTAAAAAGTTGGCTTGGGAGGGCCTTCTAAGTTTTGAAGAGGAGGCACCTTATAGAATTGTATTATGAACAGGTAAGATCAGTCAAAGAAGGTTTAAGTTGAAGTATATTTCAGATTGCTTAATCTTCTCATTGTTATGCAAGTGTATTTCATAACCTTATTTGAGGAATCAAAGAACAGTTTTAATACTAACAATGGTCTCAGTCTGACAGCTAATGCTAACCCAAGTGCGCATCATGCCCTCCTTCAACACTCCAATTTATGTAACTCCACACCACTATGGGTCTAAAAATAAACCACACGGGAAAACAAGGTTTAGATGGACAAAAAGAGTAAGACCACATACTTGTTCTCCTTAATTGGCACCTGCTAGTTGTGGAGACAATACCATCCCAGAAACCATCATTAAGATTTTCTTATTTCTACAGGCAGCCTCCAGAGAAAGCCATGAGGGTAAATACACAGGGTTCCTGAGAAAGTGTTCCTGGCTTCATTTCTTGAGAAATCTTTTTTGCCTTTCCTCCCAGCCTTCAAAAGGAACAATTTGCCTCCAAGGCAATTCAAAAAACATTTTCAGCAGGGGTCTTAAAGATTTCTTTTCCAGAAATATGCAAGTTTGCTATTGTAATCATCATTAAAACAGTATATTAAAGCTGCTAATGTGCTGGCAGAAGAGTATGTAAGAAAAGAAGCCATTCATTAACAGTAACAACCTTTAAGCAGATTCAGAGATTATTGCTTGTAAAGGATTTAATATCCAAAGCTACAGAAATGGCCACAAGACTTAGAACTCTGGATTCTAGGAGGATACAGCTGATTAAAAACTATTTGTTAACAATCTTAATACCAGCATTCCTGTTAAACAGAACAGTCAACTTAAAACAAGAAATACCCAAAGCGGTGATCCTACAAGTGCAAAAGAACAAGTACAAACCTCAAGGAGACAGGAGTTCTGCAACAGCACTTCATTTCCCAAAATTAATTACCAACAAGGGCAGCAGAAAGGAGTTTATATTTACCCAGAAGTGTGCGTGACAGTTAACCATCATGGTCCTCTCAATAAGCTCATCAGGACACTCCAGAAGATGGTGCCCGGAGACCACACCAGCATTGTTAACCAGGACAGACACCTCGCCAACCTCCTTACGGACCCTCTCAGCTGTCAAGTAGACATTCTCTCTTTTGCCCACATCACAGGTGTATGTGTAAACCTGCAAGTTGCAATGGGGCAGCACATCTTTCTCTCCATCTGCAGCCACTAAAGAACACAGATAAAAGAACAGAAGGGGTGGGGGGGCAATAAGGTTCTTGCTCATATTTTGACATTCAAACAAGTAGCTCAAACAGAAATAGCAAATACAATTTCAAACCACCAAAACTTCTATTTACTTTGGTGTCATTGCAGTACACCAGGAGTCAGCTATTTACTATCGCTGCTACGTGTTTTAGGAAAAGCTGCAGGTTTTTAAGCCGCTGCTGGAGTCCGAGGCTCCGCGAAGCAGGTCTGCGCTCACCGCTGCCGGCACAGGGCCGGCTCCGGCTGGCAAAAGCACCGTCGGGGCGTCTGATACTCTGCGCCCGGCGGTCTCCAGCCTAGAGCCGCTCTCAGGGCCCGCCGCAGGTGAGCGCTGCTCCGGGCTGGACCCGCCGGGCGCGCAGCCCCGGCTCCCTCTGCCCCGGGCCGGGCAGGTGAGCGGCGGGGACAGCGCGGGGAGCCCCGCCGCTTACCTCCGGGGGCGGCGGCGGCCGCCTCCTCGGCCATCTCCCGGTAGATGTGCCGCACCATGCCCGCCGTCTCCTCGTTGCTCTGCGTGTTGATGTCCCACAGCACCAAAAGCGCCCGGCGCCGGGCAAACTCCAGGGCGAAGAGGCGGCCCAGGCCGCTGCCCGCCCCGGTGATCAGGCACACCTGCCCCGCCACACTTTTCTCTTTGGGCCGCACCAGCCACTTGGCCGCGGCCAGCACGAACGCCCACAGCACTCGGAAAGTCACCACGAAGAACTCCAGCAGGATGTTCATGCTGCCGGACCGCGGGGCCGGCGGCACGGAGCCTCCTCGCCGCCCGGCTCCCCGACCTGCAGCCGCGCTGCCCGGGACCGCCCGCCGCGGGCACCGAGGTCACGGGGGTCCCGCCGCCGAACTCCCCCGCTCCGTGCCGCTCGCCCTCGCAGCCCCACGCCCCGCCTCAGTCACACACGCCGAGGACGGAGCCCGGACACGGTGCTGCCTGCCTGCTCACCGCCTGCCTATCCCGCACCGTCCCGCCCGCGGCCCCGCTACTGGCAGTGAACATCTTGCTCACTCGGCCCCTCTATATAGGGCGGACCGAGAGGCCGAGCCCCTCCCCCGGGCCGGCCCATCCCGCCCCGCATTCCCGGGACCCCCCGCCCCCGTCCCGCTCCGCCCCGCCGCCGGGGGAGGTCCCCGACGGGAATGGGGACGGGACAGCCGGTGCTTCGCGCTGCTGGGGGCGGGCGTCCCGGCGGCTCCGGCCCGCCGCAGCCCGCCCCCGGACTACAAGTCCCGGGGTGCGCCGCGCCCCGCCGGAGCGCCATGTCGGGCGCGGTGCCGCAGCGCGGGTTAGAGGAACGCGCGCGGGCGCTCAAGGTTCGTGCTCGGGGCTGGAGACGCAGGGAAGCTGGAAGCCCACAGGAACCACTGGGTCACCGCAGGATGCACGATGCCCGCGTGCCTGAGGATCCTCTGCTGAGCTGCGAGAAACCGCTGAGGAAAACCCCCATGACTTCTTGGTCTGTCAGCCAAGTACAGAGGTCACTGATCTCTCACCCGCCACTGACTGAAATAGGAGCTCACAGGTGCCGGCACACGGAAAGTATTTTCTTCTGTGCGATAACAGCGGCCGCTCCCTGTATGTGGGCACCCTGCGGCCACCCGGCGCCGGAGCATCCCGCTCCTCCATTTGCCAGTTCCAGAGGATGAGGACCAGAGCGTGCCCTTGGGTGTGCAGGGCTCATCCCACTGCCTCTGCTCGCCTGCACCCGTGTCCCTTAAGTGCACGACGCTGCGCTTTCTTCCCTGTGTAGCCGCCAGTTGTCAGAAAAGTTGTTGGAACTTTGCGAACGCTGCCTCTCGGATTGAGCAGAAACTCGAGTTCAAAAGTTTCAGAAGAAAGTGCAGACAACTTCTTTCTTCAGTAGATATTGCAGGTGGTTATGCGTGCTGAATTTAATCCCCCCCTTATAATATTGCTAATAAGATCAAGTGATACAAACGTCTGCATTAGCACAAAATAACACTGTAGTAAAAAAATGAACATCGATACACCTGTAACTAGGATCCAAAGCACTCTCAATAACGTTCTCAGGCATCAGTGGTGTGCGACGCCTCTGCGTGCTGATAATTGGCAACAAATAAAGTCAGTAAACGCAGAGCTCGGCATTCCTTATTCCCCGCCCTGCTGTCTACACGTTTTTTTACACCGGACAGTCCTTTGCTGCTAAGAGTTGCACTAATTTCTCTTCTTCCCGTGCGTGTGTAATGATGTGCCGATGTCTGCCTGGGTGATTTTAGGCGCACGGGTAGGCGCGCACAGGCTGGGATTTACGAGCCGCAACCTTAAGCAGCCTTCCAGGCTGCTGTGCTGGGCAGCGTTGCTTCCCGAGCCGTCCTCCCTTCTCCACAGTGCAGTTATTGATTCCGTATGGCGAACCGAAAAGATGTCCAGCCTGACGAAAACCCATCCCGGCAGAAACGGAGCCCGTGGTTCCCATTTGCCCGTGCGTCCCGGTGAACGATCCTGCGGGCAGCATTCCCTCCTCAGCCTCCATTCCCGCCGCGGTACTGAGCGCGGGCGGGAGGTGGCGTCGCGCAGGCATGAAGGACGGGGTTTGAGGCTGAAATAGGGGAAATCCTGCCTCATACGAGACGGCTGGCAGCCCCACCACCCGCAGCTCGTTCTCAGCCTCCTGCGGGGAAAGCCGGGTCTGGTGGCGGAGCGGTTCCTGCCCGGCTCGGGACACAGCCGATCCCGGGACACAGCCCGTGCCCGGGACACCGCCGATCCCGGGACACAGACTGTGCTCGGGACACAGACAGTGTTTAAGACACAGCCCGTGCTCGGGACACAGCCGATCCCGGGACACAGCCCGTGCTCGGGACACCGCCGATCCCGGGACACAGCCCGTGCTCGGGACACAGACAGTGTTTAGGACACAGCCCGTGCCCGGGACACAGACAGTGCTCGGGACACTGCCGATCTCGGGACACAGCCCGTGCTCGGGACACTGCCGATCTCGGGACACAGCCGATCCCGGGACACAGCCCGTGTGCTCGGGACACAGCCGATCCCGGGACACAGCCTGTGCTCGGGACACAGACAGTGCTCGGGACACTGCCGGTGCCCGGGACACCGCCGATCCCGGGACACAGCCTGTGCTCGGGACACAGACAGTGCTCGGGACACTGCCGGTGCCCGGGACACCGCCGATCCCGGGACACAGCCCGTGCCCGGGACACCGCCGATCCCGGGACACAGCCTGTGCCCGGGACACCGCCGATCCCGGGACACAGCCCGTGCTCGGGACACCGCCGATCCCGGGACACAGCCCGTGCTCGGGACACCGCCGATCCCGGGACACCGCCGGCTCCAGCCCCGCTGGGCGGAAGCAGTTCCCAGACACTTTTACCTCAGGCACTCGCCGGACACCCCGGCGCTCGCACGGCGGTTAGGCACAACGGCGGACGTCCAAACCCGGGGTCCTGCCGGCGGGCAGGGCCTCGCCCGCGCGGGCGAATGAGCTAAGAGCGCGCCGCGCAGGCGCACGCCCCTCTCTTCCGGCGCTGACCATGGCGGACAAGGAGTGAGTCCCGTCCCGCCCGCCGCCATCCGCCGCCATCCGCGGCCGCCGCGCCGCCCGAGCCCTGCCCGCACCGCCCCCGGGGCCGCCGCGCCTCCGCCAGGGCTGGGAGCGGTGGGAGGGGAGGGACCGGCGCGGCGGAGATGGAGCCGCCACCGGCCCGGCCCTTCCGCAGGCGGCGGCTGCGGCCGCCGGCCCTTGGCGGGGTGGGGAGAGAGAGCGGGCCCCGAGCGCCGCCGTGGCCGGGGAATGTGGGGCCGGGGCGGCGAGTTCCTCTCGACTGGGCGAGCGGGCAGGGCTGTGTTGGGGCTGGAGCTGGGAGTGATTGTCCGCCGGGCTGGTGTGGGCGCTCGTCAGGGTGATTGTGGCTTCATTAACGCTGTTCTGACCAGTTTTGTCGTGTCTAAGAATTTAAAATCTCCGGGACAAGAGGGAACGGGGCACAAAGTGATGTTTAGGAAGCTCTGCCTGAAGTTGAGGAGGAGCTTCTTTCCGTACGGGTGACCACGCACTGGAACAGGCTGTCCAGAGAGGTTATGGAGTCTCCCTCGCTGGGGGTGTTCAGAACCATCCGGATGCAACCTGTGCCATGTGCTCTGGGACGATCCTGCTTGAGCAGGGAGGTGGGACCAGATGACCCACTGTGGTCCCTTCCAACATCACCCACTGTGTCACAGTCTGAGCAAGCTGAGAGCCCTGTCAGATAAATTCCACAGTACTTCCAAATAAGCTTTTCCTGTTCAAGCACCTCTTGAAATGCATATTGATCAAAGAGAAGTTACCTTGAAACGACTTTGTTTTCTTAGCAGTTGTGGCAGGGGAGGACAGTGTTTGTAGTTATGGTTGTGTGCAGCTCGGGTTGGTCTGTCAGGGTTTCTTGTCTGCTACCAAATGGGAATGGTGCAGGTTCTGAACCAGGAAATGACCCAGTTCAGTCCCAGGGAGGTGTCCTGGGATGCTCTTCCGGGGCTGGGAACAGTGAGGATGAGGAAGTTGCAGTGAAGTGGCTCAAGTAGCAAGGCTTGCACACATGTTATGTTTGAGGGTTTTGATGTTTGTCACATGTACTGTCACTGAGTTTCTTTCTACCAGCTAAAAGCTTTTCTTTCTGTTTTCATTTAGAGTAAAGAAGGTGCCCTCTGTGCCCGAGAGCCTGCTGAAGAAGCGGCAGGCCTACGCGGTCATGAAAGCCAAACGTCAGAAGAAGATTTTGGCTATAAAAAAGGTGAATATCCTCTGATCCCTTGACTCAGATTGCTTATCTGCTGCAGCTACTCTGATGCAGTACAGAAATTCACAGTATGTTGATATTTTCTTTAAATTTTGGACTAAAATTGGCTTTAGTGGCTGATAACAATGTTCTGGGCAGAGTTAAGAGTAAAGTGTACAGCTGTCTGTAATGTTGTATGGGGTAGGAGGTTATAGTGTTTGTAAGGGGGAGCTTGCTGTGTGATTAGAGAATCCTAGAAGTGTAGGGGGTTGGAAAGGGCCTTAAAGATCATCTAGCTCCAGCCCCTGTGCCAAAGATCCAATCACACCTGGCTTTGAACACGGTTAGGGTTGGCCCAGGAGACCCATTTGAGTGTCTCACTGTCATTTCTTCTTTATGTCTAAGCTAAATTTTCCGTCTTTCAATTTGTACCCGTTGTTGTTCATCACCACAGTGCTGATGAAGAGTCAGGAGTGGTGACACTGGTTGCTGTGTAAGAGCCTGCCCGGTTCTCTGGAGCATCACTGAGGGTTGTTCTGAGCTGTATGACACTCATCTGTGTTACTTGGGGGAAGTTCTAGAACATGGCATGTTACTTGAAGGTGATTTTCATGTGTTAAAAGGCAGTTTGTAACTTAAAGCCATTTCCAATTTATTGCAGTACCGCAAGGCACAAAGGAAGCTCATCTATGCAAGAGCCCAGGCTTACCACAAGGAGTACCGGCACATGTACAGGCAGGAGATCCGTATGGCCAGGATGGCCCGGAAAGCTGGCAATTACTACGTCCCAGCTGAGCCAAAACTGGCATTTGTGATCAGGATAAGAGGGTAAGGTTGTGTACAGATATAGGCAATTTTATGTTCAAAAGTACTGAAGTTGGCTTTCCTGTTATCTCTCTGTTTTGAGGGCTTAAATACATCAACAAGATAAGCTTTCTGCCAGTGGTTTGAGAAGTTGTTGGTAGATACTGTACATGCCCTTGAGGAGTGTTTAAGGGCTAAATAATTTTGCTGCCTACTGTCTTTAGGAATCCCTGATTTTTAAGAAGACAAGGCTAAAAATACATACAGACAATTATTCTTTCTCACCTTTAACTTGATAAAATTACATGCTCTATTTCCAAACATTCTGCTGAGCTGTTCTTCAGGTGTTTGTTTTGTTCTACTCTGGTAAAATGTTACAGAAAACTGAAAAATAGGTGTGATTGGAAGAATTATGTTCAGGACAGCGCAAGGCTAGTTCTAAATTGTTTCAGTATAATACTTGGTTATTTTCATGGAAATGGATGTTTTAACTTCATATACAAATATATAGCAATAGTAAGTTAATCTTACTGAAGCTTGCTTTGTGTAATTCATGAAATGTGTTTTCGTATGGGAGCAGTGCTATTGGGTTTGGGGGTTGTTTTTTAAACTGATACTTAGCTACCTGGGATGTCGATAATTCAGACTGTTCACTTTCTTCTCCAGTACCAATGGTGTCAGCCCTAAGGTTCGCAAGGTTCTGCAGCTTCTTCGCCTGCGGCAGATTTTTAACGGCACCTTTGTAAAACTCAACAAAGCCTCTATCAACATGTTGCGGATTGTTGAACCCTACATTGCCTGGGGGTGAGTGAAAGGCCCAAGGCCCAGTTGTACCTAATCAGGGTGCAAGTGTTGAGCAGGTTTTGCATTTTGCTGTGCTGGACTTGCAGGGGTTTTTTATCTTTTGTATGCTTTCCTGTCTTTGAATTAAAAACATGGTTAAGGCAGTGCTTTAAAGGTAATGGCTGCTAGGTATGATTACACTCTCATATTGGTATTCTTGGGAACTTGGTGTGAGATTTGCTTCTCTCTTGTTTTTGTGTTTACATGTGGGACATGCTGAAATGATCTTTAATTGTTTGGTGTGGAAGTCCAAATCCGGGATGTTAACGTTGCCCTGAAATGTAGCTGGCAAAGACTTAAAATTCTTTTTTTGAACGTGACTGTTCTGTTTCAGTTACCCCAACCTGAAGTCTGTGCATGAGCTGATCTACAAGCGAGGTTACGGCAAGATCAACAAGCAGCGCATTGCTCTGACTGACAACCGCCTGATCCAGAAACGCCTTGGTAAATTCTGCTGAGCAAAACGGGAAGCCAGCTGCTCGCCTTGGGGTGATCAGTGCTGAGCTGGGCAGCTGTCCTTACGTGTCACTGGAGTACACTGGTGTTTAGTTAGGATCTCTACTTCTGTCCTACTTGTTTTAAACAAAGTGAACTGGAAGCAACTTCCATCATAAAGTATTAAAATCAGGTGTAAAGAACCTAATTTTAGCCTTTTAAATTTGTAATGTTAAATGTAACCTCTTTGACCTTTATGGGGTCAGTAGGTCTTTTGAGTAAAGAAAAAGTGCTGTAGCATGAAAGAGTCATCACAGCTTTGAACTTCTAGACTTTAATATTAGATATTTTGTTTTTGACTTTTGTGATCTGGTAAACAGACTTTTTAAACTTGTTGAAAGAATAGGTAGTGATCATTGTATTCAGTAAAAGCAAAGCATGATGAACAGTTGGGATACAGGCTGCTCTGGGAAGCTGCCTTCTTTTGCAGTCATGCCAGAATGAGTGAAAGTGACCACTCAAGTCTCTACCTTTTTTTGGCACTTGATTTGCATTTTCTTTCAGATTAGTCTGACATGGATATTTCTTTTCCTGTGCTATGGATAAATATCTTAAAGATGCATGTGTTCTGTTGTAATCTCTTTTTACCACTGTGTTTTACAAGAGTTAACTTGTAACATATTGCTGAAGATGCTGGAAAAGCATTAAAGAAACATGCTGTAGCATTTATTCAGTGGCCTAATTTAATAGCTAGTGAGTTTCCCTGAGTTATACATTGCAGTGGTTTAGGTGTATTTAATCCAGCTTTTCTCCAAAGAACAGTGTTTTCCTAAGATTCAGTAAGTGTGGGTTGTTTTTTATTTTCCTCACTGCTGGCAGCAAATATTTAACAGTTGAAACTGATGCCTCTTGCCAAGTATGCCATCTAAATGTTGACTTGGCTGCAGCTAATCCATTTTAATTGGAAATGTCAGTCATTCAGTTTCACAACAAAGTGAGTGGTTTCTGACTTCCTGAAGTTTATCAAAATAAGTAGGCATGACAGTAACAATGTGATAATTTTTCGTTTGTTATTGACCAGTGCCTCTGAAGTCTTTCTGAAAACTGTGTCTGAATTTTAGGAAAGCTTGGCATCATCTGCATGGAAGATGTGATCCATGAAATTTACACTGTTGGCAAGAACTTCAAAGTTGTGAACAACTTCCTTTGGCCCTTCAAGTTATCCTCTCCTCGGGGTGGAATGAAGAAGAAAACAATCCACTTTGTGGAAGGTGGGGATGCTGGTAACAGAGAAGACCAGATCAACAGACTCATAAGGAGAATGAACTAATGGTGAGATACTGCCCAAGGCAATCAACTGCTCAGCTCTGCAGGCTGCTGTCATTATTTGTCAGACATTCACATTTAATAGATGGTCACTCATTCTTGGGTGGTACCCACAGTATAAAGCTACTTGAACAATATAGTGTTCTGGTTTTATTTTGGAAGTCCTACTAAAGCTTAATCAATTGGGAAGTTAAATTGTCAGTGTCACTGATATGTTTAGGAAATACAAGCATTACCAATAACTTGTTTTAAAGCCTTGTTTGGTTTTGTGTTGGGAAGGCTTGAGTTCTTGGCTAAAACTTTCAAGCCTCTTTAATAATCTGTTAATATTATTGAAGTCTTGTGATTGCAAGTACCATGTTTTTTCAGGTTTTCTATAAAAGCCTGATTAGGACTGGTCTAAAATTTCAGCTTGTTCAAGCTTCAATATTATTCATTTAAAGCTTTCATGTATAGTGACCAAGTTAGTAATTCTGAAAGACTGATTTGCCCATTTTAGTAGTCTGTCCTTTATAAATGAGAAGGTTTATTAACACTTACAGTGATTTAACAGTGACAGCTGAGTCCTAAAGGTAGGACCTACTCCAAACAATGTCTTATCTGTTGTTGTCACTCTCCTGTTCTTGCTTTGGTGAGAAGTGTGCCATTCAAAGCCAACACATTTTTCAGAGTTCTTGTACTTGCTTTGCTTTTTAGACACTAAACTACTAAGTGTTACCCATATCTTAGTTTCAGTCAAATATCTTTTTGGTTTGACAGGTATGCTGGAATTTAAGAAAACTTCTTTGTCTTAGGGTGTTTGGAAAGGCTATCAAACAAAAACGTAATTTTCCCCAAACTTATTCCTCCAAAGTCAAACTTGTTATTTTGGTTGGTTTGTTGGGATTTGTTTGTTTGGCTTAGGGTTTTTGTTCGGTTGTTTTTTGTAGGGTTCTGTTTTTCTTTTAGATCAGATATGCAGTTTACTTACAAATTTCTAGCTTCAGAGGATTGGTTCATAAAAAAAGGGTAGTGTTGTAACTTTACAGTTTTAAACAGGTGCAGTTGCATTTGGATGATTCAGAAATTTTCTAATATTCGGAAGTTAAAGTTTCTGAAGGGAAGGAAGTTATATGTTGTTTTGTTTTGCTGTTTTGGTTTTCTTTCCCTCAAGTCTTTTAAAAATACTTCTACAGCCAAGGCACAGCAAATTGAGCTCATTGGAGTCTGCTTTCTGTCCAAGGAGCTAAAGGAGATCTAGGATATACTTTCCATTTGATTGACAGCATTAATTCTTGAAGCTTTTTTTGTAGGCTGCTGATTTCCTCAGTTCAAGCTCCTTGCATGTTGTGCTGTTACCTCCCCTGTGTGAAGTCAGCAGAGTTTTAAAGCATCACTGACATGGCATGTGGAAATTGCAACTTGAGGAAAATAGTTCCTTACGGGGGACAGTGTTCTTGAAAAGCCTTTAGCTCAACTATGGAAATATATTGGTAACTGAGGAGCAGAATTGCTGTAATGTTTGGTGCCTGGGCTGATGCTATGTTACTCCCAGTACTATTCTTGTAGAAATTTTGCTGCTGGTGGCAGAAACTTGGGAAGTTGAGTATTGGCAAATGTGTCCTTGAAGTTTGTGCATAGCCAAGGCTGAGGAGGACTGTGTGCTCCTGTCTGATTTCTGAGCATGATGCTGTTTTTAATGGAAACACTGCAGCTTTTCTGTCAGTGTGGATCTTTTCTCCTCTATCTTCTCTGGTAAAGGAAAGACAGATGTATACTTGGTAGTGTTGTTTTCAGGAGCCTTCCTAGAGATCGGAAGTTTCTAGTTCACTATTGCAGTTGTTATAAATGCCTGGGATGGTTGGTGTATTGGCAGAGAAACAAGGGATATTCATTCATCTAATTGCTCATATGTTTCACTGGACTTTTAGCTCAGCATCCCATATAATTGGCATACATTAGAGCTTTACTTCATCTTTTAATTTTGAAAACGACCTTGCAGTTTCTTTTTTTTATGCTTATAAGCAGTTGTTATGCTTTTCCTGTAAACTAAATCTTAAGATAACTGATTGTTCTTGTCTCTTCAACTTTCTGCTGTTGTGAATAGAGCGCATGTTTAAAATTCAAGTAACCTAGATGTAGGAAATAGAAGAATGTTGTAGTTTGTACCGAGGTTGTAGATTCTGCTGAGGGCAAACTAGAGTAGTAGGTTCAGGTGACATACTGCAGTACTCTCCAGGTAATGTCATTATGAAGGGCTGTGTATCTGAAGAAGAGTATTCCTCTTTCCTATAAGTAGTTCGCTTCCTGCTGTTTGTCTTCATTTCTTATTCTATTTGTCACTTATTTCTTAAGTGATAAGTCTCAAGTGAATGAAAAATAGACTTCCTTCATATAGACTGGGAGGAAAGAGCATAGTACTTGAAAGCAAATGTTGACAATCAATATTGGCAACATACCGAATTTCATCAAATTTTCAAGCAAACTTTACAGAAACTGGACCCAAGTCATCTTTTTTGCTTTCATTTTTGTATGTGAACAGTCTGAAATGTGCCAAAAATGAGAGTGCAGCAAAAGTTAGAATGTGCACAATGTCTTGGCATGTCTTTAAATATCAAGTATACCTATCAGTGGTTCAAGGCAGAAATGTTTATCCTGTTAGGTCTGGTACTCAAAATCTGTTTTCAGTGAAGAGATGTTAATGTAGAAATTAGTTACCGTGTGTGAGACTACTGCAGTCTTAAATAATGTATTACTTTTTCATGTGGCTAGAGTTGTTTCAGTTCTACACGTGCCTAATTGTACCTTTTTCTTCTTTGCCTTGCAGGTGCCCAGCTGCAATATTTCAAGGTCTGGTCTATTATTAAAACAATCTTGCACAAAACAGTCTGTTGTCTCAATTGGTCTCTTCTTGTGATCCTCTTCTGAAGTGGCAGCGTTTGTCAGATTCAGTTTGGAGTCATGTGTTTCAAAGAGCCATAGTTTGAATTAGCAGTAGATGTATGTATGTAGATGCTGCTTAACCTTCATTTGGAGGAAGAAAATTTGGAAGGATTTGTGCAGGTAACAGATGAGATTTTGAGTTGCAACAATAGATGACAAACTGAGCTGTGTGCTGTTGTTGAGTGGGCAGGGTTCCTGCTTAGTTGTAGTGCCCCAGAAAGCTGTGTGAAAATCTTTTTATGTAAAGAAGCAGCAAGTGTAAATCTGTTCTTAACATCTTAAGATCAGATAATCATACAGTGGCCTATGTTGGAAGGGATGTGGAAGAAAAAATTAATTCCATTGCCCCTACCATGAACACCTTTCACTAAACCAGGTTTTTCAGAGCTCCGTCCAACCTGGCCTTGAGCACTTCCAGGAATGGGGCATCCACAGCTTCTCTGGCCAACCTGTTCCAGTGCCTCACCATCCTCACAGTAAAGAATTTCCTCCTAAAATCTACTCTCAATTTGAAGACATTGCCCCTTGTCCTGTCCCTACATACCCTGGTTAAAACCTTCCTCTCCATCTTTTTTGTAGGCTCCCTTCAGGTACTGAAAGGCCACAATTAGGTCGCCCTAAAGTCTTCTCTTGTCCAGGCTGAATAATTCTGATTCTTTTAGCCTGTCCTCATGGGAGAGGTGCTCCATCCCACTAATCTTCCTAATGACCCTCCTCTGGGCTTTCTTCAATCAGTTGATGTCCTTGCAGTGCTGGGGACCACTGAGCTGGATAATTACTTCCAGCTTTGAACATCTTCAGTTATTTTTTACCAAGGAAACATAAAATACTTAATAAAATAATAATATTTTTCACATTCAATGTAATCACTCAGTTTATTGACATAATGTGTTTGCAGTGTTAGACTGCAGATACTATAAAGTGGAAGAGCAGAGTATTCATGAGCATATGAACAGTTGCTGATAAATGTGTAGGTGTAGCAGAGAACAGATTAGAAAGCCAGGGACTGGTAAAACACGTAACTGCATTCAGACTGATTTCTCATCTTGCAAGCACTTTACTGAGGAGTCTTAGCTTGCTGAGGCATTTGGTGCAACAGATCAACAAGTTGTGTCTGCTCTGACTGAAATACTTTTTTCAGGTCAGGTACAGGCAAGCTATATTAAAACTGCCAGTGAAGGAACTCCATATAAAATTCACTGTCACTGATTTTTGTGACAATTTCTGCAAGAGCTTATTTCTGCACTTCAGTGTAAAGTAAACCTAACAACAATGCTAGTTTATTAAAGTTTCTCAGAAGCTAGTTTTTAAATAGCATGGAAATTTATGATGGCAGCTTAACTAAAAATAGTTGAGTGCTTTTGTTTGTGAATGCGTTTGGACATTGGCAAAAGAGCTGAGTGTCAGTCACTGTCAGTGTTTCCAGCTACTTGAACAACAGAGTTCTAAAACCAGAACTAATAATTCCCCTATTGTGAGCCAAGCTCCAAAATGTAGTAACACAGCTGCTTGTGCCTAAATACAAAAGTACCAGCACCTTAGTCCATTTAAGCTAACTGCACTAAATCAGAAAAATTTAGCATTTCCTTACAGATATTCAGTGCAAGTAATGGGACTACATGCTTGAAGAGGTTTAATGAGTCAATGAGTTAGAAATCATAAAAGTATTTCATTAGGCATTTTCATAAAATGAGTGATAAGCTATTTTACAAGGAAGAAAAGCATTGTTGTAAAGTTGCTGGATGAAGGGAAAAAATATGGTGGAAATTACAATAATCACTTTGCATAATTAATGGAATTGATTTTGTAAGAGTACAGTCTTACTTCAGTTTAGAATTGCACCAAGCAGCAATGAATTTTGCATGTTGAGGGGGGATGTACCCAAGAAAAGTCAGTTGACCTTTCTATCTCTGTTCATTTGTTTCAGTTGGTGGTGTGTTCACTACTTCCCTACAGCATTTTCACTTATTTTCCTCTGACTCACACACGTGTTCTAGTATCTTAACTCATTTTGCGCATTTTGCAAGCATAATAAAGCCATACAAATGGATCACAGACATTGTGTGATATGTATAGAGCAGAAAATATTAGCTCATTTAATTAATCAGTTCTGTAGGACCTTGCTTATCTGATAAGAGTGCTCTATAGGTCCCAGATTTTGTTTAAAGGAGTACATTGTAAAGCATTAGTGAGGAGAAAGTTAATTTGGTTTTCATGGTACTTAAGCAACTCATTTTTCTTGCCTGCCTCTGAAATCTTCTTTCAGGTAACAGCTGCAAAACATTAGTACATAGTGTGGAAATTAATACTAAAGTGTAGCTGTGTTTGAGGCAGTAATTTGGTGTAATTGGTCATCTTTTATGGGATAGCTTTCAGGATTTTTGGTGTTGCTTTTCAGGCATGTTCCATAGTAGGTGTTTACAGAAACAGCTCACAATCTGATAGCTAAGGTCAGGATTTGCACTAGAAATGTGGCACAGTCTACTTACTTAATGCATGCATTTTGGAGCATTTACGAGGCAATTTAAGTTTAAAATGTAGCAGACAAAGACAATCCCTAAAGAAAAAATAATTCAGATTCTTTGTCAACATTCTATGATAAAGTTCAGGTTCTTGGAAACATGTTGTTACTCTTTCACTGTCTATAACTGCCAGCTGCTGACACATTCTGAAATAAAGTTTCTGTGGACTCCTCTCCCCTTTCAGAATGACCAACATCTTCCTGTTAGTTCCTCAGAACTGAAGCCAGAAGCTTTACCTAATAGCTATTGGAGAAGCAACAGGAGACTGAAATGCTAACAACTCACAAATTTTTCAGGCATGTTAAGGTTTATACGCTTTACAGTTAATTGATACGCCTTTCTTTGCTGGTGTCCAGCTCATACAGGCTGTTTCACTATCACCAAGTGTAAAGTCATACATCTGGAAACGGAATGGGAGCCCATCCCAAGGATCAGTGTTTCGAGAGAAAGTTCGGAGACATGATGGATAGTCAGCTGAATGTAAGCCCCCACTTGGCCAAATGCAATTCTTGGATGCATTAAAAAGAGAATATCAAATGGTGTGGGGGAGGCAATACTACTTTTGTTCCAGTAGTGCTTACACTAGTGCCAAATGCAGTCTCCAGTTCTTGTGCCAAAAATCAAGCACATGCCTTGTAATACTTGCAGCCCTTACTTTAAAGGCAGACATGGTTACAAAATGAGTATCTACCTATAATTGCCTCCATGAAGAAAAGTAGTTTGATAATGGAGAATTCTTTGATCTAACAAAGCTATAATAGGATCAAATGTCTTGAAATTGAATCCAGATAAATGTTGTGCTTTAAGCAAACAATTTTAATGGAACATAATTAGATGCTGGAACACTTAACCAGTGGTGTGCCAGATTCTTTGTTAGTGGTCATTTCTAAATAGAAGCTTTTGGTTTTTCTTTCTTTAAAGCATATGCTATATTTCTGAGATTTGTTGAGGGCAGTCCTGGTGCCTCTTTCTCAGCAGAAGTTACTAAATGCAGGCCCTTCAGGTACTTGAGAGATACAAGTTAGACCCTTGTATTAAGGTGTCTGGCCACCCAGAGTGACAATCAGAATGGTGATGGTGAGTGTTACATGCTTCATAAGGGAACTGGGACTACAAAGTCCAAGCGTAGTGCACAAAGGGAATGAATCACCTAAACCTCAGCATAAGCAGGGCTCAGGAGAGAGATGGTAGAACTTGTATACCTCTATGGGCTTTGCTGCTTCTGTCTGTTTGGAATCCAGATCTGGCAGCTCTCCTAAGAACTGGAACCCATGTGCTGCTTTGAGAATTGAGTAGCGCTTTCTGTTCATGTTGAGTCCTCAGCAAGCAGAATGGTGTTCCTGCTTCATCCAACCAAGCAAACCATCTAAGGTTTGCTTATACTTAGGCAATGGGTTTGTTCAAACCATTCCTCCCATGTCCCATCTTCCAGAAGATTGTCCTTTCCACAGAACTGTAGGTGAGAAAATCTCAGCATGTTGCTCCTTATTGAAGCTGCACCAAAAGTCTAAGGCAGGCAGAGGATCAAAATTTTAGTTTAGACTAGGAAACAGACAGCTACAGATCTGAAAACAGTCAAGTTTAGAATAGAACAAAATCTTAATCTCCCAAATCCCAGGCAAAATGTTCTGCTTAACTAGTTTTGTCAGGTCTAAATTGTAGTGAGAATTTCTTTGTCTTCCTGGATCTTTTGCATGATTATGTCCAGGTCTCTTCTATAATGTTTCCATTCTTGGCATACTTGATTCTTTCTAAAAGCATTTGTACTACACCAGACTATTCCAGGCATTTTAGATCCCTAAAATATGCAGGTTTAGATGTAAGTAAGCTTTTACATATTGCAGTTTTTCATGAGTGAAAAGCCTGAAAAAGTACTGTGCTCATGAAGTGCAAGTGCTAAGAACTAGGATGTTCAGAAACAATTTTCTACATGTAGTTTTTTAGTCAGTCTGTAGATGATCACACCAGCCATTTCTAGCCTAAGTGGTGAATACTAAGTACTTGTGATCTTGGCCATCTTGCAAATAAGAGCAAATTTTTGGAGTCCCGAGCTGTAAATAATATTCCCTGATTTATTTTTCTAAAGATAAAAAATATCTGTTTTTGCATGTTTTTTCAGTCTGAATACTGCAAAGTATTTCTTCATATAAAATATTAATTGCAGAAAATTTTTCACAATGAAATAAGTAGGTACTTGGAGGAAAACAATGAAAAATAAGGGCATGTGCAATCATAGGGCCATGGGGTGTATATGGGGAGGAAGTCACATAAACTTATGTCTATGGTAGAGGAGGAAAAGGGAGCAGAGGGAGGTGTAAGCAGCAGTGTAACTCTTCACTTGTTTAGCACTGTTTTGGCAGTCCAGAGGGGCTGTAAATCCAGTTTAACTAGCCAACATGCCACATGCTTTACATGCTTCCTATCCTGAGTTGCTCTGGCAGTCAGAAGCGTGTTGTACAACATAACCACTCCTTGGAGTCTGCCTGGGCTGTTGGATGTCTCCTGGTGAGTGTGTGCTGCCCAGGCCCTGCAGCACTGCCATGGAGCTCTACCCATGGCACATTTCCACTCTTTCTGCGCTTTGTTAGGAGCTGTGCAAGGATTACCTCACTGACATATCTGATGGCAGCTGTTATCCACAATATTATGCTCTTTATTGCACTATAAAATCCAGCTGAAGATTTCAAGTCCTGATCATTCCAAATATCTCATGAATAGAATAACACAGTAGTACCTCATCATTTCAGCTCAATGCATGTTTAATTTTTTGATACTAATACTTTATTTCACATGTCATTATAACAAGGCCTCCAAGATAAAAAGAAATAAGATACAATGAGCCAAGACAAGTAGGAAAATGGGATTCAAGGAAGGCTCTAGGCACACTTGGTTTAAGATTGAAAAAAGATAGACTTCATCTTCTTTTGCTAGATAATATTTAACAACAGACCTGTAAGAGAACATGTTTAACTAGTAATATTGGCCTTTTTTGTGTCAATCCTAATTTTCTAATTTTAAGTACTCTTTTTTAACCTGAACTTCTTTTTTAACCTTAACTCTTTTTTCCCTCCTAGTTCTGAAATACAGTAGGTGAGGCTTTTCTTTCTACCAATGGTCTCCTAATATACACTTACACACATAATTTGTGGGAGAAGCCATCAGAATTGAAAGTGCATAATCACAAAATCATAGAATAGTATCCTGAGTTGGAAGGGAACGGCAAGGATCACAAAGTCTGACTCCTGGCCCTGCACAGCACCATCCCCCAGAATCACCATGTGCCTGAGAGCACTGCCCAAACACTTCCTGAACTCTGCCAGGCTGCTGCTGTGACCACTTCCCTGGGTGTGGATATTCTCAGTTCAGTCAGAGAGAAAAAGAGAAGGTTTTCTAACCAGGCGAGAGCCTGGGAGACAGTTGGGAAAGAATGTAAATAATTCTCTAATCTCTCTTGTTGTTCACATTGTTTATAGATATGTTCTGCCACCGTGCATCATTCACTGCACACCAATGGTGTGAGATGTTTTCACCCTAAGACCAATGAAATTAGTCTGCACGATGTTCTCTATAAATAGAGTGGTGCATTTGAAATAAATCAGAGTTCATTCTCTAGCCTTTGACTTGGAGTCTTCTCATTACCGTCCTGCTCTACAGCGACACCTGGGGAGCCTCTTCCAGTGTCCAACCACCCTCTGGATGAAGAACCTTTCCTAATGTCCAACCTAAACCTCCCCTGATACAGCTCCAGGCCATTCCCTTGGGTCCTGCCACTGGTCGCCACAGAGAAGAGATCAGTGTCTGCCCCTCCTCCCTCATGAGGGAGTTGTAACTGCAGTGAGGTTGTCTGTGTATATTCAATAATTTTCTGACTGAGATGGGTTCAAATTCACATGTATAATTCTCCAGCAAAAATTACCCACACTTTTGACAAATTGAGTTTTTCTGAGTAATGGCTATGCTTTCTTCTGAAGTCAGCATTACATATGGTTTGAATTATCCTACTGGCTTGAGTATCTTTTGGTCTATAGACATCTATCATGGATGTTAAATAAATTTAGACTTGATCTAAATACAGAGATTCCTTGCCCTGCCAAAGTGTGCTTTACTCTGGACAGGCACAGTAAGAGAATTGTAGGAGACAATTTTGGCTTCTGTAGTCCTGCAGGACTGAGCTTGTAATAATACCTTAAGTACGAGTTTGGGTACCTATCTGCAAAGGGAGCTGTGTCCAGGTCTGAGCCAGGGGTTTTCAGCTGGAGTGAGAGTTGGTCTGGACCAGCAGATGGGAAATATTCCTGCACTACTCCCTCTTAGCTCTACTCTTTTTCATTTGTTCAAATGAACAAGACCCTCTTTTGACCATCACTCACTACCTGATTTTTTAAACTTAATTTGCCTTAATTTCCTACAGGTTCCACCCTTGTGTTTTGTGAAAAGCTATGAAAAAAACTTTAAATTCTATCTCTTCCCTGACATATTGTTTTAAACCAAGCCCATTGATTCTTCCCTATACAGGTAATACTGATTAACAATTTGTTTTGTCAGAGTAACAAGCAAAGACCTAAGATAAATTTGCAGAGCTTTTGTTCAGGATGCTGTACTAGCACTTTCTGGAAGACTTGTTGTACTGAAGAATCTATAAACTAAAATAAGCAGTACTTGAAAATCAAGTGATAGCACATACATGTCATCTTTAAAATACAATCCTAGTGAATCATGTTATATTAAAAACATTGATATGCAGTTAGATTTAAATCCACTTTTTGCTAGATGCCTTGATTACTACTGGCTTTATTCACTCCCTTGTTACTTTCTTTTTTGCTTTCACAAAGCATGAATGATTCAGCAAAATAGGCTATTTCTGCCTCAGTTATACTTTTTCAGAATGCAAAATTTGTTTCTTGTGTCTAGTTTCTTCTCATGTTTTCAATCTGAGTCTTCCTGAACCAAAATTTTACAATGGGAATGAACTTCTCCTAACTTTTGTTCAGATGCTGAACTTTTGAAGTGAATATATATTTTTTTTTCAATGTTAAGCAAACCAAATAAATATATTTAGTTTTTCTTCCTTTTTAAAATGTGATTTTTTTAAAACAGTATAGATAAAGGTGAGTGGGTAACAGTTGTCCTACTTGGGAAATGGACAGAAATTTGTAGGCAAAGTCCATGTATCCCTGAAGAAAATTAGGTCATTTCTCTGTCTGGGAGTCAGAATAATTAAATTCTCCCTCCAAGGATTGTTTTTCCCAAGGACTCCTGTTACTTAGATATCTGCAATGTCTGCTCTTGAAGTGCTGAACTTAAACCTGTGTTTTTGTAGTGCAGAAGTGGTATGAGTTGCTTCTGGGTCTTTAAGACCTTCAGGACCCTATCGAGATGCAAAAGATGTCGGTGGTGACAGCTCTATCAGACAGAAAGGCTCCTGCAGTAACATGCTGTGGAAATGCTCCTCCTGGTAACACCCTTGTACAAAGTTACGCATTGCTGAGGGCTATTGCTCTAGTGTGTTGAAACAATTTTGTTTTAAGCAATTGTGCTTAAACTGGAGTCCAACAATACTACTATTTGTTACATGAAATTTCATTAGAATTGCATCCAGAGCAGGCCTCAGTTGGGAAGAGTCCAAAAGCTGCCCATTATCCATCTGGAGGCTTCACAAGTGAAGTACAGATCCTGTAATCAATTTATGTTTTGGGTGCTGATGAATATGAAGTATCAGAGCACATGTCAAGCTATAACCTCTGACAAAGGTTTGGTCACTTTCTGAAAGCTCACTTAGGAAAAACAGGGCTCTTTTGTGGGGTCTGCATTCTAGGAGTGACTGGGAAAGGCAGGGCATATGGTTTAGAAGAAAATAATAACCTAAGCATTAAAAATAGTTGTAGGTACACAACACCGCATACCTTTGGGTCGCTTACACAAAGACTGTAGGGACCTGGCCGGTGACTGTACTACAGTCAGTTTGTAAATGCATCTCTAGATGGAGCCAAAACAGATCTCATGCCTGAGTGTTGCAGACAGAGAAATTATTTTTTTCTACTGAAGGTTTGCAGCTATGAAAAAGCATTCAATTCCATAGCAAATCTTTGTATCCACCTGTAAATTACTGAAGTTTGTTACTGATTTTTTTTTAGGGTTTAAAGCGTAAAAAATTGCAGTGCTAGTGGTCTAAAAAATTTGTATATCAGTACATTTTACAACATATTAATGGCTAATGTAATGCCAGAATTCCTTATCTCACAGTCAATCTTCACCTGTGCATCCATTACATACATAAAATCAGTAGGAAAATCTTATGATGCATCCTGTAATATTTGCCTGCACATTAATGATTTTCTGAATTGTCAGCTTTGATAAGCACTAGTCACACATATTCCCTTTTGGTGCTGTGTTTATGGTGTGACATCTGTTTTGCCTGTCATTTACTAGCCCAGTGTTTCAGAAAATAATTTACCAGCTTTGTTATATGTGCAGGCTCAAGAATCTCAACACTGTTCTTGTCTGTGGTATCTATTGATAGGTTAGGACAGAACAATGCTTAAAACCCTCTTTTCCTTGAGAAGAGAAATTGCAGACTGCCAATATAACATTGAGGGAAAATAACCCTTGGCTGGTTTTGTATTTTATTATTGATTATTTTCATAATGTAGACCATATAATAATAAAGAAACTCTTTACAGTTGTGTTTCCTTTCATTTTTCCCTCATAAAAATATGAGGGAAAAATTAAGTTGTAGGAGAGTTGTAGGGGAGTCCCTACAACTTCATAAAAATGTATGATTTCACAGGCTCACAGTGGTAACTGATGTATGTGAAAGGGTAGGAAAGCACTTATGTTAAAACGACCAAATTAAAACCAGCTTGGTAGGTCCTTTTTGGCACAGAGCCTCCTCTATCCTACTGTCTCACTGGAACTAAAGGTAGCTGAGCTATGGGACATTGTCTGTTTGGTCCACATTGGATTAAATTAAGAGATAACTACAGCTCTCAAATATATAGCTTTTTGCAGCGTCTATGAAAAACTGCTTAGGCTGCATGATCTCAGGTTCATGAGATAATTGCAGCCTCACAGTTGCTTTCTTCCTTGGCAAAGAGATAAGATCCCAGCAGTTACTGTGCTCACAGGTGCTGCAGAATACCCAGAGAAGCAAATTCAGAACTTTGAGCTTTGCCTTGCATGGAATCCATCTCACACTAATTCTTGGAAGATTCAAGTACCTAACACAGAGTTGCTCAGTCAAAAGTCCTGCACACATCATTTTATTTCTGACTTCACTGCACAAGATAATTCCTCTTTTTAGAGAATATTACATGCTGATTGGCCCAGAAACTTTTTGCCCCTTATAGTGGAGGATCTTTGCTCATATAATGGGACTGACTGTTAAAAGAACTGCAAGCATGTCCATCTCTTTTCAGACTCAGTTTCAGGGCAGTAACTGCCTTTACTCAATGTGTCACTGATGAAAAGTGTCCATTAGACACAAAATTATGAGAACTTTGTCAAGGTAATAAACCCACAGTCTGTTACAGTGATTTATTCCTATCATAGTGACATGCAAAGTGAGAATGAGGTAGATCTGGTTAATGTAATGCAGAGTGGCTTTGCCATTATCTGCCGTTGAATATGGATAGCTATACTAGGTGATATGGCAACTCTAATTCTACCATGGCATTCCTTTATGATCCCTGGCAAAGCACTAAGAAGAGCCAGATAAACATTCACAGTGAAACGTCAAAGAGTAGAACTTTCATCTCAGAGCAACAATGAAATGTGATTTATGTGAACAGAAGAGTGTGCTCTGTAGTGACAAGGAGCTAACTTTAAAGTAAATGAGAACTTGGAAAACTAATAGAGATGCAAAATGAAAAAATATAGTTTGGAAGGAAGCTCTTGAAGTCAATCATCTGCTTAAAGTACAGTAACTTCAAAGTTAGATCAAGCTGTTGAAAGCACTGAGTTTTGAAATTCTCCTGGGATGGAAATGATACAACCCTTCTACATGATACCCAATTATTCTCACATAACTAATTTTCCCTCTTGCAATATGGCAGTTGCCTCTTCTTCCTTTGCTGTGCTGTGATGATGGAGTCTGTGTCCATTTCTCTAAGCTCTTTTTAAGTACCTTGAGTGTGCAATTCTCTTTCTTTTCCTTTAGTGTTTTCCACGAGTTGAACAGACCTAGTTCCTTCAGTCTCTGGTAATGTATGCCCATGGCATGCGGGTTGGAGCTAGATGATCTTCAAGGTTCTTTCGAGTCCAAACCATTCTGTGATTCTAGGATTCTATGATACTATGTTCCAGCTTCCTGAATTACCTTAGTAGCCCACTAGATTTCCTTTTGTGCTGGCATATCTATTGGAAGGTCCAAAACTGGGCACAGTACTCCAGATGTAACTTCATCAGTGCTAGGTAAAGAGAAATAACCTCTTTCTTCAGCCTACTTGCCATGCTCTGGCTAATACTGGTCAGTGTGCAGTCAGCCTTCATTGTTGCAGGGGCTCATGTCCATTGCCGCCGTGCCCACCTGAAGTCTGCCTGACCTCACCCGACCAGCTTCGGCACAGTCGACTGCGGGGGACACTCCCCTGTTCCTCAGGGAGGCTTGGGGAGCAGCTAGGACAGTCACCCGCCCTGCGACAGAGGAGAGGCGACATCTGTGGAGGACAAGAAGAGGCCAACTCAGGGCTGGGGTAACAGTCCAAGGTTTATTACGGGGCTCCTGGGAGCTCCGCACCTCAGGGAATCCAACAGCTGAGAGCACCCGAGCAGGGCCGTGCAACATGTTATAAACATGGGAGGGGAAAGGATCACCCACCAACCAATAGGGGGATTTGGGACAGTGGTAGCTGGGGAGACAGACGGACACAATCCCCCATGGGGAGGGCAGGGAAGAGGGACCCCTGGCCCTCGCCCAATCACTTGACGCCCTTAGTGGAAGGTTCTGGATAGGAGGGATGGGGAGTCAAGTGATGGACAAGGCACCAGGGAGGGGACAGGGGAATGACTAAGCACTTTTGGGGTGATGGGCATCAAGGGAGAAGGTGGGAAAACTTAGGGTAAAACCATTATAGGAAAAATGGGGGTAAAGGGGCAAACCATTACAGAATAGGTACAAATAGAAAAAACACAATACAATAGTCCATCAGGAATTACATCTTTTTAATAGACACACAACGTTCATCCTTTTTCTCGCCCACTAAGTGGGTCACCTGGTCACAGCAGGAGGTCAAGCAGGACCTGCCTTTCATACACAGATCCCATTCAGCCCCATAGACCTGTGTGTGTGATATAGCAGGTTGCTGACCATTTTCCCTTGGATTATGCAGGCATTTTTCTGCTCCCCTTTCCTGTCTTCCTGTTCAGAGGGCTGAGTACCCCGAGGACAACTGGACCTATTATTCCTCCATCCACAATGTGGGGCTTGGGATCTTTTCTCTCTTTACAAATGAACCCTATCTTCTCTTTACAAATGAACCCTATCTTCTGTTCATCCTCTCTGATGCTTACTGTATGCTCAGCTCCTCTGTTGTTCCTTCAACTTCTTGCTCACCTCATGACTTCCAGTAGCTGACAGTGCTGGAACGTGTGAAGCACATGACTGCAGACAGTCACCTCACACCCATAGCTCTGTTGCCTCCTGTTTTGAATTGTGTTGGTCCTTATAACACGAATGCATGCACTGGCTTGCCATTGTGTGTCAAAGGGACTTCAGAATTCTGCGCTGTGACATTCCTGCTCCTTTTCCCCATGTCTTCTCATGTCCCTCTAATCTGTTTGTAGCTCTTGTCTCTAGGCACAAACAGAGTTTGTGGAGGCAAGGCCACTGCTTTCAGAATTCCTGTGTTTTACTGCTGATATCTAAAGACAGTGTGTAACAGACAGGGATTCTGGGAGGAAAAAATGCCTCAGTTCATACTACCATGAAGAAATGAACTCCACTGCATTTAATGATTGCAACTGTGTGTTCCCTAATTTTCTATGCACCTGCCTGGACATCTCAGGCTATTACTTGCAAAAGCTTTGAGAACTTGCAGTAAGAGTAATGGAATCTGCATTTTTGCATATTAAGGGCTGCTCATTGCAAGTGCCTTGAACAAGCCAGATCCAGCATGCCTCAGATTAGGCAACCAAAATCAACAGGTATTTTGAAATGTTCCCTTCGTGTGGAACAGCCCCCCTTTTACAACAACGGTGAAATAATTCACATTGTGGAACACATGCATGTAATGAGAAAAACTCCTAAGAGAATTCATAGCTCTGTCTTCAAAACAATATGTATTAAATCATTTGGAGGGCCACACACTGAGTATCAAAGGGAAACCAGCACTGGATTATTGTTAATTAAGTGAGTATCGTTCATCTGTTGCACCAAAGGAAGCAGGAGTGCTGCCGAATAAAAAGCCTGTGGCGACATAATGACACTACATCTTCGTCTAAGGGTCAGTGAAAGAAGAACATGACTTCCATGATGTAAATTCTAGTATTAGTACACTATGGAGAGTTTATGCTAGATGTAGGCTTCCCACCACAGTTAATCATAGGAAAGACTTTGCCTTTTTTGCTGAATGCACACCAACCCCAGGATGTTTTATACCACTTCCTCAATATACAGCACGACAACACTCTGCACTGTTGCTTTTTTAGAGTTACACCACTAATTGTTTAACAGCCTTCCCTCTCCACCACCACTTACCCACTCATTTTCCATCCTTTTTTCCACCCAATTAATGACCCTAATTGATCTCAGGACGATAATGACAGTGACAAGAGCGTAACTATTGAAAAGAAGCCAGTAAGATGATCAGGCTTGTCAGCTGGAAGAGATCCTGGCTTTCTGGGGGCTGGAATTTGTGATTTTGTGTCTGTGGAACTCGGTTACTTTTGTGAGGCTGAAAGCCTAAACTAGTATTTTCTGCCTTGCTGCCTATTTCTGAATGGCTACATTTTCATCATAGTCATCACCTTTTTCTAACTTGAGTGAATTTGAACCACCTATCCAGGATGAAAGATGGAAAAAGGAGGGAATTATGACAGTTAGCAAGCTATGACATATCCACTGAAACATCTTGACTACTAAAAAGCCAGCATCTCTTCCAGCAGATGATTCTGCTTCTGAGCCTTCATCTTCCACACAATATACACTGTCCTTGTGTATTTAAATGGTACTTAAGTCACTGTATGCATTTTCATTCTATTACCTTCATTCTTATGATGAAACCTGCTTTTCTCTCTGCTGACTTACTAGAAGCAATGATCCATTGAAGTCAGCCTTTTCTACTAGGAGAAAGCAGAATAAAATGTATCTGGAATAGAAGCCCAGTTTAGATTGTATGTTTTTATTTAATGGATTCATAACAGGCTCAAGACAGGAACTGAGTGAATTTACATGCTCATATCAGGTATCCAGCTATTGTAAGGAGTGCTACAAAGACTCATGAATCCAGGTTTCTTTTAGCAGTTAAAATCACAGTGCCAGCTCCCTGTCCTATGGGATAAAAGATTCACATAAATTTGCATATCTCTTTCTGAAATAGAGAAATACTTTATTTTGGGACACACAGGTACAAGTAGGAGAAATCACTTCCCATCATCTTTATACCACATGTTCCTGGAGAACTCAATATTTGTCATAATTTTTTTTTCACCTATCCATGTTTACAAAGGGGAAACATAATTAGAGGTTAGGATAAAAAAGGCTGTTAGAAAGCAAAACAATCCAGCAAAGAATTAGCAATTCTGCTGTATTTCTTGTTCCAAAAAAACAAATAACTATTCTTTACTGATGTTGCACCACAGGAAGGGTGCAAGAGCAACAACCCAGATCTTGGGCTGATGTCATTGTTTTCCATGACAATAGCTTCTTGAGGTAGCAGTCAGGTCTTATTGCAAGATCTCATCTATTACTGGTGAGAAAGAAAAGAGAACACCCACAGACACTCTCTTCTGGGAAGTGGGCAAAATGATGGTCTGGTTTTCTTCCAACAAATAAACTAACAGCAGCTAGATTTCAGTCTGCTGTAGAGATTTCTTACAGGCAGATTCTCCCTCAGTGGAATTGGGTTAACTCTTTTTGCTTGTTCAGTGTTTTCTTTTAAAAACTGCATCGCTTTACACAGGAAATGTTTGGTATTTATAAAATCCTTCCTAAAAATGAATGTTTTAAGGCTTTTTACCTACAGGATTCAAAAATATTTAAAGTAGTGTTCGATTCAAATGGAAGGTGAACAGTTCTTAAAAAAAAGGTTACAATTAAAACTTTTTTCCAATTAAATGATTTGAATTTAAAAGAAACCTGGACAACACTAATCTTGGACAGAGCACCCCTCTCAGGAATGCAAAAGCTGATGTCCTTCCCCACTGTCACATAGACCAAACCAAAGCAGTTCAGGATGGTTTGTCATGAGATCATCATCCAAATACACTTTCACTAAAGCTCCTCCATCTTGAGTATCCCCTCCCTCCTATTCTAAATTTGGGACTGAATATTTTGAAGTTTCTTTTTTTTCTACCTTTCCTTCTTTCACACATGCTTGTCTGTCTTTAGTGACATAATTCACAAGCCTTAAACAGAGCTTTGAAGAACAATGTATTGGTGTCTTTCTAAAGCACTTTCACTGTTTGTCATCCAACTAAATCTAAATGCTGTTGCCAGTTATTTATTTGTGAATAACTCAAACCAGAATGATTCAGCTTATACAGCTGGAACAGATTCAGGAAAACCAATAGGCTGAACTTGATCAGATTTTTATCAGTTAAAATGTATTGAGCTTTTTAAACATAAAAAAAATATTGCCTAATAAAGGTCAATGCAAAAGCCCACGCAATGACAAGAAAAAGTTATTTTTGGATACTAATGTATTGTCTATCAATTCTTTATTTTCCTTGTTTAGCAAAAACCAGAAGAGGCATGCCACAGCACTTATGCATGAAACTAGAGCTAGTGCTCTTTAAACAAAAGAATCAGCATGAGAGGTTTGAGCATGTTCTAAAACTAAAATCCTTAAAAATGTTGTTGGTGTCTTAAATATTTATTTTAAAGCTGAATCTAATTCTAGCCTTCAGAGACACGAGACTGTTTACCAAATAAGGCATCAGATTGCTTAGTTTCATTGAGATAAGCCATTTATTTCAATATTATTTAATGGTAATGCAATCAACCAAAACTTGACATATTTGGAACCAGCTGTTCTGAATTAGAGTCTGCAATTTTCCAGATTCCAGCAAGAAAGTTAGGAACAAAATTATGTTGTTTTGTTTCTTTTTTTTTCCTGTATTGTCTATTATGATTACAGACTAGCAACTATGTAAGTTTAAAAGCCACCAGATTTTAATAATGCCAAACCACTCAACCAGCAGCATTAAAAATAGCATTTTATGAATCAAGTTTGATCTATCAGTTGAAACCAAACTCTACAAAGATTCATCCAAATAATTATGGAATAGGCCTTTACAAGAATGAAATAAATTGGTTCTGCTGAAATGACCAAAAAAAGATCTAGGTGCCCAGGCCTTGGTAAAGGCTTTGGATATTTTAGCTATGGGATCAAGGAAAAGCTTTGCACCTTATCTCAGCTAACATGCTAAAGAGGCAAGTCTTTTCCTGGATAGTCAGGATTTTAAAAATAGTTTAGGGGTGATTATGCAATAGTGCTCAGATATTTGTATCCTAGAAATTCTAGGAAGGATTCCTAGAAAAAAAGTTCTTTGTCCTAGGGAACAGCTGAAGAGCCCAGTGCAGGGCAGAATGTTAAGTGCAACCAGCTGCAATCCCTGGTTCAGGGAGTTCTGCCACAGGCATCAGAACTGCTGGACTGATATTTCAAACAAAGTGAAGACATGGAGTAAACAGTCTAAGGGGCTGAAGGGAGTGCAGGAGAGGGGCAGCACTGACATCCTGGCTGATTGCTTCAATTCAGATTAAGCCTTAGGCACGTAGGATCAGAAGCAGCAATAAGGATAAATTATTTCTGCTCTCTGTTTGATAAAGATGGTCATGTCAAATGGAAAGAAAGTTTCTCAGGAAGGAGAATGTCCACAGGATCTGTAAGATGACCTGATCATGGTTCAGATTTCTTAGGAGACTGCAGGATGCTGCAGTTGACCAGCAGGATGAGGGGGAGTATGACTAGATAAATACCTGATATTTGGAAAAGCCAGAGAAAAATTATAAATAATTCAGCTACAGGAAACAGCAGTTCTACCTCTCTGAATGAAATATATGAGAAGGAATATAGTTTTATTGCAGTAATAGATTGATACCATGGGCCATACATTCAAATATATGTTACATGTTCAAGAGTTTTCTGAACCTGTGAAGGTTCACTCTGAGAAGTTGTAAATCCAAATCCCAAAAAAACATTAGTGGAAAACATTAAACTAAATATATTTGACTAGGACTGGAGCATAGACCAATGCAGCTATCTACATTTCAGTTGGTGATTTGGATTTTAGCTGTCAGAGAGAATTACTTAAATTCATTTAAATGCAAGAAAGAGTATGTCTTTCAGTTTTAATCATCAGTTTTGAGCCCCAGTTCAGCAACCCTATCCAAGTACTTGGATCCAGACAGACACCTTCTTCAACTAAAATTGTACAAGCCAACAAAATTTTTGGTAAGGCCACTGGAAACAGAGTCCTGACCAGATAAAGTTATGATGAACTGTCTCAAAACTAGTGGTTTTCTCATTTTATGTTAGCTAAACAGAAAAATTAATTTTTGAGGAAATACTCTAGGAAAACAGAATAGAGTTCATTTAGCACACAACATAATTGCACAATATCAAAACTGAAACGTCATGAAAACTTGTAGCAATCTAGTAAAGTGGAAAAAAAATCTTGTCAAAGACTTATATATATGAGTAACCTTCAGCATGTTAGAGAATGACCATATCCACCTGGAAGATTCACCCTCTTTGAAACCCAGCCAGATGAAAGTACATGAAAATCTTGAGATACTTGAGGCAGTTGACAAAATATTAAAACAATACAATACAGGTTTTTCAAATTATAAAATCCAGGCCGGGTTAGCCAGTCAATTCCCTTTATTGGCAAAATGTCCTAAGGGTAGCTTTGAAAATCATCCATAAGTATTCCATTTAGCTACATGGCAAGAGGAAAGAAAAATTCATAAAAAGAAAAAGAAAAAAATACCTCAGCAAAACCCCACAGCTTTAACAGCTTAGTCATGAGAATACTCTCTCAGAGAAGGACAGAAGGTTTATAGCCTGATTCTTGAACACATTTCTTTGCAATAATGAGATACAAAGAACAGATTTTATGGATATTTATATAGGAGTTGGCAAGGTATCACAGCATAATTTACGTATGATCAGCTTAATTTACATGGGTTTATCCGTTTCATTCACTTCCATGACCCATAGATGCTGACCTGAAGTGGAATAAATGTACTTTCTGACTTAGAACAACTATTCAAGAAGCAAAATGTAACTTCTGTGCTGGACAAGACCTAATGATTTAGTCATAACAATTTCCTCTTTTGATAGCTGTTGACATCTAGTATTTCAGGGAGAAGCAAAAGTTTATCTCCCCAGCAACAAATTATCTAACTATAGGCCTTTTTAGTCTGCACATTATCTAGTCATTTTAAAAATTCAACCTGTGCCTAAATTTGGGCTGTCCTTCAGATCACCATTCCACAATTTGGCATTTGATTTTGTACTATTGTCTTAAACAATTCTAGGTATTTTGTGGAGTCATCCCTTCTTCTAACTTTCACCATGATAATATTTCCATGTATGAAGATTGGATTAATTTACTATTTTTTCCTATTCTTTATGTATTGCATCTATGCTGCTTCCTGGGTTCTTTAATATACTAATTGTTTTGTTTCTTCAGAAATCCAATCACATTTCTAATTAATTCAGTAAAAATGCTTAGCAGGTTTAACGTCCCCTGATTGTTATGTAAACTTGTCTGAATTTTAAAAATGTAGAGCATCTGCAGCTCCTACAGACTTCTTCAGAAATCAGAAGAAGGCTTCATTTTTTCCTCCAAAGACTGATATCCACTGAGTGAAACTTGGCATATTTGTTTCCCCTCAACATGGCACTTTATGTTACTAGCATTACCTTCCTATACCAGCTAAATTTAGGGTGAAACCTTTGACAGTTCTTAAATGGTCTGAATTGATTTCAAGACAACTAGCACATTTTGTCAAGTTTCAGAGTTGGTTTGCATATTGTGACATTTTTCTGCAAATGCTTCAGGGTCTTCTATGAATTGAAAGAGATTAAGAAGTAAGTCACTAAAGAGAATATTTCTTACAAAGTTTTCAGATTAAATATGCCAATTTCTTGGCAATAAAATACTTAGATGGCATTAATGTTCTTTACTTAAGGACTAGTTTAGTTTCTGAGCAGCTGTTCACAGATAGGGAACATTTAACAATGGTATTCACTCATTGCTTTTCTACCCATCTCATCTGAAACACCACCCTGAACCACAAACAGCTACAATCCAATGGGTGTATCAATGCCAAAGTATATATCAAATTTAAACTCAGTTTCTTCAGATTTTTGGACCAATTGGTCCTGCACATGATTAACAAAATTCACAAGAGGTTTTGTCTGCTTGTTTTGTTTTAAATTGTCTGAACATTTGCATCTCTTGCTTTGGAGAACTGCACTGTTATCCTCACAATAGATTTGGATAAAACACTGGGAACAGGGGGAAGAAGGGAGCAGGGACAGAGCATGCCACCAGTAATTGGAAAGCATGGAGAAAGAAATTATCATCAATAATTAGAAATGAGATGCCACACAAAAACTACACACCAGAAATTGTCTTTTTGTGTGTTCAAAAAGATTGGCAAGCCATCCAAAGGCCTGGAAGCAAACCAGGAAATAACAGACTTCTGGCTGTGCACAATGTCAAGGATCACTTCACCAGGTTTCACTTAAGAATTTAGAGGAAGATTTGACACTCAACTTTAAAGCAATTGGTGACTTTTAAAGAGGACTAGGACACTACATGTTTCATGCCAGCATGCTGCCCTAGCACATGCCAACGGGTCTTAAATATTTTGATTCCCTCTCATCGAGTAGGAACTTCATGTCAAAAATATTATATAGTTACTTTATAAAAAAGTAGGCATCTACTTAGGATCAATTCTTAATATTCAAGTTAAGAATATCCACAAAAACTAGATTTAGGCACAGGATGTTGCTTGCTCTAATTGATGAAATGACAGACACATTTTCACAATTTGGTTTTAAGTTCTACAGGCAATTCAAGCAAGAAGATCCTTGTTACCCCTTAATTCAAATTATTATTTTTTTGTGAATATTCCTTCTGTGATGATTGAAGTTTTTACTTCTCATTTGAGATTCTAAGAATTCTTCCAGCATGGCTGCAAGGATTTTATTGCATTTTGCAACCAGCTGTGATCTGTAAATCTATTAGAAAGAGTGCCAAATGCCTATTGTTCAGTCCTTGAACAGCACAATTCTTACATTTTTTCTTTGTTTCCATTTTCAGTAATACTGTCATCTCCAGAGAAAACTTCATAAATACAATCTGTCCTATACAAATAAATTATGTTGAGTTGTGCTGGTTTCCCCAGATATCTTGGGTGTAAAAGGAGAAAATGAAATAAACCTACCTAGCAATTCTTCTCAGCAGAGTCTTAAAATACTCAAGGCAGAGACCATCTGCACATAGCCATAAATAGATGGAAGGAACATACTTCACCGGGAGCATTCTCTTACCATCTATGCCATCAGTGTGTAAGCCATAGTTGTGGCAGAGAGGCTCAAAGCTCCACGTTTGCTGCAGAACCACAAGTACTGGACTTTTTTTATGGGAGAAACGATGCCACCCAGTGGAAGTTGAAAATTATAGAACAAAAAGTGCTGAGGGGATAAAATATTTCCTTGGTATTTCAAATGAAGAAATGAAATCAATAAATTTATTTAGCTAAACGATTTACCATGAATAGATAGCAACACTATATGAAACTACTATGATATTCACAGCTGTTTTAACTGACACCAGACCAAAAAAAAAAAAAAAAACCCAAACAAAAAAACACCAAAAACAAACAAACAAAAAAACCAAAAGACATCTGACCAGACGTTTGATTGCAGCTCTGTCTGCCATGAGCAGACCTGTTGGAATATGGTGCAACATCTCCATTACCCTGGAGTTTCTCTTTCAAGAGAAATAAATCTCTGTGTGCCTGCGTGTAACCAGGGAAGAGAGAGAGACAGAGGACTGAGTAAGCCTGTTCATTGCGTAACTCAGAATGAACATGTTTAGGGCAAGTCTAGACCCAGAGAGACACAGGCACATCCAGGGCCACCAGAAATACCCAATATTTGCTAAAATATTGATATAAATAGTGTTATAAAATATATTTTACATAACTATAATTATTGATGTAAATCCACACAATATACATAAATACAAAATACCATAATATCAAATTATGGTATTTATGAATTGCTTATGTTAGAAGTGTTTTAAGGAAAAGTTATTAAGTACCATACAGCACAACAAAGTAATTTTTGGATTTCATTGGTCAGAAACTCTTAGTTCCCAGAATAATATTCTGAACAATGAATTATTGTTTACATATTATTCAATGTATTATTCAATTATTCTTTCCTGCTACTTTGCCCACAAGTCTTCTTCTTTTTTAATGTAATTGTTTTGTTTCTTTCCTCGTGCACATTTCTACTTCCTAATAAACCTGTTTCAGAATGTCTTCAAAGATATTCAGTGAAGCTTCATTTAAAGGATCTGTGTAATGGTAGTTAAGGGAAAGCCCCAAACCAGGAACTATTTATTACATCGTACATAATTGAGTACTTTACAAAATAGTTATTTCTCATTAGTATGATATGGGATTTTCTTTAGTTCCTTTAGAGGATGATTGATCCAATACTGAAGTTTGGTATTATGGTTCCAAATTAAACCTTAATATTGGAAAATGAAGTTACAGCAAAGCTGACAGATTGAAAGAGCCTACCTAATATGATGTTAAAGAGTAACTACCTAGAACCTTGAGGTAAAGAGGTCAAGCAAATGCTTTGAAAAAGTATGAAAATGTAGTTAAAATATTTTCTACAGACAAAATAAAGAGAATTAAGTTTGAAGCTTCTGTATTTTATTTTGCCCTGTCTCTATTGCTTTGTAGGCACTTATGATCACTTTGAAAAAGTCTACTTTGCCAAAGCACATAAAAAACCTGCCAACAGTTTCCATTTTATTTGGAGATACCTTCTTTCATTCATGAGTCACTGTATTGGGTCTGGCTGAAATGTTGCTAATTCGCTCCATAGAAGCTCTCACAATGCTGTGCTAGTATTGGTAGCTGGAAGGGTGTTCATAACAAATGTGTATTTATACATTTGAATTTTCTCCATATTAAATTGCATTCAAACTGAATTTCACAGTCTCAACTCTAATATATTTAAAGTTGCATAAAAATGTGTATGTTCACGGTACAATGCAAATATCCATTAAATGAATACACATATTATTATAACTAGGGAAACTATTAGAAAAAAAGGATGAAATTGTGTAAGAGATTGTACAAATCTTTTTGACAAATGTTGGTCATTGCAATTTTTACAGAATTCTGTTTTTAACAGAATTAAAGTAAGAAAGATTATTGAAAACATAAATACTATATGCATCTTTCTTATCAAGTTTGTGGCAGGATTCTTCTGCAAGTAGGTACAATCTAGAAATTGTGTGGATTTATTTTTCTTGCACCAATAGCTGCATTAAAATAAAAAGTCGTGAAATGAATGTACTGTGTAATAGCATCGTGCTTAAACATGAAATGCAAAGTTGTCTGCCTCTTTGGGTGTAGAGCTACGCTGCCTCCTCCAGTGCCCATGGTAAAGTAAGGAGTTCCTGTTTTCCTTCCTGGCTAGTGAAGGGATTTCACTCCTCTACTCCCGTGTCTCCCAGGTATGTGCTGAATCTGTAAGCTAGTTTTAAGTATGGTGCTAAATAAATTATCAGTGTTTAAGAAACTTCCCCAGAACTTTTGGAGATGCTATAAACGTATATCCATGCCATAAGGGAGAAATAATTGCTTGAACTTTCTCAGTTGCAATAAGCTAAACTTTATTTTTCTGGTGGAGTATGTAGGAGATGAAGTATTTTGCATGGTGGTCAGTATGTCTCCTTGCCTATATAAAGTTACAACCAATTTCCTAGTCAAATTCCAGGGTGGGAAATTGCAGTACAGTAAACTGCAGTGATTTCTGTATTGCTAAACAGCATGTTAAAGCCAAGACAAAGTTGACAGGATTTTCTACAGTATGTTTTGTATTATCAAAGAATGCACTGCCATGGCAATAACAAAATCTATTTTTGTAGGAACTCATCTTTCCTCTCAGCTATCCTATTGTGTTTTATACAGACTGTTTTCTCACCTTACCCTTTCCAAATTTTTTTTCAATCCTTAGGATGCAAATATGCAGTACAGCAAAAGAGATGGACTGGCATTCCTCTGACCTCAGTGAGCCTCTCTAGAGAAATAAACACAAGCTATTTGTTACTTCTCTCTGGAAGTCCTTACTTTCTTGAAGTAGCCTAATAACTAATATTCCCTTCCTATATAATAAAAGTTTATTCCCCTATATATACTACAAATTAGACACCTTTGGTTTTCCATCTGCCCTGCCACCATGCATGCCTCCAGTCCTCCTAATGCCCAGCTTCAAGGATTCTTTCAGTCCCACCTGCAGATCTATCACAGACACAGGCTCCCCCACAGAGAATAGTCTCTCTGAAAAAGTGATATGAGAGGACCAGGTTTTTAGTTTGATTGCTATTATGAAGAAAACATGTGGGCATTCTCTTTTTCACAATTATTCCCTTTCTACCAAAACCAGAATGGATGACTTGCATGGGCACCCACTTGTCAGTTATTACAAAGAACAGCTTTGAAGTGTAAACTGTTCTATTGTTTCAGTGGGTGGAAACAGAGACACCAAAGACGAAGTCAATATTAGATTACCTAATGTCTAAAACAAGCACATAAAAAGAAGAGGTTTTATGAAGACCATAAGAAAGCCTAACATTTGCCCCAGACCTGAAAGACACACAGAGGAAGGAATGTATAAAGGGATAGAAAGCCAGTGTGTCCTGTTTCAAAGGAACGGGTAATAGTGAACTCAGCCTTGAAAGAAAGCTAATGAATAGACAACTGAACAGTTGTTTGCCTGTAGGTTATCTACGCCCTGAACACTCCTGGTAGAAGAAATACAAAGGGTGAGAAGGGCTGAGCTCAACTATTTGGATTTTGTTGGGTAAATATTATAAGCACAACGCGGCTTCTTGTTATTGTGAGCACAGAAAGGAAGGAACTGAATCTCTTTGGACAGTGAATGGTAGCACCGATGGTACTGGAGAAGTTATTTCACTGCTGCTTGGAACACATAGGGTCACGTGAATATATCTGATCTGTTTTTAGAAAGCTAAGAATATTTCTGCCAAGTGGCAGAAAGAACAGCAAATTAAACCCAAAACCCTCTCCTTATAGTAAGATGCCAACTAGTCAAAGGAATATATTGTATGCCATGTTGGAAATGGTTGCAGAGCTCCAAATAGTCTTTCATCTGAGGCACAAGAGATGGGATGGGTTGACAGTTCTGGAGTCTGTGCAAAATTAGGTGTCGCAACGCTTTCTTCATTCTGCCTCATGTCAAAGGCTGAAGTATATTCTGCTTAAAATGTGTGTTAACAAACACATACAGAATATTAGAATCTGATCATAACAAAGATATTTGATGTAATAAAGAGTTTAACCAATTAATTTCTATTAAAATCTTACTATAAATTTAAAATCAGAGGGAGGTTTTTTTGAGAAAAAAGCACTCATGCAATGGGATGGCAATGTTAATATAGTAATGTGAAAACTTTAAAAATAGCAGGAAATGCAAGATACATTAGTAATATAAAATAACAGTCCTCTGAATTGATTTGCTGAAGTTCTAAAATGTCCTGGGACTATCGTGCCTTCATTTCATGCCCAGCACACTGTCCCTCTGACCAGAGTCACTGTGTGATCACTTCCCACCTTAATTTCATTAAAAAATGTAGAGTTAATACAAACTGGTAGGTTTCTGCCAAACTAACTTGTTTCTATCCCTCAGACAGTGATCAGGGAGTGCTCAAATAAGCAATTGGGTGGCAGAATGTGGCAAGCTTTAGCAGAGGAGGCAGCAAAACTGCAATTCAAGGTGGGTAATTAGCCAGCCCACACAGACCCTGTTTACTTTCTAAGGAGAAATTAATTAATGTGGAGAAATGGACTCAGAAAAACACAGCAATTGGATCTCATCACTAAGTTCTCCAGTGGAGTCACTGGAAAATTATGCAATATAAGAAGCTCAAAGGGATCCATGAAGACCAAATCCCTGCTCCTCAGAGAACTACCAAAAATTAAACAATGTCACAAAAAGCATTGATCAGACACTCCTTGAACTCTGACAAGTTTGGGGCTACGACCACTTCACCGAGGAGCCTGTTCCAGTGACCAACCCCCTTCTTGGTGAAGAAATCTTCCATCTGACTTTCCCTTGATGCATCTTCATTCCAATTCCATGTGCCACCAGAGACAGAAGATCAGCACCCCTCCTCCACTGCCTCCCTTGAGGAAGTTTTAGACTGTGAGAAGTTTCTTAAGTGACCCACACAGCAGGTCATAAAAGGACAAATTTAGCCATTTACCTTGTTTCACCCTCTGTGGTTTTAACACAGCACTCCTCCAGCTACTTTGAAATGAAAGCACACAAATTATATTCTTGATGCAGTCTTTTCAGTCAGATATCTATGACCAGAAATAAAACCTGATTTTTGTTCCCAAGATGCCCAAGATAAAAAAAATATATTTCAGATATGAAATTTAAAAAATAGAGATGTGCATAACTACTTAAATTTATTGCCTTTGTATTTTCCCAAAAGAACATGTAATATTTCCCCTTTGTGCAGACATATTGGGCTAGGGCTTCTCAAAATCCAGTCTTTCTCAGATTACTTTTAAATGTGTTGAGTGTTTTTTTGTCAAACCAATGCATATCAGTAAATCTAAAGGCAAGGAAAAAGTGGGAAGTATGCAAAGAATCAACTGTTCTTCCTCAAATTCACACCCAGAAAATCCTTGTTTACTTGCTTCCTGTTCTTTAGAAATAAAAGACTAGATATACATATCTGCTCCAAAGATGATGTGTGATAGTGCCAATAAATGCAGTAGACAGACAGAAACTGTTTCACAACATGCCATGTCAGCCCCTAACAGGCACCCAAATAGGTTCTTCCAAATTCCCGTGTTTGTTTACTTTGCTTGCCATCCAGCTAATATTTTTTCTTAATGTCTAATGTCATAAATTTTTTCAGTAATCAGATGATTTGTGGTTCGCAGTTACACAAGACTGACATTGATGGGTGATATAATTTTATATTTTTAAACATAGAAATTGATTCATGTGTATTAACTACTGAAGCAAAGAGGGTATTTTGACATATTTTAAATGAAAATAGAATCAAACTATCAATAAAGGTTTCCCTTTACAGCTGAAACTTTGCTGCTTGCCTCTGTACTCCCTGGATAAGTTGTTTATGTGCCAAAAAGTCACAAATGAAGCATGACTGAGTATATAATTGCTATGAATACACCATGGGTATGAATGACCTGTATTGACTCAGAACCCCACAATCTTTCCCATGAAAACTTTCTGTAATGATGAAGTGTCAGTACAGATTGTCATTAAAAGCATTCAAGAAAAGATTCAGAATAGTGGTACAGCAGTGCAATAATCCAGAATAAAATGTGTGTTTGCAAAGAATGTTTTTTGTGGTTTTAGCAAGGAACATTAAAAACCTGTCAAAACTAGTTAAAATAATATAATACTCCCCAGTTTTTCTTAAAAGGGAAAAGAAAAAAAAATTTTATACTGCTACACATCCTGAAATCTTCTGGGTATCAGTTGTGTTTCTTTATGAGTCAGAACTTGTCTGAGGCTGACTGGGCTTTATACTGTTTTTACTATAATGACAACATACTGTTCCAGCAAGAACACAGGATTCTTAAAGACAGGATTACTCAAGTTACATATTGGGGAAAGAATAGACCAGTACAGAAAATGGTGATATAGCAGCCATTAAGGTGATTTTACATCACCCTCAGACATTAAACAAATAGTTAGAACACTGGCATGTTAATGGAAAATTGTTTAAGTTAATAAAAAGAAAAGCTATTAAAAAACTCATAATGTCAAGAAATTCTTAAAGCTCTTAGTGATGGGAAGCAGAATCATCTGGTGGAATGCAAACAAATGTTTCTGTCAGCTATAAAGAGATCTGGTCTCCATTACCAGGGCTGTCATGACATCTTGTATTTGTGAGGTGGACTCTTGAAGAAGTCAGGTATCTTTGTCAATGTGTGCCTGCTTGAACTTGCAGGTACCACCTGGATCAACTCTATGCCTCTGCAGTGTCCATGCTGCTTTTGAGAGAAAGGAGTCTTGCATTTTTAATCACGTAACAGAAACTTGCCTCTTGCCCACATGCACAGTACCCTTGCAGCCAGATGAGTCAGATTAATTGGTTGGACGGTCTCTCATTTCACATTTCAAGTCTGCCTGCACTAATTGCAACACCTAAAGCAAAGGAAAGCTGTGAAGAGTGCAGATTTTGAGAATTCTCAGTTCTTTTAATGAGATGTGTATTTCATCACATTCTTTGAAAAGTCCTGTCATTATTTTCTTGAGGCTTAAAAACTTTACAGAGGAGACAAGAAGTGGTGACAGCAACATAGGCAGCACCTTCCTCAAGGTTTTAGTATGAATTGCGCTCTTCACTTGTTAGTTTTGAAAAATGTCTCTACAGAACAAATGTTATTTGTGATTTACTTTAGCCTGTGAGAATGTCTCTGAAAATGGGTAACTACACACATGGTATGTGTGCAAAAACCAAAGGTTCTGCCTCTTACCAATTCAACTCTATAACTGTATTTAAAAAAAAGAAAAAAGAAAAAGAACAAAGAAACCCCTAAACATAACAATGTTTTAAATCTAGAAAAGGTGCAGCCACGTATGAACTGATCCAAGAGAAACCCTGGCTTGGGAGAAAAGAAACAGAATAGTTCCCTATGTCATGGGCCACATAAACAGACTGATCCTAGAACCACACAATCATTATGCTGGAGGGAAATGAAATAGGGGGGGCGGGCTGCTGTGGCCAGAGCAAAGCTCTGCAGAGGGCTGCCAGCAGCTCACTGCTGCATCGTGTCCCTGTAACAGGACACCTCCTCCTGAGGGACGCAGTGCACAAAAACTACAGGAGTGCAGTGAAAGCCTCTTTAAATTTCTAGAAGTGCATCACAGCTTTTTGAAAAGGAGATGGTGTGGAGAAGTGAGAACTTGGAGAGAGTAATAAGCACATAACCCACTTCTGTACTGCCCTGGGCAGGAATGCTGAACCACAGCACAGGACAGTGAGAGTGCCCACCCAGCCCTCCCCTCACCCCTGAGCTGCCTCCCTCCCTGCAGTGCTGTGCAGCCTGATAATCTCAGAAAGCAGTGAAATCTGGCTGTAGCACAACAGAGCCTTCGTCCCTGTGTGCACTCAGGGACCAGCAGTACTGCAGAGAAGGCCAGACTGACACAACTGGAGACTAATTACAAGAGAAGATGCTCTCTGGCTTTTTAAAAATCCACTTATTTTGTGGGAAAGTATCAAGCTGTTTACACACCATAATAAAAAACTTATCTTTCAGAAGGAAATTAAACATCCTGGGTGCTAATTTGTTTTGTATATGATTCTGAGATGCAAAGGGCTATAAAGACAAAATTTAGAAAACTACCTTTAAATAGAAGAAGAAAGCATCATCCTTAATAATATTTCAATCAATTTAAATGTTAGTTAGCTTGAACTCATCACCTGTGCTCAGTCAACAGTTTTATGGTTCATTTTCCTGAAGATCCTGCTTCCTGTGAATACATACTGATTTCTTTCCCAAATGCCTTGTGTTCCAGTTGCACAGATGATATTCCTTGCTTGATGTGGCCTTTGTTGTGCAGTGTGCTCCATGCCACTGCCAAGCTTCACAGCCCTGTATTGGGCTGGGTTTCCAGTCACTTTGCCCTCTCATTGCAGTGTTCAGGGCCTCGTTCTCAGTGGTGAGATTCTGCCAGGCAGCTCTAGTACTTCTCACATGAAGTAAGGCCGTCACTGAATTTCCAAAACCACGTTTTGTTTATTTGTTTTGAGCTATCTGCCTAACCTTCAAGCTTAACCCATAATTCTTTCTGTATCTAGCATCCTCCCTCATGCCACCCCTAAGCTGGATCTTTAATGAGCCATTATACTGACCTGACGGCCCTCATGAATTATCACTTTGGGTCTGAGCATGCCTTTGGGACAGTCCATGAAGGATTTCATCCTGATGGAACTTTCTTATTCTTCATTTTCAAAAGCTGCAAGCCGAGATCAAGAACTGTTGTGGGATGCTGGGATGAAAGTGGGTCTGAAGTAAAGGTATCTAAGTGAAGGTTGAGTCTTGTCAGGCTGATGAGATCTGTTGATCTGAGAAAAAATAGTAGAGAACAGTTTACACAATTTTTAACAGGCCCATAATCTGATTTTTTCACTGTTTTCCCCATGCTCAAATATAAAAGAGATTTATAACATCTTATAGACGAAGTGTCTATAAGATGTTATAAATCCCACTGTCACAAAGCATTGCAGTATAAGATCTGAAATTTCAGCCACTATCTCTTAATTCATAACCTAGTAAAACATGTGGGAGTTTGTGTATGGTTATCTGACCTTAGTTTTTAACTTGCTGTGCATGCTATAGCAGCAACACTGCTTGTACTTGGGACATTGACAAGAATTCGAAAGAAAGAATAAAAAACAGGTTCTTATTATAAAATCTAATTACATCATTTCCTCAGATTATATTTCAACAAGATATTGTAAATTCCTTGTTTCCATATTTTTTTTTGTATTATGTCACTGTTATGCCTCTGACCCATGAAAAAATATTTTTCCATTAAACAGGATGTTAATTTTTCCTGGCTCCAGCAATTCCTAGGGCCCTTTAGAAGAAGTACCAGGTTCTCCTTGTTCCTTTTTTGAGTTCTAGCCTCAGAAGCTGTCTGCTGCAAGATCTTGTCCCTGTAAAAAGCTCCTATGTGACTCCAAGATTGTGAGAAAACAACAAACTCATACCTAGTTGTTTATGACTGTATTTGTTTACTTTTAACACCTCCATGAAAAAAGCAATTGGCTAAAAGTTGCTTTTAACAGAATTGTAAGCTCATCTTGTTACTTTAAAATTAAGTCAGCCAAAACCACATTGGCTCTCTGCTATGCTTTTTGCCCCAGGCAGCCGCACTTTGCTGACTTAAGGTGGACACTTACTAAGAAAATTCCTGCCACACAATTTTGCTTGCGCCAGAGAAGCTGTTAATTCTGTTGATTGCACATTCATCAAGGATGAGTGATTCAAACTTTTAGCAACTGCCCTGCCAGTCTCCTTAAACAGGAAAAAGCATTAGAAATACATGAATGTGACAAAAGGGAAAGTTACATGACCACCCTGGTGCTGGCTGCAACATGGAGTATTTAATTGAATTATCTGACCTGTGGAAGCCACTGAGCCTGCAGGGTGAGCACAGATTTGATACCCACAGTTAAGCAGGGTGAATACTTTCCTGTGTGGAAAGGTAACATCAACAGAATGTGACAGTGATAAGGTTCCACATGCTTTATTTGCTCTTTTTTTTGGCTTTAACTGGAAAGCCCAAGAAGTGCCTCGAAGGAAACAAAAGTACCAGAAACTACAGGGAGAGCAGAAAGGCCCCACTGCAATAGGAGAACTTGCTCCTGTTACAGCTTTTCCCTGCACCCTCCCTACATTCCCTTGCACCCCTGCCCTCTCTTGAAATTTTCAGGCACAAAGGGGTCCTGTGGTGTGTATGTGCATTCTGGGGGCAGTGAGAAAGGTTGGCTGTACCTTTCTGTGAGCTTAGGCTGGACAAAACATGGTAGAATGGATTTTGCAGGAGAGTTTCTGGGGAGTACTGGAAAATATGGGAAAGTAGATAAATAAGCAGGAAAATGGAAAGCAAACATATATAAGGGAAGAAATAAAACCATTAAATGCTTGGTAAGTTTCAAGCTTTCCCCTCTCCCTCCAAATAGTAATCAAATGTGATTTCAAACCAAAATTAATCATCCAAGTTAAAACACCACACAACCAGGGCATCCCACCTTTCCTCACCAGATTTTTATAGATGCTACATCTTCTAATTCTCTGCATTATTAATTTTATACCACAATCTGATTATGCACCTCCTGAAACCTAAAACCAATAAACACTATAAAAGTTGCTAGAAATTTTTGTAGCAGTTATACCTGGAAAAACATCCAAACTTCAGATGAAGTTGGGCAAGCAAATCTCTTGAAAAGTTTATAAATGGGGTTCTGCAATACTGAAAAACTGCATGGATGAAATTATGGAATGTAAAGCACAGTCCCTACGTGTTGCATCATTGTGGCAAGCAGGTAGTTCTTTATTTGGAAATTATTATGAAGGCCTGCCTTCCCATGTAAATGATCCTTACAAGTTCCTTTTGAACAATAATACATTTAGTATAAGAATTCAGACTCTGGAGTTACTGAACTTTATGAGGTTGGCTTGGTTTCACTGTGGAACTTTTAGCTTAGAGCATTTCAGAGTTCTGGCTTTGTAAACACATGTGAACAAACTTGCCAAAAATAGAAGTGAGATGCCCCTCTTTTTTTTTTTTTTTTTTTTTTTTTTTTTTAATTATTTTCAATCATTAAGTGTTTCAAGAATCTTCCTGCCATAGCAACAAAAGAAAAAGTCTTGCTTATTAGATTTTATATGTCACAGAGGGGAAATAAAGCCAAATAAGCATTATGCTGCACATCAAACCATGCACATGTCCAGCACATTAAATCGAGGGTAGGGGTGGGGGTCGGGGAAATCTAATAAAGCTGGATCCTGTCTCATGAAACAGAGAAGCAAAATTGTTGGAGATACTGCCCAGATATTCAGATTCAGCCATCCAAGGCTATCCCTGGGAGGCCTATGCAGTCAAACAGAATAGCTCTCCAGAATACCAGTGAGTAAGAAAAATGCTGCATGCACGAGGAAATAGGTGTTGCACGAAAGTCTGAATAAAAGGTGGGTTTATTCCCCTCAAGAAAAGTCTTCTATGAGTGTTTTTCCATAAATAAGAAGCTTATTCAGCAGCCTTTATGCCATTCTCACCAACTGCAATCTCACTGTGCAAACAGTACCATGTAAGCAGTATCACTTACATTATGTACTGAAACAAATGTGGGTGGACCCCCATGGTTTTGTCAGTCAGGCTTCACAAGAAGGCTGGGAAAAGCACTAGGCACAAAAAAATTGCAGAAAAATAACTTCTTCCCAAAGAGACTCTAAGAATTGCTACGGAATCTATTTAAATTCAAGGAAATAACAGGGTTAGAGGATTTTACCGTCAGTTTACAGTTTGCAATGTGCCTTAAAACTGCAAAAACCTTAGATTTATTTTTCCCACTGTAATTGTTGAGATTAATTTTCACTAATTACTAGCTTCTCTAGTCAGTTCCAGCAACATCATTGTAATCTTCTCATCAACATCATTGTAATCTTCTACTACTTCTTCAGTTAGCAACTAATTTCAGTTATAAAGAATCAGTTCCAGTTTTGAGAGGAACCTTACATAGCCATGAGTAGGAAGAATGAGATTTTATGAAAAAATGCATAAGAAGAAAGAAGAACCTTTCCCCATTTGCCCCCAGATCACAAGCTTTCTTTATTAAAACTAAGGATAATACCTATCATCAAACTTTCAGGTGAATAGCTAATAACTAGTATCTAACTGCTGAAATAAAGAATGCCTTCAGAAGCTGTATCTTAGTAATCTTCAGCTGAAGGAAAAAAAAGCCTTCAGTGTGAGACATTAAAGAGCATAAAAATCTCATGGCAAGTGAAATTAGGTCTGTATTATTGGGAAAATGAAGTAGGGGACTAATGACTGAGGACCAGATGTACTGAGAAATTAAGGATTCTCCATGAAGTCAGCATAAGCCTTAGTTGCTTAATATATTTTTAAATCAAGTCAAATCATTTTAATTATAAGAAACAGAAGCAATAGCATGTGGGAGGTGAAGAGCAACAACTTCCTTAGTAAATATAGATCTTTGTTACCAAAACTGTAAGAAAGCAGCATTAAACCTTCAATCATCTGAAATATAACACACTGACAACTTGCTATCTCTCCCAGTGGCTTAAGGATGGAGGTGGCATGCCTTTTTCCAGCTTTCAGAAATGCGTGGAACAGCTTTTTACAAAAGATGGATGTTCAGTACTTGGCAGGGTAAGACACATTTCTAGATGCTTGAGAAGCTTGACATTTCTAGTGAACATTGATGCCTTCTGTGCCTCAAGGGTTCTAAATCTAAAGTCATTCTAAGAATATGATTCTCATGTCCTGTGATCACCCACCATGGATTTAAAGGCTAATAAAGCATCTGTGTCTGGGTTCACAACTTAATGTTAACTTTATGTGGTTCGTGTCAATCTGTCAACATGCAGCAGCTAAAATTAAGGTTTCAGTTCTTTTGTATTACTGAAATGAGTAGAGAGAAATAGGATACACATGGGGACTTGACATGTAGGAGATCTTAAGTTAAACACCTAGTTCTAGAACCCACAGTAATTTTTTGGGTTGAAGAGTGATGAAAATGCAAGAAGGTGGCTACTTTGGTGTTTCTGTTCCAGTGTGCATTTTACTCTCTGTTTTTCCCAAATCATATATTGCATGCAAGGCTTAACTGAGTCAGAGCCAATACCAGTTTTCTTACAGTGCTGTGTTTCCCAGAACAGCACTGATAGCTGGTTGGGTAGTGGAGTATCAATTATGAGTGAAAGACTTTCACACCTATAGCCTATGAAAGATACTCCAAAGTCAAAGTATATGGTATAGTATAAAAATGTGTAAGAAATGAGTGCAAACAAGAGCAATTGTCTCAGGCCAGCCTCTCTTTGCCTCGTTGCAGGTCTGGTAAGAGGGAGAGCAATCATGGTGTCTCTTGGTGTGACTTTCATGAGGAGATGCTCACATTCCATTTCAGTTGTCTTTTAGCTGTCAGTAGTTCAGTTAATGCAAATTATCAAGTGAAGGGACTGACAGATTAAATGAAGAAGCTGGCTGTGGAAGAAATTCAACCTCCTATGGCAACTAAGGATGCAGCCAGCATTATTCAGTGTCAGAATATGTATGTTGTTACACATCAGGTCAAATTTCTGGCACAATTTGTGTGCACGGGTGGTTTGAGACATCAAAGGGAATTGCTGCAGATTTATTTCCACAGAAAATAGGGGGGTTTATCCTGCCAGTTCCACACTTGTCTGACTTTACTGACATATGCTGCCCAATTGTTAGCCACACATGTTGTAGACATGGGTGAGCTACTCCAAACCTTTATGAATCTTCCTAAAAACCTGCCAGACTGCCAAAATAAATAAATAAAAATAAATACATTAATAATACAAGTTTTCAAAGTAACAACAGCTATAAAATGGATCTAGTTTGTCCTGAATAAGTGACAGCAAGATTTTGCTTACAACTCAGCAGTGTACACCAAGCATTGAAGACTTGCAGACTCATTTTCAAGTTTGTCAGCAGTTACACACCTTTCATTGACTGCACTCACAACGTTTTGATAAGTAACAGCCTGACAGTGGGAGTAAAGGGTTTGCAATCTTATGAAAGTTAATTATTAATTACAAATTGAGACTTAGCTTGCACATTTTAGTTAACTCCTCTGTGGCTGCCTGTCATGACGATACAGCCCCAGGCTTTGCTTGTTTAGATCTAAGTAGATTTCAATAAACAGTAGATGGATGCTTTTAGGTGAAAAAGATGCCCATGAGCACCAAGCACTTAATAAACTTCAGGTGTTTCACAAACAATGTGTACAGATCACATTTCAGGGGTCAGAAGTAGCATAAATCCTGATGTTTTCAAACTTCTCCTTGGGAGATTGCAGTGGAATTACTCACATGAACATTTAACTGAGAACCAAATAACTGTGGAAGTCATGCTCCAGAGAGCATAAAGCATCAATAATAACTCAACCAGTTTTGACATGCCAGTCTGTCAGTCTGATGGTACTTTTTAAACTCTAATACATCTTTCAAGGGACAAACCACAAAGTTAAAATGTTTCACCTTGGAATGACATAGAGGAAAAACTTGGTCTTAATTTTTGTTTTTGTTTACTAAGATACAAAAGAACATTTTTCAAGTTACTTAGTGGTCTCTGATGAACATGGAAAAAAGTATTATAGATCTCAGTCCAAGCCCTTCTCAAGTTAATGACTTCTGTAACCGCACTGAACAAACAAAAAAAAAGACAAGAGTTGTGTTGCTTAGAATGTACATTTGGTTCAGATCAACCCTTTGGAATTCTTTGGAAAATTTATCAGCCTGATAATATGCCCATCTTTCAGCATGCTGGCAGAAAACAAGGGGAAATGATGGAGATTATTCTACTCCTTTATTGGGAAAAAAAGCAAGTTGAAAAAAGTTACTCATTCCTTCCTAACCAACTTTTTTTTCCTAGAGCCAAGTGAGTAAATAGAACCATAAAAAGATGACAAATTTTCAAGGACTGAGTAGTGCAAATGTGTAGACAATAAGCACACAGGTTGGTCACTGGCTTACCCATGGATATGTACAACCTGCAGAATTCAATACTCTCCTGGTACTGCCATTAAGTGGTTGGAACAATAGTTTTTGCACAGGCCTGAAATTTGTTTATGTATCCCATTTGTTGCAATTCCTGCAAGATTTCTCTCTGAATTTTACTTATACTCTCACACTAGATGGGCAGTCTTACATTCATGCTGTGAGGTCCATTTAACCCTGAGTTTGTTCATTGCACAGATTATGTGGTGCTGTTGCAGCTCCCTCACATTTTTGGCACTTGCCTGGGCTGATGCAGTGAATTCAGCTGCACTTTAAGGGCGGAATCACACTTCATCAATACCCATTTTTATGTTTGTTCATTTTATATACCATATGCAAAACCAGTGTGGCCCAACTGCCAGCACACAAGTCAGATCTGGGTAACCAGATGCTTCCCTCTGGTCTACTGCCATTTCTGCAGAGCAAGCAGAGGAGAGCTTTTTGGTTCCTTCACTCAAGCTGCCTCTTCCTGTGCTTGTGAGTATGTGTTGTGCTCCATGAATGAAGAAGGGGATGTGCTTTGAAATGCATCTCCTGCTGCATGTGAATGCAGGTCTGGCTTCAGAGCCAGGAGCTACTAAGGTACAGTGACTCACAAAGGTGTCCTCAAACCCAGGCTGTACCTTGTGTAGTACTTGGTGAGGGGAGCCATTGAATTCAGATCTACTCAATCTGGAAATGCTCAACCAACTCAGGCACTGACTTGGGAAACTGCATTTTATTTTATTGAAACAGAAATGCTCCCCAGTCACTACTAAAGAGACAGGCAGTCCTCTAAACTTTGACAAATCTCATCTGATAGCTTTAATTCCTCTTATTCGAGATCTGGTTGCCTTCTAACATCTTTTCCTTTACCAACGGTGTTGTTCTTACCTGTTAGTCTGCCAGTAACCTACAGGACTGCCTCTTCCAGAGGCACACACGTGTGGGCATTTTCTCTCCTGTATAGGTGTAGATCCAGTGTAACTTATCCAAAGATCCTGCACTTCCCACTACATTACCTCCACTCCTGCCTGCCTTGTCCCTTCTATACAGAAGAAGCAGAAGTCTCTCCCTTTCTTGCTTACAACCCTTTATTAACATTACCATTTTTCTTTTTTCTCCTTTGTCTACACCAAAAACACTCTGTGAAATCTGTCCCTTCCTTCTTCTTGAACTTCAGTATAAGGAAATTCCAGAAGGTTAGTACGTGCATTCCGTCCATACAGCAGGTACCTCACTACCTTTTTTTCATCCTTTTCTTCCCAGTCCTGCTATATCCTTTCATACCAGTTTTCTAGCCCTGTGTCTGGTGCTGGTCTTTGTCAGAGACAGCAGAGTGAACGACATTAATCATGGCTGATTCCTAGATGAGGCAATTCCGTGTTTCTTTTGAACATTTTTTTATTATTATTATTTATGGGAGCCTACATTTTTTTTCCAGTGGAGGTGTTCCTATATGGTGAGTTCAGAGTTACTGGTAACAGTTTTGCTATTTATAACTATAGATGTGGGTCCAGAATAAAAGAAGCTTGCAGAAAACTTGAAGACCAAAGCACAAAAACTATATTTGTTTTTGGGCCCAATCCTAGAGAAAGCTTCCATTAAGTTCACCTGCACAAGGAATGGAAGATTATCCCCAATGAAATTTTATAGGAAGTCTAACCCCACCCAAAAAAAGAAAGTGTTTCCAGTCTTTCTTTCCTATAATTATTTCTGTCTGTCCTCTAAAACATGTGTGTTTCTTATGACTACAGTATATTCCGTCTTACTTTAAACAGTGATAAGTATATTTATAGATCTGTGTAAAACAAAATATTACTAGCATGTCAGCATTTGGTTGATCTTCACATTCTTGGCTTCAGAATGATTTAAAATAAAGCATACACACAAAGCAGGGTTGTTTTTTTGGCTCTGGTTTCCTCATTTTTGCCCACAACAGACCTGGCAGATGTGGGATAGCTGGAATGTGCATATCTAACAATTCTCTTCTGTGCCATCATTTGAAGCTGTAGGAGTGCAGCTATTTGGCTGTAGCATGAAAAAGAGTGATGAATGTGATGAAATACAGATTTCATTTATAACCAGGGGATAAATACTGTTCAGGTCACGAAAACAGATTAGTGCTTGGGGACAAAAAGTTCATGAAGAACTCCTTTTTCGGGGTGGAGGTAGGGATACAAAACTGCAGCAATTAAACTGAAATGACTAGGTAGTTACTGAGAGTATATAAAAACAAATGCAAAACAGGAACTGCAAAAGAATAAAAGTTTGCTAATTGCTCTGGCCTTGGACAGCCTTGCTGGGGAGTCACAGATTTATTAATCATGATAAAAGATAAACTGGATTGCTTCACAGGAGATTTTATATTCATAGTTTTGTGGAGAAGTTTAAATTTGTTTCAGGGGCCTCATATCCAAGATAAACCCAAAACAGAAAAGAAATCAGATAGCTGTAAAAATGAGTTATGAGCTTTCTCAGATGACTATTAAGTCTTGATCAGTTTATAACAGATCAAAGAAAGTAGCTCCCAGTGGAGGCAGGACTGTTAGAGCAGAAATTTTGCTCTTATCAGAGCCAAATCCTTACCCTGAATTCAGACATAAATGCAAGCTTGAGAAATGAATCTGTTTTAAAAGATGACTGCTCACAAATATAAATTTCAGCAAAGGTGTTTCAAAGATTGGTTCGTGGCTTATAATGTCCTGCATCTGTGTGCTGGATTAACTTTAAAAAAATAAGGTTTAAAAGATACAGTCTAAATTAGGTTCCAAAACCCAGGAAAACTCCCAATTATTTTAGGAATAGGGGGGGTATTCTGAATTTTTCATGAAAGTGAGTTCATGGGAATTTTTCTTTGGGAAGAATATCAGTACTGAATAGAGAGATATGACAGGTCAGAAAGAAGCACACATTACTACTGAGATCAAAACTACTAAGGTTAAAAACAAACCTGATTTTCAGTTTGTGTCTTGCTGAGGTTTTTAAACAGCTCAATTATTTCTTCCAACAGATGTCTGTACAGTATTTTCCTTAGAGCAGGGCTCAGTGACTGGCAAGTCAGTGAAATTACAGCTATCCAAGTTCAGAAGCAGGGAAAGAGGAAATGTTTTCTGAAGAACTTTTACTGTATCCCATGTATTTCAAAAAGGGTGTGCCTGACTGGAAAATCTTTCATATGAGAGAACAACCTGATTGTGTGAGGTCCTTCTCACAGATGTCCAGGTGGGGAATAGGCTTGGTAGTTAATACTGGAATGATATGACCCAGTAAAACTGGGAGACAGAGATTTTCCTTCCACGCTGGAAAGTTTAAATATTGTTTTGCCTCTGGTCAAAAATTTAGTTGATCAGGGAGGGAAAGAGAACAAGCCTTCGCTGACTGTGGGTGTGTGAGGACAAGAAGAAGTGGAGGATTCAGCCTTTTCTGAAATTTCCTGCAGCTTTGGCCTGTATGTGTCTCTGGGGAGGGGTATTGCTTATCCCAGTCATAGTCAGAGCAGTCTAAGAGCCTCACCAGTCTCACTGGTCCTGTTCCCTGAGACAGCTCTTGTATCAGGGACAGGAGCCACAGGCTCTCACCATTCTGAGAGCTATTCCCTGTGTGCAGGGAATATTCTTAAAGGTCAGGTTCCATTAGTATTATGGTCCATTTTCACATCTCCAGAGACCATCCGAATGTACAGATGTGACTTATAAAAAGAAAGTTGTCCAAAGCAGGAAGACATGGAATCTTGCTCCTTGAATATATCATAAAGTACAAGGACATGACTCTGGGCTGAAGGAAATCTGTTCGCTCATAATTTCTCTACTGGCTTTGGTGGAGTTAGTCCCGGTTTTAATTGAGCAGTTCAGCATCTGGCAATGTTTGCAGAACTTGTCTAATCAGATCCATTTGTATTTGCTGTTTTCAGCAATTGAGACCTTAAACCATTTCACCACAGCCACCAGATTCAGGTTCCATAAGCAGGAATTGAAGATATCACTTGTTCTACAATGTCGCACATTCCCATGGGGAATGTCTTTCTGGGTTTTTTTCCAATTCCTTAAGCTATCCTATGACCTGTGCTCCATAGTCAAATAGTTTGACATGCATTTGTTGGATGACTCCTGAGCCTGAGATTTTTTAATCACCTAACGATGATGACTGTCCTCCTCCAAAACCACTTAAATGTAATCTGGTCCAATTGGTCGGCTTTGTCGGAGTGCTGAGCCAGCACATTGTTTGAGTGCCAAGAGTCAATGAAGCCAAAAAACAAGGGTCAAAAGTTGCTGTTAGTTGGCACATACCTCCAGCAGGCTTTATAGAATACCCCGATTAAAGTATCTGTTAAACCTTGACTGAATTTTTTTCCCCTTTATAGAGTTTCGTCAGATTTCATTTTTTACTCTCCACATGATTTTGTGAAGAGGTCTGTGACCAGAATGATGGAATAGCAACCTCAAGCAAAAAGCAGGATTTCTCCCATACCGGGGGGAATTGTGTTATTTTACATTATTCACTGGTCTGGTGACAGGGGCTTTCTCCTGCATTAGCCCAAGACCTTTAGCAAGGTCAGCTGGGAGTGCCGCAACCCCCGCTGAACCCTGGGAACTGCTGTTGCGCCGACTGCAAAGAGCCACCAGATGGTGCACGGAAATTATTAATAGACTTGTAGCTTTGTAGCACAGTTTGGGCTGGAAGGCACCTTGAAGATCGTCTATTTCCAACCCCCCCGTGGCTAGACAAAGTTGCTCAAGGCCCCATCCAACCTGGACTTGAATCATCATCAGAGGAAAAGTTTCCAGCTGGCCTTTTCCAGCCTTGGACACGGCTCAGCCACTACTTGGTGAAATTTCATCTCAGTTTTGGTGGAGACAGAAGTGAGCCCTGACTGAGGGAAAACTAGATGTGACTTTGTGGTTTTACATCAACCTAGCAGACTTGTAATGAAGCTAGGTTTGCTTTCAGGGGTTTTGATGAAAAATTTAGACCCTGACACAAGGAAGAGCAATTAACTTCAGTTTTTTGAGATTTAAATAGAGTTCATTGCCTGTTGAAGTGTGGAAAGTGGTGCAACAGAAGTACAGTCCAGCTGTGTTTGGTCATCTTTCAAAGCTCAAATCCAGAGTGAATCCAGGGTTAATTGATGGATGAACTTTTTGCATACAAATGGTGAAAAAACCTGCTGATTTTTCAGGTCTTGTGCAGTTTCTGCTTCCTTGGGCTTGATCTGGAAAAAATCTGGCAAACCCATTTTTTGTAGTTTGTGCTTGGCCCAAACACAAAAGTTTGGAGTGAAGTTTCAGTCCTTAAGTGTGAGTCCAACCTCTCATCTAGGCATTTGGCATTTGGCTTTTAGGTACTATTTGAACCTATAACTGATCCAAATATGATATAACACAGCTGACCACGTGCCATTCTGTCACAAGAGGAGGTAATCCAATGGTATGTATCTTCAGAGCCTTCCTGGTGAACCAGAACACCATTAAAAGTATCCCTGATAATGCCTGTGTCTCCAGAATAAATCTTAAATACCTTATGATTTACCTCGTGTGTTTTGCATTTGGAGGTTTTACCTGTGTGACTAACAAGGACTGCACTTCATTATGCATCCTTTGCTGGGGAATGTTTTCCTTGTGCACAGGGGACTCTGAAGTTCAGTATTATGAGAACTTGTTATTTCAGGAGAGGGAATCCACTTGTTGCTGGTGATCAAATCCTAACTTTCTAAATTTGTTGAACATAATTTAAAATCTTATACCTTTTGGAATTTGTAAGGTGCAGAGCCCTTTTTGGATATACAAAGAAGATGAATCCTTGTACAGATTATGGTCATTATCTTATCCAATGTGTGGAAAATTTGGCCTATTGTGAATGCTCCTTTATAGTGGATTTTAGAATAGCTACAGATAATACAATGACAGCAGCATTTACAGTGATAATGTTTCTCTATCCCAGAATGCAGAAACGAGAGGTGTAGCCTGAAAAAACCCACCCAGGACTGTCCACTCAGCCAAAACAGACATCTCTGATATGGAACAGAAACATGAGCTGTAGTGAGGATTAGACTAGCTATGGAAATCTTGTGTAATACAGGCTTTTACAGACAAAGGGTCAGAAAAAAAGACCATCACTGGAATGAACAAGAAACCTAGGGAGCATATGACTACCAAACCTTTAGGTGGGCAATTTCATTAAACTCTTTCTTTGCCCAATGGAAAAAGACAGAACCTGCATGGCTTTGGATTGCTCCCCACAGGGTCTGTACCTCTGCCTGAATCAGGTGCAACAATTTAAGTTTTGACTCTTTTTTTGGCACCCTAGTAAGGGTCCTTGGCTGTCATGGATACCTCCAGTGATGAACACTTCTATGTGTGGTGTGATGTAATAATAGGGAGTACAAGATATTTTCTTATGGGAAAAGTCTTCCTTCCTTTTCTTTAGAAAGAAAAAGTGTTAAATTACATTTAATTAGGATTTTTTTTTCCCTAGGATTTTGCAGGACAAGCGTTCATGAAGAAACCAACTAAAAATCCATCTCCTAGGAGAGTTTACTCCAAGCAAGAATATGTTTTTCCATCTTTCCTTTACTGGTTTATTCAGATACAAATTTGCCTGCTTCATTTGGAAAGAACTGTAGGGCAATCAGAAGCCCTTACAGCATAGCCTGGCCTTTTCCTCTACTGGTAATTTTACTGATTTATAGTCTTCCAATAACTAAACCCACTTTCCATGAACATTGAATGCAGTAGTATTAAAAACTCACATGTTGAGAAATCTGAGCATTATTTGAGTATGTATCCAACTTGTGATGTCTAAAGGATAAAGTTCAGCTGTCATAATTTCTATAGCAAATTGTGTATATAAAATTAATTACCCACTTCAGTAATTAAAAGAATAAGAAAACAAGGCATCTGCTTGTAATATTTCACATTTAGAAAGAAGAGATGAGATTTGTGGAATAAATTATTCCCTCAAAATAACGTCTCTAGCCCTAGTCTTTAGAAAGTTTCTGTCCACTTATATCTTTGAATTGGCTCAGCCCTGGGTAGAAACTCCAAAAATCCTGGATGCAAAGCTTCTCTTTGCATTGCTATTAGTGTCTGGCTTGTGTCCCACATTACAAAAACCTCAGTATGAAAGGCTTAGTTTTGCACCAGAACTGTATTTAAAAGGGTGAGATGAAAGGCACTTGAAAAATTACTTTTAGCTACATTACTTACTTGTGTCTTTAAGGAGAACCAGAAAGACAGAATCATGACAGACTAAGGCTACAAAGGTCATTACTAAATAAAGAACTAACAGGTGTTTTATCATGAAAATCCTTGTTTTCTTCTCTGGAAGTCAAGTTTTCATGGAGTGTCTTGGATCAAGATCAGTTTAACAGAAAAATTAAGTCACTGCAGCAATACAGCCAGAGAGGATTTTAGAATTGGCTCAAGCTATGCAAATTGTCAAGCATTAGGGTGTTTGGGTGGTTAGTAGTTTATAGTATCTGTCCCTGAATCTGCATGGGGAGCTTAGTCCCCCAAGGACTGCCTCTGCTCTACCTTTCAGTGGAGACCTGCCTAAATTCCCCAGCCCTTCTTGTCAGGTGTCTCCAAAGTGTGATGGATGCATATCCGTCTGGCCCCTGCCACAAAATTCTAGCTGTCAGAAGCATCACAGCTTTTTCCCTGTATGTCTGAACAGAGGGAGCATTCTGAGGGACTGGAATGGATATTAAGCTCTTGAGTGCTATCTTGAACGTGTATTAAGATACTGTATGAAATGCTGACTCCAAACAAAGGATTAACCACTTTACACCACTCTAAAATGTCAACACCATTATTTATTTTTCACTATCGAAGTGCAAATGGTCTCCCTGTAAAAGAAAGACTGATCTTACCATTATCATAAGGTAATCACTCTCACAGGGACCAGATCCCTTGGCTGCAGTTGCTGCCTCCCCGAGCTCAAGGACTGTGGTGATCTCAGTGTATCTGTACTTTTATGTTTGCTGCTTCTTCTGCATTGCTTAATAAGCAGCAGAGATACATTCCAAGACTTTTTTTCTATGCCACAAAACACATGTAAAGACTACAAGACAGATTCTCAGCTGCTATGTTACCTTACTGCAGAATACTGCAGTACCATGTTGTCACATTTCCTGAGGATACAGAGGGCTTACTGGAAATACTTTGCAGAAGAAAGGATTGTTTCCCTAAGCTTTTCTGTTTAAATCACTCAGCCACAAGAATCCTTTGACTGGACTATATTATCTTATAAAAAATATATATTCAAATAAAAAAATGCTATGTAATCCTATTAAAAGTTATCTTCTGTAGCTCCACCCAGCTGGGATATACAACCTCAGAGGAGCTCAGGAACTGCTGTCAGTGTGTACCAAACCCACAAATGAAGTAACTAAAAAAAAGAGAACTTGTGAAAATACACAAAGAATTGACCTAAGGTCACCTGCTTGTAGAGAAATATTCAAAACTACAAATTATTCTATGTCTTAAGAACCAGCTCACCTCCTGTTCTGGAATGAAGCAAAGCCACAAAAGCATCAGGATTGTGTTCATGTATTTTTGGCTTTAAAGAAGCTATTCCCACTCCCCAGTTTATGTAATCAGATAACTTCATATAGGATATCATGATTAATAAACTTGTGACTACTCGTGGTTATAAAGGAAAAATTCTGAAGAGCTTCTAAACAGAGAAATACTGTGCAAAGAAACTTCTCTGTCTACTCAATAATTATTTCTTGCCCAAGCAATACTGTGCCTCCCTGTAAATTTTTGGCCTGTTAGAACCACTGTAAGGTAATAAGAATGTATGAGCACTGTGCTTGCAGGATGGAGGGAGAATGTTTGTGCATGGTGTTAAAGAGCCACAATCTGTATGATCTGGCTGAAGAGCAATGGCCTTGTGAAGGCAGATGGTGCAGCCCTCCACATAATGTGAGAGAAAGAGCTGCAGAAGACAGCTGGCTCACATGGGAATGATCTTGTTAACAGGATGAAGAAAAAGTGATGCTATTCACAAAACCAAGAAATAGCAATGCCACTGAAGCAAAAGATGGGTATTCCTTCAAAGACCAGCGACACCAGTCTGAAAGATAAAGGACACTTGTGGGTGTTCTCCACACAAAAACGAAAGGAGCATCCAAGTGCTCAGTCTGCCTCCACTCCCCAGTGACTTGGTTAGCCACCAGACAGCATGGGGGGCTGCTGAGGCCGGTGACTTGTAGAGATTAAGTGAGCATACGTTTGTTCCTGCAAGTAGTTTTAGCTACATGGCTCTTTCCCATGTAATGATCTTGCTTATTTAGGATACAATATCTGCTAATGTTAAGAACTGTTGGCACACATAATTGCATTCAAAGCTAATATCATAACTTGGCATAATGCATGCATCTCTCTTCTTCATGGTCAAACATCTTTTATCACAGTTACTTTCAGAACTTTTGCCTATGCAACTGCAAAAATTACAGCCTGATTGTTTAATTTTTGCTGAATGCTAACCACAATCGTTTCACTAAAAGACATGCACATTTTGTGATTTGATATTAGGTTATATTCATTGAATCATAGAATATCCTGAGTTGGAAGGGACCAAGGATCATCAAAGTCCAACTCCTGGCCCTGCCCAGAGTCACAAGAATCACACAATATGTGTGAGATTATTGTCCAAACTCTTGAACTCTGTCAGTTTTGGTGCTGTGACTACATGTGTAAGGGCCTCCTTCCAGCACCCAAACAGCCTCCTGGTAAAGAACCTTTTTCTAATATCCAACCTAAACCTTCCCTGACACAACTTCAGGACATTCCCTTGGGTTCTGTCACTGGTTGCCAGAGAGAAGAGATCAGTGTCTGACCAAGACCCTTCTCTTCCCCTTGTAAGGAAATGTAGAGAAAGGATAACATAACTAATAGTTTGTTTTTTCTTACTGTGACAATATCTACCTGTAGCTATTGTTTAAAAAGTATTTTGGAGATAAACATGAGCTCTTTCTGCCTGTCTTCTAACCTGGCATTAATCCCACGGCTAAGGAAGCTGACAGACGGTATTTTAGTGCTGGCTTAGGGATGCATTTAGCATAGCCACATAATTCTTGTTCAGTAGGTAGTGTGAGCTCATGCCCATCCTCAAAGCTTTGTGCAGATATTCTTTCTGTTGTATTTCTCTAAGCCCAAGAAAAAAGTAGAATAATGTACATTGTTTACCACAGGAACAAATTTGTAGATCCTAAGGGTTAATCTTCTCTCCCCCGTGTCTCCAGATCAGAACCAGGTCCCTTTTAAGGTAACATTTCTCACAAAGTATGCTATTCTGATATCTTGTTCATCTCATGTGACTTTGTCAAATTATGTTTCCATCCTTTGAGATCAGATCAGTTGGTCAGAGCCTGGTGATAAAAATACCAAGGTTATGGGTTGAATCCCCATATGGGCCATTCACTAAGGAGCTGGACTTTATCCTTGTGGGTCCCTTCCAACTCAGAATATTCTGTGAATCTGTGATTCATGCAATGTGAACCAAATGGCTGCCTGTTGAACAGCAAGGAACACCCATGTAATGCAAATTAAACACAGCAGAATAAAGGTGCCCCAGTTCAGCAGCATTTAACCTCCTCTGAACACACCACTGTAGCCTCCTACTCCTTCCTGCAGGAAGGATATTTCACTGCTTGCACTGTTCCACACCCTGAAGTGCAAGTCTGTCAGTGAACTAGACCAAACCTTGCTTTACCTGAAATCAGTTCGACTTTTACTTAATTGTAGGCAATTTAAAATGCAAGATATAAAATTGTTTTAATGCATTCAAAAATTTTTATTTGAGCAATAACAGCATAATTGAAAATTCAAACACTTTTCAATATTGCATTTCAGGAAAACTTTCAAGCACTACTTTACTGAGTAATAGCTGAATCTTTATCTTTGCTGACACATATTCTACCTGAAAGCAACTGGAAGGTCCTTTTCAGATAAGAATGCTGTATTGCAGTATTCTTATTAGCACTGAATGAACCCCTCATCACACTTCAACAAATAAATTAGAAAGGAATCATTAAACCTATTTATGCAAGTAATAACCTTAACATATGGCAAGCAAAAATTATTTTATGTGTAGCTGAACAAATAAAGCTTCGTTTCTTATAGATTTGTATGTTACATGTCTTCATTCTTTCAGCCCCCTCTCCTCACTGCAGTATAATCAGCTTCTTTGTTATCCTCTTTAACTAAACAAGAAGTAGCAGGGTGCATTGATCAAATGGATGCTGAACCAGAGTCGAAACAACTATGTTAAAAACTGCCTTTCCTTATTAGGTGGATTATTTTTGTCTTTCTATTCATCTTCTGATTTTCCCAAATCTTACAGGTACTAAATGTACTGAAGGTTTCTCTCTCTCTTCAAGCATACTTTCGTTTTTTCAAATATATGAAAAATCTTCATCTCTTTGTCAAACTGTCTTACCAAAATATACCTGAAGTTGTCAGAAATGTTCTCCTCAGTTATTTGTGTCACTGTGTAAAGCTGCAAAAACACATTTCAACATTTAACACCTCTGTCTGAAACATTTGGAAAATTTCTACCCACTTTTTATTTTCAAATCAAAATTGGCAGAAGTATATTCCTACTGTTCAATGAAAATGTAATTAAAATTAAATTCAGTGTCAACTCAATATGTTCAAGAATTTATGGCAACAAAATTGCTCATTCTTTGGACATAGTTTTGTGATTTGGCCATCAGCTTCAGCCAAAGTCCAGCAGGACTGTCCCATGAAAGTGAGTTTAGAACTGCAGCTGGGAAGCCCTCAGTGTTTCCTTCTCATTTTCAAACATTAAGATGTTCATTTTGCCACTTTTCTTTTAAGCTTTCCAAACTGATTTTCAAGATATTGTGGAAGCCTTCTGCTGCTGGCAGAGAAATACAGAAATGGATATATTTTGAGGAGGAAGGAGACATTGGTCCCCTGTGGTGCTCTAGTAAGGACTAGGGCTATGGAAAACATGCCAGAAACCTGCTGGGAAGAAAGTGGTCTATTGTGAGGTCCACTCTTAGCTGGACTGAGCACTTCTTCCCAAATGTCTGCTGCACTAGAATCAAACACAGTGGAAATGTTTTGCCCATTTCTAATCTTTGCAGGAACAATTCACTGTTGCTGGAATGTATTTGCCTCTGGACTAAGAGGATTCATGCGTATCAACCAGGTCCAGGACACTTTGGCACAAAAAAAAATATACCAGGAAAAGGTTGGAAAAAAGATGTTAATTGCTATTCAGCAGAGAAATAGCAATAGTATTGGCACATGAAAATGTATTTCAAGAAGTGGTCTGGAATCTCATTTGCAGCCTTTTTGGGTAGGGATCATGCTGGATTTTTTTTTTTTTTCAAATGAAGGGCATATGTTATATACAACACAAACTCTCAGCTCCAAATTCCTTCATACTAATGGAAGTCTAGAGTTAACTCCACAGGCTTCTGAATCTGGTTTATGGAGCTTATTCAAAAGAGCTGCATAGCTCTTCTCATGCATTTAAGGGAATAGCAATATAAATGGAGTGAACGAAAATGTGGGTCACAACTTCGGCACCCTCTTTCCTTCCCTGCATTTTTGGTCACAGAGTTAAAGCCTTTAACATTTCCTTGTATGGAAAAAACAATTAATAAAGAACCAGATCTTTTAGTGGAGGCAACCATACAAATAAAATTACTTGACTTTACCAGTGAGGAAAATACATAAAAATGGGCAACAGCCTGGAAAAGCCCCAATATCATACCCATATGGTGTGAACTGATAAAATTAACATAGTTGATCTACAGATAATGTCTGTGAAATGCTAACAGTAAAACTGTATGTGCTGAAGGCCTCCAAAGTTTAAATAAATATTTTCAGTAAATGTTATGAAAACCTCTACTCTTTCATGAGCACCTGTTCCAAGAAGGTTAAACAAAATATAGTTTATTTATATGAATCCCATTCTGATCTTCAATAAAAATAAAGTACAGGCTGTGTTGGACTGAATGATATTAAACACCAGCAGGACAGGGCACAAACCCTGTTAGTCTCAGAGATACTTCCAGCCAGCAGAAATAAGAGATATTAACCTCCCAGGAAAGTAAGACATATTTTGTTCTACATGTTCCAGTTCTGCAGGCTCCAGAGTGCTTAAAAATGCAGGTTTGATTGATTCTGCTGTAGGAGGAAATCCAATTCAGTTTATTGCCTCTAAGAAAGCTATAAACAGCCAAAGGGAATGGAACATGTTCTGATACACTGTGTTGAGGGAGGAAGGTGGACCTGAAATGCTGAAACAGATCCATGCTGTTTCTGGGTCTGGTGGACCTAATGAAGCTTTAGAGGGGATAGATATAAGAAGAGGTTTCAGGCCCTGCAACTAACTGAGAAAATATTTCTTGAGAAACTACAGGAACAAGGTTACTTCCTTTATCTCCCACCTTCTCATGAAGTCTTTCTCTTGCACAAAATACCCCCTGACCCTCCTGTACCACTCCACTTATGTGGCATGTGTGGCCAAAGGAAAAGGGTGGAAGAGGGGAAAAGTAGAGTAGAGAGAGAGAGGGAGGGACAGAAATCCAGCTGGCCCAGTGAGCCATCAGAAGACCCTCAGGTGGATGTCCTCGCTGGACTCTGTGCTTCTACAGAGGACCAAAGCAGCTGGAGGAGGGAGAGGCAGAGGAGGAGGATTTTTGGCAGCTGGGGATGGGCAGGCTAGGGCAGAGGGGAGCAGTCCCTCTGCATTCAGGGAGCAATGGCTGGCCTTGTTGCTTGAGAGTTGTCCCAGAACTTCAGCTCGGGCCCCGAAAAGTGGGATGAAAAGAGAGCTGTTGAAGCCTTCCTATCACTGCTCCTCTCCACCCCTGCTGCACCAGACTTCATTTGTGTCTGTTAGTCCCGCTGTCTTTTATTTAGAAATTAACAAATTCCTCAAAAGTCCTGGACCAAGATTTCCATAACTCCTGACTTCCAGTGGAAATGGTCCTTTCAACATGGCAGATGACCAGTGCATGCGGGTTATCAATGGGCTTGGGCAGTGGGATCAGGACTTGCTACTGTAATTTTAAGACATTTTGGGGTGGTGCACAGGTGGGGACAATGCAGGAAGCAAAAGGAGGTGATGGGACCATGGAGAGGGAAGAACTGCCTTCCTCGGGTGTGGCTTGTGCCATTTTCTATTTGAGAGCTAAGCCATTTCGTTCCCCTGGAAAATCTTTTTTTATAGATCCAAACCATGGCACAACAAAGCAAGTTGGGTTAAGCCTGAGGGACCCATATTTTCAGTTCATGATTTTTAAAGGCTAAAACTCTGAAATCACAAAGGAATCACAATTGTCAGGTTTTCATTTAACTGGATGTCTTCCGTTTCATAAACCAATTTTCTTTTGGGCTGATACTGTGAGCGTTGAGTTTCATATTTATGACTGAGTTAAAGATCCTGAATTAAACAATTAATACTGAACCATGAACTTGTACTACTTTTTGTAGCAATTTTTACTTTGTTGGAATTAAAAAACTAATCTGCATTTAATTAATAAGTTTTAGCTTGGTTGCATAACTGTGTCATTTACTTTTCTTTGTGTTCATTTAGTATAAATCAAGTGGCAGCAAAAACCTATGTCTCATGACAGCCATGTAAATTGCTCCAACAAGTTTATCTATTTACTAGGTAAACAAATTGCTGCTTGGATTTTTGTGCTGCATAAATTAAAGACGGGAAACCTTTATTCTTTGCCAGGCTGGGAGTCACTCTACAAAAAGGTGAAACTGATGGAGGAAATAACAGTGGAGAATGTTCAAAATATTGTCTTTTCACTTTTGGCTTGTGCTTATGCCTGTTTTGTGCATGATTCAGTTGTTAAAACCTGAATGCTTAGGAGCCTGTGAACTGTCTTTGATAATGATAAATGTCTTTGATTATAATAAATAAGTCTAAACTGATAAAAGAATAAAATTTTTGAGGAGTTTCCCCAATAATAATATTTCAGTGACTAAGTTTGCTACAGGTAGGATAGGATTCTTTTTTATTTATATACACTGTTACATATGATATTTCCAGATTATTCACTGAATATGGAAATTTTACTATCATATAAAGTATCTTTGACAGAACAAAAATCAACATTTAATTTTTGAAAAGCTAGTACTTTTAAAAAACCTTTGTAGTATTTCTAGATTGCCAACCTTGATGACTTAGTGTTAAAAAGAATATTGAACTGAAATAAACTAAAAATATCAACAACTTGGGTATTACTTAAACATCATATTTCCCTTGACAGAAAACCAATTTCATTCATCTGCACCATTTCCTTTCATTTTTACTAGCTTGGAGTCAGCACTGTAAATCCCAGTCCTGCTTTTTTCAATTTGATAGGTCACAATGCAAACTGATAAAAGATGCCTATGTTTTTCCTGCTACATTTGCAGTGCTGCCAAGTGCAAACTTAGAGAAAACAAAAATATAATCCCCATAGCCTTGAAATGGTGTAAAAGTCATGAAGAAGAAAAAGAAAAGTGGGTTATTCATAGCTGACTTGGGATTTTTCAGCCCTGAAACTATAATTGTCTCACATTCTTCATATTTTGTCGGCAAGTAAAAAAGACAGAAGCTTTGCTTTGAATGCAAGGGGAGAGTCCCATGAAATAGAAAAGTTTTAGTTTTCTTTCAGCCAGAGTCTTGAGGCTTTAAGAAAACACATAAGTAGTGAGATTTGTGATGAAATTGTGAGAGCTGGCAACACCTCAATCAATTTTGTTCTTCATTTCCATTGAAGCTGAAAGGAAAAATGCCAAAACCATACTTCTGGTGCAAAAAGTGATAAACCAGCAGGAAATAGTCTTGCCCAGTCAGCTTTTCCCCTGAAATGAAAGACAAGCATCTAGTAAAAGGTCTGCTCAGAGTTCCAGTGAAGTCAAATTGCAAAATCAGCTCTCACTGACTGCAGTGTTGAAATAGTTTGCTCACTCAAGGAGTTCTTCAAGGGAAGAGAGGGTACTTTGCTACCAAATTGAAATTCAGATATTCTTTGGCTTGATAAGCCTGTAGCCCTCTAGAAGCTGGCAGATACACACAGATATTTTTTTATTTCCTCCTTACCAATATGAATTTCTGCTACTGGCTTTGCTGTGAAATACTGAAAAGTTATATTGAATACTGTGCTTCTGTTTATTTTTAACAAAAGCTGAATTTATCAAGCTAACTTAAATGTTTAATAGTAGCTGAAGTGAGTTCATTGGGTAAGGGGTATAATAGTGTAGGTTTATTAAAATAGGTCACCATGGTGAGCAGCATATAAAGCTGAATAGTCATTATCTTTAAAACTTTATGGCAATGCTAGTGCCAAGTCATATTCAGCATCACAGCATACTTTTTAAAGGTGGTTTCTTCATCTAGGTCAAGGCCATATTGCTATCAAAAATGTCTGCCACAAAAATCTGTGCTTCAATCCTGTGCCTACTACATCTTTCTCATTAGCACTGACTGTTATGCAATCTCAGAACTCTTGGATCTGTTTGCACAGCTGCCTGAAAATAGCCATGGGGAAAAAAGAAAAGTTAACATTTAGCTGAATCAGTAAGCTGACTTGGCTCTCTGTTCATTCCAAAGAGCAGAGATGGGGGCAGCAGTGGCACTGGAAAGGCAGGATTACCCTTTTCACAGAAGCATGGTCTTTGAAAAATCTCAAGCTATTCTTTAAATTGGACTCTACATTACAAGTTTGCTCAGGGTAACAAGGTCTGTCTCATTCTAATTGCACTGCCTTTTCACTACTTTGCACATTAGGAAACCCTTTCAACCTGTGCAAACTGGGCTTCAAAACCAGGGCAGGTAAACTGATTTTTCTCCATTGGTAGTGTGTAATCATAATAAAAAGTTGTTTGCATAGTAACAGAATGCAGAACTTCAGATTTTCATTTATATCTATGAGATTTTAGGGGATCATTTGCTCTTTGCTTTATTTCCACCTGCCTGTATCAAATTAATTTTATGCTAAAGACATGATTTCCTATTAGGAATCAATGTAATAGTCTGAAATAGCTACCAACATATGGTTTTGTTACTTACTGTAGCAGGGAGTTGAATATATTTCACTGAAAATCTTAAGCTATTAAGAGTTTCCATGTCCCAGAGAAAATTCCCCACTGTGTTGCTTAAGACCAAACAAAAAGAATCAGTGCTTGAAAAATTAAGGATGACGAAAATTCTACAATACAACATGACACTCTTTGGTGGAAGATGTGAGGGCATTAATCTATTAGTGCAAGCAAATGCCTAATGAGTAGTGCTGTGTCTTTTACTTTGCCACTTTGCCAGGAACAAAATGTGTGCAGTGAAGTCAAATTAACTGTATAGTGTAAGTGACTTGTCAAGTCCAGATATACAACTGTTTGATGTGACCAACCAAATGCACAGCAGTTCCAAAGTACTAGGGGGAAAACAACTAGTTTTTTTTTCTCATCAGAAAGAAATCATACACCTGATTACAACTGAGCAATTGAAATCCCTTCTAAGACAAACCCTTTGCTAACTTAATACTTATCTAGAGAACATGGAAAGGAAATATGGTGTATCTGTAGTTTCTGTCCTTTTTCACTGGATAGCAGGCTCCTGTCTCCCTGCTTTGCCTGTTTCTCTTCACACAGTGTGCAGTCCAAAGGAACAATGTGGGTGAAGTCTAAATATCTCCATTTACTCTCTGTAAACCCTCAGTGTGTAGTGTGCAAGGCCAAGCAACATGTAAACACCATTCTTTTGACTGAGTTCTGATGACTCTGAAACAGAGAATACAGTCAAGGTCACTAATGCTTCACAAGCTGTGAAAGGGATACTCCTCAATTCTTATCCCTACAGACATGCATTGATTTGCTTAAGAGAGAGATGTATTTAAAGTTATAAAATAATACCAGTCTAACAGGACATCCAGAGATCTAGCCCAAAGCATGGTCAACTTCAAAATTACATCAGGTTGCCTGAGGTCTTGTCCAAACTAATTTTGTGTATCTCCAAAGATGGTGGTGACACCACAGCCTCTTTAGACAATCACTTCCAGTGTTTCACCACTCTAACTGTGAAGAATGTCTCTGTTCTTCCTCAGAGATTCAGTCCAGAAAAAAAAAGGGATTGCATGAAGCTTTAGAGCCAAAGAAGAGGGGCATAACGTGTTTTGGCCAGGATGCTGGAGGGACAGGTGGCACCAGAGACATAAAGAAGATGGCTCCCAGGGCTGTGAGGTCATTTGGGTCACTTGTTGGGTGATAGCAGTGGGAACATCAGTGCTGTGCAGAACTGGAGGATGATGTCTGGGTCCATGAGTAAGAGAAAAATGGTAGTTTTTGCCTGTATTCTTTTGAAGGTAAGGATGTGTTGGAGGTCACTTCATCTCGAGGTCAAAATGGTAAGTAGGTAGTTCTGTAGCTCATACTAACATGAAGACTATGTAAACATTTGCATAGACTGTTGCAACATTCATAAAACCCCTTGTTAACTTGGACCGACTGACAGAAAAAACCCATTTACAATATTCTCCCTAGCATAGAAATCCTGTAGAGCCACCCAAAGTGTGATGAAGCTTGACAAACCACTCCAGGGACCCACATAGTTTCCTTTTTAGTCAGACTTCAGGCTCTTCAGACTATCCAACACTGCATCAGCTGTTGCAGAAATCTTTCCCTGACACTGTGCTGCTGCAGCAGCACTATAGACCTGAGGTTCGCTGCTGGTTGGCAGCTTTCATTTTCCATTTTATTTTTATTTAATAATAATTCAGCCCTATTAACAACCAAGCTGTCTCTTTGCCTTAGGGCACAACTAGAAGTTGGGATTGCCTTGTTCTATGTTTTCTCTGTGTTCTCCACAGAGCCATGTATTACTCATTCAGGGGATCCGTTTAATCCCACCGCTTTAACTGAGCAGTGCAGGGCAGTATTGGGCTTATGCTTTTAAATCTGTATAAAGAAGCTGAACACTATTTTTGTAATCTTTTTTGATTCAATTCCTCACTGAGTGCCTGTTGATTTCAATAGAGTAGTATAAGTGATTAATCTGGTTTTTGTGTACAATAAGTCCTATTCTGTAAACAAATAAACATCTGTTTCAGGAAAGTGCTCACCACTTGTTTTATCAAGAAAATATTAAAGAGAATGTGAATTGATTTGTAAGGAGGTCAAGAAACCCAGTAACAAAACTAAGAAACAGGTTTTTTTCTTCCTTTAAAATTTTGCAGAAATGCTTGCTGAAAATATCCACTTTAAGAAATTGGGGGTTTTAATCTCCAGAAAAATTGCAGCAAAATTTGCTTAAGGCCTTGTGTTTTGCAGCACTATCAGATGCTGCCTGTGGCATAACTTCCAACGTTCCGAACTGATTTTCTTTTCCCCATAAACAATCAAGTCTCATTTTGTTTGAAGCATTTTATATCCTATGCTAAAGAACTCATCTCATGCACACATTTAAACATGTGCACACAGGAATGTGCTGGGAGATTTTTTTTTTTTCTCTGAGGCCAAAAAAAGGTAATGGTGGGGACTAAGTCTGAAGTCTCTTGATGCCAGTGATGGAGATTCAAAAGTTTCTGGATAAGCTCTGAGTCTCTGTATGAACATCTTAAATCAACTGAAAATGTGCCAAGACCTATAATGTTTCCTAGAAACTTTAAAACCTGTGTGGATTAGGAAAACCATTCCCACAGCTTACTTGTCCCCATGGGCAAACACTGTCATCTCAAAATTGCATAACATATGGGACATTGCAAACAGTCTAGAGGCTCTAGGCTATTTCCTTATGACAGTGTAATTTGGACCTCATGGCTATTAGATGATTATTTTTATTTCATTCCTAGCTTTGCCTTCATCATCAATCTTTGCAGAATAAGAAAATGAGACAGATCAGTTTTGTACTTATCAGCTGATGCCCCTATAATTTTAGAAGATAGTTAATTTTGACATACTCTATTCCAGAAATTACATCCAGTCATGAAATGTGGTTTTCTGTTAAGCCTGAGAAAAAATAAATAAGACACAAAAAATAATATAATTCTGCTAATAGTTTTGATAATCTTTCCCAGTAGTTAGCATGTGAGAAATAGAAATGAGAACTGTCAATCCTGATACAATAATGATTGCAAACATAGCCCAGTGTTGAACTTCAGGTCAAGTAGGATTACAGAAATGAAGGAAAAAACAAGTAGGCTAAGAAACATACAACAAAATTTACCAACTAAAATTATACCCAAGTAGGAAAAAGTTGTTGTGTGTAATCTTGTTTGTAAAACCGATGCACTACCTTACTCAAGCAAAGAGATAATTATATTTTTCAATTCCAAATACTCTGATCACTTACCCTGGGAGAAAATATTTGTTGGAACTTGCTGCATTTCTAACAGGCTTTTAATTATCCTACTGGGATGCAATTTACAGCCCACCTTTTAGGGTGAGTCTTGGAGGTGCAGTTCCCATTAACATTAATGATATGTGCATGCTGTGGAGATAGCTATAATCCCTTTGTAGATTAAACACATGGTGCTGTCAAACATTTTAATAATGCTGTAAAACTGAAGGCATTCAAAATGGGTGTAGGGCTTTCTTTTTTTTTTTTTTTTCCATATGAGTGATTGCAGTATTTTTGATTGTTTTGGATGAAGAAAAAGGTCTCTCCAAGACTGATGTTATCTGCCAGAAAGAATAGTTATGAATGGGTAGCCTGGTTAATGTAGGTATTCAGAATCTTCAAAAGTCACACCAAAGAGTATCTACACTATATTCTCATTGGAGCTAATAAAGTTTAAGTGTATAAAACCATAAAAATTTGAATTTTTCAATTTAATTTAAATTCACTATCAGATTGCTGGTGGTCCATTCTGTATTGATACACATTCAGTCGGCAGGAGGACAGTTCTGTGGGTTTCATGAGTGGTGGATAAAGCTGGAATGCAATCCCTTGAGAAAAGAAATTGCTCTGCTTTCTGAGATATAAGCTTCTCTGTGCACTAAGTGCAGTATATCTAGTTTTGTTCTCCAAGGATATAGCTCTAGCTGAACACAAAAATTATGTAAAAAATTTCAACATCAAATTTGTAGACATGCTCTGCTGGTCTACAATCAAATTAATGCACAGATAATAGTACAAAGAATTGATAAACATGTTTCAGAAAGAGAGGCCTAACTGCAGGCATCCTCTGCCCTAGAGACCTCTGCTTTGTAGCTAAGCCAATATTGGAATCCAAAGGGAGACAGAAATACAACTGTAGTACTCACACATTCAAGCTAGATAGCAAAATCAGACATTTAAGAGAAAGATACAAACAAATCAAGACACGATGTAGCTCTAAAATTAACAACCTTTTTATATATTTTTCGGTTTAACCTTTTTATATATTATTCAGTTACACGTCTGACATGTACATTTAAACTAAGGGATACTGAGATAAATTCAAGGCCATGGATAAGTCGGTATCCCTTGTGGGAAAAGCCCTCACACTTGTAGGCACTGGCTGTTTTGCTTCATCTGCTACAGGCAAAGCTGAGCTGACTCCTCTTGAGTTCAGTGCTCTACCTGCCCTTATCATACATTCACCCCAGCAGAATATAAAGCCTAGCCACATTGCTCAGCTCTGTCTTCTTCCAGCTTTGCAGTGGTAGTAACTAAGTCCAGACTCTCCTCATAAGCAGGGAGAGTCCAGGAGTCAGTTGCTACCATCTTAGAATCCATCTGAAGTATCCTTGAAGGAGATGAATTGTCACATTTGCATCCAAATTGCCACCTGCTGGTGTGTGATATAAAGAATAAAAGTTTCAAAAATGGCACAATAATAAATTTGTCTTGGGAAGAGTTTGGCTCAGGCTGCATAAACTATTTGTGCTCTTTAGCACCGTTCAATGTTTTATGAACCATCTATACATTCTGGGTAATCTCCATTTTAGGTGACAAAGATGTACCCAGGATGCATCTACACCAGGCAAGGCTTGATGCTGTTATTACTGAAGTAAGAGCAAAAATACATGAACCCATCCTGAGTTCAGAGTCTGAATTGGAGCCAAATTCAACACCTCAGTAGAAAAAGATTATTTCTCACTCTTTGTCCCCAGTTGGCACTTTCACCTCCTCACTTCTACCTGCTGCCATTTAGGAAGAAGGCTCCTCCAAATCACTTTAATTTGAAAAAGACTTTTGAAAAAAAGGAGAGCACATACAGGTATTGCATATCAAGAAGAAACCCAGATTATTTAAAAGCTATTTTATGAAGTGCAGAGAACTCCAAAAATTTCTGAGCATGTGAATTAAGTAAAACATGAAAAGGCAGATCTCTGTGTAAAATAACATGTTTCCATGTAAATTACATGGAGTGATGCCAGCTCAGACTTGGGATTGACCTCTTATTTAAATATTACATTATTTGTCTGTAAAGTAATGCACAGGATTTCGTGAGTGGAGCTCTAAAGCACTCATGAATATTTACATTGCGGCAGGAGGGACTTTTGATTCTGTGGTCACTGCCCCTGCCTGCACTTCAAGTTAGTGTTTCTATAAATAAGGATATAGCCCAAAAGAAAGAAGCACAGAATAGTCCTCTCAGTGAGGTAAGTGCTGAGAAATCACTAATCCACTCTCAGGCCCTTCATGTACATTCCCCTGTGAGTCCAGGAGAGGCCACTTACCTTTGCAAGGACAGCCTTTAAAGAAGGGGATGGGAGTGTACCAGCTGAAAAGTCATTCAGGGCCTCTGCAGAAAATTTTTTTCCCAAGCCAGCTGGCTGCCTCCAGATGAATTGTCCACATATCAGAAACCCATCAGGTGCTGCAAGGGCAGTGAGTGCCCATGGCTGTTGAGACAGTGCCTGGACATGCCACAGACAGACACAGCCAAGTGGAGAAGATGGTAGGAGGCAGTTTGGTGGGCAATGCAGTCCCAAGGACACCTGCAGGGAATTTCCTGAAAGAAGCCTTGAAATATTGGTGGTAATGGAGGGATCTTCCTACACTAGATCTTCCTCTTGATGCAAGCCTGCAAGGTTAACTGTTTTTTTGGCTGATGAGGCTCATTTTTAACCACATGCATATACTGTGGTTCTGTGGCAGCTTAGTAGAAAGCTATTGCTATGAAGACAGGTTTGAACACAAGAAATAAGTGGTAACAATTGGACTAACTGCATTATTTCTGAGCTTCTCTCTACTGCTGAGGCACCTACACGTCCCTGAGGACTTCAGGTCCTGGCCCTGGTACTTTCAGGCAGAAAAGGATACTCCAATCCTGTGGTATCGAATGACCAGATTTGGCTGTGGCAGATCTAAAGTAGTTAGTTACCCCAGCCAAGACAAACTCTGAGGCTCATCCCCCTGCCCTCTCTTCTCTCTCCATGCACCCCTGTCCCATTTTGGCTGAAGGTCACCAGTGTATTACAGCAGGTTTGATAGTTATGCTGCTGGTAGCACCCAAGGATGGGAGGCTGAAAACACAGCTGGATGCATGAAAACACAGCTAGTGGGACTATTGTGACTGGGATCTGGTGACCAGGATCTGGTGACTTGTCCATTATTTCTGGTCTCTAAACGAAAGCTTTTTCTGCAGAGCTCAGTACATCAAATGGAATATTTTAGGGACTCAACCTGAAAAATGCTGAAAATGCCTGCTACTTGCAAAGTAGAGCTACTTTAACTGCAAGGGAATTATCTGCCTCTGCAAGGGAATTATCTGGTGAAGTGTTAAAAGCCTGCATTGCACTGATGACAGATGATGGGAGATAATATTTTTTTCTCTCTTTTTGAAATTTTTGGTTTCTTTTAATGAAAATACTATCAGGACCCATTTCATATATGCAGCTAGGACAGGTTCTAAATTTGACATGTCTTGCTTTTCTTGTCACCCTAATGCCTAGTTAAATTTTCACAGGTGTGTTTAACCACATGAGTAATAGCTATCTTTAAAAAAAATGCAAGTCTGTACATTGGAGTGACTTATTTTGGTAGATTTTATGGGTAATGAAGCCCTCATCACATTAGAGAAATTTAATGGTTGACTAGTGTGCCACGGGGTTTTGGGCAACCATGAAGAAAATGGTAAAGACTGAGCTTGATTTGAAATTCTGAATGGAACTGATATGGCTGAGCTTCACATTTTGTCTCTCAGCTGAGACTGTTGTATATGAAGGAGTATTTTCTATGTCTTCCAGGCTGAATTAGTTGGTCACAAATGCTTGTTTCACCTTTACCTGCCTGGTGCACACAGGTGTGTGGACACATAAGGGTAGATCTCAGTGCAACTAATCTGTCTACAATGCAAGAACTTGAAAATCTCTTAGAGCTGATTAGATGAGTTACAAAGAGGTGCCTTATCAAATGTTACATTTGCCTAAGTCATCATCTGACTGAAAAGTTTAATTCATTCAACAAGATATGCATAGAATTTGTATGGAAAAAAATTCAGAATGATCTAGATGCTACAGATTCTAGCTGTGTGTGGTTTAGAGTACTCCTCTGCAGCTTGAGAGACAAAATCTGCCCTGTGCACTGACACAACTTTATTCACTTACGTGAAGTGACATGGCTGTAACTAATTGGACTAAGCAGGCAAACTTTCACTGCACACAGCCAAAGATAAACTGGCTCCAAATACTTCTCCCTGAAAATATTTTCATGGTATCTAGCCTCATTTTAGTCTGAACAATACATTTCTGTCTCCAGACACTAAAAATAGTTCACGTACTAATTAAAAAAAAAACAAGCTGTGACAGAAAACAATAAAGGCAAGGAAATGGAAGAGCATTTTTTCATAGCCAGCAGCTTTCCTGGCACCATTTCTAGCTATGAAGAGGGTTATTAGCAAGCCCAGAATTATATAAACAGTTCCCTCTGCCAGCCAGTGTACACCAGAATTATCATTTACTTTCAAATTATTCAAGTCAGCAGAATTCATCTTTTCATCAGTCCAGTGGAAAGATTGGCAGAGGTTCTCAAAAGTGGGATTATGATAAGAAAAAAATTACTCTTTCACTCAACAGTTCAGTGCCCTAATTTCAAAAACTCATAGTTATTCCTGCTTTCTTCATTGACAGAAATATGTGTTTATTCCTGCTAGCAAAGCATGCTCATCAGCTGCAGGAGTGGGAGCTGCATTCTTCTATGCAAAATGCACCATCATCAATCATCCAATAACTCCAAGATGAAGAATCTTTGATGAAGAATCTTTGCTACTGGATGTGATAAATGAGAAAGAAAGAAACTGACTGAGTTTTGGACTATGCTAATACTGATTATAGTTTTAAACAGCAGGGAAAATCTGATCTGGATTTAATGAGAAATAAACAGTCTTAGCGGTTTTGCATGAATTTTAATAGTGAATTTAAGGATGAGCTATTCATCTCTTTGGCTTTATATGCTGACAAAAAGGGAGCTGACTGGGTGCAAATCAGGGCTAATGTTTTTTCTAGATCTGGCAGAATAACGTGGCTGCTCAGAGGTAGTGCATGGAGAGACTGGTGGCTGCAGCATGGAGAGAGGCTGGTGGCTGCAGCATGGAGAGGCTGGTGGCTGCAGCATGCAGCTCAGAGAGAGCTGAGCCTCCGAGCCCTCCGGCACACCGGGAGGCCTCAGCTCAGTAAATCCTTCAAGATTGCACAACCTGGAACAAGTGAACAGTCCTATGGTGGTGTTACTATGTGCCTTGGGTTATGCAAGTGCTTAAGTGTTTTGCCGGATAGGTGCCCTAATCTCTCAGTATCTTTTTATCCTGTCTTTAAAATGGTAATAACTATTCCTACATCGGGAAGGAAAATAATTTATTTAGTCATGATTGCAGAAAAGAGAAGGTATGTAAATACTAAAGAAAATAACCCTGAAGCAAGGAAAACAGGAAAGTGTGTGGAATAACATCCTGGGATGCTTATTTGGTAAGAGGCAATTCTGTTTTGGAAAGTGTTAAACCGCCACCCTCTTATACTCTGGCTGATCATGTGCCTTTAAAATGTAAAACTACCTGGAAAACCCTGCAGGGAGATAGCTAACAAACAGGAGTCAAGTGAACTGTGTTCTTTGCACATTATGAATAGATGCCTTCACATCTTAGCAAAGCCTTTGAAAGCACAAGTGTCCTATTTGGCCTGAAGAGCCAGAACAGATTGTCTGAATAACAGGCTGACTTTCCAGGATCAGGAGCTTAAAAACACATCACTGGTTCTTCAAATAGAGCCAGGTACTCAGTGTGTTCCCTCGTGAGTGTCTCCTGGGGGAATAATGTTCCCAAAATTACTAAGACAAATGAAAATTGGAACATCAGTAACACTTCTAGATCATACAGCATTTAGAATTAAAATGAAATAAAAACTAACATAAGGAAATGTACTTATTAATGCAATACTACTATTCCATAAGCCAGAGGCTGTTAATTCAGACAGGAGATGTAGGTGTAACCTGATAGAGCAAGGGGAATGTTCTACCATGTGCACCGGCTCAGCCAGTGCTGTCTTTAACTGCTGCTGGTGGAGACAGTCTTGCAGCCTTTTGCCCATTCTGCCCTGGGTTACCTCCCCTTCCTCATGCTGGCTCAGGTGCTCCATTTCCTTTTGGCTCCCTGAATCTGAAAATGAGAAATTCAGGGGAAAAGACAGAACAAGGATGTCTTCCAGTCCTTACGTGCTTAGGCTGGACACACAGATTTGCCTGACTTTTTCTGCATGGAAGTTCAACAGCAGCTCTCTGTTCACCACACTTCTTGGACATTTCTTCAATAACTTACAGGGAGGATGAAGGCCTTTTAAAATCAGCTAAAAATATCCTGATAGATAGTTCTATATTTCCATTAACCTCTCCAATTCAAGTAATTTTGTGCATCATTACCAACTCCAACCAAAATCAATGGTTGTAATTGAGATGCAGCAAGCCAATGCATCTCCCATGACCCTTAACAGGCTTGTACCTGGCACAACTGCCAAGGCAAAGTGGATGCACAGCAAATTACCTTCCTCAAATACAGCCAGGAATTCAGCCTGCTCTCTTAGGGGTGATTCAATGGACAACAAGGTAGTCATTGAAATAGCATCATGCTTTCTGTATAACATCATGGGCTATAGATGTTATACTATATGTTGTATATACTATATGTTGTATATATAGCCCATGTTATAGTTTCTATAACTACAGAAACCCTCTTTCATGTATCCTCTACTGTGTTTCTATACTGGTTGACCATTAGCGAAGACAAAATACTCCTCATCTCTCTTACATACAAAATGTTGCTATTGCTTTAAGCTGTCAGCTACACTAGTAAACACCATGATTTGGTTATCCACTTTAGCAGGGATTATTTCTTATCAGGAGAAAGTCTACTTTTCCAGAACAAGGGGAACAAGGGCCTCATATGACAAATCAAGTTGTAGCTGACTGTGGGGCTCTTGGGAAGCATGGCCCTGTGTAGCAGGATAGAGACAGCCTATAGCCTTTGTAGTTACATCAGTCACCATGTTGTCTCAATATAAAATGCAAGCAGGTTGGTTTCAGAAGGGTATTTCTCTCAAATAAATAAAGCTGTGTGCAAACATGAGTCTGAAAGAAAAAGAAATGCCCTGCGGGATTTTTGAAGTCCCTGCAGTTTGATGCCATTGGATTAACCTCCAAGCAGCAAAGAAAAATTAGCTCTATTTGTGCAAGTTTGGACCTTCCAGAGAGTTTGCTCATGAGGAGGTGTGGTCATGTAGAATGCTGCTGGCTGACAGATAATATATTTGAAAAAAGACTTTGAAGTTAATTGAATGGACCTTACATCAGGTACTCAGAATCACTGCAGTGTAAGTTCAGCTTGAAAAAATAAGAAAGGTATTTTAGTATCAAACATATATTTTGCATCTAGTCTGAAGCTTTTCCCACTTGCAGGTGTTTTCAGTCTTCTACCTGCTGTTATGGGTAGATATGTGCCACAGGAATGGATGGAGAGTAAAAGCTTGGCTCTGCTTTACATTCTTTATATAGAGAAAGCATAAACAATCATGGTAAATAATACTACTGGTAAGCATGGTAAATAACAGAGACTAGTTCTCATTCTAATTTACTGTTGGAACACTCTTGGCTCATTTTGTATTTGTGGTATTTTAAACCAGGGAGAACTCCATGTAAGGCAATGGGGACACTTGTGTTGGAAATAAAACAATGGAATAAAACTCATTGGAACCGTATACATGTTTGAAAAATTAGTTGAAAAGAAATGTTCACAGTCTTGGTTTCTTTTCCCCTCTCACCATATTATACTGCAGTTACATGTTCTAGTTTGGGAATCTGAATTTAGAGATTCCAAAGCTAAAATAGGGCAGAAATGGAGAAAAAAATGGCTGACAACTTGAGCTCGATCATGGTTTTCAAAATCCCAGAGCCAACAATAACACCTGTTTTTGAGAGAACTACAATACAGTTCTTAGATTTCTGCTCACCTCTGGGATTAAGAAGTATTTTGGCATGAAGTGCACATGTGGAACAGATGCCTGATGACCTCTGCTCCATGCAATGTTCCTCTGTGGCTTACAAGAAAGAACAAGGACTCTGCATGTTCCCTAAGCTTGCCTACACGTGCATTTAAAATCTCAGCTTTTCTTGTAAAGTTATTTGCATGACAAAAAGATAACCAACAACAGGTACTTTGCAACACCTACTTTCTGTGCACCATCTCATGTCACACTGGAAAGAAATCTCTGCCTATTTTGATGGAATTGCCTGTGAGGGTTTCTATGCTGAGTCATTGATGAGAGCACATCACTATGTTTCTTTGTCCTTCTTAGTTACCTAGTGCTACTCCTACTAGAAAGGAATTAACTAAAAGAAAAAAACCCAAAGTATTTGCTGGAACAAACTGGGTGAGCTTGTTCTCTTCTTAAATTAAGATTTTTTTTTTCCTGGTTGCTCTGAAGAATCTGCTTTACTATGTCCAGTGGAAATTATAATGTTTTTCATTTGTATTCTGTTTTCTTTTACTAGACTATTCCAGACATATTTTCTTGGTTTTTTTTCTGTAAATATATCCACTAAGAGAAAGCCCCTTTTTGACCTGTTCTGGACTCATCCAAGTTTTATTGACTCATCCTTTCAGCATAAGTCATCTGCACATGATTTATCCACCTACAAGATAGTTTCTACTACTATTTGCTAATATTTTGCCTTTCAGGTGAAGCACAGGAATACAATAAAGGAAAGGAAAACATAGAGAGGCATTCCTTCTCTCACACTGCTTTTACCAAGGCAGGCTGCAAGTCGTGTTCTCCTCTCACCCACCCCAGGTACTCCCCCAACATTTGCTATTCAGGGGTTCAAGTTTTAGGCTGGCAGAATGCCAATAAATTCATTAGTGGCACACTGGATAACAGATCAGACCCAATCCTCAGAGATTTAAACAACATTTTAACAGTAATGTTTGATGGCTAGAAGAAATTAAACTCTGTCTGGCCTGTGCTGTCTCAGGGGGTCCAAGTACCCACACATAGTAGATAATATAATAAACTGTTACCTACCCTTGTAGGCAGCTTTGGGAGACCAGATGTCTCTTGCTTTAGTAGCTATCTGCAAATTGAAGTGTGCAAAGCTAACATATTTTTGCAGTCACCTCACTACTTACTTTTGGGATTTGACTTTTGGCTAAAATTATCAGGTTCCATTAATCCTGAAAACCTCTTAGCACTGAAGTGAACTGAAAACCAGAATCCAAACCTCTTGTTACTAAGAAGTTACTTGGGAATCCACCTCGCTTTTCTTGTGCACCTGCAAGTACAGCTTCTTTTGTTTGTTCTGGGAAAAAAAAAAAAAAAAAAAAAAAAAAAAAAAAAAAAAGAACAAAAATGAAAAACGTAACACACACAAATGCTGTGTAGGACGTGCCCTGAAATGAGAAAGCGCCTGTTCCAATGAACCATGGCTACTGGCCCCAGGTCGTTCCCACCCACGGCTGTGTGGAGATGGCTGGGGATGCTCTGCTGGGACAGCTTTGGGGCTCACTGTGATGTCAGTCACCGCTGTACACGGTGTGGCTGGGCCGTTCACAGCTGTGCAGGACACTGCTGGTTGGGACGTGCAGATCAGTCCTGTGCCGGACACGGCTGTGTGACACCACTGTGAAGGACACTGCCCCGTGGCTCATCACTGCATGGGACACTGCTGCTGCGCAGGACGTGGCTCTGTGGGAGGGACATCACCAGGCATTGCTGTGGGGAGGTCGCTGAGTGTGGGACACTGCTGAGGGGGACATTGCTGTAAGGGTCGTCACTTAGACGACCTGCCATGAGGAGGTCATTGAAGGCCATCACTGTGTAAGTCCCTGCAGTGTGGGACATGGTTCCTGCTGTGCAGGACATCCTGATACAGAACATCGCTGTGTGGGACATCGCCAGCTGTCCTGCCATGTGGATCCCGCGGGAAAGACCCAGCCCCTAGCAGGACACCCCCGGGGCCACGTATCCGCCCCAGCTGCCGCTGCCCCCGCACCCCGAAGCTTTGCCGCGGTAGCTGAGCCGCTGCCCGACCGGGCAGGGCAGGGCAGGGCAGGGCAGGGCAGGGCCGGGCCGCGCCGGCCGCCCCCCGCCCCCGCCGGGCGCCCGCCCAGCCCGCTCCGCTCCGCTCCGCTCCGCTCCGCTCCTCTCCGCTCCGCCGGGTGCTGGCGGCGGCCGCAGCGCGCAGCAGTGAGGGGGCCCGCACGTCGGGGCGGCGCGGCGGTGGCCGGCGTGGCGGTGGCCGGTGTGGCGGTGGCCGGTGTGGCGGTGGCCGGTGTGGCGGTGGCCGGTGTGGCGGTGGCCGGTGTGGCGGTGGCCGGTGTGGCGGTGATGGGCGGCACGGCGCTGTCGGGAGCGCTGTGGCTGGGGCTGCTGTGGGCCGGGAGCGGAGCCGGGGGCAGCTGCCAAGGAAAGTGCTGCGAGGGCCGGGATGCCGCCTGTGTCGGCGAGGGATGGAGGGAGGGAGGTGGCTACGGGACTTGCTACTGCGACGGAGGCTGCCGGCGAGCCGGCGACTGCTGCCACGACCACGGCCAGGTGTGCCCGGGTAGGTCCGGTGCGTCCGCCCCGGCCCTGGCGAGCGGGGCGCGGCGGAGGGCGGCCGGCGGGACCCCGCGCCCCCGGCGCTCTGTCCGGGTACGGGAGCTGCCTGCCGGGGCTTCGCGGGATGGAGCTTTCGCTGGGTTCTTGCGGGCACGGGCTCAGGGCTGCGAGGGGGGCAGATTCCTCCCTCCCCAGCCCCGAGCACAGGCTGGGGCAGCGCCTGGGCAGCGGCAGGCTCGCTCAGGAAGGGAGACAGACTTTTCTCTCACTAGAGAGAAAAGGTTTCCGGATCAGCTGTGGTACAGTGGCAGTCTGAAGTTATTTTACCTCTACTTACTTTTCACTCGGGCAAGTCCCAAACTCGGATTGATTGCAGGGGGGATGTCCGATTGCAGAGACAGTAGGGAGATTAATTTAGCACCGTGTCTCTCAGCTGATTCTTCACATCCTGACAAATAAAATTCAATGAACTATTTGGGGAAATCCCCACTGTGAGGTTTTGTTTAGGAGCATGAATCTGCAGGAATTTACTGTGAGGGCAAAGGTTTAAAAATAAACGTAGGAGCATGAGTGAGAGGGTCCTCTGCCAGCCCTCGGGGGATGGCAAGGCTTCCCCGTGAGCAATGGCAAGGAGGGAAAAGTAGCCCAGCTCTACCAAACTGAGTATCTGCTTTGTAGGTATTCACAGTGCCTCTTTCTGTGGGATTTCTACCCTTTGCAGTCTTCACAATTTGACCGATCTCTCTGTGCCTGGGATGCAGGACACAGACTTTGCTTTGCAGGTGTGGTACTAATACTGGGTCAGCTTAATGTCTCTTCCTAGCTGGCTGGATGCACGCCAGCCTACAGCCAGAAAGTCATGAGCCTCTGCTGCACAGTGCTGCTAATTAGGGTGTATTTAGCAGGCTCAGTGCCATGCTGACATAGCCGCATAGCTTAGGGACCCAAGTTGGCTTACATCTGCCCGGATTGGGAAGGTGGAGTTCAACTCTCAGATCGTGTAGACCCATCCTAAAGGATGTAAAAACTGCACAGAAGAACTCAGCAGAGCAGAACTATGACCCCAGACCTCTAGAAGGAACATGGTCAGCTTTCCCACAGTTAAATAATCTCCTCAGATTAACAGAAGGGAAAAAAATGCACCACAAAGTCAGACAGAAGGTAGCATTTTTGAAATTAGCATTTTTAAAATAGATGGTTCTTTCATTCAGGAAAGTCAGTAGAGGAAGAACTGGCAAGATGCTTGTCATACAGCCACAGCATATTGCATCTTTTTAGTAAATCAAATATTTTTTAATATTCAAACATAAAAGGAGAGAGCTGATAAACATGCATAGTGTTAGCATGAAAGCAGAGTTGAAATCCTTCAGAAAGAAGCTCAAGATTGTGCTTGAGAAGTTCTAGTTTAAGCACTTTCATTACCATGATTTCTGGGGTGACTTCTGGCACCTCACGATGCCCTGCTGTTATTAAGATGGTATTTTTTGTCTCGGGCTCAGTGGTGATTGCCTCGAAAAGCATTGCATGTCAACAATATAAGCACACCACTCTTGTACCCTGTGTGGGCGGTGGGTGCTCTAGATCCAGTCAGGAAAAAGGGACTTTCAGTGGAGCCTCCCTGTCTCACTGCCTCTCCTGCACCAGAGCTGGAATTTGCCAGTCTTTGGTGGCCCAGTTCAGGAACCTAAATGTCGCTGTAGAGCAGGGCGGTAACGAGAAGACTCCAAGTCAAAGGCTAGAGAATGAACTCTGATTTATTTCAAATGCACCGCTCTATTTATAGAGAACATCTTGTGGACTAATTTCGTTGGTCTTAGAGTAAAAACATCTCACACCATTGGTGTGCAGTGAATGATGCACGGTGGCAGAACATATCTATAAACAATGTGAACAACAAGAGAGATTAGAGAATTATTTACATTCTTTCCCAACTGTCTCCCAGGCTCTCGCCTGGTTAGAAAACCTTCTCTTTTTCTCTCTGACTGAACTGAGAATATCCACAGCTAAATACACAGGGAACTATTTCTGTTTTCTCTATTACCTGTTTCTGCCTGGTTTGACTCCCTGCACTGCCTCGCTGCCCTGCTGTTGTGCAAGCACCAATGCAAACACAAACAGAGGGAACAGCACATTTTGCATTCATGGGTGTAGCATGGGAAGGCAGAATTTTGGCACTCTGGCAAGGTGGTCCTAGAATTCATGCATCCAAAATTCTAAATTTACAAGAAGTTGTTCTTTTAAAGGCAAATGATCATATATACTCTCTATGGCAAATAGTCATTAACTTAGATTCTGTATAAACAGAAATTCTAAATAGTTCCAGTGGAAGTTTGTTTCAATTTATACAAGTATGGCTGAAAATTTTAGAGTCTTTTTTGTTCCTACTGGATGTTGAGGTCTCCCCACTGAGTCTTGCTAAAATCTGTCTAAGTGTTTAATGACACCAGGGGTGTTCACTGGCATAGTTCACTGTTTTGAATGTAGAGTTCAAAATTTTAAAATACAAATGTGAAGGAAGGTGATCAGTAGTTCTCTTGCTACTGCTTGTTTGTCAGCCTGTTCACAACTCATGATTTCAGCACCTGCAGAAATGACATTTCATCCTTTGGGGAAAGTGTTAAGTGCCTCAACTGTAAGTAATCAAGGGATGTTAGGATGCAAGAGATGTTAGGAATCACCCAAAAACAATGCTCCAAAATAAAAGAAACCACTGAAAGAATGAATATCCTAAAGCTGCCAGTGGCAGGGTTAAATTCCGTCATGTCTAAAAATCATTGTAGGTTTGGTACTTTATAAATAGATAGCTCAGCAGAAGTTCACAGACTGCTGAACCCAAGTTCAAGAATTTTAAAATAAATTTCCTTATAGTTCTAACACTAAAGAATATTTTTGAATAAATGAAGGATATTTTTGAAGAAAGAATATTTTTGTACATAGTGTTTTAAATAGGAATTACTGTCCAATGAGAAAGCCTGAGAAAGGAATCAGCTTGCCATTTGAATCAAAGTGGTTACTCTGGGAAAATCTAGAGATCCTTACATATTACAATATATGTTGTACAACAAATATACTACAATCCTCAGTTTTTCTTTTTCCAGAGATGGGAAAAAATTAAATAGAGTTTCACTCAAAAATAAGGATCTATGTTTCATAGTGCTGCAAATGGAAGACAAAACCAAAGTTTTGGCTACTTGACCTGTCTTTCATAAGATAGCAATGTAATTTTTCAGTGTTTTTTTTTTTTTTGAAACTTCAAGTGTTGTGTTAGCTTCCACATTTTGGTAGGTACCTTAGAATAAATCCCTCCCTTCAGTTTCCTTTGACTTGCATCCTCCTCATTGTTTCAATGAATCATCATTTGACATTGTTGTGTTAGCTAAGCTGAGCAAATAGCAATACAGAGAGGGATCCATAAAGATGTAGCTATGGGTCCTTGATACTTCTTTTTGTGTGTCAAGAGATGGCACCATTCCTTTTATGTCAGCTCATGGATCTAGTCTCTGTCATGCTGAGGAATTTGACATCTTTCCAACAAGGCAAAAAATCGATCTACTGTCCCTTAATAGTTTTTGGGTACTGACTGCAAGAGCGATATTATCATCCCACTGCCTAAATTCCATTCTAGCAACCCAATATTCTTATTTTTCCACATGACTAGAGCAATTCATCCTTCTTATTCTAAATCTTGATAACCATAAAATTATCATGTATTTCTGCAGATGACCCATATTTAACTGTCAGCTTGGTTTGATTCCAGTAAGACATGAAGTCATCGCTTTATTCGTTATGCACTTACTCAGTCCCTTTGGGAGTTTCTTCATGGAAAATTTGATGTTAGATTTGATGTTATCTGCATATCAAGGTGCTAATATGGGAATAAAGTTCTGTGGAAATTTTTATTTATGCAGGTCGTTCATACAGCCAGCTTGGAAGAGAATCAATAGATAAGGAAACAGGCTAGGTAGACACTTACTGTCCTTTGGGTACTTGGGTAGAACTAAGATGTGTAATCAGTCATTGAAGTCTGTGCTTGTACCATAACATCTAGTGGAGTTAAGGGCTGTGTTTGGACCCTGCAGTCAGGTGGCAAAGACTGTGAGGTCCATACTGCATTTAGCACTTGTCCTGGCTATTCCATGGTGGGGTCTAAGACATTTTAACTATGAATGGTTTTCTTTTCCAGTTCACAGTTCTTGGAACAAACAGTCTGAGGGCTGTTCTGCAACGTGTCAGTGTGGTGCCTTCACAGCCACAGAGGTTGTGTCATGTACTTTGGGGCACCTGGATGTGTCTGACGGCAGTGCCTGGTGGTGCAGTGTGAGGTGGCAAAGGGGGCTTTTTCTGCAATTTTCTAGCACTGTTCTACAAATCATACTCAGGAGCTGTCTGGGAAAGTGTTTATCAGTAAGTAGAAGAAAAAAACATAGGATGCTAATTGTTTAACCGGATGGACAACTGGTGGCCCAATACTCAGGCAACCCTGTGGTTCTGTTTCAGTTGAATTCCTTAGGGCGTGGGATGCAGCATCCTCAGCCACAACACCTGGTGCTGTCAGGGCACTCAAAAGTGAGCAAGTCTGGTCAGAACAGCTGGTGCACAGTGAGAACAGAGGAAGGGAATTTTAGTGAAGTGGTAAGGACATCTGCCAAGTAGCCTCTTTCAGAGGTTTTATCTGCTTTATTATATTGGTAGTAGTCCAAGAAATTAGAGTTGTAATGACAGAGCAAACACTGCAATTTCTATGTTTTATGAGAAGAGTCACAAATCCCAAGGAGGTTATCACATTCTATTCTCTCTTCCCAATGTCTTGTACTGGCAGAATCCCAGAGGGCATAAAATATTTTCCTGAAAGACTAGTTTGGTCCCATCACTTTCCTTCAACACTATACAAGGATGTAACTAGGGGTTGAGATGTAAAGATTCTTGGGATTTAAACTGTAATCTGGAAACACAGAAAAAAAAATAGAAAGCATATGATATGTTCCATTACAAGCTAATGAGAAATAGTACACCTGGGAAATGAAAAGTTTTATTTCACTAGATAATGAGAAGCATGACACGAAACAATTCAGAACCAGTTTAAGATAGCCCACCTATAGATGATAATGTGTATTTTGTACTATTCTCTAACCTGGAGCACCTACCGGGTGGCCTCCAGGAAAAAAGGCTACAGGGAATGGATCGCCAGTGAGATTAAATGTCCTTGTAGGGCACAAATTGGAGATGACTCTTGTAGGGAAATGATTGCTTATCCTCAGGGAATTCTTCCACTTGATGGATGCCCATATGTGAGACATTTTATCTGCTCTGTCATGGCTCCTCCTGCCACGGCTGTGCAGATTTGAAGCTCCCAGGTGGAGGGGATGTTTGTCCATCAGTGAGCATCCAGAGATCCTCTTAATCCAACCCCTGAGGGCTTAGCCTGCAGTGAAGCTTTGAACAGCTCTAGTATTCATTCTAACTGCTAGGGAAAGGGAAAATTTTTAGGTTATACAGTTTTTGAAAACAGGGACTTGGTGTTCCTGGAGATGAGGCTGAGGAAAGCAGGTTCATGGAGATGCAAAATGGATGTGAGTTCTTTACAGTTGCATATGGCTTTAATGGAAAAATAAAGTGAAGACTTCTGTGTTATGTAGCTTCTCACTCAGAAATAATGTATCTATCATCTGTTTTTGTATTCTGGGAATGACACTGCAAAACCTTTTCTTCCCTGAGAGAAATGCAGTTCCTTATGATTCAAAGTTTACTTTAAAAATAATGGGTCTTTCCCCAGAATTTTTGACTAAGTTCACAGGAAGTTTGTGATCCATGAGAACTGAAATTCAAATATCCAGTAGACTGTTCTTTAGTTGGAAATGAGCAGGACCTGTATTAAAACAGGGGAACAAAATTGTGGCACTGGATACAGTTCAGTGTTGAAGAAAAAGGAGCTAGAAATTGATCTGAAGGGAATCAATCGTGCTACTGCTTAATGTTCCAGCCTTTAAACAAAATCTAGTGGTGTAGGAACTGCCAAGGAAGGACAGACCAGTCTGGTGTAGGAAATCCATGAGCTGGTCTTCTTTGAGGCTAATGCTTTATGCTTCAGAAGAGGATACAGAAGAACCCCACAGGTGTAGTGAAAGGTTTTGAAGAGGGGCTCTTTCTTTGTGGACAAAGGATGGAATAGGGAGCCAAGCATTGCAGGCAGTTTTGAATTTTCAGTTTGAGTATGCAAAATTCTGGAAGAGCGTTCAAACCCATATAAATAAAATTAGAAAAGAGAAAGTAAAAAATTCTAAACCAAACAAAAAGCCCCTCACTATAATCTTATTATCTCAAGCTTTTGAAAGCAATTAGGATAAAACAGAGTTCTTGACTACTAATAATGTTTTCATACTGCTTTGCAGCTATTCCCTGTGTTGTGGGGGAGTGGAGTCATTGGAGTGGCTGCGCAGAACAATGTCATCCTGGGCTGCGGATCCGTAGGCGCTATGTTCAACAGGAACCTAAAAATGGTGGGGAACCATGTCCAGCTCTGGAGGAAAAGGCTGGCTGCCTGGAATACCTGACTTACCAGGGGGAGGACTGCGGCCATGAACATGGTACTCTCAATTTCATCTCTCTGCTGTATATTGTGTCCATCATGGCCATCATAAATTTTACTGATGTCAACGAACAGCAAAATAACAAGGATCTATCTGCAGTTAGCTGGTTAAAATTTTAACTTAGAACTTTACTTTCTACTCTGCTTTCTACTTTTTATTCAATAATTTGTTTTCCTACTCTGGCTTTTCTTAATTTTCTATTAAGCAAACAACTAAGCTGCGTGCATTCCTTCAGTTAGCTGTAAGTATCAGATTATTTCTGTGCGAAGTTAGAACACAAATTCAGTATGAAAGAGGAAACAGTACTCCTTGTGGGATTCCAGTACATCCTCTTTCCTCACTGTCTAGATGGCATGCATTATTAGATATTTTTGTTCTGAGAGAGCTTAGCTGTAGGAAATGGATTTGAGGTCAAATGTTGCCAACATTTTATCACTTTTTCAATAAAGTGAGCCAGCATGGCCATCCACAAACTCCTGATTCATTCACCCACTGTTACAGTAATTGAAATATGACTCAGCTGTGCCTTGCTGTTTTACCATAACTGTTTTTTTCCCTCAGTCCCTGCTTTCATAACTACCTCTGAATACGGTAAAGAAAGAAAAAGACAAGCAGCATCTTCTCTCTGGCCTTCAGACAAAGAAGCAGCAGGGTAACCTATTTATCATATGTATGTGGGTCATCTTGTTCAGTAGAAAACAGCTGTATACAGAGAAAGATGTAATTAAATTTGCAATAATTAAACAATAAGCTATAGTTTGTACTGGTTTTCTCTCCCAGTTTATTGGCATGTTCCAGTTTGTTTATTACTTGCTAATTGTCCTGAATTAGACATTGGGATCATGGCAAATCTGATGATAGCTGCTTTTGAAAGCCAGCAGTAAACAATGCTAAAACAAAGCTGAATGTAAAGTCTAAGTCTGAGAAATTAGATGTAGGTCTCTGAACAACGTGGGCGACTGGGATTGGTGTCAAGAGACCTTTTTTTTTAAACTTTTTGACACAAGCGGTAAGAAATTTTGTTTAGTTACCAGTAGAGATGGTAATGAAGTTTAAATTAGGCTATTACTGGGTCTGTAATACTTATAATGCTTTGTCCTGTGGTATTTTTCCTAGAACAATAAAACTCATTGATAAAAGTATTTTCCATTTTCTTTCAGCAGCATAGAAGAAAAAAATATGGGTTACTGAGATCTGTTTTTCAAAATAATATAATACAGAACACTACCAGGAAGTGAGATTATACATAAAACACTGGACTGGGGCATAGAATGAGAAATAGTTTACATAAAGTTTTTAAGAATCCACTGATTGGGTTAGGGTCAGAATGAGATTTGTTAGCAACGATGAGGTCTAACTTGCATTTCACAACAACACTTACGATATGTAAGTCCATTCAAAGGGCGTACTTAACTCATGCTTTATCTCTCATAATTTGGTTCGTTTTCTTCTGAGTAGATACTGTGTGGAGTTCAGGACGGAATCCCTTTCCCAGCACTGTGCTCTGGAGACGCGTCCGTACGCGCGCTGGATGCAGTACCTGCGTGAGGGACACACCGTGTGCGTCGCCTGCCAGCCCCCGGCCATGAGCACAGCCACGCAGCGCTGCTCCGGAGACGGCCACAACGCACACGGGTAAACCAAAACCCAGCACAGGAGTTTATACTTCTCAAAATCTCATTAAAAGCTGCATTTATTGTACCTAAAAACTGGAACAGCTCAAATTGTTTGTAGAGCTCAGAAGGTTTTATCCTTCCACTTCACACAGAAATTGCTTTTAAAACCTAGATAAAATTGGGAAGTCATTTCAATATAAGAGTTTAGTGCTTTATTCATTACTGTGAAGAAGTGATGGAATTTGTGTAGGGGAAGAGGACTTTTTACAGCTATGGGCACTTTCACTTAAAAAGGGTATTTCCTGCCATAGTCCAAATCTGATTGCAGATTTAACAGTGGTGGATTGGTACTCCCCTCAAGCATATATACCTGGTTTTTAGAAAAGCAATTTTGAAAGTAGATATTTATTATTCAGAACTGATTTTTATTTGATCCATACATTTATTAATATACATACTACTTAATACCAGTACAACCTGCTACTCAACCCACCATCTTGGATATTCCACTTAGGAATGTTTGCTCCAGAAAGCATTTTAAGAGCTGGATGAGTTTAATAAAGTCTTACATGATTAAACAAATCCAATCTTCTGACATTTTATGCAACACAATCCAGTAATACTAAATACACAGCTTTTACTCTTCTATTTTTATATTTATTGTCTCATTTCAGAGATAAAATCTTACACTGGGAAGCAATTGGCAACTCTCAGTGCCAAGGAACCTGGAAGAAGATACGGCAACTGGAACACTGTTCCTGTCCCCTGGTGCATAGTTTCATTTTTACATAAAATTTAAAATTGCAACAAAAAGACTAAGAAAATTAACACCAATGCCAAGAAGCATATATATTTCTGCTGCATTTTCTGGAGACTTAACAAGTTTTAAAGGAGTCAGGACTTTGGCAGAATCATTTCAAGAAATTCTCACTGCCTCAATACAAAATGCAAAGACTGATCTCTGTATTAGAACACTAGAAGCATGTTACCCTGTTTCTCTTTTGTAATTAAAGTGCTAATGTTTCTAACCATAGTAGTTGCTTTCCTTAAGTTCTCCATCTTTACTGGCCATAGCCCTGTCTACAGGCACTGCTCCTACTCAGTAGTGAGCCAGCCAAATATTTTCAAGTCTGAAAATAGTTACTGTCAACATTTAAGAGCAAGGGTGAATAAAAATGAAGTTTTTGAAAGCTAAAACTGATTTCAGTTTAGGTACTTTGTTCCTCTCCAGTATCATCTAGACAATTTTTTACACTGCAACTGTGTAAGTATTCTTCCTCTACACTGCAGTTTTCATGTTTAGCCACATGTATGAAGACACATACCTAGTCAGCACTGTTAAGGAATTGGTCTCCTCAGAATTTCGTCAGTAATACATAGTGTAACTTTTCTGGCAGATGAACCTAGACCAGACTTTGTGACTAAGGCCTTGGCTAAGAGTAAAAAAATTACCTTTTACTAGTTAAAAATGCTCATCTACAATGATTACCATAGGAACTTGCAACATCTGAGTGCTGGCAAGACTGCTATACAGGTTGAGAAAATTTCCTGTTAAGACAGGCAGCATCTGCATGCAACATAATGACTTCCTGGAAGAAGCCATAGTCTCTTAGCAGGAATGAGGAAGGTGACCTGCTTGAGGTTCTGTCCACAATAAGAGTCTGTTGTGAGCAAACCTTTGAACTGCATTTTTCTGTTTTATTGTAATGAAAGCAGACCTCCAAAACAGAAAGCAGAGATTATTTTAATGCTTTCTGAATATTTCAGACTTCATAACTATATGTTTTCCTTTTTAATTGAGAAAATTATCTCAGAGAGCTTTGTTTTAATATGACCAATTCAGACGGGTGCTTTTTCTTATAAGGCTCTTGGAACATGAAAACCTTAGCCAAGAAAAAAAGGTACAGAAAACATCTGAATTGAATGGATTTCACTTTTAAAAGAACACTGAACTATTATGTTAGTTCAAGCCATTTGATTCACACCAGTATGACAGCAGAAAGCATGAGTTTTCTGAGATTGTGGAAATCTCTTCCAAATGATTTGAATCCAAAGATACAGGCTAGTGCCATCATCCATCTGTTCCAATCTCCCATGAGCAGGAGAGTTGCAGTGGCCAGCAGAGACATTGATAGTGACCCCCATTAAAGAGTATCTTTGCTCTCACCAACAGTGTAGACGCGTTATTGAGCCCCACTTTGGCCATGTGTTTTTGAGCTTTCCCTTTCCTGCTGCTCTGGAAGAAGTCACTTGTCAAGACAAGGCAGGTGGCACAAGCTAACCAAGACATGCTAAGTGCTAGTGGAATAGTGTTCCTTTCCATGTAAAAATTAACCAGTCCCTCTGTTACTTACAAATACAACATCATATGAATTTACACATTTTAAACTGCAGAGAAAACCCAAGAAACTATCATCTCATAAAATTAACAATACTAACACATACATACTTTTCAGTATAACTTACAGAGATGACAAGTCTTACCTAAATTTCAAAGTAAAGCAAAACAAATTAGAATGGGTTTTATAGCAGGAAGTAAAAATATGAAAAGTTCAATCTAAAAAGAGATACAGCCCTTTAAAAATACAGAACACTTGACTTTTTGTTAGCCTCCATCAAACTAAAGATGTTTGCCAGTAATACACCTATTTACATAATAGACATTTTTAAATCACTGCAAACACTTTCACATTTCAGAATCTAGGTGATCTGTTATTGCATACAGCAAAAAAGGCCAGACTTTACATTTAAATCATCATTACCAGAGCAAGAGAGCTTACACAAATGTTTTATACCTATTACTATTCTGTTTCATGTTTTAGGACAGCAACACTGCTGGACACTCTGAGACTAAAATAAGATGTTATTCTGAAAAACCAGAGTAGGTCTTCATGCAGGGGAAGGTCAAGAAGAGTTGGTTCCTGTAGTCCAAATCAACTTTGTGTGATCTTGCTCAGTGTCCTCCACCGGTCTTTCAACATGACACTTGTTCGGTTGTTGAAGTTACCATGGGCTAAAATTTTAGCCCAGTTACCCACTCCAAACTCTCTTACTCCCAATTTCAGCTCCAAGTCTTCTTTGAAAGTCCATCGCTATGGCAAAAAAAATACCAGATATATGAGCAGAGAAAGGTATTAATCTAAGAGCTTATAGCAAATATAAAAGCAAGTTTTCAAACAGCTCTCTAGTTATTAGAGTACAGATGTCAGAGGGGTTTTTTTGAGCACCTTATCTTGAACCTAGAGATAAAGGATACATTTGTAACTGAACCTGTACAGCTTTTTGAGGGCTCCCAAAGGGGACATGTGTTAATAAAGCCTTGGGTTAATTGGTGTAACTGGACTGGAAGTAAAAAATGTTTATAGACCATTACAAGAGGCATAAGAATTGTAAATGGCTGAATCTGAAGGCCTAAAATTTATAGCTTGGTGGAAGAAAGGTTGGTTTCCCAGAGTATGCATAAAACCTCCTCATGTAAGCAATAGATCACTTCCAACTATCAAATGGATAAATAGTGTTGGCTATAAAGCAGAAGGGAACATTAGAGAATCATGTTAGGGATCACCATTACAACTGAAACCTTCAAAATTATAAAGAACTGGGCAGAAAGGTAAATGCAGGTGCAAAGGAATAGCCTCAACTTAAACCCAACTAGTAGATCTGATAAGTGCAAGGAAATGTGAATTACATCACGTAACTCCAAAAATAATGTACCCAATGGAAATGTAAATCTTATGGCTGTTGTCATTGCACAAATGCATACCCTCCTGCTTGTGCACAAGGGAGGATGAGCAGCAGGAACACCCAGCCAATATGACTGTCAGTGTCACAAGAACCCACCTCCGTGGAAATAGGAAGAAAAAATAAATTTATTCCTTAATGACCTGGAATCCTTCTAGGATCTTTAAAAGATTCTGCTCTTGTAAGCATCATCAGTACAGTCTCTGGCCAGGTGACAATTTTGAGTGCTATTCTGCATGGTTCCAACCTTCTGTTAAATTTAAACTTCTGAAAGTTGCAGCAGGGCTCAGACATGAAAGACAAGGGGGAGTCTCTGAGGGGGAAGGAGCTTAGATAATATTCAGCCTCAAAACTGTATCAGATCAAAACTGTATCCTGGTTATTCTCCAAAAAGGGAAAATGTGGCATCTAAACAAAGTGCAAGCTGAGGTATATAAAGACTAAACTTCACATCTCAAAGCTGGATTTATTTCAGCTTAATGCAAGTATCAGGGCCTCTTCAGTAAATTCTGATCACTGGCAAACCTCACTAAGCAGTGGAAGAATTACAAGTAATAGTAGTTAAACTGTATTTCTAAGCAGTTAGGAACTTAAAACTTCTCTAAAGTAGTTAACCTTTTATCAAAAATACTTCCTTTTTCTAATTCTTCCTGTTCCACAAATCTTTTGCAACATTAGCAGTGAACAGCCTTTTTCTACTATTATTAAAAGGCCAGAGATTCCATTGGAATCATGTAGTTCATCTCATTTCAGAGCATGCCAGAAAACTTTACTAAATAAAATCTTTATTCAAGTAACAGTTATGCTTGACCGACAGCACCAGATAATTCAAATACTTTCACCAAAGAGACAATCACAACCCTTGTTACTTGCAATGATTAATTACATTTGCTGTTAAAGGGTTGTTTTTAGCTTGTTTTGATTTTTAATTGCTTACATTGAGCTTTTTTAAAAAATAAATTGCTTCCACTTACTGTATAAATGAGGGTCTGCTTTACAGGTAAATCATGGACTAACTCATTTTCTTTTCACTGAGGAACAGAACAGAGCAATAACTTGCCCCCTGGCCCAATCACTGAAAAGCTCTCTGTCCCCTCTGGGACAGAATTTATGTAGATTCCAGCTTTGCGCTGCTACAAGACTGGTTGAAAGCCTGGACACAATGCAGCACTACGCTTGAGCTCACATCAGCACAGTGCCTGGTCCACAGCAACGTGACATCTGGCCAGCTCTGAGCACCAGCAGAGCAGGCTTGAGTTTGCTAGGCAGAATGTGAAGACATTCCCTCACAAATCCGAAGACCTTGTTACTCCTTTGAGTCAGTTCTGCTCTAGTAACCTGTTTTCCTTTATGCATTATGGGACTCTGCTCTGAGTTTTCTCCTTCAGCTTTAAATATATGGATTTTTTTTCCATACAAGTCTGACAAAATTCTGAACACTCAGATTTTCAGACACATTGTTTAAGTTAAATCAAGTATCATCCATATTTTAGACAAGTCAAAGGACTAGCCATTTAATTCTTGGATATAAAATTGAGTACAAACAGTTCCCTAAATTCTGTGACACTTGCATCCCCTAATTTAGGAATGAGAAAATAAAGTATGTGTCCTTTCAATTGTACTGCAGATTGTTCTATGCAGCTAACTGAAAACACTGAAAGGCTGAAAATGGGCACTGAACCATTGCAATGAAATGCCATTTACAAAACAAGAGCAAACAATGCCAACATTGAATGAGGGACTACATGGAAAAGGAAGTTCTAGAAGTCAACAGCTCTGACATTCATTGCATTCTTTCATGCATGTGGACAATTTTATAACCCAGATGATTAAGTAGAGGAGCAGATTTATTGTTTAAAAGGCCAACTATCATTGCTTTCTATAAAACATTTATGAGGTTTTAGTGGTAGGGAGTAAGGCATAAATATAATAGAGGGAGCAGATGCCTACAACTTCTCTAAGTGTTGAAAGAAACACAGTTCTGAATCTTAAGTTTCATTTAAGTTCTTTTAAATTTTTCAATGCCCCTGTCAGATGCAGTTTTCTACAAATTTAGTCTTTATATTTCAATTAAGGTTGAACTATAACAACATAATTAAGCAAACAACTCCTATTTTTTTCCTAACAAGATGTGTAAGCCCTAGACCTAGACACAGTGCTTGTAGGTGACCCCATAACAGACTAGCTCAGCATAAAAATATGTGACTACAAAGCTTTCATTAGCTCTGTGTCACTGTGGTCCAAATAGTTTAATTCTTGATGTTGAAAACAAGCTTGATGGAAGTGTTCATGCTTACCAGCAACTGGCTAACAAGGTACATACCCAAGTATATGCTGGAATTAAGTAAATTTGTCTTTAAAGGCAAAAAGCAAATCCAGTAAGTGCTGCCATTTTTTTTTCCTTAGGGCACAGGTTTTATCTGAAGATTTTAAAGACATTGTCAGTGATCTAACTATTCCTGAGATTTGTGAGAAACTGAAAAACTCTTTATAGGGGCTTAAACTTCAAGAATCAGGTCTCATTAGGACTTTAACCCATTTGAGGACAGCATCTAACTGAAGATTTAATCAGTACATCAACTTCAGTAAAAATGCTTAACGAAATAGGAGTAAGTACAACTCTCCTCTAGATAAAAAAAAAAAAAGCAGATTTGGTCTTCCCTCTTATATGAAAAATGAAGTATCAAAGTGAACACCAGAAAAAATGAAGCAGCTCACATCAAAAGGGATATATGATGATAACTTGTACTATTATCTAAACTGAAAGACTCCACATTGCTTCCTAAGAGATATCATGAAGAAGAATCCAACAATGGCAATATACATATTTAATGTTAATTTCTTCAGTTATCATGATAAAATGCTGAACTCTTATGAAGGATAATCGGCTATAATCAAAAATTAGCTTGAAAGACCTCAACATCAAATCAACTTCAAATTGCATTCTATTAAGGCATACACTTCTGCATGTTCCACCAATGGGAATTCTAGCATTAGTGAACACAGTAGGGTTATTTTAATGTAACCCTACAATGAAGTAGGCTTACTCATGAAGAGTCCACAAAGGACCATTTGAAATGTAGCATTATAAAAGACCCTACCATTTAGTTTATAAAAACTAGAATAGTCTCCCAAGTAAATATGTTTTTACATCACAAAACAAAAGTATTGAATTATAAAATTGCTAAATCTTTAACCTTCCAAGCTGGAAAACAAGTTGCCTCTGATACTTGCCCAAAATTCTCACAGGCAAATGACATCCTGAATTCTTTAATCCAAATGGTGGAAAGAATTTTTTATTTCACACTAAGCTTTGTTAATTATGTATTTCAACAAATAAAAGCCTTAGAAGCATTAGCAACAACAATATTTGAGACAGTAAAAATATGTTCTATTTCCTGTCTTTAAAAAGAAAGGGACTGTAACAATTTCAGGAACTGTAGCAGTTGAGTAATTTACATAATCTTATACCTGAGCACTAGATTTAAAAATAGATTAAAGTTGAGAAAAAAAAATCTGTGCATGGAGATTCATTTTATCTCTATTTAGAAGAGAGAATAGGTACAAACCTGTCTTCTTCGGCTACATGCCAAAGAAACTCCATTTTTCCCCACATTTTGCATGTCATTAAGACCTAGAAGACAGTTAATATAAAACGAAAACAATGAGGACTCAACATCAACGCAGCAGTTTTGCATTTTACCATTTACACCTGACAAGAATTTACACTATTTTGATATGCTTTGATGGATTGGGAAAATTTCAGTGTCTCTTTACATATAAGTATACTTTTATAAATGAATACACATGAATCTTGCCAAAGTACAAGGGCTTCAAAAAATAGGCTATTCAAAAAACCCATTGTAGTGTCTATACAACAGAGCTCACAGGAGAGCTATATTTTAAACCCTTAGGTAAAAGTTGGTACACAATAATAAAACATTTCATTTTGGTAAAAACATTTTTACAATATGCCCTACTCACATTTTACATAGAATGGGAAGTAACAACCAATCAGAGCTATGATTCTTTGTATACAAATTCCATAATTTCCAAATACACGTATCAGGTGTTTACTGTGGCAAGCATTCAAGGCATCTTGAATGATGAGTTTGTCCTTCCATGTACAACAGGGCCACGTGCAGGAACTATTAACATCATCTCGCTGTGGTAAGAGGGTGCTAATGGTCTTAAGAACTTACTCATAACTATATTATCTGTGTTAGGATTTTAAGAAGTAATACCAGGAAATCACACAAACATCTTGACTTTGTACATTTTATAATACAATTTGTTTTTCCAATCAGCTAACTTTTTTAGTTCCTTCCCAATCAAGTTATCTAGCACAGAATTCAAAAAGAAATGAATTTCAGTACTCTGTCCACTTTCTTTTGCACAGAATACCATAAGTCCTGTAAACCAACCAAGCAGACCAGAAAATAGTGAATGACTTTGCAAGATTAATTGCTAGAGAACCTTAAGCCATTTCACAGCTTTTAAATATGGCAACCACCAAGTTTGCATTTGTACAGAAACCATACAAAACTTGGAGTGTTTTTATCCACCACAACCATTTCTGCATTAATCCAATCATATTATATAGCAGTTAGAAATAAGTGTTTGACATGACTGTTTTGAAAGTGTAAAAATAAACCAATACTCACTCTGAAGAACTCTGCTCTCTTTGGGTTTCTGTCCTGAACGTCTCCTGCAAAGAACACAGATCTGAAGTAAAAATACAAAGAACTTGATGAAAAGTCTATGACCAGAGCAATAACAACAATATTTTTTACCTTGCTATGGGTTTTTTTATGCCTACAGATGACTGACTTGTGATACACAGTTTCTCTTTCACCAATCTTAAAAAGAAAAGACAAAAAAATTATTTCCTAGGCAGCAACTTGTCATTTATATGATTCAACAATATTTCAATGAAAGAAAATTCCAAGACTTCTCTACAGAAGCAGTGGCATACAATCACTAACTGCATCAATGCATTCACCCTCTTAACCTTGCCTCCTTATACCTGGAGGAGAAATACAGAATCTGCCAAGTTGGAAGGGACCCACAAGGATCACTGAGTTCAACTTTTAGCCGTGCACAGACATCCCCAGGAGTCACACCATGTGCCCGAGACCACTGAGCAAATGCTTCTTGAACTCTGTCAGGTTTGCGATGTGACCACTTCCTTGGGTAGCCTGTTCCCAAGACATTTAAACTGAAGATAAGAGGCATTTTGCATTTCTATTTTTTCATTAGGAATTATTTCCATAGGTTTTTTTGAACGAGTTTTCATCATATCTCTCAGATGCGTCAGGAGCTGCCCTTCTAAAAAAAAAATTTAAAAAATCTTATGACTTGTCTTCCTCCATACTGTCTGCATCAGCGTTTTCTTAACTAAATGATGCTGAGTATTCCAAGTACAAAAATGAAGAAATACAGATTCTATCCCAGCTAAAGCCAGCAACTTATTATCCCTGAACAAGTGGTGATAAACCTAGAACATTAGCATTTTCCAAAATAATCATGTAATTGTTCTGAAGGCTTGCACTGTCAGAATCATGAAGCAACGTAACTATTTCCCTTCACACTAGTATCATTAAAGGGTCAGCTGTAAGAAAAATGTAAGACTGATTCCATTTCCTTATTCTTTTTCTTCTTGAGATGACCTATAGCCTGAAATTAGAAATAAAAGGAGTTCAATCATTACAAAAGCTAAGTCTTTTTCGTGCTTATAGTATTATAGACTGACAGCTGTTTAAACTGCAAATTGTGCAACCTCACAAATAATTAAACTTAATGACAAGCTTTTTCATGTAAATGCCAATAGTAACAACCACAGAAGAACACAAATTTAAAGAAAATAGGGAACAGGCTTGTAGCTAATTTTCTATTGGACAGCAGTTTGGAATTTAACTTCCCCCCTTTTACCTACTCTTTAATCTACAAGTTTCATGTTACTGTCCAAGTACATCCCTTAGCAGTACAATACTTAATACAAACCTTTGTTTTGTTTCCAAATCACTTTTGCCATTTTCATTGACTTCCACAGGTCTGTTTTGCAATGCTGTTGCTCCCAATCCTTTAGACACCACGTGTTTTGTGGCTTCCTGTGAGAAATGTAATTGATAGCTTAAAATTAAAGCCAGGCAGTACCTAGATAGGAGTTTGCACTAAGATTAGTATGCATACTTTTTATTAGAACTAGCAGTGCTTATTTGACAGACATTTCAGAGGTATTAACATTAAAGTAAGTAGTTTTAAAACAACTTTAGCATGTTAAGTTGAAATCCATAAAGATCTTTATCAACTAATAACTTGTAGAAATTTAGTCATAGCTGCAATTAATTTTTATATGGACACAAAGAAATGCAACAAATAGTTGCATAATGAGTGAACTTAAAAATGTGTTAAATAAATTGCAGAACTTAACTAAGACTGCAAATATTATTAAAGTACTCCAAAATCTGGTTTTTATAAATAAGTTAGAAACTAAAACTGGCAGGTGTCAATTTTATCTAGTTCTGTAGCACATGGCAGGACAAAGCATACATGTAACATGTTCAAAATACATGTCTAAGCAGACCTTAGGCTTGTAATACAACCTTTTTTGCACTGGCAAAAAATATTTCTAACATCCTGCTCAAAATTTTAGCCACAAACTAAGATTATTTCTCCTCCACTGCCAAGAGAAGGAAGTAGTAATTCATTACTCCTTATAGGGTACCTAAAAGGGGCCTCCTACACTGAATAAAGATGGGACAAACTTCTTACCAGGGCCTGTAGAGGTAGGACAAGAGTTAATGGTTTTAAACTAAAAGAAGGTAGATTTGGACTAGATATAAGGAGGAATTCTGTTTTGTTTATGATGAGAGTGGCAAAACATGAAACATGCTGCCCAGCAAGGTGGTTGATGTCTGATTCCTGAAAACCTTCAAGGCCAGGTTGAATGGGGCTCTAAACAACCTGATCTAATTAAAGATGTCCCTGCTTATTGCAAGTGGGTTGGTCTAAATGCCCTTTAAAGATTCCTTTCAATCCAAACTAGTCTATGATTATACTTTTACATCTGGCACTAGAAGAAAGAGAAATTAGCAGTTAGAGCTAGAATGTTCTTCTGCAGAGAAGAAAGGGTACACTGCTGGGAAACCTGTGTGCTGCACAGAAGTAGGAATTTCTCACAAAGTTGTCTCCTCCATGTGCCAGAATAACCCTGTTCAAAGTAAGATTTGCAATGTGGGTGCAGACACTAGGACAAATGTGCAGGCAGTGGGGATGCAGGCAGTGAGGGCCTTAGGCATGTTAGTATGGAATTCTGAGCCGTTTCTGACACCTCCAAGCCTCCACTTCCTCTTAGACTCAAAGAAAGAGCCTTGAAAAATAAACTTGAAAATTGACATTCAAGTGAAACCATTAAAAGGTATTCCTTGTATTATACTTTGAGTATATTTATTAAGTTGCCCAGTCTCTCTGGTAAGAAAATGAAAAACACAGAGGAACTTCAGGATTGTTCATTTAAAATTTGCTTCTTATTACCTTTAGACGTCTGTGCTTTTGTAATTGAATAATTCAATATTCTGTTATACGAAGTAAACATAAGAGAAATTCCTTAAAATCCTCCTGAAGATGAACTGAAGAAGGAATGTTTTTCTTGCCAATTTTAAATCACTTTTGAGCAAGACATTGTTTGTAAAGAACATTTGTATTTACAGGAAAACAGCAATAATACTTTTATATCTCCTGACTCCCCTGAAATTCCTAAAGCTTTTATCCAAATTAACAGGTCTTGATTTTTTATTTTTAGTATGGGAAGTCATGTAAGCTTAAATAAAATAAGCATTAAATATAAAGCTACATTTTTAAGGAGTCCTATATCAGAACTGCATCTCTTAAACAGATCTTGTTTTAATTACACTATTGTCCTAACTTTTTCTAATCAAAACAGTTGTGGGGAAAACATTCATATAAGATATTTAAGAGCAGTCTCTTTCCTACTACCTTTCTCCAAGACATATTAATTAAAACAAAAATGTTGAAAATAAGACAATCCAAAGAAGGTAAAGTTTCCTTTTCATGTAATACAGTAACTGAATATTGCCTAAACAACTCCCTTGAAAGTATAGGTCTGTTTAATTGTATCAGGAAAATTTTTTCAAAAGTTTTAAAAATACTTTCAACATACCTGTATTAAGAAGTTAGTTTCATTTTCTTTCATGAAAAGTTCAATGTAAGACTTGATTTTACTTATCAAAAGACTGTAACTGAAGCTTTGGAGAAGAGGAACATATGGATCCTTGGTTTTAATTATGGTTGCCAGCTTCACCCTTAAAGGCTAAAAAAAGCGCAGCTTTATACAACACAAATCCTGCAGCAAACTCCGTATCTTTGCTAAACAGGAAATACAGAAAGCTAAACATGATGATTATACAGTTTCCTGAATATCCCTATACAACTTCCTGCTGCAGTTTGAAACGGTTCTGGAGTCAACTAGACATAATACTAGGTATTTACCTTATGTGTTCAGTAAATAGTAAAGTGTAACTGACCAGAGATCTACATTTTCATTTCCTTTATGAATAACACTGAAAGCAGGGTTGTCAGTGGAGGAAACACACCCAGAAAAAGCCACCCATTACTCGGTTTTCTCTTCTCACTTGCTGCCTTAAAAAGACTGCCATCGAAAGGGTTGTACAGTGTTCAGGAGAAGGAAAACTTAGTACAGCACCACTAAGGATACATCAATACTGATAATTAGAAATTCACATTTTGTCTACCAATCCCTCTGAATTTTACAGAAGCCAATATAGCCAGACAATTATCTTCTGTGTATAGGCTGCATTTTTATTTATGAATTTGAGTATTATTACCACAACTACTTTCCAAACATCCAAATCCTCTGAATGGAAGTCTATCTGTAGAGTAAGTTATACCCAGGCTAATACTTACATAGAACATGTGTCCTAATATACCAGCTGAAGATATAGGAGGCATTTATAACTTCTTTTCACCTATAGTCCTTCTGTTGCTCTTTTCGCCACTCGAGCAACTTCAAGTGTGTGCACTAACTATTATATTAGAGATATATTCACTCAAACTTGCAACTCTGTGAGTGATGCAGTCAACTTCAAACCAGGAGGTGGCCTAACACATATGTTGTCTTTTCCAGTCAGAGGCATAATAGCATTCAGTCTGTACTACAGAAGCTAATGAATTTCCCTTCCCTGGGATGCTTTGGTACATAGCACACTAATCAGAGGTGACAGTCCACTACAACAGAAATCAGCAAATTGGCTGTTAGAAGTCAGCACTATCAGATTCCCAGAATTCGTAGTGCTATCTCACTCCACATATGAAGTGGAAGAGGAGATGAAGAACAACTGCTGCTAAAAGCATTTTATTCCCACAAAAATTGTCCAGTATTTCTATCAATCTCCTGGCCACAAATTTCCTTTTGCATTTTAAAGTGACATAGGTATGAAAGTGACTGCAGAGACAATAATGAGATTGAAGTTATGCAGGTAAGATTTGCTAGCTTTGCAAACCAACTCCCCTCCTTTTCCTCTGAAAGTCAAGAGCTTTTAATGTAATTTAAACAAGTTACTACCTTATCTGATTCAGAGTCTGTGAAAAGCCTTTCAAGAACTTCAGCAGCTTCCTTGAAATATCTGTTTTCCATATAGACTGCTACAATCTACAAGAAATATAATTAAATGATATGATAAAATACTTTCCACCTGAGATTCAGAAAAAGGAAGAGAATTCACAATTCTACAGCTTTCTACTCCAAAAATTCTGATGCTTATATACTTAAGGGTTACTGACACTTATCTACTTCTAACAGTTAGTTCTGAAATTAGTTTTAAAATTTATTTCAATTGGTATCTTTTTCAGATTGGCAGCTTTTGAAACAAATTTGAACTGGTACAAACAGGAACCAAATGAGATAGAAAAGGTTCCCCTATACAGATCTATTTACTCTGTACTAAAACAGAAAATTCAGTTCAGTCTGCTAATAGCCCAAGATTTTTGTAAAAAGGGCTGTTTTAGTAGGCTAGAATAGAATTTTTAAGGTTGGAAAAGACCTTTAAGGTCATCAAGTCCAATCATCAACCTAGCACACATCACCATGTTCACCATTAATCCATATTCTCAAGTGCCACATATTTTTTTCAAACACTTCTAAGGATAGTGTCTCCACTACTTCCCTTGGGCAGTCTGTTCCAATGTTGTGCAACCCTTTGTGTGAAAAAGTTTTTCCTTATACCCAGTCTAAACCTCCCCTGGCACATCTCGAGGCCATCTCCTCTCATGCTGTCACTAGTCACCTGGGAGAAGAGACCAACCCCCACCTGGCTCCAACCTCCTTTCAGGCAGTTGTAGAGAGTGACAAGGACCCCCCTGAGCTTCCTTTTCTCCTGGCTAAACACTCCCAGCTTCCTCAGCTTCTAGTAACATTTGTGCTCCAGACCCTTCACCAGTTCCATTGCCCTTCTCTGGACACTCTCCAGAACCTCAAAATCTTTCTTGTCCTGAGGGGCCCAGAATTGAATACAGGATTTGAGGTGTGGCCGCACCAGTGCTGAGCATAGGGGACAATCACTGCCCTGGTCCTGATGGCCACAGTGTTCTGGATACAAGCCAGGATGCCATTTGCCTTCTTGGCCACCTGGGCACATGCTGGCTCTTGTTTAGCTGCTGTTGACCAGCACCCCTAGGTCCTTTCCTGCCAGGCAGATTTCCAGCTAGTCATTCCCAATGAGTAGGTAGCATCCTGAAGCATTATGAGTAAGTCACACAGACCTGAATTTGAATCAAGCGACGAATTTCTTCATGAAGTTTTTCCAGCTTAATTTCTTCCCTTTCAAGTAAAGTCCAGAAAGACAGAGCAGATTCCAAAGGGGAAATTCTTTGATCATTTTCAAACTGTAATCCTTATAGGAGGAAAAAACCAAAGTACTTATAAAAATTAAAGGATAAAGTTAAATAGATTACATTATTTATATGCAGTAAAGTAATATGTATTATACAATTTCAATTCCTTTTTCCTCAATTTTTTTGGTGTTTAAGAAACCTGAAGCAACTGTCTTCTTTCCAGAGACTGGCTCTTCCTACCCTTGCTAGTAACATTACTGCTGCATTTTCAGAGGGTATTATGTCAGCTAATTATTGTTAACTTAAAATGCCACTTGCAATTGGGTATTTGGTCTGGCATTAATAATACATTAAACTTAGCATGAGATTTCACAACATTTGATATTGATACTATTAATTTTGTAATATAATCACCATGCTAAGTAGCTTGTTTTTTTCTTTCTGTGTCTATCACTATTTCCATGTCTTAACTTTCTGGTGTATTTGAAGTGCTTAAACTGACAGGGAAACTCAAACAGGTCTACACAGGATCGTCACTGAAAAAGCAGAAGCAACCTCCCATGCCAGTGTACTGCTGTGCCAACACCAAGGTGTGAGCAAACTCCCAGCAAAGGATCAGTGACCAGTTCTGGCAGAAATCTAGTCTAGACAAATACTCATCCCCTTAACACTCTCAAGTAGTTTCCCAGTCTGGTCACTGCACACCTGCACAAGTGAGTGTGCCAATGTAACAGATGCAGGAGGAGCTGGCAGGTGCACAAGTGCTTTTTTCCCATGGCACTGCCAGCTTAATTCAAGATGTCCACTGAACTACAGCCTCACTTATGCCTTCATTTTATGGTATCAGCAGAATCTCTTTCAATAACTTACTCCTTTCATTAGGTATTTTTCAGACAGAAGGTAAACAACTTACACAATACTGAAGAGAGAAAAATTATTTCATATCTGCTACAATGTCAAACAGTGAAATTTCAAACAGAATTATGTGCATATATACACACATAACTAAAACAAAAACATATGTTGCTCTAATTATTGTCTAAATCAAGTAACATGACACTTCATATTGTTTATTTTAATAGTGTAAAACCAAAGTGTTTAGCTCTTAGCTGAGACAGCCTACTCTGTATGATCAATGCAGATCAAATATTTTAATAACTAGAAAAATAGGAAAGCTACCATATATTAGCTTTCCACATACATTGTGCAGCTACACCTGATGTAATACCTACTACACACATGCAATCTCCCTCACCACACAGATCATTCTCTACTGATAAGATAAAAACACACAATGAAGTAATATTCTCAAGTGTTATATACAATATAATTTAGAGCATTAGGACAAAAATTTAATAATTTTTATACTATTTTAAATACTAGAATTTGACTCCCAAGCTAAACTAAATCAGGATGACATAACATCTGATAAGCAACATAGGAAATTTAATTGTATAAAAACGAGACTTTGTGGCATTGCTAGGCTAGAATACACTTTCTTCTTCCATGCTCATGCTTTCAAGACTGCTTCTGAAGACTTTAAATTCCAAAGAGTTTTATCAAACAGTGAAAAAAAAAGAAGTTAAAGTCTTCCAGAAACTCAAAGAAAATCATCTTGGCTAAACCAACAGTTGTAAATACAGCCAGACAGAAGATATAGTAGTGAATAAGAGCCCCAAGGACTTGCAGCCAGCTGAGAATCTTACACTCTTCTATAGGAAACATGGACAGTCACCCTTTTCATCCATCTTCTCATTCCTGCTGTCTGTCCTACTTTAACCTCTAGAGTTAAATGTGCACAAAAGAACACAGATCTTGAGTTTTAAACTTGCAAGCATTGCTCACTAAGAGCTAGTCAGTCCTTTCCAGTATATTCCTTTTGTTGATACTACTCTGACAACAAAGTATCAATTTAAGAAGCATATGGCCATTCAAACTCCATGCAGCTAAGTCAGTCAGCACAGAGTAACACCAGTCCTGCAGACAGCTCAGTCACATGTGTAATAAAGACAGTCCAAAATGTGAAATTTATTCAATTTATTTATATAAGCTGTATCTATAAAAGCATATAGATCTGCAGAGTAAAGGCTATGTGAAAGCATATCTAATACACTTCTGTAGAAGTTCATACAACTATCTTTAAACAAGTGAAAAAAAGAACCTGAGTTATTTACCAAGACTTTTTCCTTTTGCAATTCTTATCAAAAGCTGGCAGAGATATACTGTTTTTTTCTGATGTGGAGGTATTTGGGAGACACCATTAATAAGAGCTAAAAAAGAAGAGAAAAGTTAAGTCAGTCTTGCTCCAGCACTGCCACAGTGTGGCTAGATATATACTACACACTGTGTTATCAGATTTCCTTAAATTTCTAACTCCTCAAGAAACCAGTGAAGCACACTTAATTAGTATTCTTCCTTGCTAAAACAGCTGAAATAATATTTAAGAGCTTGACCAAAAGAAGATATCTTCTTCTGAAGAAACAGCAGAATTAACCACAGGCTTATATTCATCCAATTCAAAGACCATAGTATCAAATTTAGGTTGTTTTTGTTTTTTTTTTTTTTTTTTTTTTTTTTTTTGGTAAGTAGGGTACTACAAAAGACATCTGTCTGCTCCAAAGAACACTTCCAGGGAAGTGTGGGCATTCACTTCCAGGGAATGCCCACAAACCATGAGCCACAGACTGATTACACTTATATGTTGCTATAGCAACTTACAGAACTAAAGCAGTAAAAGCAACATGGAAAGCTTACTCAGAAATGTAAATTTACAAGAGAAATCCTCCTTGTGAGGCTGGAAGGTCACAAAGATTATCACATATTTTAAAATGGGAGCTATCATGAGTTTATTCCCATCATGCAGGTTACTATTAATTTCTTATGCTAATGTGCTGGATATAGTAATTAATCTTCACAGCATAATACAGAAACATTCAAAATGAAATGTGAATCACAGAATAGTTGGGGTTCAAAGGAGCTGCTGGGTATCATCTGGAATCACTGCCTTCCTACTTTTCTGCACTTGCTTCAACTTGAATTGACTTTCTTGTTGACAGCCAATCATTATTTCTGTAGGGTCTCCCTTCGACACATGCAAGAGTAATAGTTCTGTGTTTCTATGAAAAAAACACACCTACTTTTCTATTTTCTATTCTATTCTTATGACTGTGCTTAGCTTTTCCCAAAGACTTTTACAATATTGACTTTATAATCTTAGAGTGCCAAACTCTTTCCTGTGTTGCTGAACAGAGTAGGAACAAGTTCAAAATTTGCTATTATTTCTTATTTCCATATGACCTTGAATTCTGTACAATTTAATTAATGGTTTCTACTAATACACTTAGCCTCCCCAGGAGATATTTTCAATCTGCTTTTGCATTGACAGTGTCTCTGCTTCCCACTTTCATGAAACTTCAGTACAATTCTCTTACTGAGTTGCAGTCCAAAGGCCACACAGTGAGAGGCAATATAAATAATCTAATCTAGCAGCCCCCCATTCAAAGTACTTTATTAAGTTACTGGTAGATTTATTACCATAGTCCATATAAATCTACTTAGTAATCATTCTGCATGCCACTGTATTCCATTCTTTGCAGAAGTTTAAGCAAGTCGTACTACTACGTTCACTTGAGTCAAGAACATATACACTGAAAAAATATCCTCCAAAGCTGTAACCTGGTATCCTCAGGAAAACTGCTTCTTACAGAAGAAAACATCATAAATCCATCAAATTTATCTGAGACTTAGACCTTTACTTCTATTTGTCAACCACTCTCACTCTAAAGCTCATTTCTCATTTTAAATGTACGTTTTCCCATTCAAAATCCAGTCACCGGACTTCATTTCATCTCATCTCTGTCTGCCAGACTATAGTTCTCTGAAATGTTTCTAGCACTGCTGTATTGCTACCGTGTGCGAGTACCACCCAAGCCCCCCACAGCTCCCCGGTGGCCCGGGGATCTCCTGACGCCCCCGAAAGAGCTGAGCATGCCCCCGAGCGCTGCTGACCACGGTGGTCGACGGGCTACGAGTGCTGTAGCGCTCCCACGCCCCGGCGCGCTGGAGGCAGCCGCCCCTCAGGACTCGCTGCCCCGGGAGCGGCTGTGGAGAGCCCCCAGGCGCCGCCGCCCCCCCTCACTCACCCTGCGCGACGTCCCTCCACCGCCAGAACTCCGCCCCGCTCTGCTCCGCGAAGTGCCGGCACAGGGAGGAGCAGGCGAACTCCAGCATCCACTCCGCGGCCACGGCCTCCACGGCCTCCGGCGGGGCCGAACTCACGGAGCTGGAGCTGCTGACGGAGCTGGAGCTGCCGCCGTCCGCCGCTGCCGGCGCGTCTCGGGCCGCGGTCGCCATCTTCAAACCGCGCGCCAACGGCTGCCAGCCCCGACCTTCGCCGCGCCGCAGCCAATCAGCGGGATCGCCCCGCCCCGCCTCGCTCTCCACCCAATCAGCAAAGAGGTTCCGCCCGGCCCCGCCCCGCTCACCGAGCCGTAACCAATCAGCGCGGCCGCTCCTCACGACCCGGTCCGTGGTCAGGGCGCGCTTGTTTTGGCCCGCAAGTGGCCTTTGGTGGCGGAGGGGGGCGCTGTGGCAGCGCTGTGCCGTGCGGAGCGGCCGCTCTGAGAGCTGCCGCGGAACGTGGGTGTTCTCTTGCTTGCGTGACCCGAAGGGCTTCGCTAAGCTCATCTTCATGTGGGCTCTGAAGAGAGGAGGCTGTGGAAGGGCGGGAGGGAGGACGGGCATACCAGAGCCTGGAGAAACTGAAAAGTGAGAGCTTTTCCATTCCATTCCAGGCAAGGAAGCCCTGGATGGAATGTGAGGAGGGACGGCATTCGCTGGGGTGTGTCTGTCTGAGAAGGAAACTGTTTGTGCGTGTTAAAATGTAAAACCCAGGGAGGAAGAAGGTAGTCTGCGAGAGGCTGAATTTAAGGCAAGTGCTGAAGGGCAGAACAGTTTTCCTCTCCGAGATGTGGTGGAGGGTCAAGCGATGCTCTGGTAGATGTGGTGAAAGGCTTTAATTTGAGCTTTATTTCGCTCCAGGGAGGAACAGGGTGGTGTCAGGGCAGGCGGTGTCAGCTGATGGGCCTTTACCTCCTTTGACTCCTGTGCTCACGCTAAATTGCACCCACAGCAATCTTGCTGTGGCATTAATACATTGAGGTCAAAGAGACAAGAAGACACATAATTTAATTTAAAAGAATCTTCTATTTAGACAGTTGTATTTATTAATACAAGTGAAAGACTTATATTTGCACTTTGGAAGAGATTGTGACAACTTCTTAATGCTGATAATCTCAGGAATGAAAATTCTTAGTGTTTGACATGAACCAGGTGGACATAAAAATGAGATTATTATGCATTAATGTTTAATTGAGCAGGCCTTTTATAAGTTTTGTATTAGAAACTGACAGGAAAGTAGATCAGAGCTTGAAATTACCATGATAAACAACAGCAGGACCAGGTTGCTGAGTGTAAGCTCTGCTTAGTACTAGCAAAATTATCTTTGTTTTTATCTGTGTGTTCAGCACAAATCCAAAACACAGCTCCTTACTGAGCTGCTGTGAAGAAAATGAACTCTGGTCCAACCAAAACCAGAGGAACACCCAGCCATGAGTGTCCTTGAGGAGCCCATAATATGCAGACAAATGGATTTGAGGTACTGCCTATCTCTTCCCCTTGACAGTAGAGAGATCCTGAAGTATTTTAGAAAAGATGCCCATCTTGTAGGTGTTTTGAGGGCAGATGACTCTTGGGCTGGGTGAGCTTGCAGCAGCATGAGAAATGGTACTCTACTGTGGCAAAACCCCTGTTTTTATTCATATGAATGAGGTGGAAAATCACAGTAAGTCAGTTTAATTAGTAAACCAGTTTTTTCTTTCTCTTGCAGGTGTTTCTACCAGTTCTGTCTGTGATGGTGGCAGTATTTATCTTCCCAGTTTTAGCTCCTGTAGCCTTGTCTCCAAACCTGCAACATGTTTAGGCTTTCTTCTTTATGCTGAGAAGTCTTATTGTTTATCTGCCTTTTATACATTTTAAATTGCATTTTGCATTTCTTGATAAAATTACTAACTACTTAGAGCTCCTGCTAGAAATCTCTCCTGCTGATGGATCTGCAGAGGGCAGATGTAAATAGTGTTTAATCCCAGTATAACTAAGAGCCAACAGGATTTTGCTTAACTGAGAGCATAAAAGGTACAAGTTACGTGTGCATATATGTGTGAGTATGTATATATAGATCTGAATGAATGTACATGTATTACATACCTATATACTTGTATAAATATATATTTATAAAAGTATAGGCATTAGCATAGGGAGTTAATATGTATATATTTTTGTCTCTGTGTATACATACCTATACATATATGTATATGCATAGCAATTTAATAAGTGCAGAGAGTCTCACCTAAACATGTAAAATCTGAAAAATGCTCTCTCTTGCTCCTAAAGACAGTTAAAATAACAAATAAGACTAAATTACAACACAAATAATTATCAGTATTATCATATAATAAATGAGTAAATACATACTTAACAGCATCATTATATAAATATACTTTTAGTCTCCGGACTCAATCAGTGTGGATTATTATTGGTTTGTAGTTGCTCATTTATTAGAACTTCCAATTAAAAAGGCTTTAGTCTTCTCTTCATCTGCTAATTTTTTTTGTTTGAATTTATTTTTAATAAGAATCTTTAAGGAGCATCATAAAATTGACAGATCTTTTTTAATCCCCCAAAACCTGTGCATTTTATCTATTTTAGAACAACACATACAAATTCACGATGAAATCTTACACTATATTCTTCATTTTCTTTTTGGTTACTTTATTCTTTATTTTCTTTTTGGTATTATTGGGAAATAGGAGGCCCCTTCTTCGCTATTTTTATTTTGTTTATGAAAGCAAAATACATTATTTTTTCTTCTGATAAATGGTCCATATTAAGTTCATACAGTATTTAATCTTAAAAGCAAAGAACCATTGCACAAGAAACATCACATACTTAGGTGATTAATATATTAATATATGCTATTGTTTTTATAACTGCAATAGAATTACATGTGTAAAGCAGTTTTTCAAATTTGTCAATGAAAGCTCAGCAACACAACCAGTAGATGGCCCCGGCCTAACACCTTCTTTACACAGTGGTGCTCTGGTGAGCTGGATGGGTGGAAAAGTTCTTGCTAGAATACTCAATGCACTGATGTATAAAAAAATAGGGATCAGAATGATGGATAAAGACTTTATTCATAGCTGCCCAAATTATAGGGTACCCTTCCATACAGCTGGGAACCAGCTGAATGTTAAACTGAACATCTAAGGAGATTTGACTTAACACAAATGAAAAGAAGTGCATGAAGAAAGTGCCTTTTCTCACAAGTGGTGATGCACACAGAAAGAAAATTTGAAGTAAAATTTAGAACATTTAAAATGCTGTAGGGAGTAAAGTCTGTGTAAGTGAGAAGCTGAGCTGGAGATTGGATCCTGCTGAAAACAAGACAAGAATCAATCTGTAATTTCACTCAATATTGCTATTGGACAAAACATTTCTCTTGCTATTTAAATTTTAGAAATCACAGGAAACAATGAAGTTTTCCAGTAGTAATATTCTAAGAATTAAATTCTACTGAGTAATAAAAGGAAGGAAGGATTTTACTGTGACCAAAGCACCAACCAGGGATTTATAAATGCAGGTGGTGCCTGGCAGTGCCACAGATTTTCAACTAATCTTTATCAAATAATTTATTTAAACCCGTATTTTAATATGGAAATAAAAGTAAAATTTGTAGGGAACAAAAAGCATATGTGACAATAATATTGTGCTGTAGACCAGATGGTTAGAAAAAGAAAGCATCAGGGGGAAGTTGCTCAGTTGGATGTGTAATTTTTTTAATCTTGTTTAATCACCAATTCCATGAATTGTTGAGTACCTAGTGAATACATATGTCAGGGTATGTTTGGGTAATTGGAACATGTATCTATCTGTTAAAGATACAAACTTTAAGTTTAGAGATTTAGCAGTTTCAACATATGAAGGAACTAGAAAGTCCCAATAAAATATAATATGAAATAAAGTGCATTCATGTATCCATTCATGCCATGTTTTAGATGGAAACAAAGGAAGCATAGCCAGAATTATTCACTGACTTTGGATGCCTTGCACCTAGTACTTCATAGAAATTCATAACTGTAGACTGCCTGTAGTCCTCTAGAATCAAGTTCCAAGAATACTAAAAGAGGAAAGAAGGACAAGTTCTCTCAGTCATTTTGGTTTAGATGAGGAACAGGTATCCTAAATCTCAACTTCTGACTGTGGATAGTTGCAATTCTTTACACTCTAAAGTCTATGAAATGTTAAATTACAACAATGAGATCTTAAGATTCCACAACACAAGCTGGGAGGATTTAAATAGAGTATAGAAAATGAGAAAAACAGAATTAATGAGAAATTTTTAAAATTATGATTTAAATTATTCCAGTATGGTCTTGGATTTTACAGAGAAAGAGAAGTTTGAATTTCTCTGGGCAGTACTTAAATTCCTTAATCTGACATCTGTTCTGCAAGTGCTACCTTATTCACGATATCAAATTACTCTTCTACAGCAAATGAGGGATTGGTTACCTCACATTTAGCATCTTCTTCAACACAAACTGTTCACTTGTTGCCAGATCTAAGTGAGATGGGGATCTTATGAAAAAACCCCTCTCATTAAATGACCTGAAAAGGTATTCATACAGTTAAGATGAATTAACATTATAAAAGCAATCTTAGATATTTCTGGTCTCCTGAATGAGTCACCGATGTTCTCTTAAACGGCTTTTCTTTTGCATGAGTTTTTTTGAATGTGAAATCACAAAGAAGCAAATACAGAATTAAATTTTTAAAGATTTCTTATTGTTGCTGGATCATTCCAGATTTTCAAACACTAATTGTAAAGAACAGAATTCAATATTTTAACTGATGTTAATGCCTGTAGCCAAGGGCAATTCAATATTTTAATATTACAGCTTGTTTCAGTGGCACTAGTGGGTCTCAGCTGCTTTCCTACTTGAACATGCCTCAGAAAATACTATATAGAAGTGTGACTGTTTTAGTTCTCGAATACATTGGACATTAATATAAATTTTGGATTCATTTTTTACCTATGACTTAATAATTGTTTTAATTCATACTTGCATATTTTATAAGTTCAACCACACAACAAATAAAGATAAAATGTGGGGTTTTTTTTCAATACTGTACTGGCCCAGTTTGACATGTAACGTCCCTAGCTGTTTTTTTGTTTCCTATCACAGTATTTGTGTGTATGTCTGCATTACCTTTCTTTTGTCCTTTATCTCCTTAAAGACTCAACTTAAAAAAAGAAATTATTATTAGTCCTATTTTCAAAAACTACTTGTAACTATACATCATGCTAACTCCATGTGTGTTGACTGCTTTACAAAAAAAATGCAGTGGCAAAACCCAGCCACTGTACAGAAGAAATAAAAAAAATCCTTGGAAAAGTAATGGAACAGTTAATATGAAACTAAACAATAAATAATTAAAAGTGAATAGCAGAATTAATTTGTGTTTATGGAAAGTAATCTGTATGGGGTCTGTATTGGGTCTGGCTGAGATAGAGTTCATTTTCCCACAGCAGCCCTTGCAGTGCTGTGCTCTGTGTTGGTAGCTGGAAGGGTACTGATAACACACCCGTGCTTTGGCTACTGCTGAGCTGCACACACTTCAGCTTTTCTTTCTTTGCTTGGTAAATGGCCTTATTATATTTTCTGTAATACTGGTTGCTTAAAGGTTGAAGAAAATTGGGATTTAGAGGTCTGTTGGAGCTGTAGACTTTGACAAAGTTTTACACCACTATAAATCAGTCTATTTTGTTTTGCAGTCTGAGAGCAAAGTAATTTTTTTTTTCATCATGCAGAGCTACTAAAATGAGCCTTATTAGCAAGCCTTTGTGCTAGGCGTGCTATTGGCTAGGGACTTTCTTTTGATGGCAGAAGGTGATTTTATTCCTGGCAGCAAATGGTAAATGCGTGCATTGGTTGGGCTGAGACCTCCCTACATGCCACTATGTATATGGTAAATATTTATTGTGAGTGTGATAAAGTTGTGCAGAGAACCTGTGGATGCCTCACCTGTGGAAGTGTTAAGGCCAGACTGAATGGGGCTGGGAGCATCCTGGCCCAGTGGAAGGTGTCCTTATCCGTGGCAGGGGTGTTGAACTAGATGGTCGCTAAAGGTCCCTTCTTACCCAGGCCGTTCTATGATTCTGTGATTGCCAAGTGTTGGGCATCACGTGCCAGCCACAGTAAAGTCCCACCGGGGACTTGGAGGTTGGGCATGATCAAGCTTGGAACTTTGAGGGGGCACTACCAAGAAACCTGACAAACATTCCATAAATGTTCCACTGCAGTTGGTCAGGTGTTGCCTCCTGCTTGTGGCTTCTCTTAAGGTTTACAATTCACAGACTGTGCACAGGAGGATGTATTTGTCAGATGCTTTATGTGTAAATATTTTGGACACAGCCAATGGTTAAATTGGCCACCAGTGTCTTCCTTTTGGGATTGCCAGTTGTAGAGAGATCTTCACACCAGAGCATTTTTTATATGTGGGCTGGTTTCTTGTGAACTGAAATGTGACTTTGATTATATATTACCTTGCCCTCTAAATTGATAATCTTGGCGCCAGAATTGCCTTAATGTTTAATTAATTTTTCTTTCATGCTTGCAAATAGTTTTATAATGTCCCGTTGAGATAAGAAATGGCAGAAAGTTTGATATAGGCAAAGTGAAGCAGTCCTAGCATTTCTGCTTGTGTGTCTGTGACTTAATGCTCTTTGCCCAAATTGAAGCCCAAATTGACATTGTTTTCTGAAAGGTTTTCAAAGTATATCAGCAGGGAGATAGTATTTTTTCTAGCATATATATTCATGGAAATTCAGCATGAGACCTTAATTCCAGTTAAGAGAAGACTAAGGAACCTGTTGACCGAGGATGACTGTGAGCTAAAAATCACTTACTGCAATAGTGCTGAGCAACTTAAGTGCTATGAAAAACTGCCATAATTTCTTTTTATTTTCTTCATATGATCTCTAGAATTCTTTTTTTTTCCTACTAAATTAGTTTTTTTTGTACTGTGTTCAGCAAGAGGGAAAAATTACCAGAAAACAATGTATGTTGGCAAATCCTCAAACGCTTGTTTTTAAACCTCTCTATAAAAAATGGAACATTTGACCTAATTTTTAAGTAGTATTGAAAAACTTGGTGCAGTGTCAATGACTCTTGCTTTGTGCACACTATATTAGAATATTGTGCTAACTACTTGTGTTGTTTTCAGTTGGTTTTTTTTTGTACTCACCTGTCTTTGTTCTTACATGTAAACTTTGTATCTTAGTACTGCAGAGGCAGTATTGCAAAAAAAAGGGATGACACAGAAAAGACACCTAGGCAGCAAAGAAAGGGAGGCTGTGGGTATTCCTCTACAGAGAAGTAGATACCAAGATAATTTACTATTTTTCTATATGAATGGCATTTCACGTAAAGAAATTTACTTTTAATTTAGCTGAAAACAACATTTTCCAAAGCATAGTGTAATCTAAACTAATATTTTATTCATGTTCTCTAATTATAACTTAACATCTTACTATTACAGTCATGCCACAGCTATGTTCTAAGGTGGAGGAAATACCTTCTTCAGAAGACATGAAAGAGCAGTGATGTGCTGAAACATGTAATATACTATGCTTGCTGAATTGCCTTTTGATTTTTGAATGGATAAAATCCCCAGCTTTTTATAAATAGCTGTATCAGGGCTTGGGTTTCATTCAAATTTTACTAAAAAGTGAATTTACTTATACCTTCTTTATCTGTGTCTGTTCTTGTGCCAGCCTTGCCTGTGATCTCAAGTAGTGCCCTGTCCCAAGCAGAACTCATGTTGAAATTATAGACACTAGTCAATAATATTTCCTTGTCTTGGTTTTGCTCTATTAAATCAAGTTAGTCCACCGTCCTCTTATATACCAAGAACTTTGTTTTCTAAACATATCCATAGCCTGATTTCATAGTTGTGTTTTGTCAGATATGAATTCCTTTGTGGTTTGTTTCAACCAGAATTTACCATAGTACTTTATAAATCATCTCTCAAATGCCAGTGTGATTTTTTTTTTTTTTGCTAAGAATTGCTTTGTCCTGGGTTTTGCCACACTCTTGGATAATTAACCTGTGACTAATTGATACAGTCAGTTTTGTATCTTTGTATCTGGTTTATCAAGTGTTTAAGTTTCATGTCTACTAAATTCAGTTTTAGAGTAGAAATCCTTTTATTAATCCTGGGTTCCAGAGTTGTGTTCCTATTCCCTATTACTGTGTGTTAATTTAATCTTTTGCATGTATGGAGTGCCTTGAAATTGATACTATAAAGGCACCAGATATGCCCACAGGTTTTCTGCATGTTTGTGTGATTTTTCCTGTTTCTTTTAACTAGGAAAGTCTAGATATGGAAACAACTGGTGAAGAAACAACTGACAATCCAGGTAGCATTGTAAGCTACTTCTGTTCTAAATTTCCTTGACTATACTTTCGCCAAAAGCTCTTTCTCAAGCAGTTGAGGTGGACTGAACTGCTGGGTATTTTTCATCTATTAAAAATATCTATGTTGCTCTTGACATTACAAGCCATGGCCACAGATTTTAGGGCAGTACTGTTAAAGTGCTTATGGGTATTCAGACAGGAAAGTCTCAAACCCCGGTGTTTTTCCAGAACAAGTCCATGATAAAAGGCTGTGGACAGGAGGGTGTACCTGTAGTGTAGGGCATTTTGAATATATCATTATTTGCAGCAGTACTTAAAGAGTTTAATGTTGTTTGCAGTAATTTCATCATAAGTAAGTGAAGCAAAAGGAAAAAAAACTTTGCTTTGTTGAGTACTATCAAGATACATTAGAAAGTAGGTTTTAGGCACAGTTTTTCTTAGGAGCTAAATTCTTGCATGGAAGTAAGATTTTTAAAATGGAAATACATGCACACACTCAATTTTAAATTTCTTACCTTCATTCTGCCAGTACATTTTCTTAAATATCTGTATCCTATGCACATGCTATTCATTTTTACTTTTTGGGATCCTTACTGTTTTCCAGTAAAAAATATGACCTATCTAGCCTTGAAAGAATAATAATTAAAGAGACTTTATATTCTTACTCAAGTGTTTTACAGTTCTTGTTAAAAATCAGATGTGTGTTTTTTCACTTTTACTATGCATTGATTAACCCCTGTCTGCCTTGAAGCTTCTCCTGAACTTAGAGATGGGTGATACACATCCTGTTTTCTCCCTCTTTGACTATCCCGTTTTATCTTAAACTTGTTTGTGACATTGTTCTAAATTCTTTGCTTTCAACAGAACCTGGAATATGTGAGACAGATTCTTCAGTCCAATCTTCACCTGTCTCAGAGAGATTCATGCAAAGGGAACAAAAGGTTTGTGTATGGTTAAGTGATAGTTTTTCTGTCTCAATATTTCTATCCCATGACTCAATGGTTTCTAGGGGTTTTGGACTGGTGGCAAATAAGATAATTAATATTATTATTACTGTAGTAGTCTGAGAGTATAAAGAAAACAAACAGTGGCAGGCTATTCTTTTTACTAGCCATCAGATCTTATTTGAAAATGCAGTATTTATGGTCATTGATAAGGTGATGATGAGGGTTGTGGCCAAGATTGTGTAACTGAAACTAGTTTGTTCTGTAACTGAAGCCAGAATCTCCCCCTGAAAACCTTAGACTATTTAATCTTGAGAGATGAAAGTTATTTGCTTAAAACCAAAGACAATTTAGTTAGAGGGAGAGCCTGCATGGAAGTTTTAATGGATTTTTTTTTAATCGCTCAAACACTGATTCTGATGTCTCTTTGGAATCAGTTCATCTTTCTGTATGAAACTATCCTTAAACCAGAAAAATATTAAATGAAAATCTAATTTATTAATTGCAATAGTGACTACAAAGGGGTGTCAGATCATTTAAACAGAACTTGTCTAGCAAGCATGCATTCCCTTTGTTTAGTATCACTGAAAACAGACAGTTATGGAAGGAAGAGGTTTTCAAGTCAATTTTTTCAATAAGTTTAAAATGTTGATGTTTCACAGAGTGGCTACATAATGCTGAGTGAAACTCGATTTGTGTGTCTGAGAGAGAGAGACTGGACAAAAGGAGTAACTTGATTAAAAATTTTCTTTGCACACTAGTGTTACATTTTACCTTCCTAAGAAAAATTAAATATTGCTGTCACAAGGAAAATCACATAATGTACTTTGAAATCAGATTAAATTTCCAATGCTCTGAAAGCAAAAACCACTATAAGAGAAAATGTTATAAGTAGGGGAAATAGATTCTGTTATTTAACAAATATTCTAGAAATGTTAATTTAATAACAGTCTAACAAATGAGTTTTCAGCCTGACATCTTTCAGATGTGTATCTTCTGGAATGCACATTCCAAAGTCCTCAGGAAAGCCCAGGACTTGTGGGCAGCCATTATAACGTTAACACCCACTGGAATAAGTGTTTTCCTGGACTGTAACTTTTTAAAGGTAAAAGCTAAAACTATTTGAAAGATGTCAGTGTGTTTGGGAAGGGGAGGAATTCTTCCATCATACTAATCAAGGTCAGCCCATGGTCTCCACATATGGAATAATTGTTCTAAGCTTGTATTCCTATATGTGCTGTGTTGATTAGCATGGATATTCATAGGTAGTATTATTAAAATAATTCACTCAGTTTAATATCTGGAGTGACCATTTTCCTTTATCTACTCATAGCCATTAAATGTAAAACATTGGAATGAGTATTTACCTATGTAGGAAGTTCATGCTGATTTATAAGGTCTTCTGCATTCACTTGCTATCATTAGAAAACAAAATACCTTCTATCTGCATTGTAAGTTGGAAAGCACCTTTTTTTCCTCAATTCAAATCAGATCTCTTCTGGTCAGCTCTCAGAAGTGTGCCTCGACAGGAGTTGACAAGGATACCGTGAAAATTGGCGGATGTCTGGCTGGAGTGGAGCAAATGCAAATAGATGGTTCAGTAAGTATTTTTGGTTCATTGTGGCAGTGAGACATTTGCAGTATTTATGAAAGCTTCTATTAATGGGCCATCTACAACTCCCTTGGTTTAAAGTTTTCTCTCAAGAGCAATCCAGCTTCTCATGGAACATTATCAAGGCTGCAACTTTCTTTAACATATAAAATGTGTTGTGTTGACTTCATCTTTAGGTACAGTTTGATGGCGTGGGTGGTCTTTCTGACCACATTTCATCTTTAAAAGAGATGGTCATTTTTCCATTGGTTTATCCTGAAATCTTTGAAAGATTGAACCTCTAAGGTAACAGACACTGTTTAAAACTCTTAAGTTCTAATTTACCTATTTTCAGGAGAATTCAGCTGGGGCATCAATATGTTTTCCTGCTTCCAAATTCTCAGCAGTTGATTTTTTTTCAACTGTATTAAAACTTAATAAAAAAAAAAAATTGGTAGAATCCAGTATATATGTAGGCCCAAAAATTTACAGTGTGGTGAGACCATCCTCCTTTCAAAGTGTATTGCCTTTCAAAGGCTGAGTTGGGGATTTTTTCTTTATAGCTCTATATGGAAGAGAACTTGATTGGTTTGTAAGCAGGAAGTACTTTCTACTTGAAGTCAAATGTTTGTTTAGCGAAAGTCCACTTGTCTCTGCCACCAACTCTTTATTTTTTTCCCAGGTTCTCAAAGTACCACTTTTACAACTGATTGGATATACAGCTAGAAACTTGCTGTGTTTGTTTGGCTTGAGCTAAAATAAGAATCTATAATCTTTTTACAGAGCTAAGTGGCTTCTGTGTTACAAAAAAAAATCAGTGATTTAATTGTTGGCTTTATATATTCTTGGTCAACAAAACTCAGTCATGGCATATTGAACTAGGACCTAAAATTCTTTGTCTTCAGTAACTGTAAAAGTATTTAAAAATAGAAAGAAAATATTTCAGTGCTTTACTTCTTTATTAATTGAAATTCTTTTTTGAAGCAGTAGTGTATTGGCTTTTCTAGTTGATGTAAATGCAGAAATACAGACTATCTTTCCAGATTTAGAATAATTCTTCCTTTATCACCAGCAAAGGGAAGCCAATTCCAGTGACTCAAAGCTTTTTAAAAGGAGATTCAAATGTTTTACTATTAAATCTTACCTTATGTGAAAACAAGAATGAATATGGAGTGCATCATTGAAAAATGAACTGATGATTCTTAAGTTAGCCTAGTTGCAGATTCTGCATTGGAAGTTTGGTCTTGTTTGGCTCCTACCACCCCTGCTGGATGGATTGTCAGAAGTTTTCAAAGTGTCCTTTCAGGATGCTGCAAGCTTTTATCAAGGTTTTGTATTTCTGCATTATCCTCTTTACTGATTTTGTTTGCTGCCTTGGAGAACTGTGCAGGAACGTTTTTGACTTTTGTTATACTTCAGCTATTACTGCTGTCTTATCCATGAGGTGTTTTGTTTAGCAGAGCAGAGTTGTGTGTTTTAAGGATGGGGTTTGTAATAGGTGCTTTTCCATGATGCTTTTTTCTTATGTGACTTAATTGCAGAGGCTGTCCTATGGTCCACTGGGGACGGGAAAGACACTGCTTGCTCATGCACTTGCTAATGAATGCAGCCAAGGTGACATGAGAGTAACCTTTTTTATGAGAAAAGGTGCTGAGTGCCTGAGTAAATGGATAGGAGAATCTGAACGACAGCTTCATTTATTATTTGATCAGGTAAGGTTGAAATTTGGCATGTGTTCCATCTGAGTTGGAATTAAATTTCTATGGTCTACAACATGTTTTGTCAGCTCCTTTCACTGAAATGGGATTGCCACTGTTTCCTTTTTCAGTGAAGTTTTAGGAGTTTGAAATCTTGAGATGTATTGGGAAAGGTTAGTAAAGGAAATAAGAAAATCCTGCAAAGCACCACCACTACCACTCCCCTTTCCTCCAAAACAAAAAACCCAGCAACCTCCCAAAAAGTCACAAAAAATGTTTCAAGAAGTAAGAGGTGGTGGTTAAGATCAGAGGGAAAGAGATGCAGGCTGCAAGCATGGTCATTTAAACTGATAACAGAGGGTTGCTTCCAGAACCTGTAACTTGAGTAAGTCCTGTCTCTGTTCTTGTGGTTGCCAGGTAGATGTAAAAACCACTGATGTGGTTTGTTTCTTGTCTCCCGGTCTCCTTTAGTTGCCATAGGCTACTGTCTTCTGTTAACCATGCCAGTTTACTCTGTTAGCTCAATTAACAGAGTCTGAAAAATCTAGTTCGTGCTTTTCCAACCATAATGTTTTTCATGCATTTTCTCTTTCAAATAGAGCTGTTTTCCTGATGTCAATATTCCTGTGTTTTCATTGTAGGCCTACCAGATGCGACCTTCAATTATTTTCTTTGACGAGATTGATGCTCTGGCTCCTGTACGGTCCAATAAACAAGACCAAATTCATAGGTAGGACATGCTTTGTGTCTGCATAGAAGCTGCTTGATCTTTGTGAAAAAAAAGATGGCAACTTACTTAACTTCAAGTGACACATTAATTTTTCCTGAAAATTAGTAGTTTCATGCAAATAAATCTCAGAGTTTTTTAAACAGTAATTTAAAAAAAATTGCTGAGCTTGGGATCAGAAAAAGGTCTGTGTTACCTTATCTGTATTTTAATATTACTTTAAATTAATCTTTTGCTAAACAGTATCTCACTATATAAAAACTTGTCCTTTTTGAGTAATCGTTGGACAAGGTTATGTGTAACTGAAGAAAATTTGCTAAGCTGGTGAATGAAAACCATATTTTTCTGTTAGCTCTTTTGTGGGGACACTTCTGGCACTTATGGATGGCTTAGCCAGCAGAGGAGAGGTTGTGATAACAGGAGCCACCAACAGACTGGATTCTATAAATCCTGCTTTACGAAGACCTGGGCACTTTGAATGAGAATTCCACTTCAGTTTGCCAAACAAAGAGGTCAGAACTTCCTTTCAACCGTATGCTTCTGTGGCAAAGTCCATCTTCATAACAAACCCCTGTAATAAGGCAGCATTGTTCAGCAGTGCAAGTCTCCATCTGTAGAGTACACTTTGGACAAAAGCTATAGGGAGACAAAAAGGGATATTGGAGAAATTGCATTGTAGTGTACAGGGCAGACCTGGCACTGAATATATATGATTAGGGTGATTTCAACAAGTAGTTAATTATCTACTTAGTTTTGGTTTCTCTGTGACTGGTGAAGAAAATGGGATGATGATAGTAACTGAAAAATTTAAGAAAGAATGGGTATATCAATTACTTATAAACTTCCCCTCTAGCATCTTGAATGTAAAAGAAAGGATGAGAGAATGCCTTCTTGGTAGCAAAAACTTCGATCAAGGCTGATGTTAGAGTAAATTAAATATGTTGGGATCTTACTGGAAGTTATTGATAGGGACTTGGATAAAGATTTGAAGGATGCTGTACAGGTGCAGGGCTTGGGAAGCTTCTAGTTCAATGGCAATAGTTAAGCAATATAAAAATGGATATTTAGAAACAAAAAAATATTGAAGGGGGAGAGATAGCGTGCAAAACTGGAGACCTCTTTTTGTGTTTTCTCACTGGCTATCTCTGATATTTCTTATCTCTTCTTGGAAAGAGGATAAAAAGGCTTATTGGATTGAAAGCTAGTAGAAGTGCACAAATATTTTTCTCCAGTTTTCATATGCACTCAGGAACAGGACATGAGGTGCCGTTAAAAAGATCTAATACATGATTTTCTACTGTGATAGAGTTCTGGAAATCTGCCATAAGTAATCTGTGTACTAAAAGTTTCGTGAAATTTTGCTGAATTTGAGAGAATTTTCTTTGATGAAAATATCTCTATTTGCAGATAAGGATTTTACAATGATTTTTTCTTCAGAATCATTAGGTCTCACACTTGGGAAACCTCACTTTTAGGGAAGATGTAAAAAATGCCTTTTACTTTACTGCAGCCTCCAGCAAGATTTTAATGTAACAAGTTCAGAATTATTAAATTTCCTGCTTGAAGAAGCAGACAGTGTATTAATAATTGACCTTTAATATACTAAAAAGTTTAGCAGATAAGAAGAGTATTTGTATTGGTATAAGGGATTTTGTGGGTCTGTGTTGTCATTGTTCTTTTAAGAGAAAGCTTAGGGCAAACTGAAATGCAACTCTTTCCAGGCAAGAAAAGAAATTATCAGAATTCACACACGAGACTGAATCCTGAAGCCATCGGACAAGTTACTTGAAGAGCTCGCTGAAGAATGTGTTGGTGACTTTGAAAACTGTGGGTTACTACATGTGACTTGAGTGCTAGGGAGCCTGAGCTTGTAGCAGGCAGTACTTGAGCTCTTGTACATTGTGGCAGAGAGAGGCAGTGAGGAGGCATTTGGCATGGGAGAAAATTTAAGCACTGCTTTCAGTTTTCTTTTTGTCTCTCAGAACATTGAATGGGTTTATGACATCTTTCACAGGAACAAAGTTTTGAGCAGCAGGCTGCTGCCTAAGTGCAGGATATCAGGCTATGAGCCATGTAACAGAACTTTTCTGCAGTGCAGTAACTCTTTAAATTGTCTCTTAGCCTGGTAATTTTTGGCTGCACACAAAGTCTTTCAGTGTTGCTGTTTAGAAGTACTGGCCTTGAATTCTGTTTTGTCTGAGATTGACATAACATTTGATTCTTGTTTTGTTTATTAGGATACTGTGGTGCTGATATTAAAGCCAGCCTTATGTGCCAAAACAGGTCTCTGTGCTTTGCAGCATCGCTATCCTCAGCTATATGAAAGCAGACAGAGACTGCAGATAAACATGGATTCAGTTAAAATAAATGCAAATTATTTTTCCATGGCCATGCAAAAGACTGTTCCAGCTTCACAAAGAGTTGTGCCTTCCCTGGGCGAGCACTATCAGCTATTTCAAAGCCACTGTTAGAAAACACACTGGAAAGGATTTTACAAACCTTGCAGAGAGTATTTCCCCATGCCAAGCTTGCACTAAAGAAGGACCCACAGCAAGGTATAGCATCTACATCTTGTTTAAAAATCTGCCAGAGCAAAAGCTTGTGATCTATGCAATCAACATACACAAATGTACTCAGCTGTACTAGCAGCACAATTTTATACTTTGTGTGTGCACAGTGCAGGGTGGAAGCTGTGAGTGACTTGCAAAAGCAGTCGAGAACTATGCATTCTATACTGGAGGACCCTGTTTCTGACAGGAGCACATTTATCACTTGCAGAGAGGAATCTAAGTTTTAAATTATTAGCACCTCTTTTCAAATAAATGCTTAAAGCAGGAGAAATGTTTTGCAAGTGTCTGGGAGCTACATAAGTTGTTCCTAACCATCTTTATTCAAAGAAGAAAAACTCACAAGTTTTTGTCAACAGAGAGATAATACCCCATGCAAATCATGGGACATAGGACAGCTTTGTAGAGTCTTGTACATTCTCCTTTGATTTGTGGTAGAATTAACTCTTTAGGAAATAGCATTCGAATGATGAAATACAAGAGAAGTGTTTTCCAGCACCGATTTTGAAGGTGTATTACTGCAAGATAGAGATGGACTATACAAGAAAGTTAACAAGCCTCTCTTCTCTTTAAATCCTGTTTTATGAAATTATGTGATTGACAGTGATGAGGAATCATCATCCATCTCTGAAGAGAAACCGACTCGTAAAATGCCTGATCGCAAAAAGGCAGAATTCCGCACTTTCAGCAGGTACATTTGTCCATGTTGTCTCTGGACATGAGCTCATGGCTCTGTTTTTAAGATGGCTGAGTGTGTAAACTGTTTGGGTGTGAGGGCTGCTAGATGAAGGAGTTGAGAGTGTGTATGTGTGGTGTTCAGTATTTGCCAGACATAAGTGTGAGGGTTCAGCTGGTTACTTCTGTTCTGAATGCACTGCCCTGACCCATCACACTGAACTGTTGTGTGGGTATTTGGCTGGACAGTCACACTGTGGGATGTAAGAGCTGTTACTTAACTCAGCCAAAAGAGTAGCAGATCTGCTGGGCACTGGCAGGATTTCTAACAGAGGCAGTTTACCAGTTTGTGAGAAAGTAGGCTTTGTTAGTTTTCCTGTTCACGGATCAGCTAATTATTTTGTGGAACAGGGAGAGTATTTACAAAACAAAGTGCATAGGAAAAAACTTTAATGCTTTCCTATACATCACTCATTTTTAAACTTGCTTTCTACTTATTGCTGTAGAAATCCTCGTGACCAGCCAACATCTTACAGGCCACGGTTATGAAGAGCCACTAATTGAAGAGCCAGGATCTGGGCACACTTCTGATTTGGCAGCTGCAGTAATACATTCCCTGGAAAAGTTTCCAGTTTATTCACTAAATACACCAACTTTGTTTGCTAGCACGTTACCAGTTGAAACATGTGTACAGGTAGTTTTTTTTCTCATTAGTCTCATAGGATAAATGTATAAACTAGTGAAGTTAACAAAAGTCATTGTCAATATAAGTGGCCTCATTTAAATATGCTGTTTTGTTTACTTTTATCTGAAAATCCACTTTTCTGATGGAATGATACCACCCAAGAATTTTATACATAGCCATGTTATCCATTTGAAATTTAACAGGGAGAATATTACTAGCAGCTCAGGAGGATGGGAAGTGCTGCTAATAAACCCCTCTGTATGGCAAGAAATCCTGCTGGTCTTATGTGGGATTTAAAAAGTTTTTTGTTGCTTCTTAAGAGTCTGTGCTACCAGTAGATGGCTCTGTATCGACCTGACAGCATGTCAATGCACATTTTCTAGACTCCTTTTTAATTATATTTGTAGGGCAGCCAAGGTTTTGAGGCAAAGAATTTTTTTTTGTTTGTTAGGGATTTTTTTACATATACAGCTTTTACTGCTGCAGTACATGCAGCAAAAGTGTTAAAATTCATGGAATACTTAGATTTGTATGGTGTTGAGTTTTCATTAACTAGGAAAAGGAAATATAAGCAATTTAGTATTTAGTGCTTTTTTTTTTTTTTTTTTTTTTTGCTTTTGTGCAGTAAATCCACTTTATTTTTTGGCATCACTGTATTAAAATATCTGGTCTCCAGCAGCAGCATTTGAGAGCTCCACAAGTTTGGAGAGACACATTATGTGACTGGATGCTCATTTGTCACATAGGAGGAGCAAGTCCTCTGCAGATTGTTAATCTGAAATGGTGCACAGGGAAGTTTGTTGTGTAAAAGGACTGTTCCACTTCCCTCATGCAGTAGGTGCATGTTGTCTTCTGTGATTGAGGGGCCATCTGTAGGCAGTGGCTTGTGGTTTTCCAAAGCCCACCTTTGGTAATGAGAGGCAGTGAGTGATTTAGCTTCAAGACCCTTGATTCCATTTGTCTTTCAGATGCTTGTGCCTGAGAATTGATAAAATTTGTTACGCCTCTCAGTCTGCCTTAAAAAAATGAGCAAGACTGTTCTCTTTGGCTCTGGTCATCTCAATCTCTTCTTCCACAGCTGATAAAGACTTAGAACAGACTCTGTTCAGTCCTGAAAAATGCACCCACCTTTCTCACATCTAGCATAATGATGTGGTTTGGTGTGAATAGGGGCCTGTTTATGTTATCTCACTGCATTTGAGCTTTTGTGGCTGGTCTTGATTTTTTGGTTTCTTTTCTACTTCTACCTTAACCAAAAAACATCTCCACTTCAGAGTACCTGCATGAGTTGGTCAGGAGCAACCTTTGCTGTGTGAAGAGAGAGAATTTAACAAGTACTTAATCAGAGTGCAAAAAAGAGCAGTTCCAGCTTTTAGTTGTGACTCTTTGGGAACTGCTTCTTTTCTCATTGTTGAAACCATCAGTGATAAAGATCCATAGTCCCATAATACAGATTCCTCCAGTCTCTCTAGCTTACTCTGTATTTTTGGTGCCTAAGGCTTTGTTTGAAGCTAATTTGTTTGGGTCTAGAAAGATGTGATAGCACATGTCTTGGCTAAACATTACTAACAATTGTATGTATCAACAGACTCTCTCGATTCTTTTGATGAAGAAGCAAACAGGGTTCTCTTGCTTGTGTTCACACTGTGACTCCTAATTTGTCTTTTTTTCTTGTTAGGAAATGAAGAAAGAAATTGCAACGTTAAGTTATCTGTGATACTTGACTTCGGTATATTCTAATGTAGATCTACTTCTCCCAAATGGAAAAATTCTGTTTAATGTCTCAGTAATTGCAGCAACTGAGAACAGAAGAATAGAAGAAAGAAGATTCTTTTACCCTATGAAGGAAACCAGACATAACCTCCACTCTGACTATGGATCATCCTCTTGCACACTGGGTGAAAAGAGCCTGTTTCAAGACAACAATGTTTTCTTTCCTTGGAAACAGCATGAGATTCTTCTAGAGGGTCCTGATTCTGACTGCTGATATTGTCACAAAGCTTCCAAATATTTTTGTCACTGTAAAATGTGATTTGTTTTTCCTTTAACTTCTTCCTCTAATTTCTAGTGAAGGGTAGAGAACCTCTGGGAGGTTCTGGGTTCTGCACCTTGGATGCAGCAACCTTGTTTGTGTGTACAGACTGGAGAATGAGATGCTGGAAAGCAGTGCCACAAAAAAGGACTCAGGTCCTGATTGGTGGCTGAATCTGAGTTAGCAGTGCCCTGGCAGCCAGGAGGGCCGACTGTGTCCTGGGGTGCATGAGGCACAGCATTACCAGCCAGGCAAGGGAGGGGTTGTCCTGCTCTGCTCTGCACTGGAGCAGTCTCACCTTGAGTCGTGTGTGCAGTGTTGGGCTCCTCAATATAAAAAGACATTAAATTATTAAAGAGTGTCCAAAGGAGGGCAACTAAAATGGTGAGGGTCCTTGAAGTGAAAGCTGTATGAGGGGCAGCTGAGGTCACTTGGTCTGTTCAGCCTGGAGGAGCTGGAGGGGAGATCTCACTTCAGTCTACAATGCCCTCATGAGGGGAAGAGGAGGGGCAGGCACAGATCTTTCCTCTGTGGTGCCCAGTGACAGGACCCAAGGGAATGGTCTGAGGCTGTGTCAGGGGAGGTTTATGTTGGATATTAGAAAAAAGTTCTCCACCCAAAGGGTGGTTAGATACTGGAATGGGCTTCCCATGGAAATGGTCACAGCACCAAGCCTGACAAAGCCCAAGAAGTGTTTGGACAACACTCTCACACATGTGGTGGAGTTCTTGGGGCTGTCTTGTCCAAGGCCGGAGTTGGACTTGATCCTTGTGAGTCCCTTCCAAGTCAGAATATTCTGTGATTCTGTGAGAGGCCAGTACTGAGATGAGCCTCCCAGCTGTGGCACAGGCTGGCAGAGGATACCAGTCCTGCTTGTGACTCTGTGTCACCTCACAGGGGTGAGGGGAGCACTCACTTGCCCCATCCTTGTCCCCCAGCAGTCCTTACCAACAGCAGTGGTACAGGCATGGGCAGGATGGGACCACACTGCTGCCTTGCAGGAGGCCAGCCCAGGCATGCTGGAAGTACATGATCTTTTAATGTCTTTCCAACCCAAACCGTTTCACAGAATGTGTGACCAATGGTGTATATGTATGTGTGTGAATATATATGTAGAGATATGCTGTATAAATGTGCTCTCTCTGAGTGCCTACTGAGAATAAAGCTTTTGCATGCTTATCAAGTGAGTATTAACTATTTACATAGGATAAACTCTTTTTTTTACAATTCTTTTCTGGACTTTAGAATGAAATAGATAAGGAGAAATGAAGAATATGAGTATAGCACATGGGTAGTTTGAACTTGACTTTAAATAGGCCTGAAAGAACTCTGTGCTGGAATACAGAGCTTCTTTAGCAACCATAAAGACTATAAAGTTTTTAGTCTGTAACAGCGTTAGATTAAGTTAATTTTTATATATATCTTGGAAAATATGCTGAGATCCAATGTAATTTCTCACTACTGCTTACATCACTTATCACTGTTTTGCACTGTTGTTGCAAATGTGTTTTGGAATACATTCTAGCATCAGGAGTTTCAGTCCCCCCCAAACATTCTTCATTCTTTGGGTTGTTTTCTCCCACAAACACTACAAATTGCAGTGGTTTAATTTCCTTGTTCTGAAGGATTCCTTTGCTTTTACACATCTGTATGAATTGGTCTTCTATTATTTTCATATTGCCTCAAGTAGAATTAAGAACCCTATTAAAAAGTACTTATCAGAGAAGCTAGGAAGGTGGAAGAAAGAAGTCATCCATTGAAAACTCCAAGGTCCCTTATCAATGTTTTTGCATTGTTAGTCCAGTTTAGAACCCTTTAGCTGTCTTTTCTGCCTAGAAGGCACACTTTCAAAGCTGCTGAGCTTTTTCAGGTGTGTTGAATTACAGTCTTTTGTTGCATGACAGAGCTACTTCTTGGTTCACAAACTGTAATTCCTCCTAAGTGTGACAGAACAAGTTCTTTTTTTTTCCTTAATCTTATTAGCAGTGCTGAGCCATCACACAAACGGGACCAGTAGACTTTAGAATGAGATATATGAAAATTCTCACAACCATGAAACATACATTTAGTTATAATAGAGGTTATATAGTATTATATACACTTACTTTGGAACAAAGGGGAAGGAAATTGTCTAATATTCTTGATATATGTGTATATTTTAGCATCAGCTAAACTTCTGCTCTGTTGTAATTGCCTTTTCATATTAGTCAGTGGCATAGTTATGAGATATAGAATGATGGAAAAATCAAAGTAACAGAACTCAAAGTTCTTTTAAAATAATATTACTGAAATTATTCATCATATATAGAAATAAAGGATAGACCAGACTTCTGGTAGAATACTGAGTAAAGTAACAGATTTTGGAAAATCACATCTGCCTAGAAATTACTGGCAGTCAATTTCCATTTGGTGAAGGATTTTAGTTACAAGTGTGCCAAGATTATGCAAGGATAATACCATGTAGACATTTCATAGTTTTATGGTTGTTGTTCCTGAGCCAATAATACAGAAGCAATTAGATGCAGTAAACTTCTGAGAAGGTAAAAAGTCATGGGTGAGGCTGGTTTGCAATAGAAAATAGTTGTACTTCTGAAACCATACTTTGTCTTTCCCCGATCCTCTGGGCATGCATCTGCAGTGGTTTCAAACAGACTGGACTTTACAAAAGTGGCAAGGCTGAATCAATGACTCCCTTGTCACATTCACAGGCCATGTGAGTGCTGAGGAATTCCCATGGTGAGGTCTAAACACAACATTTCTGTATTTCAACAGCCTCCTTGGGAGATCTGGAGGTTTCTGCCAAAGCACATGGCCCCTTTGTGGATATTGTTTCTTCCAAGGGGACAGATTTCCTTATGGAACTCTGATCAGTGGGAAGGGAATAATTTTCTGATTAATTGACTAGAGAAAGTAAAAGAAAATTAGTCTATTTTCCTGGGACCTGATTAGGAGCAGGGTGTTATCCAACATACATGTTCCCATTTTGCTTTTTCTAACTTAGATTTCTTGATTCAGTATTAAAGATTTCAACTGCCTTCTTGTAAATAAATGCATTTTATGGAATGAAATGAAAGAGCAATGTAAAATAAATGAAAGGCTAAATTTCTCCTGTTGAGACTACTATTGGCACTTGTAAGATATTGGACGACTTCTGAAACTAAAACTATAGATCTTTGTGTATGCTTTAAATACTAGACACTTTAATGGCTCATTAAGCTAATATATGTATGAAAGAATAAAGGCTGCATTATTCACAGTTAATGAAATGCAATTTTAGAGAAAAATGTATTACAGTATTCAATATTATGAACTCAGCAGGGTCTCCTCCCCTTTGCTGAAATTAATTCATACATGGAAAAGGAACTGATAGGTATTTTATGCTGTCCCAGCTGAAGAACTACATATGAGACTTGAGTTAAAGACAATGTAGTTGCTACATTATCACCAGCCATGTTCATTGGCACATTCACATCACTGAATGTCAAACCATTGTGTTGCCCTAGTGTCTGGGACTCCCCCTAGAAAGAGGAAAGCTAAGTTGGAATGCTGTGTAGCACTGACTGTGGTCCACCTTGCTTGCTACCAGAAGCAAATACTTCTCACATTTTATATTTACTCGATGTCTCTTTGTTTTAACCAGGGACATGCTGTTGTAGCCCTTATGCAAAACTTCTGATGATGTTACGTGGAATTCTCCTTGGCTAAGGTCATTGAATGCTTGGATTGGAAGGCACCTTAAAAGTTGTAACCCCCTGTCATGTGTAGCAGCACCATCAATTAGGCCAGGTTGCTCAAGGCCCCATCCACCTTGGTCTTGAACAATTCCGGGGATGAGGAGTCCACAGCTTCTCTGGACAACCTGTTCCAGTGCCTCATGGCACTCAGAGTAAAGAATTTCTTTATGATGTCTACTCTAAACCTGCCCTCCTTCAGCTTACCATTGTTCCCCATTGTCCTATCACTATATGCCCTTGGGAAAAGTTCCTCTCCAGCTCTCTGGTAGACATCTTTAGGTACTTGGTGTCCTCTATAAGGTCCTTTGAGCCTTCTCTACTCCAGGCTGAAACACCCACTATCCCAGCTTGTCTTCATAGGAGAGGTGCTCCAGCCCTCTAATCAATCATTGCATTTAAGTAAATTGAACAAATCTGTAGTGTTTACATACTTGGATGAATTATGTTTACTGATTATCTCTTAAGTAAATGAAGATTTTCTCATAAAAACACATGGAAAGAGTCCCTAAGTTACTGACCAAATACTGACACCTCTGGTATACTGAGTAATGACTGACATTTGGCACCATTTTCTGTGGAATTATACCTGAGATACACAATTGCAGCTTAGCCAACTATATTTCTATGAAATCATCAGTAGGGACCTCTCAGAAACTTTGCTTATTTGGAAGTAATAATTTATTTATGTGTTTGTTCATTTTGGTAAATATGCCAGACAGTAGGAACTAACAGCTTTGCAACTGTTCCCACTGTGAAAATAAGGTCATGGAAATATGATTCTCTGGCTCTACTGATTTGCTGAGCATTGGAAGTGTTTAGCAACCTGAAAGAAAGAGAATGAACTTTGAACAATGTTAAATACTGTGAAAATATTAAAGAGAGACACACCTGATTGTATATCTGTAGAAGTATCAGAGGAGATCAGTTGTAGTGAATACCAGAAAATCTGAGATTCATTTGAATGGGTGAAACTAAATCTGGTGCCGTTTTCAACCCACGCTTCCAAATGAAGAGGAAATAATTTACTGTTGTTTAAAAATGGGAGGTTGGTAGATTTCATTAGATTTCTAACGCTGTGTAAATAGCTATTGTGACAGACAATACCTCTGAACACATGCACAACAGCAAAGTAGTTTGCCTTGATCACTCATCACAATGAATGTCAAATTAATTTGCAAGATCAGTACACCCCTGGAATTACAATTTTATTCATTCTGAGCTCTGGATATGTTGCTGACAGTCCCTGGGTTTTAATTCTGCGGAAGTCATGACTAGAAATACCAAGGAAACATAACATGCTGATTATACAAAAATCAATTTCATTGTTAACTGGGGAGAAACACTGAAGGGAAACTGTACTCACAGAAAGCAGAGGTAGTGGAATATTTATGCAGTGGTGCCTATTTAAATCTGTTTCTTCTTTATTCATTTTATGTGGGTGAGAATGAGAGCTCAGACATGAAAAACAGTAGCTACTATGTTGTTATATTTTTAACACTATAAAATTGATTTTCTTGCTGTATGTTCTAAGGTCTTTATTTCTTTTGATTAGTGGGAATCTTATTTTGTCGTCCCCAAGAAATGTGAGTAGCTTTTGACTTAGTTTTGAAATATTTAATAGAAAAGTTGGAGCTTTTCTCCCATCTTGCAATGTGAAACCTGCTTGAAGTTATTAAGTGGCTGATAATAAACCAGTGGTTGTATTGTTGCTGCTAAAAGAAACAACAACTTTTGGAGATGTAACTAGATTTCATACTAGAATGAAATTTTGGAGATGCTTAGTGTTCATACTAGAATGAAATTATTCCAGTCTATGTATGTTTTAATTTACTGCCAGGTATATAAGCTTTGTAACAATCCCAGTGATGTGCAGGTATTAACACTTCCATTCTTCTGTGTGAGCGGAAAATGGTGTCCTGGATATGTGACTTATTTTGTTTTGAGTGTGAATTAGAGTTGTGAGGACTATGATATCTTTCTGCTGTGCCTTAGTGAACTGAGAAATCTCTCTAGATTGTGGCTATATCATAGCATAAATGCAAAGTATTGTAGGGTTTTGGTTTGCAGACTATGGTCCTAAGACAGTGCCACATTCCATATGTGCTCTGTGTGTGTGTGGGTGTTTAGTGTGTGTGTATATATATATTTATATGCAAGTGCTGAAGTGGTCAGCAGACTTGCCACTGGAAGATGAGTCACAGTTATAAGATGTTTCTGTTACCATCCTGCTCTAGGATTGCAGAACTAAAAAACCAGTTCCTTTCTAAGAATGGTACAATTATGCCAGCCTCTGTATATATTAAAATAAAACTATTAAATCAAAACCAGTAAGAGATTAAACAGAAAGAAATGGTAAATACAGACAGTTTTTTGAGTGGCTGAGGAAATGAGTTCTACTTCTTTATGGATCTGTGTTTTTGATCATTGAATGCCTCAGTGTTTAGTAAGTTAAGAATACTTCCTGCAGTTGGGGCATTCATAGTGGCTCTTTAAACTGTGGATTGTCCAGGGTGTAACTGCACTGAAGTTCACTTTAAGCTCTTTTCCATAAGGAATGCACTAAATTGCCAAAATATCTGAAGAAGCCTTTTTAGCTTTCATAGCATGGATATGAATAATGTACCGATACTTGACAGCCAACAGCTCGCCTCTTGCCATCAAGTAGAAACAAACTGTTGTGGGAAGATATTTGGAAGAATAATGGCAAACTGCCATTTGAAAATTGCAACATAAGAGAACAAATAATAATAAAAAGATTTCTTTTGCAATGGACAGCAATAGTTTCATTAGTAGTTTCAATACCAGGGAGTGACAACATAACTCAACCTGAATGTTTTGCAGTAGGAATACCTAAATTGTAATTTAGCACTGGTTCACAATAAATTATCGCTGTGCTGATTTCTAGTGTGGGAAAGATGATAATCTGTAGAATGCATGAGAATGAATGGTGAGAAATAACAAATCAAAATTATTTATAATAATGTAAAAATGTTATTGAATGGCACCATTCCTTCTGATGCCATATGCCTGATATGTCTTTGCTTTCTGCAAATAGACATATTTTATGGTTATGGGAGTTCAACATTGTTAAGTACTTTTTAAGACCAAAAATGCTTTTTTAGCAGCATTGAGTAAACTCTTGTTCTCCCGGGCTCCCTGATGTTAGCTAACAAAACTGCAGATAATTGTTGCTCATCATCTTATTAAAAGTGCCTATTTTTCATTCAATGAAAATTTGCATTTAGAGAGTCAGCAGAAACATGATTTAAGCCCATAAAGTAATTTAAGGTTTATTGATGTCCTGAATTGTTGCTTACTTTCCTATTATTTATATCTAGAAATGCTAGGGATTTTTTTCCCTTCTGAATAAATTATGGCGGGATACTTTTTGTGCTAACCTAATGCTATCTCAGTATTTTGTCAGTATAATCTCTACTGACCTGCTCTATTCCTGGTCTGCCAAGAATACTTTCTTTAGAACCTAATCCCAACCACATATCACACTGCAGGTTATCATTAAATAGTTTTTCTGCTTCCCAGCTGCATTTGTGTTCAGCCATAGGTCAAATTAGCACCAATAAAATAGTGGAGATTTTCTATATTTTATTTTCTCACTAGCATTAACTCAGTTCCTTTCTTAGACTGCTTTGGATCTGGGATGACATGCTGGGGTTCTTGATTTTTTTTTTTTTTTTTGAAATGTGCTCCACAAGAAAAATTAGATGGGAGGGGAGAAGATGGGAAAAGATGAAATGGTTAGAACAAAAATATTTTCTATGTTTATGGTATGATTGAAGAGTTGTTAAGCTAGGAACTACAGTGGCAGATCTTGGTGCCTTGAATTTGCTTTTTGGAAAATGCTCCCACTTTTTTTCTTCTATGTGATTTAGTCTCCTTTCTGCACAACGAAAATCTGAAGAGGCCCAGGTCTTGGTGCAGGATGGAACCATGTGGCAGCTGGAATGTTCATGTAGAACTGCAGTTTTGCAAATACTCCTGGGTACCATGATTAGGTGTGTTGTGTGGGCTGCTTGGTTATTGAATAATATATAACCCCCCAGATCCTTTCCTTAAAATGCAATTACTCACATGAATGCCAAGAAGAAGAGATTTGGACAAGCAATAAGCAAGATGTGTTGGGTGGTTTTTTTTTGTTCTTTTAGGGGTTTTTTGTTTTGTTTTGTTTTGTTTTTGTTTTTTTTTTTTTAAGAAAAAGGAAGTTGGGAATGTGTTTGAGGTAGAATAGAAAGATGGAACAAATTTAGATTTATGTACAGTGCTGCACATTCATAGAAGGAGCCCTTAGATTAAAAGCTGAAAGGGTAGAAGTTCCGCAGTACAGTGAATGGTGTATTAAGAGATGTATAGCACAGAGAGGTTGTGAAAATAAAGCGTCTCTATGCTCTCACCAAAGGGATGAACTTGGACTTCCATTTTGCTTCACTGCAGTGCTGTTCAGATGTTGACATTAAAAAAAGACTTTCTAATTTGAAGGTGAGGGCATTATATTCCTAATTTTCTGAATAGTAGAGTTGCTCTCTGGTGGATTTGCAGCAAAACTTTGCCTGTAAAAATAATCTGTTATTTTCATGACTCATCTTAAAGGAGTAAAATAATTTCCACTATCACCTAATTTTTGTCTTCTAGTTTTACGGTGGACAAGAGATTGGTTTATCACTACGCCTGAATATTAGGCTGAGTTACCTAGGTTTGACTAGCCAAAAAAAGGATGCTAAATCCATGCTTCTGTTTTCTATCCTGCAGACAATACTGCTTACTCACCCTTGTAAAGTCATTTGAGGTTTTGTATCTATGACAGTGTGAGTAGTAATTACCAGTAATTCTGAACAGAGAGGGAAGAAAAAGGCTTAGAATCACTACATTTCATTTTTTTTATAAAAAAGCATGGATTCTGACTTTATTTGCATAGCCAAGTGATTTATTTCTGTACATATTTTCTGTCAGAGATTCCTGTATTATTTTGTTAAGTAATGACACCTAAAGACACTATGGATTATTGTTTTGGTATATATGCAATGTTCAATGTAAAGCGGTTTCATGAAGAGAACTGAAATGAGACACAGATGATTCATTTACACATTTATTTACTATCCTGCTTATTCTATCAGACTGAAATGGAGAACAATGCATTTATTTTAAAGACATTTGACATAAATTAAACAGATATTTTGATGTTGAACAATTGTACAGACTACAACATGCATATTAATATGTAGATTGGTGCAGGAATACTTAGTTGATCAGCAAAATCTAGTATGACAAAAATAATAATCACATTTCCTTTTTTATGAAGTTAAAATGCAGCTGATATGGAAACATTGATACGAACACCACTAAATGTGAGAAGTTATTAGTCTAATGAAATCAAATGGTTATTTGAAAAAAATAAAGCTATTGTCAAAGTTTTATCTACAGAAAAAAAACTAAATAAAAATGTTTCTAACAAATACAATAATAATGAAAAAAAGCATGTTTGATGCAATTACCATTGCAAAATGCCCTATTATTCCCCTGCCCCACCCCCAAATACAAACAATGCATGAAGCAAAAGCAGCATTTTCTCCCACAAAATGTCTGGGGCATTTTGTAAAGGCAGATGAATGAGATTAGACAAGACTTATCACATATGCTTTTATCTCCTAGTGACAGTACTTTTAAAGAATGATACGTCATTAATAGAGCAATGATGAAATGTTGCTAAATCTGTAAAACTGAACAATAATGAAGACACTGCTATTGCCCCAAGAGAACTTGAAAAAATACTGTTGTGCTTTTTTTTGCAGCATTCAGAGCATTCACAGAGGAATACAAAGTAAAGTTCATTAAACTCCATAAAACTAATAATAGTCATGCTACTGTATCTATGAAACTAATACAGTAATAACATAGAAACATGAATTAGTACATATTTAATTTCATATTTACAGTGATCTTAAAGCAATAGGCTATGTATTCAATGCTCAGCTTCTTTGTACACTAATCCCTCCATGTTTCAGCTTATCAGCATGGCTCCTTTGATTTTTGAAAGAGTTGTACAAGTAAAACTCTGCAGAACTCTGATAATTTAGGCATATAAATCCAGAACTCTGCATCCTAGCAGAAGTACCCATGATTGTCCCCAACAGGTTTTTTTATTTTTTTAAATGTATTTAGTAATGTGTTAGAAACTGTTTCTTTTGCTTAACACTATAATATATTGCTCCATCCTTCAGTTTTATACTGGCAGAATTCCCACTGGCATTCTGCTTAAGGACTTCAAGGACTGGCATAAATGTTTTGTATTCTGAATCTTCACAGAGAGATGCTATCTGAGCAAAACTTAGAGCAAAAATATCATTACAAGACTTACGTCCTCCACCCTGAAATGGTTAAAAGAAGTAAAATAAGGAATAGGCTTTCTGTTCCTTGCATTACTGTACAAGGTACGTCCCAGACATCAGAGCAACAAAGCACACAACCAAAACCCTACTAGTTCCTCAATTTAAATAAATTTCAGCTGGTGATTCAAATAGGAAGATATCTAGACATGGCAAATTGGCATAAAATAGTCAAGCTGGGCTTCTGATCTTCCATCAATGCACAGCAATTTGCTTTTATTCATACTAGTATAAACTAAGGGTTACTGTTAAGTGAAATAAAGCTACTTGCAATCAGTTTAATCATTCCACTGATTTTGGAGTAAGTCTAGTGCTGTCTGTACTGTCTTCATCAAATGTAACACCAACTTTAGAGTAAATTCACTGTAGAAATATCCAGTATATAGAGTTTGGTCCAAACCATGAAACACAACTATCCAAGGGTTATCAAGAATTTATTGCTTAAATGATTTTATGTGGGTTAACTTAGGGAACGCACTGGGAACAATTTAATCTTTGGCTACATATTGCTTTTTTATGCAATACCACTGATGAAAATGGCAAAATTTGCTTAAATAAGTGATTTAGCCAAGAGCTACATGGGCTCTAGAAGACAGTAGCCATCTATGTCCTCATTAGCAAGTTGTACAATACCAGGAGTTTTGTTGAGGGCAACCATTTGTACTGACAGTTTACACTATTGGGGTACAATTTTTGGACTCGATGTCATCTAGGATCAGGGCCTGAATGCTTTGTCCTGCCTGCAGCATAGCTGGTTCCCTCATGGAAGAAGTTTTCTGGTTCAACTTCACCTAAAAGCAGTCCAATTTGCATGGTGCAGGATTGCTTGGTTATGTGAACCAAAGCATGAGAAGTGGGGTAGCTGAGAGATTCATGTCAAGAGAGCTCTCCTGATTTTCTCTAAGATGCCAGTGTAAACTTAACCATAGACTTCCAGATTTAGAAGTGTGCATTATTCCTGCTGATGCTAAATATGTATTTAAATAGTTATTTGAGTTAAAAAATTACCCTAATGAAATGAATTACACAGACTGCTTTTAGATTAATGGTTTATGTTAATCACAGGACTACAGTCAATGTCTGAGGTAACGACAGGTTCTGTTTAGTTGATAGGTATAATTCCTTTTTGATTAAATGTTAGCTAATACCATGTTTTTTTAGTTACTGTTAAGTAAAAAGAGTAGTAATATTTGTGTGCTACTTCCTTGTTCCACAGTGGTATTTATCAGAATCTGCATTAGGTGTCATAAAAGAAAACTAAATATCAATTAATAATAATATAGGATTAGAAAGTATCACTGTTGTTTTGGAAGAAATCTCCATTTTACTAAGGGGTAATACTTCCTAAATATCATAAGTCAGCATTTAAAAGAAATACTGTTTAAACCTGGAACAAAATAAATACAAAGACAAGTACCCCACCTGCAGATGTCCCATGGTGTATGATCACTGAACAGGAAACCATCAAACAATGCAAACAAAATTTTTTCTTTCATTTTTGCCTACCAGTTACCTAACTTTGCTTTGTTAAGGAAACTGACAGAGGACCTGCAAAATGTTGACTCCCAGAACACCCAATCTGTTTAAGAAAGCATTTCAGCTGGAGTTAAAGCTGAGCACCACTAATAAAACCAGGGTGGACAAAAGACAGATATTCACACTTAGACCGATGGCTCTCTTAATAGCAGTTACCGGTCAACTGCTTTTGAAAAAGTTATTGCAAGAACACTGAAAGCTCTTGCATGAAGGATGGGTACACTGTGGGGACACTGGAGAATTCAGAGGACTTTACAACTAGAAAACAGGGAGACGTGACACTCAGTCCTTGTTCCTTGGTTCAAATGCAGCATCTGGCCATTTGCGCCCCACTACCAAAACACTTTCCTGACAATAAAGACACTGCTATCATCTTGGCGGGTGGGTTGTCTTCTGACCACTCCCAAGAAGAAGAGAAGACTGATATTGGGAGGGAAATGGGAAGAGATCCAAAGATCAATAAAGATACCAACATGTGATATCTTATTTTTCAGGAAAGTCTTCTGAAAAATGATTAAGATCAGATATTCATGTGGCAGGCGAGTGGGTAATAACATCACTGAACCTGTTGGGTCTATGTTAAAAATTACGGTGGAAGAGTGGAATTAAATCTTTAGCTACTGGCATTTTTACCTCATTTAATGTGAACAAGGATTCTTTTCCATATGTTTTATTATGTCTCTTTTAATATAGTACACTAAAACATGCCTTGTTTACTTACAGTTTTCTGCCCTTCTTTCCCCCTTTGTTGTGTTTGCATTTCTTGCTTGATCTGTGCTGGCTACTTAGAAAAAAAAAAGGCGTTTTGCATTATTTTGCTTCTAATATATGTTTTTATGATCAAAATATATATTTGCTATCCAAGTGATTACAAAATTATTCAAATCAAAAAGCCAATCAGTTAAAACCTGGACATTTTTACCAGTCTGATTATGTGCAATAGAGCTTCAAGAAGACAACTGTCTTTTTTACTGGACTGTGGTTTAGAGATGAGGTTGAAGCAGTTAATTAAATAACTTGAAGGTAAACCTTGAAGGAAACAGAAGCTCAATCAACATGGAAGGGAAGATGTCTGCTTTTGAGAGAACTCATTGTTTTTCAAGGAATACAAATACATTGCCCAGTATTACCTGTTATGAAATGACTCATGAAGCCAATTATCATTTAGATTTATGAATGTTATAGGCAAAAATACAACTGTCTGTACACATTTTGAGTTACATAATAGTGTGCTAAAAGGCTCTTCATATCCATTGCTCTAGTGTTAGATCAGATATCACCTCTCTAACATCACTGATGTTTGAATTTTGAGACCAATTGTGAAGTGAGGACACAGTGCATAAGATTGCTGCATTACCACAGAGGCTTCTATATTCTATACAATGTAGCATTAAAAGGCCTTTTGTGTTTTCATTTAAAAAACTGTATTTTATATAAATTCGGTAGTGCAAAAACTTCCTACACCTTGTTACATTCTTTACATTACATACTTCCCCTGTAAACAGCTTTCCTGTAGGAACTTCCTTTGCAGTTTGTGCGAGATATTATTCCCCCCTACCCCCCACCCAGATTTGGATTAATGTGACTATTACTCAAAAACTCTTCTAATTACTCTGTGAACATTTTAAAAATATGTGCATTTGGTTTCATCATTGAAAAGGAATTAAAACTTTGAATCACGATTCTGCAGTTAGTAAAAAATATAAAAAATAGATCAATTGCAAAGCTATCTCCCTGAACATTCTTAATTTTCCAGTGATGCGAGGAGTCAGACCCCCTTCAGGTGCACAAAGGAGTCACTTCTTCCTAAGACTCCTTAAGTTGCACAGCTGGCATTAGAGACTGACCCCAGAACTCAGACACATTCTCCCCTTACTGTGGTGAATGGGCATTAAGTCCAAAATGGCTTCAAAGTTTTAGAAAACCAAAGAATATACTTTTGTAATTTTGTATAATTTGCTGCATATCAACCCATGATGAATGAAATGATCCTGGCCTGCACTTTTTACACCTGCTGTACTGGATAGAAAGCTAGATCCAGTCCTGCAACTGCTCAAGGAGATGTTTTAATCAGGAATTATACAAGTTAGATATTCAGAGGTGGATCCTGTATATGCAGTCAAGACTGGAAAAACCACACATCTAAACCTGTGCTTCTGGAAATAGTTTTCAACATAGTCAAAAGTAGATAGCAAAATTATACCAAAAGCACTTCTAAAGCTTAATCATTTTGCTTCCAGTATTTCAAAAAAAAAAAAAAAAAAAGCATCTGTTAATAATGTGAATTGCATTTCTTTCAAAATAAATTTGTTTCTCTGAAAACATTTAAAATACAGCAGCAAATAAGGGCCTCGTCTTTCGTCTGATTTATATAGTTAAAGCTTCTGTTGATTTTCATCAAGAGGGAGAGACTATCGTTCTTCTCATTTAGATTTCGGTCAGTCCCTTTTTCCACCACACTCCCATTGGTATCAGGGGAAATTCATTTGTGCAAGAATTGAGGCCTTGACTTTACTCCTTTTAAATTTGTAGTGATTTTAATAGGCCAGAATCAGGTTTGCATGAACTTTATCTCAGGAGAGCTTTAGGAATTAAATCTCTGTTCCTGCAATAGGTTCCCTATGGCTGGACTCCTTCCTTTCCATCAAGTAGCACAGGTCTAAGGGGCTTTTCCAAAGCATAAGGGTCACCTGGGAGAAAAAGCATACAGAAGAAACATGACAGACCTCAGTCTTGCCAGAACATCATTGTCTTGAATGGGAATTTTCTGTGGATCTAGAGCATGGAACCAGGTCCCATTTGGTCTTAATCTGGACTTCGATAGTTCACTAGGATGTAAAGGCAGATCTAACAGGCCCATGTGATTTCATAAAACTGCACATAGAAAATACAAACCAACACTTCAGGCATATAAAAATTGACTGGCATTTAGTTTTAGTCATCGAAAATATCTAGAAACTAAAAAATAAATGTAGAAGATTAATGACTATAAAATATTAAAGAGCTAAGTTTGAGGACAGTGAGACAGAACATGATTGTAAAGTGTTACGCAGAATACTATATAAATACGTAAGACTGAATGCAGCAACAAGTTGTAATGAACTGCAATTAAAGACAAAAAAAATCTTTTTTATTTTGAGAATTAATGACCAGACATTGTTTGAAAAAAAGAAGACATTATATTCTCAATTATTCAAATGACTGAAGAGACACCTCAATATTATCTTGTTACAGAAATAAGAAAACTGATGGAAATATAGAAAACTTAAAAAAAAAAAACCCACCGAAGTGATTGTGCTGTGCTCATTGTTTGGCCTAGCAACCAGGGTCAATATTTTGTGGCTCTTCAAACTTGCCTCTTTTCTATGTGCCCGGCTTGAGTGAGGTCTGTGGCATTGGCCCAGCCATTTAAGCAAAGGGCCGTGTTGTAACAAAAACTGTTGTTCCTTTACTCTACATGCACAGGTGCTTGGTTGTTACATATTCAAGTGACAGAAAAAGACACAAGTAAAAATTAACCTAGCTCCACTATGGTAAGTAGAAGCCTGCTGTTCCAAACCATGCATTGATTGGTCTAAAGTACTTTTAAGTCTTCTTTATTTTTTAGGACATCTGTGTAACTGCATAGATTTGCTTATGATTAGAATTCATTAACTGAATAAACTTTTTATGATTTAGGGAATTAAAGAACTCTAGAAGGTTTTTAAAAAATATTTTTTATCATAAGAAGCTATGGATTCTGGATAAAATAAAAATAGTTTTTTCAAGACAGTGGTGAGATGAGTACTTTGTAATGAAGGCTTTGGTTCAGTGTCTTTCTTTTACAAAGCTGGAGAAATCAGTGGAATGCTTTGGCAGTTGTTGGTGGAATGATTGACATTTTCCTTTATTTAAGTATAGTGGAAATTCTGTACTCCATTTCAGAACAGCTATGGAAGGATGGGTTGAGGCAAGGTTTGTGAGTCAAGTGATATCTTCTGTCAGTCCAAGTGATTGAACTGAAAAACACAAACAAGCTTTGGGGTATGGAAGACCTGAGGCAAATCACATGTACATGAAGCCATTTTTTTCTCCAGCTATATGATTTATGATAACAAAAGGTACCACTATCCCCTACAAACCTTGTCTCTTATGTCCTTACACCTTAACGGCTTCAACAACATTGCCATTACTGAAGTATGTGCACTGCATGGAGAACAAAAGGTAGAAGATCAAGGATCAAGCAAAGAAGCAAATAGCATTAAATCAAAGGAAAAATAAGAATGTGGGAAATATTTTTTTAAATACCAAGGTATATTCTATGAGGTTGAAAACTTTTGGATATATTTGAATAGCCATTTGGCACTATTTATTGCCACAGAAATAACTATGGTTTTTACATTTTAAAATGGAACTTTTTATTCCCAGTTAAGAAATGTTGGCAATTTTTAATAAAAATATCAAATGCTTCAAGTTCTGGTCATTAAATCTTTGCTTTCCCTCGCAGGATCATTAATTAAACTGACAAATGCAATAACTGAAGTTCTGCAAATAAAAAAAAAAAGCCATCATGATTTATAGCACAGATAACTAAAATACTGTAGTCCTTAATTAACAGATATACTCATGAGCTTTTTAACAGAAAGCAAGATACATGAGATGCTTTAAGTAGAAGTTGCAATTTTGCAACATAAGTCTGTACAAAACCTCCAGGCAGCACGCTGTGAAGGAAGTACCTGTGTCCCAGGAAATGCTTTTTCCATAAATCTTTGTTAACAGTAGCTTTCCCCCCAACCCCAAACTATTTACAAGTATATGCATTTTGCAAGCTCAAAGCACCTTGTTTCACATCCTTATGAATGCATGCATTGACATTTAATCCTTTCATGTGCAAATTCATTGTATTCTAAATTGAATTCATTGTATTCTTCATTCAATTCTAAAATTCATTGTAACTGAGGGGAAAAAAAGTTAAAAGAGTTCAAAACCTGTCTACAATCATAAGTGAAAGGATCAAAAATGTCAGATGTTGCAGACCACTGGCTCCTAATAAAGCTCTCTTTATTGTATTCACCATTCTTGAGTAATTTTTTCCCTGTTTTTTTCAGTTTGTTACAAAAGCAGTCTTTTTTTTAATTAAACAGTATTTAAACTAAACAACTCTTCATGCCATGCAAAAATAACATTTTATGCACTTTTTTGAGGCTTTCCATGTTTTAGTTCATAGGCATTGCTAACTGTGTTTTAAGAAAAGATACTTTTATTGCTTCTGTAACTAGTCACATGCTAGTTTCACGTGTAGGACAATAACCAGTTTCTCCTGGACTTGAATGAATTTCTGGAGCAAATAAATGGTTTTCCATTTTGTGGCCTTCTTGGTTACTGTCTGGCTTTACCTCACCCACAGCATGGTAAATATCTTGAGTACAGTTGTGGCTCATGCTTTTGGGTGAAGAGCTGACCTGTGGCTCCCCTGTTAAATTGCTGCCATCACTGTGTTTATCCCCACAGCAATTTGTCTTGATATCCTGTTTTTTCTCATGTTTCATACCATGTAACTCCATAAACTCTTCTTCTTCTCCAGTGTCTATTTCAGTGAAGCTCCTCCTCTCTTTGGAAGGGAAAGTGAAAATTTTTTGTTTGGAAAAGAGAGGGGATGATTTTTTAGCAGGTCCTTGACAAAGTGCAGGTGCGTCAGCACCAAGTACAGGCCGTTCACCTTGAGGGGAATTTTCTTCTAGGAGAATGGTGCTGATGTGCTGATGTGCCTGTGTGAAGTCTGCTCCTGTTGTCACTGGCAGTGGCCTTGCGGTGCTCGGCGGAGTTTGTGGAGCACCACCTCTATTGTCTTTAAAATTAACTTTAAGGGATCTAGATTTTAATGGGTTGCTACCTTTCAGGGAGCTTTTGGGGCTTTCCATGGCAGTGTCAAAAGGAAAATGACCATGTGAAACAGTTTGGGACCCACTGCCATCACTGATAACAGCTCTGTTGATTGGATTATAGTCAAAGGTGACATCAGTTGGAGAAATTCCTCTGTCTTTTGCAAATGGTATAAACTGAGAACTTCTTGCTCTTTGGTTTTCTTCCAGATTAACAGCATCAGTTGGAAATCTCATTTGCAAGTGAGAGCCAGGAAACAGAGAGAGCGGAGACCTCTCTGTTTCTGTGAAGTCAGTTGCACAACTGGCAAAACTGTCGATACTGGATGTGCTTCTCATGTCCATTACGATGTCCGCAGGCCCCGTTGACAATGGATCTCTCTGACCTATAACTTCCTCCATTTCTATTTCTTCTTCATAACTGGGTGGCTTTGCTGACTGTTCTTGGTAACCAGCATTAAGATTAGGCTGAGACTGGGTTTTAGTAATTTCATTATACAGCATCTCCAGTTTTTGGGCACTCAGGTGCTGTGGGCTGGAGGATGCTGCAGCATTGTTTAATTGCTCATGGGAGTCTTGTTGACTAACTTCTTGGTACTTGTTTTCATAAGATTTGTTTGAGCTTGTTTCAGACATTGTCCTTCTGGCCCATTTCCACCGGCTTGGGGACAGGTGGCTGTTATCAGGTGTTTCCTTTGGACTGAGTGGTTCTCCAAGCTTTCCTGAATCTACTGCTACGTCTATCATTTCCATACTGCGAGCAAAGGCATCTTTCAGATTCATGGAGACAATACTGCCATTTCTTTTAGCTCGCTCAAGTGCTTCTCTCCTCTTAATTGCCTTCTCCTGTCTTTTCTGCTCCTTATAAAATTCTGAGAAATTGTTCACAATAATTGGTATAGGCAGGGCTATGACCAGCACTCCAGCAATACAGCAAAGTCCTCCAACTATTTTACCTAATAAGGTCTTAGGATAAATGTCACCATATCCTACAGTAGTCATAGTGATTGTTGCCCACCAGAATGATGCAGGAATACTTGTAAATTTTGTAGCATCCTCATCCTTTTCAGCAAAGAATACAAGACTTGAAAATATCATTATTCCCATGGCTAAAAATAATATCAACAAACCCAATTCATTGTAACTCCTCCTGAGTGTAAAGCCTAAAGACTGAAGGCCTGTTGAATGTCTGGCGAGCTTAAGAATCCTTAGGATCCTCATGATTCGAAATATCTGAACCACACGTCTGACATTTTGGAACTGCAGGACACTTTTATTGGACTCTGTGAGAAAAATGGTGACATAGTATGGCAAGATAGCCAGTAAGTCGATGACATTTAATGGGCCTTTGAAGAACTTCCACTTATTTGGTGAAGACAGAAAACGCAAAAGATACTCCATGGTAAACCAAGCAATACACACAGCTTCAACATGTGCTAGCTGAGGGTTGTCATTTGGCTGCCCAAATTCATCTATTTCTTGAAGTTCTGGCAGTGTGTTAAGAGACAAAGCAATAGTGGACAGGACGATGAACAGAATGGACACAATGGCCAAAATCTGCAAAACAAAATAAAAAATGTTTTGGTTAGACTGATACAAGTGTACTTTCAAGGTTTGATTAAATCCTTTCAAATGCACACAGAATGGTGGAAGCTGTTTTCGCTGCTGCATTCATTATTTTGTTTTATTGTTTTGAATTTTGCACAGACAAAGCATTGGACTCATCTTAGACATGGTCAAAATCTGATTGCTTTACTGCCTGCAGTAAGGCAATTCATTTCAGAATGCTGGCCACAACTGGTCTTACCATTTTTAAATTACAATAGGAGGTGATGTTTATTAGTTCAAGTCACCAAGTGGAAGATACATAGTTCTTGCTAATGTGCAGAACATTTTGAATTTTCTGCATTAATTGTAATTATGTAAAACTTTACATAAAGTGTGGAGAATTTATTGGGAAATACCATGTGTAAGATGGTAATTCAGTACTACACAGTGCACAGTTTCCTAGACAGGCATAAATTTATGAGCTGAAAAGTTACGAAGAATAAACATGCAGCACAATTCAGGAGACTAGTCCTGCTGAATTTTAATGTCTGAACAAATTTCAGATGCTACAAGAATTGAAGTTATTGGTCCTGAATTAGGTTGAGAGCACAATTTTAAAAAGTAAGTAGTACAAGGGTGAATCGAGTTTTGCATAATTATTAAAATGTGTAAGTAGACAATGGCTTCCAAGAAGTAGTTTTGCTTTCTGTCTAAGGAGATAGGTTTTATAATATATTTCATCACTCACTTGCACAGAATCTTAGAATGACAGAATGACAGAATCACAGAAACATTAATGTTGAAAGAGATCTCCAAGACCCTGAAGTCCACTGTTTGACTGAACACCACCAAGCCAACTAAACCATAGCACTAAGTGCCACACCACTTTCTTGAATGTTTTGAGACCTGCTGACTCCTTAGGCAGCTGTTCAAATGCCTGACAAGTCTTTGAGTGAAGAAATTCTTCCTGATGTTCAACCTGAACCTCCCCTGGCACAGCTTGAGGGCTTGAGGCCAAATCCTTTCATCATGCCACTGGTTGCCTGGGAGAGCAGGCTGACCTCCACATGGCTACAGCCTCCTTTCAGGCAGTTGTAGAGAGCTGTAAAGTCTCTCCTGAGCCTCCTTTTTTCCAGGCTAAACAAGTCCAGCTCCCTCAGCTGCTCATATCACTTGTAAGCTGCTCTGTGCTCCAGTCCCTCCATCAGCTTTGTGGCCCTTCTCTGGACACACTCCAGCACCTCAAAGTCTTTCTTGTAGTGAGGGACCTAGAACTGAATGCAGGACTTGAGGTGAGGCCTCACCAGTGCCAAGTACAGGGGGATGATTAATTGCTGCCCTGGTCCTGCTGGTCACACTATTCCTGATACAAGCCAGGACGCCATTGGTGGTCTTGGCCACCAGGGCACTGCTGGCTCATATTCAGCCAGATGCTGAGTAGCACTCCCAGGTATTTTTCCACTGGACAACTTTCCAGCCACTCTTTCCCAAGTCTGTAGCACTACATGGGGTTGTTGTGACCAAAGTGCAGGACCCAGCACTTTGTCTTGTTGAATCTCATACAGCTGGTCTTGGCCCATTGATTCAGCTTGTTCACATCCCTTTGCAGAGCCTTTCTGCCCTCCAGCAGATCAACACTCCTGCCCAACACTGTGCTGTCTGCAAACTAACTGAGGCTGCACTCAATCCCCTCATCCAGGTCATGAACAAAATTATTAAACAGGACTGACCTCAATACTGAGCTTTGGGAAGCCCCACTAGTAACCAGATGCCAGCTGGATGCAGCACCTTTCACCACCACTCCCTGGACCCAGCCATCCAGACACTCCTGAACCCAGTGGAGAGTGCTCCTGTCCAAGCTGTGAGCTGCCAGTTTTGGAGAATGCTGTAGGAGACAGTATCAAAGGCTTTACAAAAGTCCAGGTAGACAGCATCCACAGCCTTTCCCTCATCCACTAGGCAGGTCTCCTGGTCATAAAAAAAGATCAGGTTGGTCAGACAGGACCTGCCTTTCATAAACCCATTGTGGCTGGGCCTGATCTCCTGATTGTCCTGTTTGTGGTGTGTGATTGCACTTAAGATAATCTGTCCCATAACCTTCCTCAGCATCAAGGTCAGGCTGAGAGGCCTGTAGTTCCCTGGACCATTCTTCTGACCCTTCTTGTACATGTATGTCACATTGGCCAACCTCCAATTGTCTGTTCTTGAGCTCTACACAGTTGAAACATTTCCTAACATACCCACCCCAGAGCTCTCCGTCCTCATCTGTTCCTTCTGAAGAGCTTATAACCATACATTGCCACTCTCCATTCACGTGACTGTTCCCACCATGTTTCTGTGGTGGCAACTACATCATAGCTCTCCTGCTGCATGATGGCTTCCAGCTCCTCCTGTTTTCTACCCAGACTGTGTTCAGCCGTGTACAGGCACTTCAGGTGGGCAGTTGATTTCACCTCCAGCACCGACATGCTACCCCCAGGGTTATCTTCAGTGAGCCTGGTCCTATTATTTTCCCCCTTCAAAATGAGTTTAAAGCCCTCTCAATCAGTCCTGCGGCAATCCTTTTCCTCCCTTTCCCCCCCATCTGTCTCCAGCAGGCCTGGTTCTGTATAGATTGCCCTTGGATGGAAAAAATACATTTTGATAAAGTTCAGGCATCTCTGTACCTCACAGCCTTCCACTTTGCCTGGAATAGCTGGTCATTGTCTTTTACGGAACTAATATTATGAGAAACAAAAATCAATATCAGCGAACTTCACGGCTTTACCAGAAAGTTTATTTATTTATACTCTAAGCAATATGACCAACTTTGAGACACTGAGCAAAGTGTTAAAAGGATAAAAAAAATATTATAACACTTGGAAAGAATATATTGTTTTGGTTAGAAGTCCAAATTAAATCCAGATTTTTATTAGAAATACTAAAATAATTTGTTTTCTGTCTTAAAGATCAGTTTAAGCTCATTCATAAAACCATTTACTTTCATTTCTTAGAAATAGAACTGTTAAATACATTTGGGGATGTTCCAAGGATGCATTAGGTCTGACAAAATTGCTGGAACACCCAAGAAGAGTGAAGTGAAGCTAAGAAGAATGCAAGTGTGAAGAGTGTATGCAGAGAGACTGGTCACAGTGATGATAAAGGCTCTAGAGATAGAAAGGCCACCTCACTGTAGCTTTGAGAAAAATAGCAATAAACTTGTTTCATCTATGGGTTACCAAGTGGATATTCAGCTCTCTAAGCATAAACAGAAATTGCTCACAGTGTGGTGTGTATTTGGCATCATGTTGTACTTATGTACTATCTTTGGCCTTTTTCAGCTACTAATAGTACAGAACAGGTATACAGGTATCACTTTTCATATTCTAAAGTATTGAAACATATTTATTTGAATTTTTGTCTACCAGTGCTGCTTCTGTTTTTCTTTTTTTTTTTTTGGCAATTCTATTTATTGGAGAAATCAGATCCATTTATTTCTCCTGCTAAATGAGTTACAGAACATCTGTCTTCATCCTTCGTACAGTCTATTCAGAAAACATCCTTAGGTTAATCTATCCTATTTAGGTGGGCTATAAATTACTTTAAAACTTCTGTTACCAACATCAGCAAAATAAGCCAATCTTAGTAAAGAATGAGGGCAATAACAGTGCATATGTAGGCAGGGCTGATTAATGAAATTTGTAGTTAGGACTGAGGCAGACAAAAGACAACACTATAAGAGAGCAATAATCACCTTTCAAACTGTGAAAGTTGCCTGTATCAGATTTCTGTATCAAAGTTGGAAACTTAAATAAAGTGTACTGGGTTATCCACTTCACCTAAATGACTGTGAAATTGCTAATGCAGGCTTGACTTCTCTAAAATACTCAATAACATAATTATACTTTCAGAATTTACAGAACAAATGAACAGGGCACAGGTCTGAATAGTTGAGCTTGCAGTTTCTGTCAAGCTAATGGAACCTCACTGGGGCCAGAATCAGAATGCAAGTAACAGGATTGGAAAAAGCTGTATAATACCAGAATCCAATTACTTGACATGCATTGTTCTTAAAAAAAAAAAATAAATTGTAAGAATGTAGCTGCCCAGCTGTCATCAAACTGATTTCAATTAGGAAACACTGGCATTTCAGTCTGTCATAAGGGATTTATTTTATGCCTAAATGTCTACCAATATACAAAAGATCCTAGAAAAGAGGTGAGTTAGTGAATAGCACCCTCTTGCACTATGTGACATTTCTAAAACTCCACGCATTTTGTAGGCCTTGGACACAAAACCTTCCTGTTCCCAATTGCCACCCAGGGTGTTTTATTGAAAACAAGCATCTATGTGTTCCAGCCATTCCTTCATGTGCTGCTAACACACAAGCCTGAACTCTCCCAGCTCTTTTAATAAAATATGCACTACAGCAAGCCTGGAACCTTAAGTGATTTATACAAATAATCTATAAGCCTGAGTCTGTTCTTTGTGAAAAAAAAAAATTACAGGAAAGTAAAGTAGTTTAGTTTCTTCTAATGTAAGAATCTCAAGCTTTTGTTTGTTTGGGACTTTGTTGTGTAATTAAAGCCGTGCATCATTCCACACACAGTATGTTTTAATTATTGCAATTGATTAGATTTCACAACTCATTAGGCAAAAAAATGCCAAGGGAAAACTTGAAAGAACAAGAGCAGCTATGAGAAAAAGAAGAAGAAAAAAAGAACTCCCTATTGTGGGTCTACATAAAGAATGCTTTGCAGATATAACTATGCTGGTAAATTCTCATAGAACAGATGCAGATTGTATTAAGAGAAGCACAGAATTTATAAGAAAGACTTGTAGCAAACTGCTAGGCTGGTTTTGCTGATACAGAAGAGTAAAGAAACCACCACTGACTGAATCTTTCCCAGCAGAACTTCCTGTTTATTATGTAATATTTCTAAACCGTGTTCTGGACTGAAATGCCTGGAAAATTTGCACACTCCAAGTAATTAATATGTGACCACAGTTCTTGACACAATATTTTTAACCTGAATTTCAGAATATACTTTGTTAAATGACTGATTCTGGCAGATTATGTCATTTAGCTATGGTACTACAAAAGCACATAAAAATCCAGATCCTCTTAATCTTTAAAAATATTTCCTTTTAAATAGCAATTTTTTCTAAAAGAATGGACAGATTTAGATTTTTTTTTCCTATGGGCTGGATATGAGGTGTTTGAATCTGTTGATGCAATGAATAGTAAAACATTCCTCGAGTTAATGATGCAGTCTTAACAGCCTCTGCCAGATGAAGTTGTTTCTAATTTTTGGGGTGCAAGGACTGGTAGCAATCTCCTGAAAATGTAGTTGTTTCCCAGTATAAAATTGCCACTAAAAATGGCTTTTTTCCCCCCTGTGCACCACCTCATTGCTTATTACTGCCAGGAGTGTAAGGAATTCTGCATAAAATGAGCATACAACTGAGGCAGAAAATAAAGATGTAATGGAATAGCCTTCAAATTGTTCCTTGCTATTCTGCAAAAACTGATATGATATGTGAAATGATATGATATGATGTGATATGTGAAAAGGCTTCTGCTATAACTGACAAGTCAGTGTAATTTTTATGTGCAGCAGAGAAAAATTTGCATCAGGTTCACATTAAAACATGGCTGTGGAAGGGAATTTCAGTTGTTCCCTACTGATCAGCCACTACAGTAAGTTTGATTATTATAGGTTTCAGTCTGCAATCAAGTATGACTGTATTAACAATACTGTTTCCTTAGTCTTTTTTTTTTTTCCCAGGGTGAGATCTAGGGTAGGATCTAGACCATTTAAATAATAGACAGCAGTATAGTCTCAGACTTTTCAGATTTCTAGTCTTCACAGGTGCTGAAAATTATCAGGCTGTCACATATTCTTCTCTTTCTGCATTGAAATTTATGATATTGTCTTCACATAAGACATACTCTGGCAGTGTCTTTAACTCTGCCTTCAGAAAATCTCAGAAAAAATTGCTGTTGTTCACCTTTTGAAAGGTTTCTGGAGAACTGCATCAACTTTCTTGGGCACTTAGCTATAAATTCTCAGAAGCATCTGCTCTTGGGAAAGATGTGTCGATCTAAATTTGAGCAGATAGGGGGTTGGTCTAGGTTCTTCAGATCAACCTGAGAGCTACTAAGTGCTGCCTGTGTGGCTACACCAAGTGTAGCCTGCAGGTCATGCTGGATCTTGCATGGAAGTGTCCTTAGCTTGTAACACAGAGCTCCCAGCTCTGGCCAGACAATCCACAGACTCACAGCCACAATGGCAGGAGCAGAAGGTCAGATAATAGATGTTTTAATTTTTCTGAGGAAGTAAGTCCATGAAAGTGGTAGACATATTGTTAGGTTTGATGAGAAGTTTATAGAAATCAGTTTACTTCAGCAGCATCCTTTACTGTCAGGTGTCTTCAGATTGTGATATTGAGTTTGCAACTGAATGGACAAAAAGTCTTGCTCAGTAAGAGTGCTGTCTTGTACATCTGTCTAAATCTGTGTGCATTCTATTCTTGACATCTGGGACTATCCAAATGAGATGCATACTGGAGAAGCAAAGGCAACACTACAAATTGAGTCACCTTGCAATTATAGCTATTACCACATGAGGAATTTTAAGATTAGTCAGGACATCAGTCTGTAGACATTTAGGAGAAGAGACCATTAAAGTATTCTTCTGTGATACAAAGGACAAGAAAAAGTCATGATACAACATCTTGCTCCCTGGTCACTACATTTTCTCCCTCCACTGTGTCCCTTGGACTTCCCAGTTACAAGTGTCACCTCTTGCCTCTGACCCACAATTCTATCTCATGCTGCTTTGCAGAGGGGACTGTGCTCAGCTCACACCTGTAATTCCGCATTCCCATCTATCAGTGTGCCACAGATCACATCATGAATAGTCTGAGAGACTTAAAATTATTTTGAACCTAATGTTTCAACAGATCACACTGAAAAAGTTCAACAAAAGGCAAGACATTTTGCTAAGGTCCTTTACTGGCTAATGCCCTTTTTAAACATATGTCCTTGGCCATGGGACATAAAAAAGGAGACAAATAGAAACAAATCCTACTTGGATTTACTCCAAACTAGAACACAATGGAGCTATGGCAAGCCTTAAGCATGCAAAATCTAACCAATCTCAATAGTCCTCCAACACTGAGAATTATCTAAGAATAGAAGTATATGTTTGCAAATGCTCCTTGTTTTAAGTGATGGAAAAAATAATTTCCAGTTATTAAAAGTTTATTTTTTTTTTTGAGAATAAGAGAGGGGAATAATTTAACCGAACAGTATAAATTTAGTGCACCTTACAGCTCTATCACTGTTGCCCTTTCAGGAACACATCAGATAATAACTCTTGACAGCCTGTGTGATCACTGAACAGCTTCTCTCTGCTGCTCTCCATCTCCTTCCTTAATTATATTATTGAGAATTTTGACCTTTCATTTTCCTCTTTTTCCTAGATTGGTATTATTATTAATATTTTTAAGGACTTGATTTGAATGTTCTTCATTGCTCTTTCAAGGATATTCATTAAGCCTCACATTAACTACTTATATGAAGGTTAAGCTCTCAGTGTTGTATTTTTCTGGTGTCTAAGTGATGCACAGTCTTTTCTTTTGGTCTCTTTACACTGGGATGACTCTCACTTAAGAAGCTTGGTTTAGAAATACTCATTTAGGAGGTTTTCACTAAAGATTTCATTACTAGCTCCATAAACATCATTTTTTTTAGATATGAGAATTATCTACTAGTTCATCAGTAGATGAAAAAGTTCTGTCTCCAATTTAGCTTGACAGAAAAGTTCCTATGAAGATAGTCAACTCAAGTGCTTCTAGATGTTCATTCATGGTCCTGTGAAGTTCAGTGGTGATTTTACCTAAGGACTGGCATATGTCCAGGGATGTGCTGTCCTATCAAGCTCACCCAGAGCTAACATGTGGGACCACCTTTGTTTCTGTAATGTGGCATCCTTCAAGTCCCTGTCTGAGGAGGTTTAAGGCAGGTAAGAGTTTGCTGCCTGCCAGTTCCAGTGTGCATGGCAGACCAGTGGTGATAACATCAGCAGGATCATAATCATGATAATTCTAGTGGAAGGCGTGATAACAGGTAGTTAAAGCTCAGACTTTGCCACTAGTTAATTCAAACTTCTCCAAGCACAGCTGTAGTCAAGCAAGGTATTTTGAAACTGGCTAAGGTAGGTCTACCTGACTGGAGAAACTGCTTCTGTCTTAGCAAAACTTTCACTTCAGAAGTTCAGTCATAAAGCCATTCATAAAGCTGATACACTTCCTGCTTGAGAGCACTGTGTACATTCCATTTTTTTCACAAAGCCTTTCCACCACCTTGTGCTGACCTTCCGGTTCCATGGATGAATATTTGCCTTAGAAGACCTAGTATCTCAGAGGGAATAAACCTGCCTTGAAAAAGATATTTTGTTCTTTGAGATTAGCAAACATCCTTCTGGTTTAAAGTAACAGTAATAAAACACCTCTCCTGCATTTTGTTGCAGGTAGACTACTGTTTATTGTATTTATGCTATTAGGATAACAGTAAGAGAATACACCCCTCCTGCATTCTGGGGTGAGCTAACTTCATTTACTTAATGACTAGATTATTGCTCTGTGGAAGGGTGGCCTTGGGGTTTGTACCGCCAAGATTTTCAGCATAAGAATTTAGTTTGGGTTTGAGAATTTGATTATGGCTGAGTATTAAGGTGGTTTTGTATATGGCAGCTCCATGGGTAATATGGCAAATGAGAACCCTGGGAATGGACTGAATCTCTGTGAATCTGAACACAGGAACCACTCAAGTCTCTTAGAACACTAGGGGCACATTAGGTATGCAGTAGAAAACTAAGTACAACACTGCAAACATTTGCAGGATGTATTTACTAAATATTGCAATGAAAAAGTGATGTTGGAGACAAGAGAAATTGCAATATGCACAAGTAATAGGCAATGGATTGCAAATGGGACTATCAGCTTGATCTTTAGCACAGCCCTGGCGAAACCTGCTGTGATTCATTACAGGCAAAACCTGAGGTTAATACTGAGAGCATCTGTTGGACTGGCAAAGATGGGGGACTTTAAGTAGTCAAAGATGAAGACAGTCTTCATAGTTTGGAAAGAGACAAATGTATTTGGTTTAGCATCAGTGGAGGCAACCTTGAATACTGAATCAGCACAGAGCTAATAAGAATGGGTTTTTTTTACATATTAAGATCCATATCAAGTCAGCTATAATATTTTTTTGCTGTTGTTCAACAGCAAAAAGCTATTTCAGCTGGAGATGCGAAATCAATTATTTCATGATAAATAGCAAACTGTCCACTAGGAATTAATGTAGAAGAAATGTCAGATCCAGAGTAAATGTAGGTGAATTACTTTTTTTTTTCACTATGAAATTGGATAAGACCATGAATTTGGTTGTCATATATTGACAGAAATAGAGCTAGTACCTGCTTGAAATTATAGTGTGGCTAGTTTAATCAATTAAATAATTTAATGTAAGGTAATTTACAGTGAAAATAAAGAGTTTATCTAGCTAATGCTTTCTTTGCTCTATAAGAATGTGAGAGATTTAACTGCCTTACAGATGATCACAAAAAATTAACTTAAAGAGTCTCCTTAAAGGCTTTATTTATATATAGCTTTTTGGCTTCCGAAGTATTAATTCTAAATGGAACAATTTGCTTATGTGTGCAAGAACAATTTATCAGAAATGAATGAGATGTCTTTATTAAAGCTCCTGCCTGCGCTCGTTCAGAAGTTTTCTAAACCTATTTCTAAACATATGTCTTACATTTAGGTTGTGTTTTGTACCAGCAGTCTAATTTTTGGGTAGTGAAAGCTGAGTATTATTACTTAGATGAATGTACTAGACTCTTCAAAATTTGCATCGAAGTCATGACAAGGAGCTTGCAGTTTCCAATCCTTTTGCATAGCAAACCATATGCAAGATCTGTTCTGTGCTACTTCGCACACAAAAAACATTGGCTTCATTACAGGAATTTCATTAAAAAAACCCCAAACAAACAAAAACCCCCAAAAATACCCCACAGCAACACAGGCCAGCCTCCAGAAACAAGCAGAGAGGTGGTCTCCAGCAGCAGCTGGGCTGGCCGTCGGAGGCCAAGGGAGCGGGGCAGGGAGCGGGGCTGGATCGGGCGGTGGGACCCGGAGCTGTCCCCCGGCCCGGTGCTGAACGCGGGGCCGCGGCAAAGCGAATGCGGCAGATGTGGGGAGCCCACGTTCACTCTAAACCCCTTTTTTTCTGTCATGTTATTTACATGAAGGTATGCAAATTATGCAGTCTAAAAGGATAAGTCTGGGAAAATAAGGATAGCTCTGGCACAATATTTATTTCTTGGAAAAAATACTATTGAAGGCGGCAGGAATCTCACCAGAGGTGAGGTATTTCTTTTTACAGCTTGCCATTTAGTAAGTTATTACGAACACCCAGCAAATCACGGTGGAGATAAACAAGCAGGAGTAATGAAAAATCAAACCCCAATTGTTTAGCTCTAGGAGTTTTAGCATAGGCTGTTGAATGGATTTAATGGGGGAAATCAGCACACCTGATATACAGATTTATTCTGACGCTACCTATTTTGATATTGACATTCAACTTAAAGCAGAAAGCTGGATTTAACTGATTTTTAAAATGTGGAAACTGGAAATCAAATTACTTGGTTCTCACTGTTTCTATTTTTCATTTAGTTTCAATGGAATTTGCTTTCACTTGGGACCTCAGGTTATTAAGCAGGACTGTACCCTTGAGTCTAATTTGCTGAAGAACATATTAAGATTTTTGCTTAAACTATTCACATTTTGTAATCTTTTTACCATCGAATAAAACTATTTTTTTAGTTATATGATACAATGAGTAGGTGTGGTCTACCTGAAGGCTGATATTATCTATCAGACTTATCTGAAATTATGACAGGCCCAAAATCCTTTATTCACATTTTAAAAATAATTTTTCTATCTTGGCTTAATGTCAATTTCTATATAAATTTCAGAACGAAGGTTCTATATAAATTATCTATATTAATCTATGGTTTTATGTAAAGGTTATGCCAGTATTTCCCAAACTTGCAGAATAAGAGAAATTGTTAGGGAAAGGAATCCAGCCTGCTGTCTTTTTTGCAATATATTAGTTAAAGGTCTACATATCTTAAGTGTCATTTCCTTGTGTTAGCTGTCACTCCAGGATTACTTTTGAAACTTCATCTGTAATACTGCAGTTTCAAACCCGTATTAAGGTGTGATGTATGCTGTAACACATACACAGAGTACCAATGCTCTTCAATAAATATGGAAATGTCCTCACATCACATTTAGGAAGGTCAAATTGTAATTGAAGACAGATCTGATTCACAAAATATATTATCCATTATTAAAATACTATTAAAAGGTACTGCTCATGCTGCTGTGAGCTCAGACTAAGAGAACAGTATATGAGAAAATGCCTGTAAATTATGGGAACATTCCAAATTAGGGCTGTAATTCAGACTTTGCTTTTAGCACAAATAGCTCAGGCAGGTGCTGAACAGGGTGTTCAAGGAATGTCTGTTTATCCCAAACTGTGACTTGGACAGAAGAAGGGCTGGCTATTCCCTGCTCTACAGAAGACTGATTTTGTTCTGTCACAAATAAATGTCTATTATGCTTATAATCTATTAAAATGAGGGTAAATCAGTGCCACATATTTTGAATATTTTAGTCAGCTGTACTGGGAAGCAAAGGAGGGCAGTCTGACAAGGCATTGTCTAATGTTCTGCATAAATTTTGATATTTTTCCTATTTCATATTTTAACCAGTAGATGTCTCTGTTTTATCATGCAGCTGTTGACAAGGACACACTGTTCCTGTTGTCACAATACATATTTAGTAAGGGAACCATTTGTTTCCCATGGAATGAATACATGTGAATGCAAAAATGCCGATTTAATGCTCTCAGCATACTCTAACCAACCTAAGCCCCCAGAAGCTTTGGTGAGAGCTCTGGCTGCTAAGCAATTTTGAAAATCATCTTTATGGAAATGTCCCATAGGATTTTGAGAGGGCAAAAGGGGAATTGGTGAGATTCTATGGATATTCATCTAAAAATGTAATAAATTTAGTACATCTTTTTTTTATCCCATGGGAAGGCTCATAGAAGCAGCTTACAGAACAGTATTTGAGTATTTTATTTCTACACAATGCCTCAGGAAATTCCACATTGTGATAGATGAATTATGTCCTCCACTTCTTGCAAATGTATAAGATTATATTATTTCTGCATCTATAGGCATCAAGAGTAGTAAGGTAGATTATTTGAAACTCTTGCAATGAACTGAAAATATAATTGTGATACAATTCAATTCAGACTTCTGTATTTTCCAAATTTGAAAAAAAATCTAGGATATATACAGTTTTTCTAAAATCTCTACAGAAGCAATCAGCAATTTAAAAATTATATTCAAATTCTGTTATTTTAAATATATGAAAAATGAAGATATATTATTTCAAAACAAACAATTTTGTACAACTTACTTTTTGATTTTTAGTAATTGTCTAAGAATGTGATAGGTTTCTATCAGTTATTTCCTGGCCTTGTTCTTGTTCTCCTAGGGCAGTTCTCCACACAATTAAAAACTTAGGAGCTTTTTTTTTTTTTTGTCTGAGTTTTCCTGTATATCTTTATATTTGAGATCCTGGATTAGGTCATCAGAGAGAAAAAATACTATACTGGATCTACACTGAGCCATGAACTACATCAGAATTTTTGTTTGTGGGTTGCTGCATCCTGTTAAGATGCTCCCTTTTAGAAATCCCTGCAGAAACTGTTAGGATCTCTTGTTGTGCCACATACTTATTAAAGTAAAAACGCATATAATCTTAGAGACGAAAAAGGTCACCTCTTTTAGATGGCAACTGTTCCCACATGAACAAGCAGTATGTTGGGACTTTTTTCCCCCATTAGGACTCATGTCAATGTTGGAAACAGAACTCCAGCTGGAGGGAGTGTGCTCCTCAAGGACAAACGCATGTCACAGACTACCCCTGTGTGTTCCCACTTCCACCCACTGTGGCTGTTTCTCCTACCGTCAAGTGGAACCAGAGGTGAGCTATTTCTTAGCCCACGTTTATGCTCCAAATGCACTGTGATGAGAGGCATAGATGGCCAGTCTGAGTCATCAGTCCCATGTCACTTGTTCCACCAGGCTGCCCATTTCTGGGAGCCAAGCAGAACACTAAGTAGCAGAAATATTAGGCCTTACCCTGAAATAGTTTATTATTAAATACAGCATTTCCCCAAATATCTGAACAATGAGGGGTTGACTGTAGAAGGGGACATGCGTGTTGCCTACTTTCAAAAGAAGGAGCAAATTGTCTGTCAAATCTTCCTGGTTGTCGAACCGATAGCCAGGCCACAGAAACTCCATAGTTTCTATGACTGCAGCTACAGCAGAGTTTCTACAGCTCAATCAGGCTTAAGACAAGAAATAAGCCTGGAAATAAATTTGTCGGGTACAAACAGCTATAATGCAACTATCTGCAGCAAGCCTATGGACAATAAAATTCATCTTCAAAGAACCCTTGAACGTGGAACAAATACATTACACTCTGGCTATGCTTCAAGAAGTATCTTTCATAGCTGACAATTTCATAATACATATATTTTTTTCTTTTAACTGCCAACATCTAGCGATTTATGATAAAGGTTTGGAACAGAGTCTTTGGGGTAGTTACAATTGCTTCTATCTACACACTGATGACATATATTTCTACATCTGAAAGCCACATAAAACCCCCACACCCACCACCAAAAGCTCAAGAATTTGCTGGAAGAGTGATGTGGTTCTTTATTTCACATGATATTTATGACAAGGGATAGAACTGCATGAGTAACTAAAGAAGAAAAAGTTTGTGTTATTATTCAGTCAGAAGCGCTAATCAAAACAAACTAATAGTTTTGAAAAAATCTCTTACTGTGGGATATATATGACAAAACCATATGGCTTTTAGTAATTACAGTAATGGCAGTACTGGAAGAAAACAATATAATTCAGGTACCACCTGGAATAAACCGGAACCACTTTGTATAAAGAATATATATAATATTACTATATACTGTTGTATATGTTTTCTCTGAGATGTAAACACACAGATATTACTTTCAAAAGGATTATTAATTATTGATCTTGCAGATTAAAACCGCTTCTGCTTTATTCTTGGCCCTTTATGTCCAATTATTTTTCTATGAGCTGTATAATTAGAAACACATTTTTATGGGGAAATACCTGACTTAGTCTACCTAGGAGCTCACTGACAGTGAAGTATTTCACTGCTATTAATAGAAATACCACAACGACACCAAAGCTGAGGTTTCTTTTTTTCAAAATTATTTCCCTTAGCAGTCATGGAAGTGCATGCTCCTATCATTGTCCCATGCTCCTTTGAAGGATAGGAAGTGGGACAGAGGTGATTTGTTGCCTTCAGTGCAATACATTTGACATTGTAACAGTTAATGTTAGTCTGAAAGGAAATAACTGGCAATACTGCTTTTCCTGTTATATAAAATGGAGAAATGGATGTGATGCTGAGATTAAGGAGTCAAAGCACAAGAATATTTGGAGTGCTTTGCAAAATTTGGGATCTTGACTTCTGAACTGATTTTTCAGCATCTAAGGAAGCACTTTTCTTATTTGATGTCCTGTTTATATTACAGAATGTTATCCTCTTGAAATATTTCCATTAAGACAGAAAATAGACAGACCTAGTTTAACACAAAAAAGGATTTAGAAATGTGGGACTATATTACAATGGTTGAAGGAAATAGAACATCCTCCCCCAGCCCTAACATCACCATTTATGGATACATTTCTGCTCAAACAATTAGCTCCCTGCTTCATTTCCGTATCCAGGTTCACTTCTAGGTTCTTTCTGGAGGCACATAATCACCTCTGTGTGAGATGAGATCAATATTCTTGATAATATACTCCAGGAGAATAATATGGACAGAACAGTGAAGTCTAAAAGCAGGAGCAAGGATGTTTAGACCAGATTTGCTCATGACCTCCACCTCTGCACAAGTGCCCCTCCTGACACTTCTGGAATGGGAGGGACTTTTGAGTAACCTGTTTGTGTGCTTGGACTGAGCCAGAAGAGACATTTTCATCACTGTCACCAGCAGGCTTTCAAAGGTACCTTTTATAGCCACAATCTGACACCAAATCTGACATACACGAGAAAGCACTCACATAGCAACTGCTCATTGTTGCTGTACATATCTAATGCTTCTGTTGGGGGAAGCCTGCTCTATGTAACTCAACAAGATAAATAGTAATTTCTTTGGATTTTTATCTGCAGGAGGCTTGTTTCATAGCAGCATGATTTGGGTAAGAGAGTCCCCTAAAGGCACGTGAAATCGTAAAGGAGGAATAGTTTCCAAATCTCTCTCAGTGGAAATCAGAGAGCCAAACAGTGAAATGGTGCCAGTAAAGAAAGTGAGGAACTTTAATTGTGTGATCCTTCCACTTACAGTTAGTCTTTCAATATGATGAACACCATTGCTAACATCAAAACATCAAATAAAGCTGCATTGAAAATGTCAAACATCAGCAGTGTTAGTAGGGTCACTAGTTTCACACCAATTCTGGAAGCTGGGATGAAAAGGGCTTATGATTTTTATCTTTATATCAGAGGAAAATGTGTTCTGAAACACCTTGTCAAAAGGAAAAGATGAAATTCCCTCTCCATTACAAAGCATTGGATTTTTATTAAAATTCGTTTAGTGTCTAACTTTGTAGCTGGAAAGAAAAGCAATATTTATTTTGGAGTTGCCAATTGCTTTTGATTTTGATAAATGACTTAAATTATTTGCTTATCAGATTTACTTTAGGAATGAATTGTATATTGTTTCCCAGAGAGTATTACAATTCCTAAAGAGTTTCATCAATTTTCCATTAATGTGCCAGTCATTCTTAAGCAATAATTACAAAAGCAGAGGCATCATATTAACCTCTTGATACCAGAAGTTGGAATTAGCATATTAGCACTTAAGCAAAGTAAACATTGGCTCATTGGTGACAAGGGATTAAACTGCAGCATGCTGTGTCTGATGGGAATGAATTCACTATACCTGGCCTAGCATATTTTCTGAAGTGTACAAATCCTTATCCAGATGCACAGAACTCATTAGGAATATCCTCACAACTTCAGGAGCCAAACACCCACATAAAGCAGGAGTCAGGAATTAAAATCCTACCTGGGTCTGATGTATCTCAAAGCAGGTCAAATGAATGAGCCCTAACTTTTCCTACATTTTCTTTTCCTGCCCTCTATACAGTAATTACTGGGGGCTTTTGCAGGGAATATGCTTGTGCATACTATCAGCAAACATTTTTGATCAGTAATTTATACATCGAGATATGCTTCAAAATCTGATCACCACAGTAATCCTAGATGTAAAAGCCCCATTGATTCATACTAAACCACTAAAAAAATGACATGGTAGAATTATAGTAGCAGTAGTATAATTTTAAACAGAAATTTAGTGACTGAATGATTTTCTTTTCAGTGAGAAATCTAGCTCAAGAGTTATCATTCATTTTTTCTTCCAGTAATATTTATCGTATCACAGCAAAAGAAAAAGAAAAGAAAAGAAAAGAAAAGAAATGAAAAGAAAAGAAAAGAAAGAAAAGAAAAGAAAAGAAAAGAAAAGAAGCATTAAACACATAGGCGTAGTTACTTTATATAAGAATTTCTATTATTTATTAAGCATATCAGAAGTTTTACAGGAATAAAATTATGAAAGGAATTTGTTGTTCTGCATTATTATTGCCTTAAGCTTTGATGACTGGTGAGTTATCAAAACTTGCAGGTATGTCCTGAAATTGTAAGCCAGGTGGCCTTTCTAGATATAAGCTGTTTAATTTTCAAGACAAATGGCAAAGAGCTCCTGGAGAAGACTGGAATACCATGCTTATGGCCTCACATCTCTTAGCTATAAATTTTCTGTTGTATAAAACTTCAACATAAAAACTACTGTACAGTAGGTGCCAACTTTACATTGGTCTTAGAAGGATCACTTAATTATGTCTGGCATTCAATAAACTTTCAGAGATCAGTTTCCATTTAAATCACAGCATCTTGCTGGCTCTCTTTCTTATGCAGGAATGCAAGATGGGTTGGGTTATTGTTGGTACAGCCACACAGACACTCAGGGTTTGCTGGCCATAGTCAAAGGACCTGCATTGATATTATCAATTCTTAAATGATCCTGGAAATGATACCACACTGGACCAATAGTCAGCACTAACCACAGATGTGCTGCCTCTCCGAAGTGCCCATTTGCATGATGTGATTTTGGGGCATTGGATAACTTGTTTTCCTTATAATTAATCATTTACTACTGTTTGTATTACATTGCTGGAAGAATGCAGTTCCCTTTGAAGTGGGCTCTTTACAGACAACTGGCAGACTCTTATCTGCATCTAGATTAATCTTGATACTAGATGAACACAATAAATAAAATTGAAAGATAGGAAGACAGGGACACTGTCTTTACCATTTGAAGCTTGGTATCACGTATTATTTACTTTATGTGTTTTTTATATGAGTGTCTTTACAGGGAATGGAGGCCTTTATGAGTTCAGGACATTATGTAGCAACAAGTGCTCTTTAGGTGGTTAAAAATATGATTTATTATTTTCTATGACAATTTATTGTATATGATCTGTATATGATTTTTATATGTTCTCTATATGATTTATATATGTAAGATTTTTTTTGAAACAGTAAGGAAGAAAAAAAAACAACAACCCTTAGACTGAATGAGAATTGTGTTATCATATTAATAATAATTTTCATTTCCTCATAGTGAAATAAATCCTTGAAGATAAGGGCAAGATTTGAGATGAGTAAATTGGTCTAGAGGCCCAAAGTTTTTATAGCTCAATTGCTTGGAGTGGCTTATATAAATTCTGTTCACCTACTCCCACATCTCTAACAAATATCATACAGTATTTCCAACAAATCTTTGACTTTCCCTTCTTTTCCATCCTGAAAGACACTTGTTTGCAGACGTTCTTCCAAAACCATGAAAACATGACTAATGTATTTATTTTATACATCTTCCATGCTGGAAAGGAGTTGAAAGGATCCCATTTGATGAAAAACCTATTAGGAAACTTGAAATGAAAAAAAAAATCATTTTTCTCTGCTCTCCACTAGTCTGTGAAGCAGGAAGACTGACATTATTAATTCTTTTCATTGGACCACCTTCTCACTATATTTTGTAAATACATTACTATTCCTGTTTACCAATTTATAAGCTTCCACTTCAGCAATTTAGATGAAGAAATAACCTGTATGTGCATGTGACTGTGGTTATCTATCTTAACAACATCATCTGCAAAAGCAGAAACCTTAATTACCTTAATGCAATCAGGAAAGGAACTTCTGAGTCCTTTCAATATAAATGCCCTATTAATGGCTTTTACAGCTGATTTTCAGAATGCTGAGTTGAAACATATGGGAACAGCTGGTACTGTGCTGATAGACAAGAGGTCAAATCTTTACAGGGTCACATATGTTACTGCTGAAAGCTTAAGCAATTGCTTGCACGCAGGGTTATTTATAGTGTCGAAGTGTGAACCAATAGTATTGGTATCTCATCCATAGTTCATATAGATAAACCAAACTGAATACCAAATCAGGGAACAGTTGTCCATGAAACTCATCTGGTTGACAGAGGCCATAAAATTTACTAAATATTAAAGGCAACTTAAGCAGTTTTTCTCTGCTAGTTTCTCTCTGGAGCAGTCACAAAATCCCAAATTATCTGGACTGCATTATAGTCCATGAAATATGCTACTTCAAGGTCTAGGGAAAGTTGTGTCTCAAGGGCTTTCATCAAGAACCTTCTTCTTTCTGTATCCCTTACAGGTGTCAAAGTTATCTCTCAGTTGGAGCAGGAATTGTATTGGTTTCTCTTTAGCACATTTTTAGGTTTGATTATCCTATTTTAAAAACAGTTCTTGGATGCAAACATGCTGCTTGGTTAGGAATACAGCAATAAACAACAATACAATGCCACAATAAAACAACAGTACAAATGATATGTCTAGTTTATGAATAGCAATAAAATCCCTTTGCTTGGATCAGGCATTCTTAAACTGCATAACACTTAACTGCCATGAAAGATGCATAAATAATTTCTAGGAAGCCAATAGCTTCCTTCTGAGCAGAAATGTGACTGGGAACTGCTGTCATTGCTCCCAGCATTAGCACAGAGACAGTACATGAGAAAAATAAAGTTGGACACTTCTGGAACCTTTTGTATTTTGCAACAGATAAAACTGTTCAGTTCAGAACAATGAGCAGCTTCTCTCCAGGACACATGCAGGAGGCTGTACAGCACAGAAGCAGAAACTTTATATATAATGAGCCACTTCACATAGCAGATTATATGGTAGCCTTTCATAACAGAGTAAAATAATTCCCCTGGTGTGAGCCTTATTTTAAAAGACATCTGCTTACAATTGTAAGGGATAATATTTTGCAGTGATAGGGAACATTTGAATCTCGAGCAAGAGAGTGGAGTATTGGCTGTGACTACCTACAATTACCATTTCAACTCTTACAAAGATACACTTCCAGATCTCCACAGCTGTTCATATATTCATGTACTGTACAGATGAGGAGGACAAAGATATCTGCTCAGACTGCTTACCTCTCACAGACTTTTAGATGCTTTGGGTAATCTAAAATGTACAAAGTGTATTTCTAAAACAGACAGAAGAACATTGTCTCAAGATTACAGTCTCTGAAGAAAAGGCACCAAATCTCAGATTTACTCTTACCCAAAACTGCCATTTACAAATCTCTAGATTTCCTGAGAGCAGCAGATGGTGAAAATACATTTTTAACTCATTTATGTTCCATGTGGTGGGACTGAATTCTTTTCCTCTCCTCTTACGTATCATCCCAATACAATTCTAACATTATTTCCAAAAGCTGAAATTGGTTATGAAGTCGGGTTTTTTCTCCATTTCATTTTGTATGTTTTTTGAAATGACAAAGAAGTAAAGCCTCATATGTATTTCAAATGCAACACCTGTCAGCTTTCATATATTTTAGACATATACACACATATGTTCACATATACACACACATCTACATATATATGTAGATGTATAAATAAGCATGTACACTTATGCCTAGAGAGATCCCTGTTAAATATTTACAAATCTGAAAGACAAAATCTTAATTCAGGAGCATTTAGGGTTGTGGGCTACATTGCTGGAATAGTGCTAAATTCAATTTACTAAACCCTTTATGCAATGTTTTATTACACAAAAAATTGTAGATATGCCAAAAGTAACAAAGCGGATTGGTGTGGAAGATTTAATGAATTTGTGTCACTCTGGAAGCCTGAATCAAACATGATATTCCTGGAGCTTAATTTGGATTGCTAGTGCTTTTTAAAGTAATTAAGAACATACAGTTAGGAGACATTTGAACTGGGCTGGAAATACTCTGTGGAAAAATACATTTTATTGCGTATCTTTTCTGCATTGTGTTATTTTGGGTTCCTTTCTACTTTTAGTGCATACTGCTCTGTCCAAGACTTTGACTTTCCATATTTCAGTTCTCAGTTCCCGCCAGTTTCTGCAAGAATTGCACCAATGGAGAGTGGCAAGAAAGGAAGTTCAAAAATAACAAAGAAAGTGCTTATGTACCATGGTAAAATTCCTTGGGCTCTGAGGATTGCAGGTAGATACTTGTGTACCAAGTGCATACAAAGTGATTTTTTGTTCATTTAATATGATGAGATACCTGGAACACCCTTCTCCACAGGTCTTTGCATTTTTTTTAAATCAATTCATAGTATTTCCTGATTTGCTTCACCAATCTGATCTCATTTCAACAGTTTTCTTTGTGAGTAAGATGAAATGGAGAACATCTAACACAGTCAGTTCAGTTCAAAATTCAGTTACACAGAAATGTTTTCAATGTAACATTGTGCTGTGATTTATATCCCTTTAACAAAGCCAAGCATTAACAGACTCGAGAGAAAGAATAAAAGAATTAAAGAATTGCTAGACCTTACACTAGAACTTTTCTTCACAAAGAAAAAGCAAAATGAAAGTGTCTCTAGACTGACCTGTATATTAGAAGAGTTAACCACATAACATCAACATGTCAAAATTAGGAGTACCTACAGAATACTGAATGAATTCTGGAGATACTTCACCAGAAATTTAATTTTCATTACGTCTCATAAAATATTGATCACTAGAACAGATGGGCAAGGATTTACTGAGGAAAATTTTGAGAGAAATGAAAATGAATAAATATTTCCTCCATGCCTTTTCTTCTGTTTTAATGGTAAACGTATTTTGTTTAGAAACAAAAATGTCAGATATCCATTAAAAATGTGAAGATTTTTATTTGGAAGGTAAAGCTTCTCTAAACAAATTTCAAGCACTAAATGTCTGACTCTCTCCATTGCAATCTATGAATTGAGCCTTAAGTGCCTGGACAAAAGATGAGAATATTTCTGGGGGTATTGCATCACTGTCACTTGCGATCTGAGTCACTTGTTGGAATGGTCACATTCTACCTTCCCAATTTAACTACTGCTTTGTCTCAGGCAGGTGAATCCCAGCACAAGTGTTTAACAGATGCACCACAATGATGATGTGTTCCAATGCACAGCAAAATACCCAAATCCTTGAAAACAAGGCTGACTCAGGATGTGCAGAACATCATCTTCTGGGGTACTTGCAAATGCTCAGGCACAAAAGAGTGCCTGGGAAAGAGTGGGATGACATTTTGACCTCACTATTAAATTAATCCATCAAAGTTAAGGGTATGAAGTTTATCTGAATTCTGATGTTCATTATATTCCCTGCTACTTCATAAAATCAGTAATTTGTGTATGATTTTATAAAGAAATTATGATTAAATAATAGGCACAGCATATTAACCTTCTCTTACCCTATGTATAATAGAATGCAATACAATACAATACCGACTGATATGTATGGAAATATGTCTGGGAAGAGTAAGGTTCACTTTTTTAACTGCAAGAGAACTCTGTACTATTCAAAAGAGTATTTAATACTATTCATCCTCAGGCTAGAATAGTGGATTCTACTATTACTTCCTTCCCAAAACGCTATTTACAATCCTTTGAGCCTGTCAGTTCAGACAATTTTCAGACCACTTCACTGCCCACTTACTTAATCGTATTTAATCAATTTGTCTGAAAGAATGTTATGATGGACAGAGTCAAAAGACTTTTTAACATTCACTAATCTGCTCACATCCACCAAGAGAGCCATATTATTACAGAAAGGTATCATGTTAGTATAGCATGATTTTCCCATTTGTAAATCCATCTCTCAGTCACATTCATGTCTTTAATATAGCTGGAAGCAGCTTCCAGGATGATTTGTTCCATGACCTTCCCAAGGACTGAGGTGTGGCTGACCAGTCTGTATTTTCTCCTTGCCCTTTTTGAAGTTATGAGTGACATTTGGTTTCTTCCAGCTCACATGAGCCACTCCTGGTCACCACAACGTTTTAAAGATAACTGAGAGTGGTAAAGATAACTGTGGTGGTATCACCTGACCCCTCATCACTTGTGGGTTTATCCCATCAGATCCTATCCATTTGTGGATGCCCAGTTTGTTTAAATGTTTCTTAACCTGATTCTCCTGCACAGCAAGCAAATTCTCCCTTTTCCAGAACATCCCAGGGTTCTCACAGATTTAGTATTACTGTATCTTATCAGTAAAGACCCTCTGTGCTGGCTCAGGCTACAGCTTCAACACTGCTAATGTGAATTATATGATCTTTCACTGGTAATTATATGATCTTTCACTGGTAATGGATGGGTTAGAAATAATTTTCTTTGACATTTAAGCCCCAGGCTCATTTTTTAACAGCCATTAGCCAGAAAAGCCTTATTTTTCCCTACTAGCAGAGATTTGCATGTAGAACTCCATTCATTGTGGTGAAGATATGGGACTAGAAACCTCAGGATATGTCGCAGCTTTGAAGGAATAACTCTTTGGTGAATCTAATAACATATCACTACTTCAATGCTACTAGTCCTGAACTAACTAGAATAAAACAAGCAAGTTCTGTACATGCAACAATAACTCCTACTATTTTTCAGAATTCCCCCAATAAACAGAGAAAAGGCATGGGATGGCTCATAAATAAATAATATAACCCACAGAAACAGTTGCCATAATTTTTTGTTTTATTTTACTGCTGAAAAATTTCTACTCTGAAGACCAGTTTTATGTTCCATATAGAAGAACATCTTGTTACCACAAAGTACTGAAAGTCACACGTTCTGACTTGTTAGATATGGCAGAAATTGACCTTAGCCTAGAAAGTAAAAAGCCACAGCAAAATTTTTATGGCTATAAATTGCATCTGAAGAGTACCATTGCTTTTCTCTGTGTGTGTTAAGTGGTAATACAGACAATAAATTCAAACACATGCTGGAATGAAACAATTTAGCAAATAAGTAGGAATTGAAATAGTTTCCTGGAACTGAAAATGGCCAGAGTGAAAATAGGAATGAAACACCATTATAATAAAAAAAAATACTTGGGAAACACTTATTGTTTGGGATTCTCTGAGACTCTTTTTTAGTTTTTTTCCATGCTGTACTAGCCTGATTGTGAACAAATTTTCTCTTTTACAGACACCTTTTTCTCACTGTTGTTACCTGAAAATTGTAAGGAGAATATATTCTATCAGGCAAGGAGATCTCCCTTTGCCAGAAAATACCTCCCATTTGTTTAGAGCTTTTTGAAGTTTAAACAAGAGAACTCCCATCATAACACAAGAAACTTTTGCATGCTTATATTTGTTTTATTGACATGATAGAAATAAATCACTGACAGGGAAATCTCAAAAAGATTTAGAGGCCATATCTAAAAGGACACTTAGAAAGTCACAAGGAAATCAACTGAAAGCAGACATTTGCAGTGGCAGGGATCTGGGGGAGCTGTGCTGACAGTGCCTGCACAGTGGGGTTCACTGAGTGCAGAGGCACAGGAGGAAGGAGTGGGGTGCCAGGCTCTGCACAGTCACAGAAAGCTTTTGCCTTTCAGCCCTGCTGTCCAGCTGTGCTTAATGCCAGCAGATAACAGCTACTAATGCGGCCCGGGATGAGCAGAGGGGATTGGCTGTGTTTGCTGAAGGGCAGAGACCAGTATGAGCCAGGAACAGTTGAGGCTTAAAAGAAAAAAAAAAATAGCAGGAAATATGCTGGGGCAGAAAGAACATTTCTTTTAGAACATTATGCTATTTTTCTTGGCAATACAAACAGAAGACCTGTTAGGAAAACTGGGGGCTTGATTACAGTACCCTGTTTTTGAAGCAGGGCTAAAAGCTACTTCCTTACCACTGTATTCACTAAACATCTCCATTTAGCAACTTCATGTTAGCAAAATATATAAATGACATTTCTGAACTGTCATTGGTGCAATATGATATTTCCCCATAGCATATGGAATTAGAAATGATCTTCCTTGCCATTGGCTGGAGCAAACGCTTTATTTCCTGAGCCTTTGGATATATTTACATCATAGGACTGTCACTCTACAGCCCATACCTGAAGCCCCAAGGTCATTAATGATCATCAAACATATAAAGCTACTGGAATAGAACACTGTCACCAGACAAATTACAGTATATTTCCGACCTTGTGTCTTAAATATTTATCATTGCTGTAAGTAGATTTGTGGGGCTGCTCTTTTTGAGAATCTGAAGAAAGCTGCAATGAAGGGAAGCTTGTCACTTGTTCTATGAATAAATAGGGTACTTCAAGATCCATCAATATGATGTCTTCCCAAAGCAAAATAAATTCAGCTTCAAAAGGGAAAAAACTTCCACCTTCAGCTGTAGATTTAATTTGTCATTATTGTATGTATATGTTTCTTTTGATGGTTTAAAAGCAAATTCTTAGTGACAAAATTTGGCAAAAACATGAAAAGATTACCTTTACAAAACATAACGTTGTGTTTCACTTTGAAATCTATGTCATTTTGCTCACATCCATTTCCAGACTTTATTAGGATGTGTGGTAGAAAAATCCCATAAAATCAGTCAGAACCTTTGAAGAAAGGTTTTTCAAAGTTGTCATTTATCCTGCCTGGTTTTTGACTCTGTTTCAAATAACAAGGAGAATACACATTTATCCTTCAGTGAAAACACCCTCACCCTTCTCTTGGTTGCTTCTTTCAGAAACAGGAGGTATCTAACACTTTCATGCCCCATTGTACACCTCAGATATGAAATACAGCTATGCCATGAGACAATGCACTGCAGCACTGCAGAGGTCTGTTCCCACGGGAAAGAAGTGGTAAATTAATTAGAGACAATGCAGGATACAATGCCGGATTTTTATTTGGTTTGTTTTTTTTGTTTGTTTGTTTGTTTGTTTGTTTTGGTTTGGTTTGTTTTTTTTTTCCCCAAGGAATTGTCTGAAAGAAAGCAGAGGAAAGCATTGCATGAATCCTATGAGATGTTGTCTTCTCTGTGTTGAATGACAAACTCTTTAAATAATCAGAAAGCCTCCTCATAGGCTTTATAGCTATTTACATGGCTATCTGAAGAACACCATAAATATTTTCCACAAGAAGGGAAGGGAAGGGAAGGGAAGGGAAGGGAAGGGAAGGGAAGGGAAGGGAAGGGAAGGGAAGGGAAGGGAAGGGAAGGGAAGGGAAGGGAAGGGAAGGGAAGGGAAGGGAAGGGAAGGGAAGGGAAGGGAAGGGAAGGGAAGGGAAGGGAAGGGAAGGGAAGGGAAGGGAAGGGAAGGGAAGGGAAGGGAAGGGAAGGGAAGGGAAGGGAAGGGAAGGGAAGGTGATATTGTACAGCCTGTGACCTGGGTGTAATGGACTCCGTGTGTGTGACTTTGTAAGACTGATGATGAGATCAAGAGCAAAAGAAGACCATAAATATTTGATTTTTTTTCATAGTCTATTGTGGTTACAAGCCAAAGTGAGCAGTCATGAATGAGTATGTTTCCTCAGGCTTTTGCCTGATGATCAGGGTTGTCTATGTATAATTTCAGTGCACATGCACTGCTCACATCCCTGAAAGGGCAACTTTCTTTGCTGCCAGAAAACCTGTGCAGAGTGGCAGGTAGTGTTTAATGCAACTTATGGTCCTGTGAAGGCCTGGAACTAAATCTTGACTGGCTACAAACATGGGAGAGAAACTGAAATGGCACATTACTATTCACACCAAAGAGATATTTCATATGATTTATATGTAAGTGATGGGAGTGTATTGTATTTTGATAGTCCATGCAAATCAAATGTGTCACATGGTTTGCTATGCAAAACCACAAATAAATAGTGTAATATTAACAGTCCTGAAACAGTATCATGGAAAGGACAGGCATGCACAGCTAACATTAGACACTGAGTTTCACAGAGCAACTTTGCTGTTTAATAGCATGTACATTTGCTGTCTCAGACTTTGTTTCCTCCAGGCTTGCACAAAGCACACCTGCAGCAAGGACTTAGTTGCCAAACTGATAAGCTATGTTTTCCACATCTTCCAGAATCAGAAACATCATCCTCTATAGTATAGTACAATGATAAATTCCTACCCTTCAGGTCTTTTGAGTATTCCCTTGGACAGCTCCCTCCACTACCGAGAAGTATTCACAAGCACATCAGCCAATGCATTTCTGTATGTGTTTGTGGGAAAAAGTAGTCTGTAAGCTGTATATTACTGTGCACTGACACCAGTGTAACTCTTGTCCTCCTCTGCTCTGTGGTCATTTCTCTCTGTGCACCTTTATAAAAATCCTGAGAGAAAGAGAAATGTGCTTGCCACACTGCTCTGTTTTCCTGTGCTTTAGCATGGCTTTAGGGTGCTATGCCTCATTACAATTTTAGTCTGTTCAGAGAAGCAGTTGACCTTTCCCTTTGTTATGGAAAACTCCATGCATATTCCTAGAGCTATAAAAATGAGAAATAAAAATCACCTAATCCCCAGCTGCATCACCTAGTCCCTAGCTGGTGTGCACAGAAACTCTTCACACTGAATTTTCTAACATCACTCTCTGCCCCTAGGTATTCAGTACTGTGAACAGCCAATGATCAGGCTATAGCCTGGATAAGTTTAGTGAAAGGATGCATTTGAAGCAGTTCAGAGTAAATACATAAAGAACTCAATTTCCAGAATTGTCCAATAGAAACAAGAGTCTGCACAGAAATCTTGTTTTACCTCTCTCTCTCTACCTCTGTTCTTTTAGGCTCTTTTTCTTGAAGCTTTAAAGTTCAGCCTCATATACTTGATCTGTTTGTTTCAGTGCCCTAGTACCTAATGTGTGACATTTAATAAACTAATAACCTACTAAAGCCTAAAAATTGTTCTCTTCTAAAATACTGTTGAAGAAACATCAGATGGTTTGTCATCCTGTACTAGGAAAGAATGAGTAAGTGCTAAAAGTGGCTTCACATCCTGTCTATATATAGAAATCCTATTACAATTACCCTTAACTGTCCTTTGCCTTGCTGTAGTAGTTTCTTCTGCCTCCTCTGTACCTTCATAAGTAAATACAATAAGATGCCAGGGTTTGTTTGTGTATATAAAAAGAAGAGGCAATCCTGATCCACTTTTAGTGTATAGCTAATTTCCAAGCAAATGTGTGGTATCCTCATCATCATCTATCTTCCCCTTTGTTTCACAGTTTGTATGTGCAGTAACAGTTCTTGATGCTGCATCTATTTTCACATTTTGAGAATTAAACTGTTTCTCAGAGTATCTCCCATTGCCACTTCTTGTGTTTGGAGTACAAAGTATTCAGAAAAGAGTCAGACACCATTAATAGCTTCAGGAAGTAAATCTGTTCAGAATTCATGGCTTGCATAAGGAATGAAGGTGGATTTTAGTGAAGGACCTGCCACAGATGGATAATGATAATAATAATCACCACTGCATCTAATCACTTTTTTAGCAGTTCTTTAAAAGGCTTCTTTGTTGACAAAGTATTTTACTCCCATTGCTGTCAGTGCAGAGCCTGTTTCTTTCCTTCTGAAGATTAATGGTCAGTTAGCTGTTCATGGCTGAGCAAGGCTCATTAAAGGAATATTGTCTAATCATCTACAACACTGCCTGTCTCTCCTTATTCTAAACATATAATTTTGCAGAAACAGGATCAGAGATTAATTGAGTCAATTAGCAGCTAGATTTGCAGGAAGTTTGGGAGACCTAAGATTTCCCACTTACCGTATTGATTTGTGTGCAAAATGGCATCTAATTTTCCACACTTCTAGGACTGGCAGGCATCCAGTCTGTTATTTTTCTATCCTAATGGCTAAGAACATGCCATGTGATCTTTGCCTATAAGTTGCATTTCTTTAATCTTCCCTTTAAATGCAATAATTCTATTTAGGTACTTGAGGGGTTGTTTAATGCATTTTTCAAAAAATCAAGCAATGTTGGTAAAATACAGGCCCAGCCAAGTTTAAATCTAAGACACTAGCTCTAAATCAGGAGTCTTAGTGCTTACCTGATTGAAAATAGGCCAAGTTCTGTACTAATTCATTACCTGTAGATTTATGGTGAATCAATGCTTTTCACAGAAGAGAACAAACTAACATTAAATTCCTCATTATGCACATATAGTTTATAAGTTTAGGCTGCTCTCTCTTCCCACATCTGGTCTTTGTCATTCCTTATCTTAAGGCAGAACTCATGTAGTTAATGGATAGCTTCTGGCCATTGATCAGGACCCCAGAATGGGTTTCAAGCATTCACAAAAGCACTGCTACCTTCTTCCTGGGTGTGCTTAGAAGTACACGAGGACAATTTCATAAAACTAAATACTTCTGCTTTACAGGTGAAAACTCTAGCAGAGTTTCTATTTAATCTTTTGTCTTCTATCCTAATAGTGCCGAAGTACTTCCCAATCATTAGCAGTAAAAGACCCTTTATGTCTTTACAAGATGCAGAGGAAATCAATCATTTAATCTGTAGTTCTACTTGAGAAAATAAATTGTGAGGAGCTTTGACATGCAAGAGTAAATGGTTTTGTGACTATCTCTGCTGAGGAAGACCACCCCAGCCACACTGTATTCTCTTCTTGCACCAGCAGGAAGTGTACACTTACTGCTTACTCTCAGCATTTCTACAGACTTGCTTGACCTAAAGTTTCAGGAAAATTTTTTTTAGATACAACTTTTCTTATAAGCAGTGGAATATTGTGAAGACCAGCTTTTATGTTAATAAGAAAAGGAGTTGACATTCATGTGTTTTTATGAATGACTGTCACACATTTATTTCTGTCTAAAATAGAAATTAGTAAGATAGAAGTGAAGGAAGGAGGAGAACAAATTTCAGTATCTGATTCAGATAGCATTTAAGTCATTGAGAAGTGGGTGACTGATTTGAATGGACTTTCACAGGTGTGAAGGGACCTCAACTACAGAACTGAAACACCTCCAAAGTCCTAGAACATGAACACCTGCTACACCTACTGAAATTTACTTGTGTTATTTCCTTAAAGATAGCCCTGAGTTTGGAAGGTTAACAAAGGTTTTTGGAAGCTCTGAAACTCCTTTAGTGTCTTTCAGTAGAATAGGCTCTCTGTTGCTCAGAAGTTAATAGTAATTATTTGCCCTTCCTTCAATTATTCTTCCTTCAGCAAGGAATCAGATCTTCAGTGTCCAACATTTTCACATAGTGGTTTTTTGCTGTTCATGTCTAAAATGAAATTGAGAGTTTTAATCTGCTTGTTTACTAAGGTTCCTTAACAGCCTTAATATCCACCTTCTCACTTTTCCATCAGCATGTACCACTGTTCAGCAGAGTGGAGAACAGAGATAATTGCTGAAAGACTAAAACCACAAGTAATGCAAGATTGCATGAGCCAACTCATAAGCAAGTGTCATCTTCACTTCCAAAGTGCAGTTCAAAGCTCTGGGCCAGTTATGCATGTAAATTTTCATTCCTGGGGATTATTTAGTGAAGGTGGTGGGAAATGTGCTATTCTGAGAAACCACAGCTTTCATTTACTTAGTGGGTGCAACAGATTCTCAGCTACTTTGTGTAATCAGATTTGCTTCTTTAGCTAAATCATAGTATCCTGTTAACTTAAAAAAAATACAGGAAACCTTGTTTCTAACCTGGCAGTTTTCTGCCTCTTCCTCATTGTTAGACCACATTACCTGCTTGCTGTTTTCCTTTCAGGACTCTGATAGGAAAGCATCTTTGCTGGTTTCTTTAAAGGAAATGTTTGACATTGACTCTTTTGTCTCTTGTTCTCCACCTGTTATCAGCTGCCCTCTTGCTCTGCGGCAGGTATTCTTGAAGATGAGAAAACACTACTAGGGAAATGGGAAACTTTCAGTGGGATCAACGAATGTGAGTCTGGTGTGGCAGAAGTTCTGGTGAAAGTTGACCCCACTGTTGCCATAGGACAGACTGCTGAGTAGCCAGATATTAAAAATTGCATTAGCCCCTGTCTTTCTCAAAAGAGAACCAGCAAATTTATAAAGAAGGTATCTGAAGTCTTGCACTATACTGAAAAACAGCAAAAAAGCAAGCCATTCCAAATTTTGCCTCTTGCAATGGAATTAAGATTCTTACATCTAGTACTCTCCAATGTTTGTGCTGCATTTTTCAGTATGAAATTAAATTGTTTTACTCAGTGAAGCTGGCTATTTTACCCAAGATTAAGGGTTCTAAGGATCAGGAATACTAAATTCTATTTATATAATACCAGAGTCACAGCAGACATACAATATTACAGGAAGAGAATATCCTGTACGTAAAAGACCTCAGTGTATGAATAAAAGGTTCTAAACAAAATGCAAACTTCCCTTTCAGTTTCTTTAAACTACTCACATCCTCCAAAGCTGTAGCAAAGACCATAAACCTCAAGTTTTTAGCTATCTCAGATAGTGTTGTCTTTTATTTCTATGAGTGGATATTAGTTGTGACTTACAGCACAAGGCCAAAGCCAAAAAAAAAACCCCACCTGCTACTGGATTTAGGTAGATATTTGTCACCGAAGTCCTACATATTAAAAAAATACACAACTTAAGGAAGTACCTAGAGGGACCTTTTGCTACTTTCCCTTCCACTTCAAAGCCTCTCCTCTGATATACAAACTCTAGAAATCAGAAAATATCTGTCCCTTGTGATCTCTTTGTTTAAGGATCTCTATTTAGAATCTGACAAAACGGTTTGGGGTGCTTATTGTACCCCAAATTTTGTAAACCAAACCAATGTCTTAATAACACAATGGACTTAAAATCCCACTGTACTTATCTGACCAGCTCAAAAGTATGCTGCCAAACACACTGCAATGCAAATGAGAGGGCAAATTAGCATATCTGACCACAGACAGTCATTCTCTGAAGAGCGGTGTGTTTAGATATAAATGATTACCCAGTAATGAAACAGCAGCAGCAGTGATGAACCTATTTCCTCAGCTCTAATTACATAGGCTCCAAAGAGGTCTAAGCTATGTTCCCTGAAAAGCTAATTATTCTACCAAGAACACTTTATGCATTACAAATAAATTAATCCCCACAGGAATAACTGAGCTGAAGTAAATGTGACAATGTTTCTACCATAGGGAAAAGTATTTGCTCCAGAATTTTTAACCATTCAAATACTAGAAAAGCTCCATTTGCCCCCATGAATATAAATATATTTTGGTAAACAGTTCAGATTTTGCAAGGTTCTTGATCTCTCTATTTGGTTATTCACGGCAAGGACCATTTTAATTCCTTCTACATTTTCCAGAAGACATTACTTCTAGTTTTCTATCTAAAGTTAGTTACTCATTACCTTTAAATCACCTTAATAAATGCTTTCATATGAGGCTTTAATAAAAGGACTTTACAAAAAAAAAAAAAAAAAAGTCCTAAAACTGCAACAGAACTGAAGATATCTTCATATAACCTTAATGTAGTAATGAAAATTACTAAAATAAAATTGATCCCATATGTAACAGCCTGTTGCCCAGAAGTAAAAGGAATGCTTATTGAGAGCTCAAAGGCTCCCTAAAATCAAAAGGTACAAAGGGGAAATTGTCACTTGAGTTGAAAGCCCTGTGTTTAGAGACACACTGCATAACACTAGACAAAGTTGTAAGACTGCTACTTTCCAAATGGCACTATTTGAAAATAAGCAAACTAAGTTGTCTGCAGCTTTTCTTCCTGGGGTACTTTGTATCCTTTCTTCTCCTCACCTCTTCCTAAGATTAGCAGCAACACAGGTGGAAAGGGAGGGAAGGGCTAAAGCCCTTGAGTTTCACAGTATCTCAAACTTCCAACTCTTGCCCTATTGTTAGGAAGATCATGTACTCATATATCTAAATGGAGAAGCCAACAGATTCTAGCAGGGTCAGAGAGAATCGTCATGTTCAGTTCTTGCAGCACCTTGAGACTCTTTCCCCTTTCTAATTTCTGTTTTCTTTTTCTCTCGACTTTGTGCATGGAAGAAACCCAGCAACTCTGGATTTAGGTATGAAATTCATAGATACTATATTCTTGTCTCTAAATAGCTGGTTTACCTTAAGATAAGCTTAAGAAATTTCTTAAGATAAATACCCACCAACCCACCCTACAGCTGAGAGCAAGGGAGTGAGCAAAGTGCTCTTTTGGCTTGTTAAAAAAACCAAAATATTTCCATGGAAAAGCAGAAGCATCTAAACCAATACTATGTTTCAATAGTTACTCACTAAGGAGCTGCCATAATATATTTTAACTGGGCAAGTTATAGTATGATGAAAATGGTAAATGGATTCAAATTTTTAAGTTTCAACTGACAGATTGAGGAAGAGGACTTATACTCATTGCACATGATTTTATAGTACCTAAATTTGTACTTAGCATTTAAATGAGGATTGATAGAACTAATCCAAACCCTTCACATAAAATGAAACAACATGAAAATGAGAGGACCTATGATTTATAAGTTATGAAATTATGCATAAGTTTAGAGCTTTATGCCTACAGTAAGAAGCACAAGAAGTATTTAATTTTATTATTTAATTTAAATATTTATTTATTTAAATATTAATTTAATTTATTTATTTTAAAATAATATTTAATTTTAATTTTAATTTAATTTTCCTCTGATACAGAGTCACTTTGTCTGGGATATTTGACATAAGAATAAAGAAAAGAAACAGTTTATTGAGAGGTTAGAGCCTTTTCATGATATTGAAATGCTGAACCCAGTTTTTTAGTACAGCAATTTGACTAACATAAAACTTGAACTGAGATGAATGAGACTTTCATTTAGTTTTCTCTTTTAATATCTGATCTCTATTTCTTAACTGAAAACCAGCAAAAGTAAAGGAAATCAGAAATGTAATTGTTTTTCAGTCCATTAGATAAAGAAATGTTTATATCATTGTCTAGGTAATAGCTTTCTCAGAACTAATGAATACTCAAGATTCAGCCTGGTGGTGATGCAGCACAAAATTATGGCAAAGAAAGGAAATACAAAATGCCACTTAGAAATCAAATATTTGAGCTGAAAGCAAAGGGAAATTTAAAAACAATGAATATGCTAGAGCAATAGCAGATGCAGTCTCCTGCAAGAATAAACTTCAACTGCTTAGATTTAAGGTTAAAATCACTTTACTTGAAACAGTGCAAGCCTGTGAGGGAAAACATACTTGATATGCTCCAGGCTTAATCCAAAAAGCTGTTTAGTTAAATCCATGCAAGTTTTTGACAGACCTAACTGCCTTGCCTATAATTAAGAGTCCACCTTCAGCTTTCAAGCCTTCATTCCTCACAGGCTCTGACTATGGAAATGTCTGATAGCTCCAAAAGAAACTACAGCACTGAGGGATGCCAGGAAAAGCAGGGTGCAGAGGCATATTTTCCTCAGCATCGCCGCCAGCCACTGCAAATATGTCAAGCTTGGTTGCTGTGCTTTACATTGTTCCCTGTGCAATGCAGAACCGAGTGAAGGTCACAGCCTTCATCTTCGAGATATCTCCTCACTGAAACAAAAGATTTCGTTTACAAGGATGTAGAACACAGCTGACAACAATTCTCAGGTGGAACGAAATAATATGGCTACAGCTTATCTTTACAGAGAAGAGCACTGGCAGAATCTGACATTTAGATAAGAATATCAGACACAAAAACCTGAAATAGAAAGCTCATTTATTTTGCCTTGTCTGCTTACGTGAGTATTAATGATGTTGCTTAGTTAATGTATATGAATTTTCAAAACCATACACTCAATATCAGACACTTCTATATCTGGAGAAAGGGTGGGAGAACAAACTGCCTCTCAGGCATTAGATACAGTGCTTAAGCAAGATAATAAGGTACATGTCTGGTTCTAGGCTCCTCAGTACAAGAGAGACATGGAGTTCCCAGAGCTGGTCCAGCAGAAGGCTACAGAGGTGATTAAGGGACTGGAACATCTCTCTGATGAGGGCAGCCTGGGAGAGTTGGGCCTGTTCAGCCTTGAGAAGAGACAACCAAGAGGATACCTCATAAATGTGTATAAATATCTGGAGGGAAGGTGTCAAGAGCCTCAAGCCAGGCTCTGCTAGGTGGTGCCAAGCAGTGGGACATGAGGCAATGGGCAGAAACTGATGCACAGAAGTTCCACCTCAATGTGAGAAAGAACTTATTTAGTGTGTGGGTGACCAGGCACTGGAACAGGTTGCCCAGAGAAGTTGTAGAGTATCCCTCACTGGAAATATTAAAGAACTATTTGGATGCAATCCTGTTCCATGTGCTCTAGGATGACCCTGCTTGAGCAGGGAGGTTGGACCAGATGATGCCCTGTGGTTCCTTCCAACCTGACCCATTCGTGATTCTGTAACTGATTTCAGTTACAATGAAAAATACAGTCAGAAAACAGAAGAGGTTAAGATGTAAAACTCTTGGAAGAAAATAACACACAAAGTTGTTGGGATAGAGGAGGAGAAGGACAGGGAGGGAAGAAAAGGTGTGAAGCAAGGGAATGACAAAAGCATTTAAAATATCTTCCTGGTATTTCTCTGATTTCCTGCTTTCTGCATTCATTCACCCTTCTTTTAATAGACATAAGAAGCATTTGACTTTGTACAACATGGAATGGGACGAATAAAGAGAACTGCCCTTGAACCATTCTAGATGCAGAAATCACCTCTGTCTGTCTTCTGTTTTTCAGTAGCAATTGCCAAAAACAAGTCAGTAATTTTTTGCTATCTCTGGTTAAAAATTCTCTCTATTAAAAAATCTCTCTATTAAAAAATGGCTTTCTTTTATAACACATAACCCACTTTCTAAAAGAAAGGGATGGATGGCTTTGAACAGTGAGCAATTCCATCTTAACCTTGAATTTGTTTTGTTACTAGGACGAGGCAGATTGCTAGTCTAACGCTGCAAGCAAACAACAATTGTTTGATAAAATAAGCCCTCTCTTTTCCAAGGTACTTACAAGGTGAACAGGTTTGATAATTGAGACAGAAACTATCCCTCCTCTGAGATACTGGTGGAATTTCTCCCAAAATCCCAGCTTCTGTATGGATATCCAAAAGCATGCCCAGGAGCTGGATCCTGCTTATATGTGCTTTGGTCCTCTTTGTGATGAGGGCAGATAAGGTGATCTTTGGCTTCACTCACTGCAGACTTAGAAACTGATTCTAAAATTACTGATAATGACAATGAATGCACGTATGATTTATTGCAGATCATTCATTTGCTTATATATGACTGTAGAAAGGTAGTCAATGTTTTTTAGGACAGGCCTAGTATCTCATTGTTTGGGAAGATCTGTGGCATTACACTGTGTCTCTGACTTGGACAGATGAAATCTAAAGTGATGAACATTTCCCAACAAGAATTTATCACCTTAGAGCAACAGTTACTGAAGAGTGAATGAGGCAGGACAGAAAATTATGCTGATCAGTGAAGCAATGTCTTTGGAGGAACTTGTGATTCTTCAGAGGCTAAATCAATCAAGTGACAGGGATCCTGTAAAATCTTTATTTCAAGTGCTTGTTTCCATCAAGTTGTGATAAAAATCTGATAGGTGAAAGTTTACAGGATAGCTTTAATGAAAGAACAGCATCTCTTCTGATTTTTAATTCTCAGATTTGAAATTCAAATTCAACAGTATATAAGACAGAAAATATTTTATTGCCCATCCTTCAATAAGCTTATATTATATGTCAGTATGGCCAAAATGAGAGTCTAGTTGAAGTACACATTGAATTCTGGCTAACTTTAACCAGGTTCAGCAAACATTTTAGTCCAACACTTTCCAAAAAAGTAGCAGCAGAACTGGGAATAAACAAAAGCAGAATAAATACTTCATAGGCATCCCTTTTTATGTATTAAAGTATTGGAAAAACATGGATAGCAGTTATGTGTAGAAAAAGAATAAGCTATGGATTTGCTGGAAAAATAATTCATTCTGATGTAAAAATCTCTTTTTTGCCTCCCTTGCAATTTTAGCATGCACATACTTTCCACTGTAGTAGCTGGTTCTTTGATTAATGTTAACTTTTTCTCAGGTAACTGAACTTATTTCAGAGCAGCATTCATCTGTTCACATCTACTCTTTGGCTTTTTTCTTTTTTTTTTTTTTTTTTTTTTTTTTTTTTTTTTTTTTTTTTTTTTTTTTGCAGAGGACTGGTAGGGCCAAAAAGCCATGGGAACACCTGGGAGTAGCTGCAGCATGTTGCCTGGGCATGTGTTCTCCCAGTGCAGCCTGCTCCGGGGGTTGTGCTGGCTCCATCTCTGATCACTCCTGGTGAGTGTCCCCAGAAATCCTCCAAGCATCTCTGCTAACACCAGCTGCTGGGCAACTAAATAAATTCAGGCAGTCTGTCCTATTAACAGAGATTATGATTAATTTAAAAGCACAGAGGTGAAAAGCAATTAGTATTAGTGATGATATTAATGTAAAATTCTTCTGGAGAGGAAAGACCAGGAGAGAGAAAAATTTTTTTCCTGATGTTTTTCAGCTACTGAGAATATTTCTAGATAAAAATAAGTGATTCACCCTAAGCATTTTTGTCACTTGTTATTTCAAGGGAATTATCATGGCTTGGCATTAGTTCTGAGGTATAATTCACAGTGTTTAAAATAATAAATATGTAAGATTCTCTTGGTAAACAGATCCATAGAAAGGGCAGGCAGATGGAGGTTTGCATGCTGTTTTGTTATACGTCCAGCATTACTTACATTTTGTAACTACTGAAACCCTTAAGCTTTAAATCTCCTCTTTCTCTTATAAAATACTGTGAGATTAGGAGGTCTGCACTAATCAAGTGCAAACAATAAAAAAAATCCCAAACCCATTGTGGAGCAGCCAATGCTAGCCAAGTCAAAGGTGAAGGTATTGCTCAAATCCTCAACGACAGAACTTAAGTATATTTTTCTCTGCTTAATATAATTTGTAAAATACAAAGGCAAAGGTATTTCTTTGTACCTGATTATCTGCTGAGAATAATTCGTTAGAACAATGAGCATAAAGACAATAATGCATTAATTAACAGGAAAAAAAATACCTTGTTAACTTGAATGCTTCAGAGTCTGACATTCACACTCAGATTATCTCTAATCCATTGTGAAAACAAATATTTGTTTCCTTTTTTTAAAAGCTTCTTCATCTTATAGTTGGGGTAGTGCCCTGGGTGTAGATGCAAATAGAAGAAGATAATAGCAGATGAATCTCTGAGTTTATAAGATATCTGTTATAAGCAGAATTTCAAGTTGGAGACATAACTTGTTCACGTTAAAAAAAAAAAAAATCACAAAATATTTATCTAAACTCCTCTTTGCCTAAATACATTCCCCAGTTTTCTTATTTGCCAGGAAATATGGCAACAAGACTTGTGAAATGTCAACTAAATTAATACAAAAAATGGGGTTTCATTTCTTGAAAAACTTTATTTCTGACATTTTCTAGTGAAATGTTGATTTGGTATGTTGAAGATGCAATTTTAAAAAATAGAAAACATACAATGAGGTACATCTTTCCAAACTGAAGAAAGTGTCTCTTTCATTCAAGATAAATTATTAAAGTTTTTCACTTTAATAATTTCAAACATGAAATTGAAAAGTCTACAGTTATTAAACAAATAAATAAATATTCAAAATATACCAGTGACTGTATTGATATTTACAGTTCTAGCTTGCTTGGCTTAGTGCCAAATCTATATTCTCTTCTAAGAGATAAAAGAGAACATTTCTTAGAGAAGTGCTAATGTCAGTTCATTAGAGTCCTGTGACTGAAGGCCTTGAGTTGAATATATGTTACATTTTACCCTTAAAAAGATTACCCCTATATTAATTGAATTTCCCAAACATCCTTTAAGGAATATCACTATTATCTTACTTCTTTATTGAAGGCAATAAAATGAGGCCAATTTTGCTGCATTAAGAATAATAATTATCAGTTATACTGAAGATAACACTATGCTATCTTATATTAGCTACTTGAGAAGGAAAAATAGAATTTAAAAGGTCTACTCTTTTCTGAGCCTATGTCAGTATAATAAAATTTGATTTAAAATTAACTTTTTCTTTTTTTTTTTTTTTTTTAACTTATGAGCCAGAGGCTCTCTGGGTGGCTGAAATTTGGAAGAAAAACTTTTAGTGTGAGGGATGTGCACTGAATGAGATGTGCTGAAGCCAGAAATTCTGTAAGTGACTCAACTGAGTAGCATGCTCCAACTGTGAATTAAGTTCAGGGTAGTTTACTGGCCTCTTGACCAGTAAACATGAGATGGATTCTGGCACGTAGCCGGGCATAATATTCAGAATATTACAGAAGTCATCAAGGAAAAGGAGTACAGCACAGGTCATTGACTGAACAATAATTTCAGTTTTGGTTAAAGTATCAGCACAATTTAGATGCATTTATCAGAACAGCTAGAAATGGATCCTGAACCCCTCTCATGATTCTCCTGTCCACCCCACACATCAAAATCTTCTTGGGCTGAAATTCAGCTGAAAGCAAAAGCTGCAAAGCAAAAACTAGTTTTCTTTTCAATGTAACTACCTCCATCCCCACCACACTTATTTCAGCAGAATGCCAGAGGGCTAAGAGAAGATGGAGGTCAGTGAGTTTTTAAACCTATAATAGATATTGTTCTCTTACATTGAAACAGTTTTCACTGGAAACTTTAAAAGCCAAGAGTCGATGGTTTGAAGTCAGGAGTATCTATACAGTATCGCATATTAGAATCTGGAAGTGGAAAAGCTTATTCTCAGTCCCCCATAAAACACAGATTTTCAGAGGTACAAGCACTTTCATCTTGCCCTTGCAGTTAAGAGATCTTGTCAGTCCTGGAATTCAGAAGAGGGGGTTTTGTCTTGGCCATGAAACATACAGCACAAAACATTTAAAATGCAGTTCAGAAAAAGATCTCAGTAGGATTGGATCTGAAACCCATTTACATTAATTCCTGATTCAGAAATACATCTGTAAGACTGTTCTCTCTTTTAAAACTAAGGATTTAGATGCAAGTATATGATGAATATACCACATGAATAGTTACAAAAAACTTTCCAGAAAGGTCAGCTTTTTGGTCTATCAATGCTGAAACAGTTGCTTTGAGCAGCAGGAATTACCAAACATCTCCAGATATTCAATATAAAGATTAAGTTTTTGATGCCAGTCAAATAAATGCAAGTGTCAGCTTTCACTGGCTTATAACCTTCACAACTGTAACAAACAGCTTGGAAATGTGACAGTCAGAGCATGATCACTGACCTAAACACAGGCAGCCAGTGTTACTTAGGATGCCCTTCTGGACGCTGACTGGCATCCAGCTACTGCTCCACAAGGGCACGGGTCTTCTATTGCTCTAATGTGGCATCTGCAAGACTCATGCAGATGCCCTGGATACCCCACCAGGGCATCTCAAATGATACTGGCTATCTACATTGAGGCAACTGAATGCAGTTCTCTGTGAGAAAAGAGTGAAAACAAAAGGATCCAAAGCTGGTATCTCAGATCCATAATGATTTTTAAATTGTTATAATTATGAGAAGCTCACCAGTGATTTCAGAATGCTTCAGCTGGCAAGTATTCAACTGGAGTATGCAAAGTTATTTTTCACATGTCTGCAATTAATTAAGCACTGGAAGTATTCAGCTAAGTGTTCCCTCAGATGAGAATTTATAGAAAGGATAACATTTTGGTGCAATACTTTTACTAACAGGCTGCTTGGGAAACTGCAGTGTTTTGTGAAAATTTTGGACTGACTGCTTCAAAACCTTGACAATATGTTTAGTCTGCATAAATGAGGGAAAACATATTTTGTTTTGTTCAGCATGCTCTGAACTTTCACAGTTACATAATTATCCGCTCAGATGGTCCCACAGTCTTATTTTGACTGAAAGGGAAATTGGAAATGTTGATAAAATAAACCCAGGCTGGAAGCTTGGCAGCTCTGCCATTTGTTGGAGAGAAAAAGACCGAGGTTCAGGACTTTCTTTTTAGCATGTGATGTTTTTCACTGCAAACCGTTCCCTGACATGGTGATAGTTCGCTGCTACAAGGACATAAAAAATGGCTGGATTATGCTTTTCTGGTCTTCTCCCGAATAAAGATATTATGAGAGTGTTGAGTTGAATATTGTGGGAAAAACTGACATGCTGGCATTTCATACCACCCAGAATCTGAATCAAAGTACTTGATCTGATTTTGAAATGAAATAGTCCAGGGTTTTGTTTCAAAACTTTAAATTCCCAGGAAGCCTCATTTTTTCTTTTCCAGTACCTTGTGTGTAAAACTAAGGTGTCAGTGACTTCCTTTGCAAAGCATTTTGGTGATACCAATGTTATGGGTTATTTAAGACACAGTCTTGATGAATAAAAAAGGACAGGTATGATTTGAGTCATAACAAGTTGGTAAAAATAAAATTGAATGAAAATTTTTAGATTAATTATTGTCAAATATTTTACAAACTCAGTCCTTGACCAAAAAAATTGATTTCAATGTGGGAAACTTTCTGCTGCGAATTCTCTGAAAATTATTGTCATTCCTTAGTTCTGCACAAGCCCATAAGTTAAGGTGAAGCTGTTTAAAAGAAATGAGAAGCTTTTCCTTGCCAGCTCTTTGCCTCCATATCAGCCAAGACAAAGATGGTCTGAAAGTATAACTGTCCTGCATCTTTAATCATTGACTGTGCTAGCAAAGAGTGAAATCTGCTTCTGGAGCTCCTGTTATTAAAGCATCTTACATCCCTTGTCCCTGGGTGTAGATGCCATCATGGCACCCAAGGCAGCTGAGGCTTGCTTCATTAATTTTTCATGTGTGCATCAACGTGTCAAGTTTTTTCTGCTTACAATGTCATTGATTGTTTCTTGACAGACAATTTTTTCACAGAAAAATCTGAACTGTCTCCTACTGCTGCAGCAATACTGAGGTAGGTTTTGGGCAGATCTAGAAGGGAATGCAGACAGTTTATTTTCTATTCCACACAACCAGTGGTGCATCTACTCAGTATTCATGAATATGTGCAAAGTACAACTTGATACAGATTTCTTAATTTCTGGGACTGCTAAAGAAGTGCATTGTTTTTGGCTCCTTGCATCTCAAGTTTCACAGTAAAACTTCTCTATTTACTTCAATTCCGTTGGTTTCATACTTTTGTCCTTATCAGAGAGGCTGAACAAAACTGCCCAGGCCATGAGGCACTGTCAGCCTTGCTCATCCCTGCTCAGTCTCCCCAGGAGCCCCCTGCCCATGGTGGGAGCTCCTGTCAGGGCTCTCTCCACTCTGCTCAGGGCACAGGATCCCATGTCAGCCTACTGGGGCCACCAGCTGCCATGGGCTCAGCTGAGCCAGGCCCCATGCTGGCCCCACAGCCCAGCACAGCCTTGTCCTCATGCCTGGGGAGTCCTGGGGGTCCTAATGCCCGATGTCTGGGGCTGCCCTGTGCCTCCCTTCTCCTGGCTGGGGTGGCATGTGGTGAGCTGCCGGGCTCACCCTGCTGCACTTGAGGTACCCTGACAAGAACCTCTAAACTATTATTAATGGCTGACACTAAGGCAGAAGGAATGCACATCTTTGTATGGTATTTATTCGGGAATGCCACTTCCTGGAAACGTTTTAACATGCAATGGTCCCAGTGGACAATCACTTCAATCATGTTACTGGAATACCAAGGCTACATACTGTTAATCCAGACTAGGCCAGGAAATAAATGTCACTTTCTCACAAAACCCCTTGAACATCCATGGTCTCAGAAGAGCCCAAAAACTTTGGCTAAAACTATGTAATGTTCCTATATAAAGAAATTAAAATTGAGGGGAATGGAGAATAGTGGAGTTGGGGGTCCTCTGGATATGAATTGAACCCACCTTTCCAGAGGCTGGCAGCCAGGTGTTCATATGGTGTATCTCTCGGTGGCTTTCTCTGGTGTATTGACCCTCCATATTTTTTGGATTAAGTTTAGGATAAGATTAGGTATGTCCACCATGCATGGGCAGACCTACTGTATCTGCATGTAGAAGATCCTGCCTATCAGGACTCACCAAGACACAGGCTGTGTCTCAGACTGCAGAGGCTACCCCTTGGCATCCACCAACAGCCTTCCTGCCTTCTACAGCCTTTCTCTGGAGACTTCTTGTGCCTTTATATACCTGTGCATTAAATGTTAACAAAAAGCTTTTCAGAATTCAAACTTTGCATACTTTCCAAGGTGCCAATCTAGAACCATCACGCTGATGATGATCATCACTTCTGATGATCAAAACAGTTACCTTGAAGACTAGAATGAAAGAACATTTTTTATTTCCAAGAAGAGTTCTGTGCTGAGAGCACTGACAACTTCATTCTGCTTAGAACTTCCGTTGGTCTTCCTGTATTCCAGACAGAAAAGAGCAATAGGGCTATACTTTCTTGCAGATATTCAGTACTAAAACAATCCTAATCCTGGTGGACAGGGGATCCCCAGGAAATGTTTCCCTCTTCCAGTGCAGCCTGCAGCCTGGCCTGAGTGACTTTTTCCTTATAGATATCCTGCAGGTCTATAGGTGATGTTTCTGGGTTAAAGACACTCTTTTTCTTAGATGGGCCTGGATTTAAGGAATAAAGGCTCTAAACTTCTCATCTAGAAGTTTTTCTGTCAGTGGGACACAAATATCAGGGCTGCAGGAACACATCAGGACAGGCTTTTGCAGGATACTCCCCACTCCTCAGAGCAGCATACAGCTAGCTTTAAAAATACAATCTGTTTTCATACTGCATAATGCTCATGATTAAACGTGAATTTCTCATAGCTTTTAGAGCCTGGGGCAGTCACCAAGCCCCAGCTGATAAATGTTGCTTAAATGAAAAGACATTTTTTTGTTAGGCTTCTGGCAATTCAATAATGATGTGGACAAATCTCTGGCAGGGTAATTAGCAGATCCTGCAAACTTTCAAGGAGTCTTTTTTCAAATGTCATGATAACAATAGGTCAAATCACAAATGGCCCAGAATCACATACCACAAGGATAAACTCATTTTCTTATAACTCCTACACGACACTGCAGAATTTCCTTTTGGTTTTTGGAAAATGTTCCAGGAACACACAGAGCTGAGGTAAGAAATAGGTATATAGGCCCTGATAAATAGCATGACTGATGAACCATTTTCTTTTGTGGTAACACCTCAGGTCCTCTGATAGGATTGGGTCCTCTGGTGAGAGGTGCTATGGGCATGCAGCAATAAAATCACATCTGCTCAAAGACTTTGCAGTCCGAAAAGCAGTTTGCAGCACAAAGAACAATCTAATTCCTGTTCTACATCCTGATGAGTGAGGCACAAGAAGTGCCTTCGGTAAGCATGAAAGGGGAATAACTTATTTCACTGCTGTGTAGGCTCTAGCATTATAATTATATTATAAATATCATGTCACGACACAGGATGTTATATAGCCAAGTTTGATCATATATCCCATTGCTGGAGCTGGGAAAACTGTTCCTGATGAGCAAGTTAAATTCTTCAGCGGTTTTAACTTTTAGCATTAATCATAATGATAATAAAGTTCATGCTAATAGATGCATTCTATAATTTAGGTATCTAAATATAGCAGTTTCCTGAGGCTCTGACAGTGTGAGGTATTAGCCTTTCCTGACTGGTGTACTGAATGGGACTTTCTGCTGGGAGCAATGTGAATCATGGATTTAATATATGTAAAATCTTTCATGTCGAATCTTTTCATGGGTTACAACCTGCCTGCTTAGACTCACAATCTGTATTTGATATGGCTATGATAAGAAGTTCTGCAGTATTTTATTTTGGTGGCGTACCATGAGGGTAAAGGGTTGTTACATGTTACAGGGGAAAGGCAGAAGCTATGTATTCCCCTTTGTAATTCAAAATAAATAAAAGTGAAAAACAAGTGCAATCTCTAAAGCACTAATATTTTAAATTTATGAATCATTATCTTTCTAGTACAATAAGAAATAAACATAATTTAATAGGCAAAGCATAACAAAGGGAACTTGAAACATGTTTAAGTGATTAAACAGCAGAGATCAGCAGGTTTCAAAATGAGAAATTGTTTTAAATATATTTCTCTAAATTATTAAGTGGATTGCTTCACTTATTAGCTTAAAATTTTTGTTCCCCAGAAATTACATCTCACTTTCCAAAGAAGATGTATTAAGAGAGAGAGTACATGCTTTTTCTTTCATGATGAAAACTGGGAAAGGATGCCCAAACCTCTGCCTTATGTCAAGGCTATTGCCCAGCCAAAAGAAAAAAAGAACAAAGAAGTTTTTTGTTACTGCTATAATGTGCTGTTTTCAAAGAGGTGCAAGGAATGTGTTTGCTGAACAAACAGCATGTCTCTGGAAAACAATAATTCCCTTTACTTCTTAATCTTACTGAGAAAGTCTAGAGCTAAGAAGGAAGACCTAAATTTAACCAGACTCAAGAATTTAATCAATTTTGGGTAAATTTAGCTCTCCTTCCATGAAATCTGGTGGCAGGCTGGTGAGACAGCAGTCTTATGACAGGGTATGTACTACTGAAGTAATGAGTTGGTGACCACAACCTGACCTCAGGCTGATTCTACATGAGCAATGCTCTCTGCTGGATGCTTGTTTTGGTACCACAGAAATGCATCCAACAAATCTCACTTCCAATCTGCTGTTCATCATTCCTAACCAAGGGTAGCACAGGGCACTTCAGTCCCACGGAGGGATGCAGATGACACAGCTTAGAGGCACCCCAGAATTCTTCAATATGTAGGGAAGATTGACCACTTCCAGGGTCCTGCTAAAAGCAAGCTTAGGGGCATCAGCACACAGCCTCTTTCTCCTTTCTTACATGCAGCAGACAAAATTTCCATTCCAGTATATCCTCTTTTTAGGATGTGACCTGGCTTCATGGGATATTTATGGTAATAATAACAGCAGGCATTAGCAGCATTGCCTGGATGCTCTCCAGATAATAAACAACGTATGGGATTCCTGTTGGCAGGCTTCCACTCCGTAGCCAAGGGGAGCTAACTGAGATGCTCAAAAAGCACAGCTTGGTCAAATGGTGGTATTTTGATCGGCCCTCCATGAAGCATTAGGACAGAGGATAGAGGAGCACAGCAAGAGCAAATGCTATGCTGGTAACATATGGATAAAATCTAGAAAAATGTCCCTTAATTGCTGGGGAAGGATGGGCAATTAGTGCCAAGAATATGTTTATTACTGTATGTGTGTACAAGAGTGCATCCCGGTATTCTGGCTGCTCTCCAGGACTCCCAAAGTCTGTGGGTAATTATAATAGTCACAGAAGTGTGACCTAACTACAGGTCTCATAAATTATCTTGTTGCATAGTTTATTTAATGTTTTCTTCATGATTTTTATATATATTACATATACAGTCAAAGAAAGTATATTTATCCTATACCAGCATTTTACTGGTAGAAAAATCAGAGAAAGAAATAATTTAAAAATCAAGATCATGAACAATTATTTTTGTTATGATTTCCTTGCCCATATTTACCTAATGCCATATTTAACCTTTTAGCTATTAGCTTTTCTAGATGTTTGCCATGTATAAGTTTCTTTACTTTCTTCTAAGTAAGAAATTCTAAACAATGAGCTTCAAAAATATTTTTAATTCTGAACAGGAGTGGTTCAAGTTGAAATATTATTCTAGGATGATCAAAAACCAAATGTAAAGCTGAGCTTTTGAAAATTATCAAATCTGAAAATATATGAGCTACCCAAAAACCTGATCTAGAACCAAGTTTTGTGTTATTAGATAAGTTACAGGTACTTCTATTTTTCAGCACCAAAATTTAAAAAAGTTAATTACAAATTCTCCTTTAATTTCAAAAGTCTTTTTTTTTTTTTTTTTTTTGAGAGAGAGAGAAAATTAAGTGGCACAAAGTTTTTTTTCTTCCTTTTTTCCTACAAATTTACCAGAAGTTACAGAGGCCAGTTTAAGTGGAACTACATTAGCATGCAAAACCTTTTTGTATCATAACCCCTCCCCATAAAATATAGTGCTCTGTATCTTTCTGAGTAATATAATGTGAACTTTGAAGGCCATAATAGTGCTACATCAGTCAAAGCCTCAATTACAGCATAGGAACTCAATTTGATCTAAACTGTCTAATAACATAGCCAGTGGAATTTTTCCCAAGCTACATGGATCATAAGTTTCCTTTATAGTTAAAAAACAAACTGTTTCTTCTTTTGTCACTGATGGGCTAAAGGGCTTGATAAATAGAATAGAAATTAGTCTCTGAAGGACTTCTGTGATGGGACTTGACAGATACAACTGTGGAATGAAGTCAAGATCTAGTGCAGGGTCTATAAATGTAGTAGATTTCCAATTTCACATTAAAATTTGTCCATTCACAGATGAGGGTTAGCATGCATTCAGAAACAGGGAGGTTTTGTCTATAGGCAGAAAATGTGCGGGAAGGAAGTGCCTGACAGAATATGTTCTAGATAAATAAGGCAAGGGGGAGAAAGTAGGAGATTTGGGACAATGACTACCTAAGTCAGGAATGAAGCTCAGAGTACAAACATTCAGCCTCCAACCACCACTTTGTGAATGGTTTGAGCTTTATCATATTCACTGCCTTGTTGTATGTGAATCCCTGTCAAAGTTGAGGGGGGTCGAAAGTAATCAAAAGGAGCCCAAATCTGTGAAACAAGAACTTGGTATTCCATTAAGAATAAGGACTTCTGCACTATGATCTAACATATAATTGCTTTTTTCCATTCTTCACATTTCTAATGCTGTTTATGACTTTTAACTTAAACACGATTACATTTTAAATGTAATTTACTTCAAATGTTCTTATTAGCAATAGCAGCAAAATGAGGTATGGGAATGATGATAATAATGTGGATTTTGAACTGATAATAGCAGTCCTCATATTAGTCTACTCTACAAGACAATAGTAATCAATCCTTACTAAAAGGTAGTTATGGACCTGTGCCATCTCTACTGCATTTGGTTTGAGCAAATTTTTTTGTTTTGCTTCTTCCACTGTAAAAAAAAATAATGATTCTCACACCATGTTTTCTCATCTTAACTAATTTTTGACTATGTCTTTATACCACAGCACCTTAACTCCTCTGTAGGTGCCAGTAGCCAGTGTCAATAAGCAACTACGATGTGTTTCAAGTCATATGGGTGATTAAGAATCACCTGAGGGCCTTAGGTCCAGTAAAGAAAATCACAAGTGACTTCCTATAGTTTGTCTCAAAAACCTGTGGCAGGACCTGAGAAATTCAGTCCATGATTGCTATGAAAACTCTATGAAATCTCCACAGATTATACAAATGAAAATACAGCAAAACCTGCTATATCCCAAAGGCAGGGATTTGTTCTAGAATTGTTCTCTGAAAAAAAAAAAGTGTAATTATCTTGAGAAGCTTATTCTATACCATGACAAGCAGTTTGTGGCTGTAATTCACGCATTTGTTAATATTCCTGCTCAAAACCCAGATATTTCTCATTTACTAAGGAATCACTTTGATACCAATGCATCAGCCTGGTGTCACAGAAATGCATGAGAACCCTGGCTGAATGAATTTTAGGTGGATAAACACCTGTAATGTCTGCAAAGACACCTTATACCTAGAGAGCATTCAGTGCCCTTACCCCATCAAATGGGCTAACAAATCACGAAGTAAGAAGCAAGCCTGGAAAGACTGGGGGAGGTTGGGCAGAGTGACAGTGTGCTGCATGAGTGCTCCAGCTCTTAAAAGGAGATTCAGGCTTCAAGTACAAACTTAACATCTGCTTCCTCCAAAGATCTTCTGGGTTGGCACAATTTTGTCCAAAACCAAGATTTCCCAGTCCAGCCCCCTCCTTGGTTCTAGCAGCAGTAACTTGTATTTTCTTTCAGCCAGAAAAAATCAAAGCGTCACACAATGTGCTTTGGAAGGAAGAAGTTCTGACTGCTGAGAAGGCAAACTTCAGGAAGGAGTGGCACCTCCAGCTGTTAAGCCCAGTCAGTCTTCAGCCCAGTAAATGCTTTAGATTCCTGGCAAAAAAAGGAGCATCATCACTCAGTTCCATGGCACTAATTCATTTTTTGCCTTGCAGCAGTTTATTCTGGGGTGTTACAGATATGAAGTCATTAATATATTACACAAGAGAGCAATGGTGCTACTGTAGCTGTGACAGCCCAAAGATACATGGCACTGAGTTTGCAGTGAGAGATGGTATCTTTTGCTAGATCAACCAGCACCGTGTTAAAAAAAGGGCAAGATATTCAGTGAAAAAGTTTTTTTGTTTTTCTTTATTGATAAGCTGATACAACCTTCTTAGCCTCTAAGAACTCCGATAATTGAAAAAATATTTTCTTAAGGATGACAGTTTGTTGATACTTAACTATCATGTGATCATACAACAGTTAATTCTACAGATCATTTAGTAATGTATCATGTTGCAATAACAAAAATAAGAACAAACATTTAATGAAACATTAAAAATCAAAGTGAGTGTTGACATTCATCCTGCTATTGCCCAAATTTCATCAAGTTTTTCCACTGTAGTTCCAAAGGTTTTGCTCGATGTTTCATTGTATTATCTCAGATTGTGGTTAATGACTGAAGGATCATAAAGAAAATCAAATAAGAAAGGAGGAAAGATAATAATTTTTTGGAACTGTGTCAATTATTCATCTAGATCAGCTGTTGCAATGAATGATGTCACATAGATCTCACTTACTAATAAAATACAAATAGAAGATATTATTCCACCAAATGCAAAGTACTGCAAATTATGTAGATAATGAGTTTTTAATGACTAAGTTCACTTTGTGCATAGTCTCAAAAATGTCCCTGTAAATGTTTTTTATGTCATGAAAAGGGCACATTAGGTAGAATTTACCACTCTGTACTCCCTCCCTGCACTTATAGCAAAACCATTAGAGAAGGGACTTGAAAATATTTGAAGCCTGTTGTAATTACCTCACATGAAAGAGAAGTTTTATATCAAAATCCAGTGAGAAGGGATATTTTGGTAACAATGTACAGTCAAAGTGCTACAAAAGAGCCTAGAATTTCTTAAGCATTTTAACCTGCCTTTGAATAGAAAAGGCGACAATTTCATTCCAGGTTACAACAGCAATTCAAGGTATATAAAAACCAAAATGGTTCATTTTGCTTGACCATCAATTTGCTACTATAGAGCTAATTATGAACATCTAGCACATTTTTTACAGAAGGAAAAAACACATACAGAAATTTGGTTAATAAGAGAGAAGTATGAAGAATAAAAATAAAATTTTTAGTTGCCTCACTATGACAGTAATTTTAAACTAGTTCAGTCAATTTTATACACATTGTGACAACCTGGGTATGATCATATGAGATCTGTCTCTGTTTCACTTGGAAATCAGAAGCATTTTATTGTGATTTTAAGGGAATTCATTACATCTTTCATGCTGAAAATGCTGAGTGCATTGTGAACATAAAGTGGTTTGTACTGCTTGCATTCTCTGTTTTTAGAGAGCATTTGTTGATTTAGTCAATTGTAAAAATCTATCACTTTCAGCAACAGCAAGGTGAAAGTACTAAATACCTTTGACTAATGTATAGCGACTTCATAATTGCATGATAAATACAACAGTATCATTTGAAATGTTTTATTTAGACAAAATTAAGGCATTTTTAATTCTAATTATTATTTAGAAATAAAGTTTAAAAAAGTAAAAATATTTTTGTAGAATTTTTTAAGGCTAAAAAGTCAGTTTGTTGTTATTTTTTTTTAATTGATAAATCTGTATTTTTCAATGGAAAAATTTTCTGTTTCAAATTTCCTAACAAGCTCCTGTGATAGATAGATTACATAAAAACTACGTGGCAACTACTACTCTTTTTCTATGGCAATTTTGCATGGCATTATTATTTTAAGTTTCCTTGTATATTCAAGAAAATAAGAGAACATTTAACCCTAATTGCATTTTTCCCATTAAAAGATCTGAAAGTTTACAAATGTCTTTGTCTTGAGACATTATCACAACACCTATCCTGTATTGAATGGTTAAAATTCTTCACCATGTCTTGGCTTTACTGATCCTGGTTTCCAAAAGTTGCTGCTTTTCTATTTTCACATAACCTCATTATCTAGTAATCACCTGTTTCCTTTGCTGGGATTTTTCACCACTTCTATCCCAAGCATGTTTTTCCTCACAAAACACTTCACCAGTTCATTGCCACTTTGTCAGCAATTTGAAAATGCCCATTCAAGCCCAGAAAAGGAAGGAGCCTAAAAGGAGTCTAAAATTTTGAATAAAAGTTTCTCAAGTAGTCTAAAATGAGCAACAGAGTGTCCACAGTGGTCATACAAAAGAAACTAAGAATGAACTCTTTGTTGATTGCTAACACATTGATAAAATGTTTGCTAGCTGTGCTCTCACCTCACTCCATCTCTGTGGCCACAGATGATTGCTTACTCATAAACCTTTGGAACCCAATTAGCCACCACAGTAATTATCAGCAGTCCCCATATACCCCACTAACTTTGTAACAATACACCAGAGCTATTTATGAGGACTTTTTATTGATGAGCAATATACGCAGCGTTTTCACCCTGCACTTGAAATGTTTCTTTTCAAATGCAGACAATTCGAGCCACAAAAGCAATTTTGCACACAAAAAGCCAGTATCACCTAACTTGGGCAGAGAGCTGGAGATGCAGCAAAAATGTCATCTCTGTTCCCCAGGGAGACTTGGAAATCATCACATTCCTGCAACAGCAAACTCAAATGTTCATCTACTTTATCCTGGATGCTATGAAGTCCAGTTGGTTGAGAAATTACAGCTTTGTATTGATTTTCTACTCCTTTTAAAAGGCTCTACCAGAAGTATTAGTGTTATGCCATCTTTAAATTAATGACATTCCAGTTTTTATAGCCTATGTCTATCACTAACATAAAAAAATAAAGACCACAGAAAGAGCAAGTCTATTTTCTTCTGTACAAGGAAAAAAACTATAGTCAATATTTTGATTGGGCCTGTGAAGAATAACACAAATAAGATGATACAAAAAAGAGATACACTTGACAAGACAGTGGTTTTGTAAAATGATACAAAATGGATCAAATCCACTAGGAAGAAAAGTAAGTCCCAAGAATTGGCGGGGGCAAATACTGAACAGCATTCATAAATTAGCTGATGCCTAAAACTGTTATTCATTATGCTCTATTTATCAGCTTGTAAAGGCTCCCATTTCAATGTATAATAACACTCCTCCTCAGTTATCACCCTTCTGCCACTTTTTATTACATTAGAAATTTCAGTTTTATATACTTTGTTCTCCCACAGAGAAGCAGAAATTTATTTTCCTCCCCATCTTTTGATTACAATACACATTTTTGCCTAGATTGTCCTGACTTTTATTAGTTCAATAATTTACTGGACATCTCTCCGCCACCTCAAATCTGTGCCCATGAATACCATGCTGCATCTTGATTTGTCTTCTTGATAGCAGAATACTGAATTCAATTTCAAAGATAAAAATGCCATCCTGTTTGATTCATCAAGTGGAATAAAGCCCTCTTGCTGAGAAAGCCATTTGTATGAGGGTTAACTGTGACCTGTGCTCCTCCACAGTCCTTGGAACATCTGGCCATATGGGCTGTAAGCAGATTAACCCAGTGCTTTGCACTCTCCTCCTTTAAACAGCTTAAAGGTTGCTGTTTAAATAGCACGGCATGCAATTTTTAAAAAAAAGATCAGCAAATATTCAAAATAACTGGGACCAGATGAATAAACCCTCTCTACAGGAAATTTTCAGAGGACCTGAAGAAGCAAATTATTTGGAAATTACTTCATTTTGTTGCAGTCTTATATTTTAACTTGATATATCTAAATTTAATCTTTCCCAAAGTTGTCAAATCCTATCTAGCTTACATGATTGATCCAGACATACAACTTCCACTACTCCTGCTTCTGACAATTGTAATAGACAGTTTTAAAGTCTGGGTAAGAGAGACCTGTAGTAATACCAGCTTGTCTGGATGAAGCCTCCATATCTTGGTGAAGCATCCTGCCCAGGGTGCTGATGGCAATGTACTTTTAGCTTCAGCTGTAGCTCCAAAAAGCTGGAAAGTTCACCCTCCCAGCACTGACCACCCAGCTGGTGCCTGCTAGTGCCCAGAGCTATGTAAGCATCTCGCTTGACAGGTCCTTTGTGGTGCAAGCAGAGGCAAAGAAGGCTCTGGCTACCCTCCTCACGCCTGCTGATGCTTTTGGCCGCAGGAGCAATTGCAGAGGGACTGCACTGATGAACCAGAGGTCATGTGGAGGACACTAATGCAGAGGCTTTCTTTCTACCTGGCTGGTAGTTTTTTTCCCCAACAGCACAATAAATTGCTGATGCTGAAACAACTAATATGTTAATTCCATTTTCTTAAAAATTATGTTTTCTTAGGTTTTTTTCCCCACTGAAAATGGAAGCCTCCTCACAGGTGGAATTTTGGTTTTATTTAAAAACGGGAAAATCAATTTAATTTATTTTAAAATAAAAGGTTTCACACAGAAATAATTATTTTAAAAAGAAATCAGATTGAGGGCAAATTCAAAGCCATGTGAAGTCAGTACTTTTTATCCCCATCTCTGTTTCTAGGTTTTTCTTTGGCAAAAGCAGAAGCTAAACTCCACAACCCCAAATGTTTGCTTTGTTTGAAATTGTACTTTCAGGTTTTGCAATACATCTAAATTCTTATTTGTCTCTTGATTTCCAAGCACTTCATCTCTCAATTCTTGTGCTTTGTAGTTACTGCACTAGAGATTTAGTTCTGATCACTATGCTTTGTGTGAATAGCATGACCAATCCTGGCCAGAATAGTTGATTTCCTATGTGAGTTTGAAGAAGTTGTCTTCTTCACAGGTGTGGGTGGTCACTGTGGCTCTGCATCAAGCTAAAGTCTTATTATCTTCATTTTGCGTAGCTACTAATTTTGAAGTTGTCCATCATTATTAGTTCTGGGACTAAATCCTGTCAGTTACCAACCATGGTGATTTCAAGGTTTTCTCACTAACTTTAAAGAGAGGAACTGTGAGGAAACACTGATGATATCCTCTGAAACAATATTAGAAAACAGTTTCTGAAGTTGGAACTCTTATTAACATGCAGAGCAGCACATTGCCAATTACTCTGCATTCCTACTAGCAAGTAGCTAATTAAGATTAAGAAAAGAAATGATATTTTGATTTATTAAACTGGCTCTATCAAAGATAACTCCATCACTGAGCTGACAATCCCTGCTCCTCATTCTGTTGTGCATCTTCTAGGAGGGAACCTGAATGAGAGCAGAGTGCCAAGGCTGAGGACAGGTTGCATTGGAGACAGATTGCAGGAGCATTACCACAATGCACAAAACACTGAGGCAGTGTTCTTTGGACTAGATCTCACCTCTTGCCTAAGTTGTAGGTATTGTGTACACCAAAAGGCCATCCTGAAACAGGAAAATGGCAGCAATTCTCAAATTTTGGGCTGATGATGCCACTGACAATACTCCACCAGCCAGTTCAGGTCAGATGAGTGTGTGGTGCATGATCTTTGTGAATAATTAACAGCAGACTTTTTGAAACACCAAAGGCCCAAGCAATTCTTTCTTTCAAATAAAACTTATGCAGCACTGACAAAGGAATTCTTAATTCCTAGACCATGGTAGAATATAATTTTTCAGTTCTTTAGAAGCTTTTGATTTTCGATTTTTCCAATTCCATCTGGGTTGAAACTAAGACCTTTCTAGTGGAAGCTCAAACCTCAGAATATCATAAGTTAGGATCTTTGTCTAAAATGGAAGATATCCACATAAACCTTCTCAGCTCCCAGTTTCTGCCAGAGATTTCTATTTTACCAGCTCAGCTGGGACTCCTGACTACTAGATTATAGACTTGGTATCTCTTGCTGTGCCCTAATAACTACTTAATTATTTAAACATGGAATAGCTCCAGTAGATGCTATTGCAAGAAACAACAGCACAGTCAAGGCATTCATCTGGGACACGGGAAACCAAGGGTCAAGTCCTTGTACCAGACAGGTTTAAAATCTTATACAGGTTTAAAAAGGTTTAAAATCTTATACAAAGAATTACATTTGTGCTAGACACACAACACCACTGGGCCAGGGGAACATAAGTTGAGCGCTAGATTCTTTCCTAGAATGGAATTAACTCCACCACTGGTTATTGGGAAAGTAATTTAACTGTTGGATTTCAGCAAAAATAAGCTCTTACATCCTTTAAAATGGCATCCTAAGAAACAACAGATATCCTCCCTAAACAATAATGCAAAAGTCTAATTGACAGGGCTACAGACACTCTGGTAGATATTTGGTATGAAAACAAGATATTTTGTGGAAGTGAAGAAGTTTTATTAAAATAATAAGGCATTAAAGCAAGTTTCAGAGTTCATGGTGGTGGTTCACATTCTCAGCAACTCAAAAAGAGTTTCTGCAGTGCAAGCAATAGACAAAACTGCCTTGGAACTAGATATTGAACCAAATATTCCTGCTGGGGAAGGGACTCCTGAAATTATGGAAGTTCAGTGAAGATCCATGCAGGTCAATGGAACTTTGTGACTTCACACCTGTAAGAAACCCAGCACACAATCCCTTGGTGATCTAACCGAACCTCTAGAAACTTAGCTATAGTCACTGGGGGAAAGGCATGGTGAGACTGCTGCTGTATTTCCAAGGCTGCTAGGAGGGCTGGTGGTGTAACTCCCCTCACTTTGGGTGACTTTCATCATGCTGATGTTAGAGCTGCAGGCTGTAAGTTTTGTATGGCTCTCAGGGTGTGCAGGAACAGCAGTAGTACTGGATGAGGCTGGACCAGCATTCACAAGCTGGGGACCAGCAGTACAGCCACTGCCCACCCCAGTACACGGGGCTGCATCTGCCTGGCCACTCCTGAGGCCGCTGAAACCTGTATGAGCTCAGAAGAGCGGGGGGATGGAAAGCACAGAATCATCCCATATGAAAAGCCCTGATTTACAACAATTGGATGCAATTTCTTCTTCCTGAAACTCAGTGATTTCATGGTATGAATGATTCTCTGACTGTTGCTAAGATAATGCCTTTGTTCAAACTGATACCCTGCAATAATTTATATAAACACTGTTAATGACATATTTGCACTATATATTAATTGTCAGTGCCCACTGATTTCTTTCACAAAACAGAGAAATAAAACTTAACACATTTTTCACGTGCATCACCAGCTGCCTGTCTGATTTCTTAGAAGTGAACAAAAACAATGTAGGTGACAGTCAAGACAGGCAAATTCAGTCACTTCTAAATCATATTTACCTTCCATCACTGCCTTTTCCTTTCTGATTCATCTATAATGAATATCCTCCTCTCTTCATTAGATCCAGTTACTGTTTCTTAGTCTACAGTAACATAATCCACATGGTTTAAAAACACAGTTCCCTATCTCTATTTCTCTCCCTTTACCATTAGTATAATTGGGATGAAGCTTTGCCCATGAGACCTACAGATAGAGTTCACAGTAATGAGGTATTGGAGGAGGTTAAAAGAGAGAGACCTTTAAGGCAGGAGGAAACACTGCAGCAGCTGTTCAGATGAACAAGCCTGGGTTTTGTGAGGCTCTGAGCGCCTGCTGCTGCCGTGTTACACATGAAGAACTAAATGTGATGCCCAAAGGCAGAGTACGTGCATTTGACAAGGTAGGATGCCTTCCCCCCACCTGGGTGCTTTCAGGCACAGCAAGAACAGGGCCAGCTCTTGAAAGCCACATGGCAGCATCTTCTCAGCCACTGCTGATGCTGCCACTGGTTTTCAGGAGAAGATGACAGGACTTGGCAAGCCCCTTCCTCATGGCTTTCAGAGATAGCATTGCAAGATATCCACATATCACAAGAAAGATGGGAAAAGATTTGTGAAAGAGGGAAATTGTAAGATTTCCATGCTATTTAAAATAAATCTCTTACCCTGCACAGTGACTTATCTTTTCCGGGATTATTTTCACAGCCATGGATTTCCCTTACTTCACTAAGTGAATATCCAAAGCAAGACTTTAGTACTAAGACATATGGAAATCAAACAAATCAAGATCCATATAAGCTGGTGTCCTCTGGTTGACCTGTCATGTGTGGAAAGCAATGACAATCTTAATCCTCAGATTTTGGATTGCATCCAGTCTATAAAAACTTGTGGACTGAGAGGAGAGGATTGGGAGGCAGGCTGAGCTGCAACAGGCAGTAGATGCAGATACTGCTCAGCAGTGCCCTCAAAGAGCTAAAACCCCACAAATCTGTGGGATGCATCCCACTCCACTGCTGCTTCTGTCCAGTTTTTGTTTCAAAGCCTTGAAACAAAAAGCAGATCTCTGCTGTGAGGTCAGTAATTGTCAAAGCCCATCAAACCAGTAAAGGGAAACCTTGGGCCTCATCTCTGCTGCTGGGTGTTAGAGTTGGCAAAATAGCACTACAGCACGTGTCCTGGTATTTGTTTCTGCCAGCTGTGCTCTATTTTGTATCTTGGGGGATTGGGGGAAAAGGATTGAGCTCTTAACTGGAGTTTATTTCAGTTCCTTTGCCTCTCTAGAACAGAATCCAATATGAACAGTAAGCATAATTTGAAAACTGCTTTAAGAGGAATATATTACAGTACAGTAATGAAGTGGTCCTTTCTCAGCATATTACTGCCTGGTATTTGACAGCATTTTATAAAGCAGTAGCTTTCCTTCTTCCATTGCAATGTACATGCTGTATCCGTCCTGTTACAAAGAGAGGGCTGGCTCAATCTGTTTGACCACTGTCTCTGCCAGAATGCCAAAATGCTGCTGTGAGTATCAGAGGAGCATGCCAAAGACTAGACAAAGATATCCTGTGTAAAGCAGCAGAACCCAAGTGCTCTGAGCCCTGCGAGGAAGGTTTGCTCTTTGAGCTGCCCAGCTTGCCAGTGGGTCTCTTCCAGCCCATGCACCATCAGGCACAGAAACGGAGGCTGGGGGCCAAGTGCAACCCGAAGAACTGGCAGCCGAAGATGCTGAGGAATGCACTGGTCCAGAGCCCAGAAAGGCAAGAGGCAAGGCTTGTCTGTCCTGTCCCCTGGAGGATCCAGGACAAAGATCAAGGAGCAGAAATGACTGTACTAGAGGAAGGGTGAGGGACAAGGCTCAGTAGCAAAAGGGCTACACAGCTACTGCCAAGAGACACTGCAAGCAGACGAGGACAGCCGAGGTCATTGAATCCTCTACTAAATGAGCAGGGCACACATTTAGTTGTTGGATTTAGCAGACCATTTCAGTGGAAGAGCTGGGCTGTGGAGCTCTGAGCTTGGGCAGAACCTGTTACCAGAGCCAGAGCCCATGCTACAGTAGCAGAGAGAGGATGACATAGTGAGGGAGGAGCATTACAGCTTGAGCAACATAGGTCTACTCTGCTAAACCTACCCTTGCTTATGGAGAGCTGGAACCTGCAACTTTTTTGTCAAAAAAGGGATGAGAGTTGTGAGCCACCTCCAGCTCCTGCCTGCCTTGCTCCACAGCCCTGCAGCACAGGGGGCATGACCCATCATACTATGGAAAAATCAGGTCTTCAATGAGGCCATGCTGCCATTACCCTTCAGAAAAATACACTGGTGTGTAGACCAGTAGCATACAAACATATTAGAACCACTCTTCTAAAAAACCCTCATTTTAACTCACCTGCATGTTTTGCCTTTTGATACTTAACAAAATTCTCAGATCCCTTTGAACCCTCATTCCAGCTCTTTTAAGTAATAAACTCTCACAAGACAGGCACAAGAAGAAAAAGGTTCCTTCATTAAAAAAATCCTGCATAAAACACTACTCTTAGAAATAGTTTTTAGGTAAGATATTAATGTAGCTGAAAATGGCAGAATTATAGAAGCTCTAATGTAAGATTTTTCACATTTCATGGAAACACAAGCACAAAACAGCATATTTGTTATTCATTACATGAATCTCCATAAAATTCCAGTCTTATAAAATGTAATGTCAGGAAAAATCTGATTAAATGATGCTGTTCTCCCTCAGGGAAAACCTACTTAAATTAGAAGAAATTGTGTTAAAGCCTGAATTTCCTGCTCCATTTCTCCTTATTTATCATTTCAATAAATTTATGCTAGGCTAAAAAATTGCAAAAATCACTGAATGTCAGGCGAACACTAAAAAATATATGCATTTAATATACTCACCTATTTAGACTCAATACTTTTCAGTTGTCTACTTTCAAAGCTGAAGTATTTTTTTGGGCTTAGTTTTGTCATCTTGACATTTTTAATAATCTGAATATTTAGCTACATTAGTCTCTGGCATAACTGGAGCTTCCTGCTTTAATTTTGGTCAAGAATGGCCCTTGAAGTGGATAGTCAATGCTATTTTGAAATTACATTCAAATATTCTTAGGTATTAAGAAATGTGAAATTTGACCCTAGATTAATAAAAATCTTTGGTTACCCTTTGCAATAATTGCATCAGTATTCATTCAACTTTGATTTAGGAAGACAGTTGTATTGTGAGTGATTAGATGATTACTGAGAATATATATGAGCATTATCAAATAATAATAGATATTTTGTCTTTTCCTGTCTTTGAGTTTGTGTCTATTATGCAGCTGTGAATTCTAGTAATTCTTCTTACTGTTCAAGTTGCTACTCTGTCAAAATATAACCAGCTTTAAAAACACTAGCTAAATTCATACCTTAGACCACTGACCCACATATAGAGGTATTAAGAAATAAAGCTTGATACTTGTCTCCTTAAAATATGGATATTCACTTCATGTGTCCTGTTGCATATGCTGGACTGCAGGAGAATATGTGGCACTGTACGAAGTGTGTGACATCTGCTATGGCTAATAGATATTAATGAGCTTGCACATGTGTTCTCCTTCAATTTATTGGGCTCATGGCAAAACTGTGAAGGCTGCTGCAAAGGCAGATTTCATTGACTGCTTCATTTTCTACATGCTGGAGGTAGCTCGGGGAAAACTGGTTGGGTTGTCTTCTGGCAGGGTAGGGGGTCACCAAGAAGCCAGGTGCCAGTCATCACATTAATTTAGCAGACTTTAGTTTCCTCTTAAACTGTCACTTAGTTTGTCCCTCCCAAATTCATGGTCCCCTCTACTTTATACTTTGTTCATGTTTTACTGGTGAAATTTTTGGTTGCTTTCTAGACTCATGAATCAGTTGTAGGGAGGGACAACATGCAATACTCCTGCTGATGCAAGACCTGTTTTCCAGCTTTAATTATATCAAGATATAAAGAATATGCACTTCTGGGCAGTGATTTTCATTATTAGAATGATTTCTAGATTCAATGAGCTTTTGATAGATTTTTAGTTTCTTGTCCACCTTTTTGAACACCAGGGAGGGGCCATTTGAAAAAGAACATTTTTTTTAAAAGGCTAAGACATGGTTCAAACACTTTTCAGTGTAAAAACTTACAAGAAGAAAAATGACATATCCAACTTTTTCTACCCGCTGACTGGTTAAAATAAGAATTCAATAGGAAAGAAAAAAAAAAATCAAACAATTCCTTGCTTTTAACTAATCAGAATTTAACTTTCATCCTGTACAGAGTACCCAGAGTTTTGCAGAATATTGCAATGCAATGTGCAACATGTTAATCCTTGAACTTTCACTGAAATTTTTTGCTGATGTGCTGAACTGCTGTAAGAGCTTTGTCACTCTGGATGCTGAGTGCTGGACTTAACCTAAAGGAAACATTGAAGTCTAAAAAAGGACAATTTTGGCTGAAAACACACCAAAATTCGCTGTCAAAATGAAGGTAACATTTGGAATAGAACTTTTATAAATAATAAACAAGGCAGAAAGGAAAAAGAACAACAAGGATACCACAGATATCATAACCAAGTGCAATATAAGTGATAAATAAAAAAGAGAAGTACAAGAAAGTTATGACTGGCACAGGCTCATTTCTATGTAGATGGTGTATAATGCACAGACAGGACTGTTTAACTCATTTTATTCTGTTTTCACAAGAAAACCATTTTAAAGTGCATGATGAAGTACTTTCTAGCACTTTCAAGAAGGATATCAAACAGCACGTACAGGAGATAAATACTTTTTAAGCTGTAACCCTGAAAAACTTGCATGGGAGGTCCCATTTCTTCTGGAACTCAGTCAAGCTTTTGAATAGAAGCAAGCTCATCTGCCTTTGATCAAAACTTTTTCTTCAGTTAGTACTTAGTTACCCAAGATTTTACTTAAAATGCAGATTTATACCTAGTCAATACCTCGACTCTGAATTAACACAGAATACATGTCTCATTAGCAAATTTGGCATGACAGAAGATCAGAAGATCAAAAGACTTGATGCTGTGGCTCCTACATCTTTGTCAGATGTAGTTGAAGGAATTTACTTTGAAGTAGAGTTTGTCTGTTTCTGAGATTGAAAGTCTCGACCTCTTGGGGCTCAATGCTCCTCATGGCCACATTGTTTTGAGCTCTAGCCTCAGAGAGAGGGAATGCCATGTATTTGTAAGCACTTGGAGGGGATTTTCAAATTTAGCTTCCTACAAAAGAAATTTAAAGTCCAAGATTGTGATCCTAACTAAACCAGAACATACTAAGTGGAAGTGATGCAGGGATTTGCTTCAAACCAGCCCAAATACCACTACAACTATGAGCATTCACCTAAAGCAACAGTTTCTTGCTGTACCATGATCCATGCCTCATCTCCACAGATTTTACCTAAGCCCTGTATTTAAGAGGATGATTCATAACATGACCAACATGTTACAGAAAAAGAAATCAAGCTGTATGCCTCCCCTGTGGTTCTCCAGAAGATCAACTCTCCCTTTGGCAGGGCTGGTTCCCAATAGCACCCTCTAAGCTGGGAGGCTGAATGAAGCACTGGTAAAGGAGCCATGAGAAATGTCTTATGCAGATGATCTACCTGAAGAGTAAAAGCTATGAAAGGCTTTTTTCTTATCAGTTTGAAAGGCTATAGTACTATGGCCAGTGCTGCAAAGCTTTACTGCCTGAAAAAAAATTGTCAGGATGTGAAAGAAGAAAAAGCAGCAATTTACACAACTTCTTCAGGGCTAAACTGCTATCTCATATTTTGGAGCTCTTGGCATCAAGTATCCTTAGTTACCAGTGGAAACTAGGCCTGTGTGAGTCAAAACCACATAGCTGAACAAAAATAAACACAACAGAAAATCTTCATTTGAGCTGTTGCAGATAATAATTTTTCTATATGCTTTCTTTGGTAAATTGAGACAAAGATTTGAGAGTTGTAATAATTTTGGGTCATTTATTATAAAAGTAAGAAAATAATGAAATTCTGGACTTTTTTTATAACATGAGTCAACTGACTTTCAAACACAAAGGAAGATGCAATTGTGCAAACATGCACAGTACCACCATACTCTGGAAGTCAATCTCTCCAACAATTAGCAAGTAATTTCCCAAGCAAATCTGGCCTGACTGATTCAGCACAGAAACTGGAATTCATAGATCTCTTCTCCAAAGACAGGACTCTAGCCATCACACTGTAAGTGTAGTGCAGGCAAAGAGGAGCCTCTAGTCTCTCTTCTCAAAGCTACTGCTTTTTGGCTAAACTTTGCAAATCAAGTCCAATTGATTGACATTATCACAGAAAGAGAGAATGGTGTTGAGCCTGTAGCTCATGTGCTAATAAGGAGGGTCTACCACATTTTCAGTTGAATCTAAAAGATTCTAATGCATTTTTTGAACAGCTCTTAATGAAAATAAGCTTTGAGTAATGGAAAAGTAAGATTTATTTTTCTAGAAAATATTCTCCCTTCTTTCCACATCTTCTAGCTAATAGAGCACATGGATGTCAACTTCCTCACTTGCATCTGCCCCTTCTGTGAGAGAAGTTTTCAGATAGATGCATGCAAAATGGAAAATGTAAATTACAAATCAACCATCTGTAAGGTAAGCATCTGGTGAAGACCAGTAAGCCTTCTCAGGAAAATACAAGAATTTTGGTTAAATTATTATGAGCTGCAGAAATGGGCTCTTGGGTGTCTGTGTATGTGTATACATAAAAATAGACACACACATCACAATTCCAATTTTAGCAAGGGGAATATGCACATCTTGTCTCATTACTCACATTCCATTTTCTACTTTGCCTAAAATATATTTAGTTACATCCCAGCATGAAGTATCTTTGAATTTTTGTTTGGAAGGAGTGCCCAGCTTTCTAAACTCTTACCCGGTTAAGCTCTTTTCAGAGGAACAGCTCTCAATTCCCTTTTACACTAAGAGTATAGTAGAAGGAACAATTTGCCAGTCTATGTGCAAAAAGCTCTTATACAAAGAAAGTTTTTGCAGGTCTGTTGTGCAGCATGAAGGCAACCTTTTGGATCAGCACTGAAGACTTCTTTTGTGTGTAACATTAATGGCTTGACTTGCTAGTACCTTCCATCTTAGAGGCTGTAAATCATAATGTATTTACTGTTGGTAGGATGAAGTATTAGGGTATTTTAAACACTTCATCCTGTGTATACCATATGTAAGGAAAACAACCTTAGGTGAAACTTAGCCTACGTATTTCACATTTAGTCCCATATTTTTTTTTTTTTATACAGAATGGTCTAGCATATTTTTCCTCAAATATATGCAATTTCATGTTATGGCTTGCCAAGTTATTTTAAAGAGATTTATAAAGACGGCTCATAAGATCTTCAGAGGCCGAAAAACTGTTATATCTGTAGGAGGGATGGAAAGGAATCTGAAACCATTTTCTGGAAGGGGCTAATGGATGAGAGCATGAGAAGAACCTAGAAACAATTTCAATGGTATTTACAAGAATGCATTTTTCATTTAGCTCTTGGAAGAAGCTCTCACAAGGGTCAAATGTGTCTTGGCAATTTGTCAGTAAAATGCAGTTTGAGTTTGAAGCACTCTGAACTAAGCTTCCAGAGTCTTACTTGTGGCTTGATAAGGAAGGATTAATTTCAGTAACTGCAGACCTGATTCACTATTTCCTTTCTTAAACCACTAATATCACTAACTTGGTGAATACACTCCCAAAGTGATACAAAGACCCCTTCCTGAATGCCAATAGTAGAGCAACTGTCACCAGGGCCAAAGGCTACAGGACAACTGGAGAAACAGTGTCAGTGCTTCTGGCATGTTTACATACAGGAAAAGACAGAGGCAAAAGTAGAGATGAAAGAATAACACCTTAGGCACAGACTTTACTGTGTGACCCCTCACTGTGGCCAGAACATTTTACTCAGCGTCAGTTTCCTTAGTCTCCCAAGGCAGCTGAATTCTGGGGCCAAATAATCTATTCCAGCAGGTCAGGGGAGTTCCCCATTGAACAGGCAATGACTCAAAACAACAACTAATGAAGATGGTAGGCACACCAAAAGTATTTAAATGATGACAGAAAGGAAAACTTAAAAAAAAAAATGCTGCTCACAAAGATGATAAATCTCTTTACAAATCATATGACAGTTGGTGGTACAACCACTACCCCTGTTTACACACCCTTTTGTGAAATAGCTGCTTTACAGTCACACAGAAGATGTTGACCATAACCCACCACACATCACTCTCCAGAGAATCCATACGGAAATCTTAATGTCTGATCCCCATTTCTGGTCAAATAAAACTTCTCTTGAGTTCTATTGCTCAAATGCTACAGGGAGGATATTACTTCCTTTCCATAGCAATTATGGGGAACTCTTCGCAACAACACAGCTTGCTGATGTAATTTGCTGATACTATGACTTTGCTACATAAACTCATGACTGTATTTTGCAAACCTTCATGCACAATTGTCATTGCTTTTTCTTTTAAGTAGGAAAAAAGATGTAATCTTGATTTGATTAAAGAGCATCTAATAAACAAAGTATAGTTTCTACTCAGAGAGAACAGCATTTAAGTTACTTTTTTTTTGCTTCTAACTTTGAGAAAGGACAATTACAAAAATGCCATGAAAAGACATGATACATTTTAATTTCTGTATAACAATCCTTATCAAACTGAAAATGATTTTGCACTAACCTTGAAGCGGTTAGCTGGCTGCCTAAACCTCAGGCCCCTAAAGAAAAAATAACTGCCAGTGGAAAGGACATTAAGGTAAAAGTGCTGTATTGGATAATTCATTTACATAACACATTTAAAATGCTATTGTTTAGGATAAAGATTATCTTTGTTTTTAAAAAAGCAGCAAAAATCCTTCTGGCTGTTACTATGCTACTATATAGACATTTGGTGAAGATTAGGACTATTACTCTAAGTCTCAGTCAAGCAGTGCTTTTAAATACGTCATTACATGGAACACTGCAATTACACAGAACAGTGACTTCCACAAAACTCATTTTAGATTCATCAATTCTAGTAATTTATGTCTACCATCACCATAAGCAAATGGGACGAAGAACTCATTTTATGACTGCTAGCTGAAAGAAGATACAAGAGGTCTGGAAATGATTGCCTGGACCAATATTTTATTTACTTTTTCCTCACTTATAGACTGAGTTTTCTAGAGAATCTGTAAAAACATAGAAATGGAATAACACAATACATTGACTGCCCAAGGTTGGCAAATGTTATGTTATAAAATAATCCTATAAATATCTATATATCTCCAAGTGGTTAAACAATAAAATACCAATAGAAAGCACTAAGAATAGGTAGAGGATTTTTAGGTTTTGTAAAAACAATAGCAGTCCTGTTTGCACAATGCAAATAGGCTCTTTGCAGTCCTTGATCTGGAACTCTTGTCATTCTCTGTAGAGAATGTAATGGTTTGTCCAAGCTCCCTCACAGATCACACATAGAAAAAGAAAGCCTTTGATGGAATTTAGAAAGGTCAACAGCTCAATTTCTAATCACTGTATTGCTGAAAGTCAAGAAGTCTTTAAAGCTTGTTGGGCTAGTGAGATGCAGAGAGTTATACGAGTAGTAAAGAATTAATGTGTAATGATTCAGATTGCTCATAGAATAAGAAAGGATAAAGGCATTCCATGAGTGTCATTTTCCCTGGGATTGATTTTTTTCCAGGAGTAATGTAGACAATGATACTGATTTTGAACAACCTGACCCACACTGCACAACTGGCTAGAAAAGAAGGAAAGAAAAAAATTCCATCTTTCTGATAAAACTCCAGAGGTAATTTTATTGATGAGATGCAGAATAGCCATTTGATTAATATCAAATAGCTTTTCTGACAAATTCTACAATATTTTTGGAAACTCCTTGCCCTTGTTTGCCCAGTTTAGAGGCCTAGCTGAATCACTCACAAATGTATTTCTGAATATGTTGTTCAATGTGTTCCATGACATTTTAAGTAAAATATACAATGAATACATTTTCCCAGTTCTCAGATGACTCAAGTAATTAAACAAAACTGGGACTTGGCCAGGACATGGGAACTAACAAAATTACTAACAAAATTACTGAAAAATGTCACGGGAATTTTTAATGACACAAAAAAATTATAATACAGCTTTCTCTCTCCTTTCTGGACGCATGGGGGAAGACTAATTGGGTGCAGGCAGAGAGAACACGGTCTAGTGACTGAGCAGAAGTACTGTCTGGGTGTAATTACTGCCAAGCTACTATATAATTACCCTAAAGTGTGAGAGGTGGAGAGATCTCAGTGTGACATGTCAGCAAGGAGTACGGGGCACGACAGGCAATATGAAATGTGGAAAGCAGTGATGCCTGCACACTCATTCCCTGCTTCATTGATAGCATTTCATAAATGCAAAGATATGGAGCACTGAGAACTTAGGGAATGCTAGAATTAGTGGTTTGTATTCAGCATTTGTCCTTATTTACCCTTCCCCTTCAAGGCATAAGAATAGTTTTTAATGACTTGAGCCCATACAGTTTTTTTCCATAAGCCTCCTATCTCATTGAGTGAGTGCAGGAAAGGGCACTTGATGTTATCTCCTTGCTCAATATATTGTGCACATTTCAGTAGAGAAGCTCTCTCCCAAATGTAATGGATACCTTCCTGGGCTGTTCTGCAGTATACAGAGGACCATCAGGTGATTTGAAAATTTTATTTATATATTTTCTTGACCTGTAAGGTGCAAGAATAGATACCAGAAGAATTTTACACATATGTTACTAAGTGAAATAGAAATTGAAACTAAGACTACCTACCACTTTTAAGCTCGTTTTGAGATACCCCAGGACTGACTGTTCAGTAGAGGTAACATTTGCACAGTGGTTAATATATTCTGAGAATAATTCTTTTAAGTTAAATTGTGCCAGGATTTCCCAATACTTCCCCAAATTGGAACCATGCTGCTCTCAGGCAAGGCACAGCTGTACAGAGAAACCTACAATTAAAGGCTGTGGCAAGTCTGGTTTGTGTGTCTTGCTCACTAAAGCACAGAAAGGAGCAAGAACTAAGGAAATAATCCTATTTTCTTGGACCAGAGTCACCTTAACTATGTGAGTATCCTACCTTCCCTAACAGTTCCATGCACTGCACCCCTCAGCTCTTGCAATGACAGAAGCAGTATGCAAACAGCAGTCTTCCTAATTGTACTTAATTCTCCATTTGAGTGAATGGCAACACAAAGAAACACTTTTTTATGACAGACCAAGAGGTTCCCCTTCTAAAGACTGTGAACTTACCAGGAATAGCTTGACAAAACCTACAAAACTGGTTTTCATTAAAAATATAAAATTAAAATAATTTGAACAAAGTATTCTAATCTTGTAATAAATATAATTCATATAGGACCTGATTATCTTACACATTCTGCAGTGAATGGGGGATGGGAACAAACTTCCACAAAGCTTTGCACTAAACAAAGGATGGTGGTTCATACATCTATTTTGACTGGTATCTTTAGTTTCCAAGCATGATTTCCAATAGAAACAAATCTTAGGTAAATTCATTAGTTCAGAGCATCTGAACTGATATATTCACCCCTAAATTTATGATGATGTGAAACAGTTGCAGTCTGCTCCCTTTCTGAAATTTCACTATTTAAAAAGCAAAAAATCCATTCTATCTTTCTTTTACAAACCCAGTATAGGATTAAGGGTTTTTTTTCTGTTCCAAATAACTTAAGGCAGTTGAAGTCTGCTGCCAGCATGTCTCCCAGCATCTCACAAAGCATTAACAGACTATTTCCTGAGCCTCATACTTCCCTAGTTTTAACATCTTAAAATCAAATTACAAGCTCAAGGATCACAATCACAGCCTGGTACTGAAGCCTAGCTTCTTTTACCCTATGAAATGAATATTGCTTGAGAAGTGAATCAATACCAAACCTTGTACAGTGAACAGCAAAGATACCAAAGCATTGCTCCTTTTCTGCTGCAGCACTGCATTCTGAAATCAAAATCAGCATAACAGCTTTCACAGCTAATGGGCTGTGCTGGTGAGCACTGCTCTGTTCCTGTAAAGATCTGTGCACAAGGCACTGCAAACTAGTCTCATGAGAGCAGATGAGATTTGTCAGAGGCAACTCTTGTTCCAATTGACATTGTATTCTGGGGCTGACAACTGAAGGCTAAAGTTCTAATCCATTAATTTTCCTTTCACTATAAACATTTTCTTTTTCCTGAGAAGGTCCATTCAATCTAGAAGACTGATGGCCCTTGGCAGTACTGGTTATTCCAATGTGGTCAGTAAATATGCAAGAATTTTTCCCTGAGTTTTCATCTTTGTCTGGACCCTGCTCAAGGAATGAACAAAAGCACAGAGTTTCAGCAAGCCAATAACTGATGTATTTACAGAAATGAACAGTTCTGTTCTCTGATCTGGTTTTTGGTCTCTGCACAGTCAAACAAATAATTTAAGTGGGAATTTTGCTTGTGTAATGAATTTAGGAAGCCTTCCAAAATAGGAATAGGATGTGTGGAGAGCAGCAGTACAATAAATAGCCATGTTTTTTCCCCCAATTATCTGTAGAGAAAGAACAGAGATTGGATTGTAGAACAGAATTCAAGTTTCAAATGAACAACAGAATGAAGATATTCTGTTATACTTTATTTCTGACCTCTGAACTTCCAAAAGCCAGGTACAGGCATTACATATGGAAACTGAGAGAAAGACTACCACTATTTTCTTTGACTCTTAGAAACATTTTAAAAACTGCTTAATTTAAATTATTCACAACAGGACACATTAAGATAGATCCCTGTCCTGCAAATGGCAGGAATATGTAGAATTTGTAAAGAGCAATTCTAGATGGGCAGCTAAACCCTTCCTGAGTTGCAATCATATTTTGTCAATATTTACCATTTCCCAGATCACTGGCTTTTTCATGGCTTTTGTACTCTTTGTTTAACCACTGAGAAAATACTGTGCAGTGAAACTGTTCATTAATCCCTGCAAACATATTCTGGAAGAAAATAAATAAAGAAAAACGCTGTTTACTTAGATGAACAATCATAAGCAATATAAACTGGGCTCCGGGTACAGTATAGTACAGAACTATAGTCTCCTTTTTCCTAAGTAAAGGCCATTCACTATGGGCTCTAGGATAAATTTCTAGAACTCTTGTGACATCAGCTTGTTTTCCCCTAAGCTTTTATGGAAAGCACAAGAAACCCCAAACTTCATATTCAATTGAAATATAAGTTTCCTTCAGCTGGAAAGGAATGGAATCTAGAATTCTGGCTGGCTGAGATGATACGAAATATCTATCATGTTGATCTGCCTGATGTTTGGTTTTGATCTGGACACTGAACAACAAACCCAAAAAATCCAATGTTAATTGCTTTAGTGAACAAGAATTCAATCCAAATTGAGGGGAGTTTTACTTTGTTTAATGACACACTATCCACAGTGGTGCCAGTGACTTAAGGTAAGGATCTGGTCAATGCTAACCTTGTCATGTTCATAAATGATATTATGAAGAAGTGAAGAGCCTGGTAATATGGGTATCTAATCCCAGCCCTGAGTGAAGATGTCAGTGCTGTGCCACACAGAGAATCCCTCCAGACTGGATCTGGATACTCACTTGCACACAGTCTTCAGCTAGCACCTTCCTTTCCAGATGATAAACTTCATAAGGTATTCCACAGTGTGTGACAAACTTGTGCACACTAGCCCTTAATGGGAGGGGAGGGCTGCTTGAAGCAAGAATTTGATTGCTTGGAGCAAAGCTTTTGGCCCAAACTGCATGATTCAATCCATTTACATCATGAAATGCTATATTAAATCTAAAAACACTTATCTCACCCATTGAGCAGTCTTTTATTAAGTGTATTGTGAACAAGTCAATAATATATTGAAAAAAAACAGTGAAGTGAATAGAGTAGACCTTGATTTTACACTGTCAGGAGAGACATCTGAAATTTCCCTGAGATCAACACCCTAAACAGAGAAATACTGATTTCAATGGGGCTTATGAAAATACAATCTCATATGAGTTCTGTGCAACAGACAGACAGAAGTATTTGGGACCTGCATGCTTGGGGTTTATCTGCCAAAACACAGACTCTAACAGGGAGTGTGGTAAATGCTATCAAGTAGTTTGGGAAGCAAGGATCCTTTTACCTTTCTCACTTACATACTCTTGGGCTGGCTGGGCAAAGCACTAATGTACTGTCTAGACATTTATATAGAAGCTGATTTGGTTTGTAGGAGAGTGAGCCATATAAATGACTAATTACCCTGTATCTTACATGAGCCATCTTTAACTGCCATATATTTTATTGAGATGAGCATATTAAGAGGCATAAACTCTATATGGTAAATCCTGAAATGCCCCATGTAACTTAATTTTCATAGATAAGAAATGCAAAGCAGTCTTTCCAGCATAACACGACTTTCTGCAGCAAGTAAATCCATTAGAAAATGAAAGCTTTCTAATGCAATGACAGAGCGCAGTCTCAGCATCTGCATGTGGGACTGGCACTCTCAAATTATTGTTCCAGCTACCACCAGGCAGCTCTCTTTATCAGATCTAATTTACTTGTCTTTTATCAATCCATGTGAGAGACATCTTAATCATGAAGGACAGGATTTATCTTAACCAATGTCAGCTTTCTGAGGTTAGGCAGATGGTACTATCCTCAGAGCAATGCTTAGGGTCAGGGAAGTGGGGGTCCTCTTTGAGATACCTGCTCCTGTTGTGGGATTGAGTCCATGACTCTCCTGTCTCTTGCTGCTATCACAAGATCACAGACATTTGGCTTAACTTTGGTTTTAGCCTTCTTAAGCAGGTTGGGATGAATCCTGTGTTTCCTCTTTAGAATACTAATGACAGAGGTGAACCAAGGTTTTGAAATTTGGAACTGGAGACTCATCTTTTCCTCAGATGATGGCTATGTGATGCTTTTTTGTTTTGTTTTGTTTTTGGTTTTTTTGTTAAGTCCATTAGAGAGAGGATCTCATCGGTATTTGGACTGGTATTATACTCAATCAGGTTAAACTGAAGAAAATGTCCCTGTGAGATATCAACCACACAGTTAATATGATTGACTGATCTAAAGGCAGCTGAAAACATTAGGCACTAATACAGCATTTGCCAGTTTGCTGCTCCAGTGGCTGGTAAGCACAAAATCTGACAAAACTATCAACCTGAAAACACCTGATTTCCCTTATTATCCCCAGAAGGTGGTCCAAACTGGATACTTTGTTTATCTGATGCTTTGCAACATATTTTTGAATGCAAATATATTGAAATAGCAATAATATGGAGGACATCAGATAGTTGCCTAGTTCATGTTTGGTACCTCTGAGACAACCGAGACGAAAAGGCGGTTGAGTGAGAACATGAAAATATGTTTAGTTAAAATATTAGATAATATTTTCAACAGGGTCTTGTTAAAATCATGTTCCATCTGTATCGGTTCCTTGGCTCCACGTTGGGCCCCTCCCTGGGGGTTCCCTTGCTGGGGAGAAACCCTCCTGGAGCGGTTCTGTGTCAGGAAAAGGAGACACACAGGACTTTTTCAGTCTTCAGCTTCTTGCTTATTGTTATTTTATCTAAGTTTTGCATGCTGTCTATACCAGACTCTGCTCGCTGGAAAAGCGTCGCAAAAATGGCTAACAATCTCTCGTTACAAGGTCTTTTAAGACCAAGCTATCCAATTAAGAAATGACACCTAGATTATTTTCCCTTTTAACCCCTTTAATAACTGATCCCTCAAAGCCCGCAATGTGGACTTTTCTGCCCAATTACAAGACATCACCCAAACCCATGAAGAAGAAGGAAGAACAAGGTGAAGAAGAACAACCTGCCTCCGCCCTAAAACCTCCACCTTGTTCCCATCTACAACATATTAAAATTCCCAAAAACTAAATTTCTCACCTAAGTTACATGCCATACTACTCTCTATAATCTATTTCGCACTTTTGTGGACTCTAGTCTATCTTGAAGTCTTGGAAACTTTCTCCATGAATGCACGTCAAAGTCAAGTGCTTCTCTGGGGGTCAGGACCCCTCAGAGAAGACAGAGAAATATTCCCTGTGCCCTGGGTTCCCACACATTTGGCCTTCCTTAAACAGTCTCCTGCTTGAGCTTTGTTGTGCTCTTGAAACCAAACGGGTTGAAGCTTCTCTAAAGCACAAAGATTCAGTAGCCCTCAGAGATACTATGATTAAGAAGCCAAGCAGTGCGCAGTACATAATGTTGCATCACCAGCCTCAACTGTTAATGCCTTGTTAATACATATACCAAAACATGAGTTTATGTTCTATAATACTGACTAGGCTGAATATATTGTGACCAGGTTTTATTATTCCTAAATAGAAAGCTCTGTGTATTAGAAGAAAAGAAAATGCATGTATTTTAATGAACTATATGTGTGAGTAAACTGACCAGCTTCAGTAAAATTACACAAATTGACCTCAATGTTGGTCAAGGCATTTTCCCAAAATGTTATTTTCTTATCTTTCCCATTTTCCTTTCCTGTAAATCAAGTTAATCCAAATATAAATAGTGTAAAATAGAACGAATAACTGCTCTGAGGTCAAAAGTGGGTCAAAGAAGGATAAAGAATTAATCTCAAGACCAAAGGCCATTGCATTTCAGATATGCAGCTCACAAATGGAGGAACTCTAGAAATTTTAAATGAAATTTGGCAGGCTGAGCCTGGTGTGATTGACATCTTTTTCTAGACACCACAGTCTGAATTCAGTTTGCTCTTATGCATGTCCACATGTGTGAGAAACACTACTGAAGTGAAAACACAACCTACTATATGGGAATTGATTAATTGTCATAATCCACAAGAAATGCATTAATTTAATTAATTTAATGAATTAGTTTGATTCAAATACATTGATTTTTCTTCTTTTTCTGGGCTAGATAGTAGTCTTAATTCATTATAATATGCCAGAAAAGTATATCCAAATATAATTTTACTATAGAAATCTTGGTGTCAGTTAATATTCTGCAGTTCCCAGTAGCTGGGAAACCTATCTGTAATACAGTGACAAGACATGTGACTGCTTTTGCACACACCACTATCAGGAATTCCTAACATGATTCATCTGCCAAGGGTAGTTCTGAGTACCTGCTGAAGCAATATAATAATCTTAGAAATTTGATTAAACCTTGTTAGGGGCAGAGTACTTCTTTTTCACATAGTTATCACAGCCTTGCTGTTATCGGCTGCCTTGCTATATGGGATAGATCTTCCTCTCAGTTTGTTGTTTGAATTTTCTTCCTGTTTTGATATTCAGCTTGAGAATTGTAATAGCAAACACAATGAAAGTACAGTACTGCTGGAACACTGCTTACAGAATCAGCCCAAGGGACAAGCCACAGCAAGGAATTCTAGTCAAAGCTAATGGCTAAAGATTGATCCTAAGAAAGAAAATGAAGGAAAAACTGGTAAAAGGCTAAAAATCCAATCTGATTCTTCAGTACACATCCAAATATATATACTTCAATGACTTTAATTATGGAGGAAATGAGGGCATTAGAGATAATACTGCCTTGCCTAGCACAACCTCTTCTTCCTCAAAAAGGCATTCACTTTACTTTCAAGACTCTGAGATTCTTTACAAGAGTTAATATCCTGTGATTTACCTCACACATCTCTCTAGTGAACAAGAACTTCTACATCCACTAATAAGCAGCTACTCTAAGTTTTGTGACAAAATTCACAAGAAAATTCCAGAAACTTACTTTTCATCCTTCCTGTGTTCTGTAGCATGCTCAATTAAGTCACGGTTATGGCCACATCCAGAGAAAGATATTTCTTCTGCTTGATTTTAAACTCTGGTTTAAATTTAGTTTTAGAAACTTAGACATCTGTATAAATTTATTGGTAATGAATGGTGATAATTGACCCTGAAAAAGAAGCCCCAGATGAATGGACTTCAGCGCAAGAATCCCAAAACTTCGTGTGACAGAAAGGCTACTTGAGAGCTGTGGCCTGATGCTATTCCTCAGCTGGAATCAATGGCTATCAGGCATCTCTTTTTTGCAACTGGGATGTTCCTGTCCAGCTGGGAGGTCCTTCTAGCACTAGAAGACAGGAGTCATGGATGAAACAACACAGGGTGCTACTGTTTGTCTAGAAGATGAAGGCTTGGTGTTTTTGTGGCAGAACATGTCCAACAGGGGAGATGCCCATAGGACCCATTCCAGGCATCTTGATTAGCTTCTCAGTAAAGGACTGTCAGACAAAACTCGGCGCTAAACCGGCTCCAGAACTAATGCTTGCTTGGCTACTTTGTAACAAGTAAAAAGTACTCCACCAGTGTGGAGGAGGATGAGCAGGAACATTTTGGTTCACCCATGTGGTATTCACATTCTCTGAACAGACAGAGACATGATTCTCTCTCCCAGGATTTTTCCTGGGAAGCTGTGAGACACAGTGAGAAAGCTCAGAGAAAGAAGGAAACAATTCTTATCTGTATTTGCTGCTCCTGTTGTTTGGTACATGTGGAATGTCTTATGGAGATTGTTTACCGAAGAGTGATTTGTTAATTGGACACCCGTGATGGTTGTTTGGATTGATTGGCCAATTGGGTCAAAGCTGTGCTGTGACTGTCTGGAGACAGTGACAGGTTTTTCTTTAGTATCTTTTAGTATGATATAGTTCTAGCATAGTATAGTATTAATGTAATATAATTTAGCTTAATAAAAGCAATTTATTCAGCCTTCTGCAACATGAAGTCAGAGCGCATTATTCCCCCTTCAAGGGCCACTATTTCAATACACCCACTCCAACACGAGCAAGTAGTCAGCCCAGTGTCTGTAGGACCAAAATTCCTCTGCCCAAGCAGTAAGAAGGAGGAACTAAGATTTTGTCAGCAATTTGATATGCTTCAGATTATTTGACTGGATACTTAGCTGATTAAAATCAACATAAACCAAACTGATATTTTTTGGTCAAGGTATAGTCAAGCTATACTTACTTTTTAGTAAGTATGCGATCCATTGTATTTTCTAATATTGAAATATCTGAAGTAAAAAGATTAAAGTATTTGTCATCTTGATGTCTCAGCCCAATTAGCTGCACAGTCCCGACAGAGTTACAGAGAAATTTCTTTTTTGATCATTAGGTGCCAGACATAAGAACAAATATAATTTCTGAAAGTGAAGATGAATATATAAACTACAAAAACAGTTCTGAGAATTTATATAGTACCACAGAACATTTTCCCTGAATTTGTATTTAGGAATTAAGGTTTGCTACAGTGACTGAGCCCAGGTGCACTGGCTGACGTCCACATGAGCAATTACATTCAGCTTAAATTCCTCTTTTCAGAAGAGCAATACACTCTCTCTTTATCCTGACACATTGTATGGTGGCAGTGCCTATTATTTCAAAGATACACCCAGCCTCAGAGACACCTGTACTTTATTGATAGCTGAAAAAATCCTTGTACCCACAGCTCATATTCTCTTTCAGACTCTGCTCTAATTCACAGAACACACTTGCTATTGCAGGTCTTGTGTAGAAGTGCCTACCTGTTTTGCAAACCACTTTGAGAAGCACAGAAGAGCAAGTGAGTCACCTGGATGACAGCTAGTCCTTCCAAGCAGTAAGAAACAAGAAAGCATAAGGGGAGGGAAAAAGAGCTCAATATCATAACAGCCGTCTCCTGTGTCCAGAGAAATCACAACATCCCTTCCTAAGCTTGTCTGGAAAAGCAGAGAATAGCTCACAACTGCTTCAGCCATCAGTCAGTGAGATGTGCACAGAACCTTAAAATACATTATTTATCCCAAAGACAAAAAAAAAAAAAATGTCCTCAGTCCTTTTTGACATCTAATATTCCACCTGGAGTAAGTACTATGTAGTATCCTTATTACTCAGCCTACCCCTGCGCTAGACAAACTGTGCTGCCACTGATGTGTGAGAACTTGCAAGGACTGGATATGAGGAAAGTCAAAGGATAAGACAAGAGTATGATACAAGGATGATCTTACCATTCATCAGTGTACTAGTTTTTTAGTCTTTCACTTTGATTTGTCATCCTCCCTCCCTTTTTCCTTCCTCAGCCACAGCTTTCTGTCTCAATGCTATAAATTCTTTTCTTGGTTTCATTACCAAGAAAGGTTTGCTTGTAAATGCATTAAGTGTCTTAAGATGTTTAGTCATAAGGTGTGGAAAAAGGCACTTTTTTTTCTTCATGGAAGTAGCAGCACTGTTCACTGGTATCTGATGCCATGCCATTTAAACAATGGGCATGCCTTTATTCTCTTCTTCAAATCTCTGTCTTCCACTTTTTAGTGTCTTCTTTTTTCTTTTGTCTTATTTCATGTCTGACTCTGGTTCAAAATCTTTAAAACCATATAAAGACAGTACCAAATTCTATTCCAATAAGTGTAAATCATGACATATTTATCTTTTACTTCATTAGGAGTTTACTAGAAATGCTGTTACTACCCATGATGCCACCACGGGACAACAAAGGATTTTTATGAAAAAAGCATACAGAAAAAGTTGTTTCTACACAAAAAGCTATTAACAAGTATTTTTATTGTATTATCATTCAACTTATGGGAGGGGAAAATAAATGCTATGGTGTATTTGCCAAATGGAAAAGTACCAGCCTGGTTAAACGGGAAAAAATATTTGCGGACTTCTGACAAGATTTGACAATTAGCAAAGAAATGTGAAATTAAATTAAATAACACAAAAAAAAGCAATTTTGTTATATTTTGCCCTTATTGTTTATTCTTCCTAATAGCTCTGTTTACTCTTTTTTGCCTCTTTTGATCTGACTTGATGGAGTTGCCACCCCTTCTCTGGCTTTCATTGTAATCTTACACTTGGCCAAAGAACAAAGGGAAATGAACAAAGTTGTTGATATGTAAATAACAGCTTTGAAGATATAAGTACCAGATTGTTCCTTAAAAGAAAAACGCAATTGCTTTTCTTTTACCAGATTAAAAAAAAAATCCTGATGCATTATTCAAATGGTGACTGAAATCAAAGTTTCCATTATCTCTGAAGAATAATCATTTCAGTCAAACCAGGTATTTCCAGAGAGCCAAGGAAATTGTATTAAGAGTTCAAAATGTTTCATTCTAAATGTTGTTGACAAAATGGTTTATTTCAACCCTATTTCACTTTCTATGTGTTACATTATGAGTACCTTTTAGCAGGATGTTTTAAGAGATGGGTTGATTTTTCCCTGCATAAAAGAAAATGAGGGCCAAATGCTGATGCGTCAGCTCCTGCAGGTGATATCTGAATCACAGAGTCACAGAGCTGGAAGGTATCTATGGAGGTCACCTGGTACAACCCCTGCTCTTCAAGCAGGGCCACCTAGAGCTAGTTGCCCAGAACCATGTCCAGAAGGCTTTTGAAGATCTCAAGGATGAGGAATCCACCACCTTCTTGGGCAACCTGTGCCGGTGCTCACTGGGCCTCACAGTGAAAATCACAGGAGTGATTTCCTTCTGATGCTCCTGGAGGAAACCTCCGGTATTTCAGTTTTTGCCCATGTATGTTTTCTCTGATCCCAGAGAGAATCTCTCCTGATCCCAGAATTTATGATAAACAGGCACCAAAACTCATTGAAATCATGTCAGTGACTTCAATATTTCTGGACTTCTGTATAACTAGAAGGAAGAATTAAGTTCATTTTCCTGCAAGTACTTTTGCAATTTGCATTGCTAAGTCTGTATTTCTGTATGAAGTGTGTTCATAGAAAAATTTCACTCTTGGACTATTGGACACTATTTGAACTATGCCTTAGTCCAAACGTGCAGTTGGTGGTATGCAGATAATGTGCAGATTATGAGTCACATGTCCACAAATATGACAGAATGAGCCTTAATAATTGAAAAAGGCTTGATACAGAATAGCCTCAGAATGGAATAATTGCTGCTGAGGCATTGCCCCAGAATACCCAAGGAATGCCTTATTGGTTGTCCTTCTGAATAAATAGGACTCAGATATTATTTTTTTGAACTACCCAAAATGAATAGTGTCCTGATTTTAAATCTTGATACACAATAGTGAAAGAGTGGAAGTGAGCATGTCTGCCCCATCTGATGTCTTAGAGATACATAAGGTGTCTTCATGTGTCAAAGTGTGTGTCAAAGACTTCCTCCCAGTGTTCAGAAACAGTTACATTTTTACCTTTTGGAGAAAGCAATGGGAAAATTCAGGAGAATCTCAGGTGAAGTTCAGGTGGTTCATAAATTTTGTAGTGGCCTCCCCCAAACAGCCCAGTTTGCCTCTTCTTCAGGACACTTCAATGTAGACAGCTTGATCTGTTATTGATTCTGTCCACATTTTGAAAACTGGCAAAGTGATGCTGACTACTGCTTTCCAAAAGGTTACAGTTTTACATGAGGATAAATGATGGGTATGCACTACCATAAGTAAACAGCCAAGGTATCTGATGGAGAAAAGTCAATGAAAGTGAACAGCACATAGCCTGATTAAGCTGGCCCCAATTCAGAATTAAAGGGACATAAAATTATCTGCTCTTATCTGGCATGTAGGCTTATTAACAACATTTGTTTCAAATCTGCAGATATAGAAAAGACAAGCTCTACATTGCTTGAAGTCTGATTTTTCTTGCTTAGTGACTCAGCAATATGACACTATAGCATGGTAAGCAACAATATAAGCTGGTCTGGGTTTTTTTTTTTTCCCCACAATATTTCTTTTAATAGGAAAATAAGACATCTTTGTAGTACCCAGTATGAGCAGGTGAAGAAAGAAGGTTCAGGAAGAAAAGCAGCAATTTTTTTCTGAAAAAGGTGTGGTGAATTGGATGGACTTATATGCAAGAAAAAGAGAGATTGAATGAGAGAGATTCCAAGAAAGTGAACACAAATGGTAGTGCAGGGGCACAGGGTAGTGTGGGAGTACCTGGCTGCCATGTTGAGCCTGAAAAGTTAAGAGAAGAAAGTAGAAGTTCATTTTTACCCTTGGATCTGTAGACATAGGAGTATGGGAATATCTGCAGTCTTGGAACAAATGGAACCTTATGCAGGTGGAACCCAGCTGGGTATGATACCTAAGGTTCACTGTTCATCAGTGGGAAGATGAGCAGAAAGATGATTAGAGGGATGAAGCACCTCTCCTATGAGGGAAGGTTAAGAGATTTGGGATTGTTGAGCCTGAAGAAGAGAAGATTTTTAGGTGACCTAATTGATGCCTTCCAGTACTGGAAGAAAGCCTACAGGAAAGATGGTGACAGACTTTTTACAAGGGCATATAGTGATAGGACAAGGGGTAATGGCTTTGGACTTTAGATTAGGTACTAGGTAGATAATCTTTACTGTAAAGTGGTGAGGAACTGGAATAGGTTGCCAAGAGAAACTGTGGATGCCCCACCCTTGGGAATGTGCAAGGCCAGGTTGGATGGGGCTTTAAGCAACTTGGTCTAGCAGATGTCCCTGCTTATGGCAGGTGGGCTGGAACTGGATGATCTTTAAGGTCCTTTCCATCCCAAACTTTTCCATGATTCTGTCATTCACTAAGTCATCAAGGCTTTTTTCCCTCTGGCATGTCTACCACTGGCATCCAAGACAGCTGTCCTTTCAGGCAGTGCAGAGATTTTCATTCACTTTGGGCTTCTTGGTTCTCTATGTACATCCTCTGAAGCAGCTCAGAAGGACAATCTACCTCGATGCAGGAGACAAGGGCAAGGTGGAAACTACCATCATATGCAAGTTCTGCAAGAGACTGCTCGGATCAGAGCATTAGATTACACTTCTGTCTGAAGCTGCTGCAAAACTACATGCTCAAGGCGGAATCATTCCCCTGAAATGAATTCTCCATGTGAGGCAATTCAGCAACTCTCTAGTGGGGTGTTGAGTTTTCTCATCTTGTCCTTGGGCTGTAAAAATGCCCTTGGCCACTACCAAGCAGTTTGGAAAGGAGAAAACTACTTCTTACAGTGTTCATTTGACTGAAACTGGAGTTAAATCTATTCTCACCTTACAATCTCCCTATTCTATTCTAATACAGGATAAGAATAAAGAATATTAAGTCTATGCTCTTCAGTGGAAAAAAAAAAAAGGTGAGGTTTGAGAAATTTCAACTTGCTCCCTTACTTCTAGCATGAGTTATAAAAGCTTAAATTTCTGGCCTTTAAATTCATCTGCTCACTCTTAGGGAAAAAATATTTTTCATGGCATATGCTAGCAATAATCCTGTTTACCTCTGAGTAGATTGATAGATTAAAGTTTCTGCCAATCTACTGAGTGAGCAGTCAGGCTGCAGCCCTCTGTATATTACAAGGCAATCAGAGTTCACTTTTAATTAAAGCACAATGTGGCAAATAACTTATGGAGATAGTTATTAGACGCACATTATTAGATAGCCACACATTAGATTGCCCCAGAAACTGCGCAAATTCAACCTGAAGAAACAGTGGTTTAGTTAAGCAGTACCTGTACAAATTTAGGCACACTGTGCATGCCTAAGGATGTCTGTGGATGCATAATACAAAAGAATCTCAGCTCTGATGTGTCCTTCCATGCTACTGTGAGGTAACATTTGCTACTACTATGAATAGCATTTTGCATGTATTTATTTATTTTGGTTCACCCCAAAGCAATCTCTCTGAAGGAAGCTGGGGTCCGGAATATCACCCCTTAGCACCAACATGATGATATAATGCACAGAATATACAGTCATTTGTCATTAAGGATTTCAAAATATTTAAAAGGTGTTCATCAAAAGCCTTTCCATGTTTTTGACTGTATCTGCAGCAGCACATCTGTAAGATTTTTATACTCGATTAGATGGATTTTCTAGCGTATCTATCATTGGTTAACTGGGTTAATTAGGAGAAAAATGTCTAAGTTCTAAACATATTTGTGCTTCAAACTTGAATCTTTCACAAAAAAAAAATCCTTGCAAGGACCAAAAATTGTACTTCTTGTTTATTTAACATCATTCTAATAACTGAAAGTAAAAAAAAAAAAAAAAAAAAACCCACCAAAAACCAGGTGAAAGCCCACTAGTGCCAGTGAGCATTTAAAAAGAGCCTTTTGTGAACCTTGCTATTAAAAAGACCATGATAGTAGGAAGCAACTATAATTTGGCTATGAATCACAGAGCTATTCACAGGAAGACTCTTAGCCAAGACCAAGGCCCTACTGTCCATTATAAACCCATGAAGTGCCTTCAGATAAATGCAGCTTGTCCTTCGATGTAAAGCTGCTCGTCGCAATCCAGCCAGCAGTCTCCTTTGTTCACCCTAATGAAAATGCACTCTGGAACAGAGAAACTGTCTAATTCCTTTCAGGGGAGACTAATTTTCTTCCAGCAAATGCTTTGTACTGAAAAATTTAAAAATCCCCAGTGAAAGCAGAAACAGACTTTTTTTTTCCACACAAAATTTAACCTTTATTTGCAAATGGCAAAACTCCCTTTTCTAAAAAAAACCCCACTAAGTAATAATGGTGTTCCCTTTGTGTGTATTTAGCAGAAAGGTAAATCTCAAAGAGCTTTCCTCTATACCACCTTTAGAAACAATCTATTTTTTCTGGGTTTTATGCATCTACAGAGGTTTTGAACAAGACTAAGCAATTTCTTTGGCTTGTAGCCAAAGAAATCTATCTTCTTCCAGACTTCTTTCAATTAATATTTGTCTAATATTTGTTAATTGCTACTAAAGATGCTGTTCAGGTCATGCTTTTAATTTACCGACTGAGCTTGGAATGGCAAGATAGAAATTGTATCTATGCATATGCCACTGTAAAGTAGCAACAATAGCTTTGGGCTACAGCTGCTAAAAATAACTTGCTCTGTGCTGCAACTCAGGCGCGAGAGATTCAGACCATTCATAAAATTGCAATTAAAAGCATCAAATGGAATGGAAATACCCTCCTCCATCGCTCTGGCTATTCCTTTTTGACGAGTCTTTGCAGTGGTAGAGTTTTCCTCTTGTTTTGTGTGTTTCCTCTTGTTTTGTGAATGTTTCACTGTTATATGAAAGGCATAGCATTTTTTTTTTGTTTGCTTGCAACCAGTAATTTTAGAGTAGAAAAAGGGAAGGGGGCATAATTTTAATTTCAGATAGACAGCAAGGAAGAAAAGAAGACAATTTTTCAAGGACAAACAATGTTAAGACTGCTGGCAATTTTTAAAAGCAATTAAAACAGTAGTCTTCATAATAAATAAAACCCCTTCATAATTTAAATAAAATGTGGCCTCCTGCATATACTTAATTAGCATATTTTCCTTCACGAAGTCTCTGCGGGCATGGTTGACCTACTCTTACCAAAGCATACATCCTTGAAAAGCAGTCCCACTGAAGTTGAAGAGATTGATCATGGAAATAAATCTCTCATCACCTGGGCCTCAGAATAAACACTGCACTGTGACAGTCAGAGGAAGAGCTGAAACCCTGCCTAGCAACCTTGCTGGGAAACTGGCTGTCAGGGAACCAAGAAAAACCAGCGGCAGCAACTTGTACCACATGCTGGGATGGCTCAGGGGATGGGGACAGGGAATCTCTTCCTCAGCTTCCTTCTTTATCAAAAAGCAATCCTTTGTGAAAGGCACAAGGCTGGTGAGACTGGAGCAGCTGCTGACTTGTAGCAGCTTTGGCTACTGACTTTCCAAAGAGAGGTGGACAAAGCCCTTTTCCTGCACGCTGAGCAGCACAGGCACTCGTGTGAGGGAAGGCTGCTCCTGTTACACCAGCGGCAGCAGCATCCCAGGGAAGATGCCATCCAGGGACTGTGTTGGGGCTGGTGGAGCAGGCAGAGGAGAAGCCATGATCCCTGGCCAGCTGTCTGGCCACCTCTTTGCTGCCCAGGCCACAGGCCACTGCCCTGCACTGGGAGGAAGCAGCTTAAACCAGCTCCAGCAGTGCATGATTTATTTGCCTCAGTACTCAGGCTCCTCTTCACTTGTTTTACCTGTGGTCTGTCCCTTCTCTGCTATTCACAAAGGGGACAGAGCTCCTGGATGGTGGTGACAACTGTTGCTCTGCTGTTTTCTTCCTCAGGACACCCACTCTGGGATAGGGGAAGGGATCTTCTCTGCTTCATGTTAAGCAGCAGCAGCAGCACAGACAGAGGTTCAACTGTCCCATCATTATCAATGATCTAAATCAGGACTGAGAGTGCAAATAAAAAAAAAAATCTTGTTTCTTTCTTCAAGTTGGAACAAACCGAACAACATCTTTCCCCTCCCTTAATTTTGTTATGCCAACATAAAACAACTTCCTTATCAACATGTCTTTGGGTCAAAACGCCTTTTCAGTCTGAAACGAAATGTTCCATCCTGTGGCAGACATACAAAAAACAACAGGGAATGAAGGATTGGCTGCATCTCCACCACTGTTTCCTTCTTCCAGAATCATCTGTGATAGAGACACTTCTGGGACCTGAACTCCAAAGTTTAGACCCAGTTCTCACTGAAGGAGTTCCAATCTACACCTCTTGTTAACTGGGCCAGCCACTGTGCTATGCCACCCTCCTGTTCTTGACAGTGAATGCTTTAGTATTTATGAAAAATGTGTTTCAGATAGGTAAATATTGAGGAAATATATATTGGGATTTTTTTTTATCCTGCTGATTAAGGTACTGTTGAGACAAGAGAATTATAGCTCAAATCAATACAGGCATCAGTGAACACAGCTCTCCTACTTTTTGCTTGACAACATTAATCACTGGTCACTGAAAAAGCAGAAGGGACATTGACTGTCCCTCTGTCAAGATATGATGACTTCTCAACAGCCTCACATGTTTACAACTGAAAGTACTTGGGAAATTTGATCCAAGTTTGTGTAGATTTTGAGCTGTACAAACCCATCTTTTGGCAAATTTTCTATTTGTACTACTTGTAAATTTAAATCCTGTTTTGTTATACTGTTGCGCAAGAACAATGACTTATAAGGAGTCATTAAAAAAAAAAAGCTGTATATTTATTCATATTTTTGTGAAAACTGAATATGTTTTGCATGTGAAATATTTCCTGTGTTAAATTCATTCTCACAGTGCTGTTTTCCATACTAATCAGTACCCAGTATACTCAGCATATTCAGACTGATATATCAGGATGATAGTGGTTTAGTACAACTACTAAATTATTCATGTGAAAACATATGCTGCACTAAGTCTGCCAAAGTGTTTATAAGCAATATGTCTAGGGAAAAAAAAAGACAAGAATTATCAACAAATTAAAAACGAGATATCTTGCAAAATTATCATTAATATGATGTAGTAGTATGCTGATAATGAAAATTGCTGCTACTCCAAAATAGGAGGTAATGTCCATTAGGTAAGAATTAAAAAATCACCTTGGAAAGAGTGCTGTTAAAAAAACAGGATTGGCCAAAAGGGAATATGGCAAAAGCTGAGGGTTATGTTAACAAGGTATCTATATGGCCAAATAAAACAAGGGTTGGGCAGGAGAGCCTGTTATATTTAAAAGTATGAAACAGTCAGTGGGCAGAAGCAGTGACACTAAGCAATAAAGGGACACATTCAAACTTCCCCTAAGTCAGGAAAAGCACCAAAACCATAGAACCATGCAGTGTCTGGCCAGTGTGCTAGGATCTCAACACAGACACTTTTCTGACAATCACATTGCTGTTACAGGACAAACAGCCTCCCCTTGCAGACGGCACCATGCATTCTTAAGTTTCCTGCCCAGGAACAGTTCTTAGAAAGACATATATTAACTTCCAAAGGAAAAGCACTGCCAGGGTCATCTGTTGTTCATAGCTATCATATAGTCGTGGATAACATCTGAGGGCATTTTATGTTATTGCTAAACTCTCCAATCCATCTTTTACAAGAACGTTTAAGGTCAGCAGAGAGCAACACGTGCAGCAAACAGATTTACTGGGCAGATTAGCTAAGTGACCTCATAAAGCGAACAAAGCATGCTGCTCTTTCAATCAGCATCTTTTTAAATCTGTTAACTAGCACTGAAATATTTGCTTTGACATGAGAGGTTGCTGCAAGTGTTTCCATGGTAATTTTTGGCCTCTCAACTGTGGGGACAATTTCAGCTAACTCCAGCAGACAAAATGGGCTTTAGGATATCTTCCCAGATAGCCTTCAGCCTATCTTCTGCACAGACCCCAGGAAGAGCTGCAATACAGACAGGGACGAGGAAGAGGGTGGGCAGCACCCTCAGCAGGCTGTGAGTTCAAGGATGATCTTTGGTGTAAAGGGCAAGGGGTGCAAATGTTCCTTCCCCCTGGTAAATCTATCCCCAAACTGAGGTTAATAGATGGGAGATGCAAGTTGGTGTTTTCCCAGATTTTGCTGAACTCTGCCTGTAGCTGAGGCACAGCTCTCACTCAGCACAGCAGCTGGCTGTGGGCTCCAGCTGTGGGCATGCAGCCCGTTCTCTGCAGGCCCCCATGGGATCCAGCAAAACCACTGCTCTTGGATGGCCTTCTGCTACAGACAGCAGGAAGATGTCAGGCCACGCGAACAAAATCCTTTCTTCTAATCACTGACTGCCAGCTAATCCGACAAAAAAATTCTCATCCACCTTTCTAAACAGCTGAACTGCATTTACTTGTATTGCTCCTTCCAAAACCTCTAAACTACAGCTACATACAAATAACATCTGGACACTGGTTTGTGCAGCTAACATGATTATATTTTTTACACATTTTACACTGCAAACTGCATGTGGTCAATCTTTGGTCTTTACCAAGAAGGTTTGAATTTTTTCTAAATTTCTTTTGAACTCAATTTTTTGCAACTACTTATGAGGACCTTTTACTTTTGCTTTCTATTGTTTTCACACTGTTCTCTAACTTGTTTTGGCACTTGAGGATTGCAAAAGGAAAAAGAATACTGTGGCTTCAGTAAGATTACAGGCTCATGAATTTCCTTCTTTGACTGTCTCACTGTGCACCCACAACTCTCTGCTCTAAAGCAAGGGGTCATCTTTGCTGTAAATAGATATACTGTGTTGTTTGATTACAGGCAACAATGCAACACTTACTAAGTGCATGTGACATTAGAAGATAGTGCGTAGATTTCCTATAATTAGGAAGAATTACAAATAATCCTGCAAATTAAAAATCTGGACCCCTTTGTATCCTGGGCTGCATCAAAAGAAGTGTGACCAGCCAGTCTAAGGAGGTAATTCACCCTCTCTTGTGAGACCCAGCCTGGAGTGTTGTGCGGAGTTCTGGTGTCCCCAACAGAGAAGGGACAGGGAACCATTGGAGCAAGTCCAGGGGAGGGCCACAAAGTGGAGTATCTTCTCTATAAGGACAAGCTGAGGAATTTGGGACTGTTCAGCGTGGAGAAGAGAAGGTTGTGTGAAGACCTCACAGCAACTTTCTGGTATCTGAGGGGGCCTACCAGGAAGGCAGAGAGTGACTCCTCAGTCACTCAGGAGTCAGTGCAGAAACTGCAGTGATATGACAAGGAGTAAGGGGTACAAAATGAAGAAGGAGAAGTTTAGGTTAGCTATCAGGAAGAAATTCTTTACTGTGAAAGTGGTGATATGCTGGACAGGTTGCCCATTGACGTTGTGGACGCCTCAACCCTGACAGTTTTCAAAGGCAGGTTGGGTGGAGCAAAGTCCATCTTTAAGGCTCATTCCAACCCCTTAAGGTTCTATGAAATACATATATAACAGGCCTATAAATATTATGCATGTAATAGTACAACAATATAAATATTGGATGTATTTTGCAAAGTATTATGCATGCTATATATAATATTATACATCAGTAAGACATCTATATACATAAATATGTACAAACCTGTGTACATCTCTATAAAAAGATTACAGAATACACTATGAAAGCAAAAATACTTGTTTGCTATAATAATGAAGAGAGCAAACATGCCCTTTAATAACATCTATGCTGCAAAGTGGCACAGGAATAAGGATCCTCCTTAACAAGCCTTTGAACGTTAATGACATAAATTGTCTGTGCTGTACCTTTGAGAGGTTTTATAGCTGCATAAACATAACACCTCCAAATTTCTATTAGCATATTTCACACTGGAGTTACTTGTATGTCCACTGGTTTTTGGTGTGTAGTACTTGTTCTTTCTTTTTTATTCTGCTACTTTAAATAAGGTAAAAGAAACTCAGAATCGAAGGCCAGGGTCAAGTGATACAAGTATTAAATGTGCGCTGCAGAGAGCATTTCCATTTTGCTGTCTCAAGGCTGCTGCCAATTAGCACAAAAGCCCATTGCCCAAGCAGGCTTTGCGCAGGCAGCCTTACAGCTCTCACAGGTTCAAACTGCAGTTCTATGTGATGGGATGTTTCTCTTTGTGGGGTTATTTGCACCCTTCACCTTTGGGCACCTTCTCATTCTGAAAAGTGACACACAGTAAGGGAAGAGTCAGGAAATGACACCTGACCTGCCAAAAGCAAAATGTGTCCTGACATATTTACCAGTCTGAGCAGTGTCATCAAATGGGAGATTCTAGTTGCTCTGAGTCTAACAAAGGAGGAACAAAGGAAGAAATACTCCCCATTTGGCTCCTCCCATCATCCCAGTGCTGGTCCCCAGGAACATGTGCCACTCACCCTGCCAGTCCCTGGGAAAGGTAGTGGACTGCAGAGGTGTTTGGGGATCTCAGAAAAAGGTGATACAGGGCAGACCAAAACTCCCTCATACACCTGTCACTGATAAAGTCAAATTGGGTGATTTCCTAAACCTTATCGTTCTCCTGGATTCTTCATTCTGATGTCTTTAATTTTATTGGGGGTGAATGATCTGTGATTTGATTCTGACCTTCACAGACAGTCCTGAATAATGTATTTATCTGAGATATAATCAAATATGGCAACCTACATGACTCTCTGGTTCCCTAACAACTTTCTTTCTCTTTTGTTGTTTTATTTTTGGTTTTGTTTCCATTCATCATGCAAATAGTTTATTTGTGTAATTTCCTTGAAATAAGAGTATTTTTCTTTTATTCATCTCCAGACATGAGCTATCACATACTAAAGAAATATTGAGTATTAAGGTGTTAGATGAGAAAAATCTCTTGTAGGCTTCAGTATGAGATTTGTATAACCTACAGAATTCTTAATGTACTTGGAGATTGACTTTTACCTTGTACTTGGAGATTGACTTTTCAGCCTTCCTATTTTATTTGACTACTTACATAAAACAAAAATGAAACTTACAATGATCTCCAATTGAATATTTGAACCTTGCTGTCATGCCAACATAGCTGTCTAAAATAAAGCTGAAGCAATAGAAGGAAATAGGAAAATAAACACACAGTTGAAGATGATCATACCTAGAGAAAGAATATGAAAAAAAGCAGCATAATTTTTCAGGAAGAGCACTAAAAAGAGCTATTACAGACAAAAGGAATTGTTCCTGGTTCGAAAGAAACAAGAATATTCCTGGTTTTGACATGTACTAGCATTTTCTATCAGGACTGTTTTTACTAGTGTCTTTAAAGTACAAATAATACTTGTTTCTCATCTGAGAAATATTTTATTTAGTTTTGCTTTGCTCTCCTTTGTGGTTCCAAGAAAATAAAGAAATATTAATTAACTTATCATGTATATTTTCCATCACACCAGAAATAACCACAGCAAATTCCAGTCATTAATCATACTGCTTTCAGTCCTTTTATCTTGGCATTTATATATTGTCCTAGATTTTGCAGAATTTTTCAACAGACATATGGTTTTTCATCTGCCTGCTAATTTCAAGTTGAGAGATTCACTACTGTGACTATAGCAGCAGTTGTGTTTAATTAGAGCATTCTTGTCAACTGGGGAAGGTAGGATAGAAATTATTGGGTAAAGTTTCCATATAAAATGTCCCTGGTGGAGATAAGTGCAAATAAGAATGAGAACCTCAATTCCCTGCTCTAATCCCCTCTTCCTAGGGTTGTTTACCACTGAGAAGGAACTCAGTGGTAAAACAAACATCTGGTTTTCTGGGAAAACACCAGGAATGCATCAGTCTCAGGATGTGCCAAAGGAAACAGAGGATTTGTACTCTTTTCTGCCAGCATCTGTGGGTTGCTGATGTGGTCACTAGGCTCTTGGGAGGAGTGGCTGTGTCACAGTGTCATCTGGGGTGCAGAAAACTGTGTATTCCTGAAGGTGCTAAACCTGTGAGCTCTGGGAGCTACAAATCAAATCTAGCCCATGACTGTCTGCATTAAGCTTTTTGTTGGTGCCTTGTATTGCATTCCAAAACTATATATTAACACTGGTTAAATTATTACTGGATCACACCTGGCACTGTACTGGAAATTCTTTCAGCTTTTACTATTCACAACCTTATGAAATCAAAATTACTTAAACATACAGAACATACTTCAACATACACAAGGTAGCCACGTGTAAGTATGGAGGTTTCTACAGAAAAGTAATCTCTAAGCATCCTGCTTGTAGAGATAAAAGGGTACATGTGTGAGTATGCATGCAACAGAACACATTTATGTGTTTGTGTATAACACAGTATACATAAACACATAAATTATGTGTTCACAAGAACAAATTAAAGACATAAATATTTCAAAAAGTTAGGATTTGTACCATGTTTTGTCTTTCACTGATGATTTTTTTTTTTGTAAATGAGCCGTGAAGAATGGTCATGGCACTGGCTGAAACAAATCACATCTACTTTAAAGTTATTTAAATCTAAGAAAGTATCTAATGGTGCTTAGGAGAGGTAGGGCTACTGAGGGGAGGACCAACACAAATAGAATGGTTAGAATATTAATAACAAGGAAGGCTCATCAGAGGATAAATGAAAACAAAACCTCTCCCTTTCTCAGGAGATGCAGTATCTCTCTCTAAGGTGTGAGGGTCACTGAATCCATGGTACTGAGAGAGACAGAGATCTCCCTGAAAATGGAGAGAAAAGAGAGTATGATGGAAATGGCTTTAGTAAAAGAAAATAAAAACCCTCTGTCCCCCAAAATATCATAAACCAAAACAATTCCATGTTTCAAAAAATATCATATATGTCCTATTTGTCTAAGTTTATTAGAGTTTTCATAAGAGATTTCATCCTTAGATTTTTCTCTTCAGATTCCTGAAAGTTCAGTCACCATGCATTACAAGACAGAACTTGTTTTAGATTCAGATATAAACACCTTATGTAAATTCTTCAAATAAGGGTAAGAAATCACCCTTACTTATGACAGAAGCAAGACTTACTTAGTTATGGACTACTTATAATATCAGATAGCAAAAAAATTAATGAATGAATGCAGGGTACATTTTTTTCCCAAATCTGTCATTTCAGGGCTCTGTTTTGTCTTTGAACACAACACATGATTAATCTCAGTGTAGGATTTACAAAATCCGCTTTTAGCTACAGGACATACTCAAAAAAAGAGGAAGTAAAATGTGGTTTGTGCTAAACTTAGCAGCTTTGGCAATTAATGCAACTTTATTCATTGATTCAGTCAAGTGAAGTCTTTTGCTAGATAAGTATATGAATTGGTCCTGCAATTTTGAATACTACTACATATCCAGACAAATGGGCTTTAGGAGAAGGAAGCCAGGGTGATTTATTTGTAATCCCTTTAGTTGCTTTTTTATTTGTTCTTTCAGATTGCAGAGACTAAAGAATGCCATACTTACCCAAACCCTTGGATTATTTCCATGCAGAAGATTTGACCTTAATGCTCTGTGTGTGTAATAAAATCAGATGGGTTCAAATGATCCTGGAACAGTGACGTATTCTTGATACTGTCTGCTTATTTTAAGTATGCAGTTCTGGTAACTTATGCCCACTTTTTCTCCTACAGCACATGATGGGGCTCAGGTTAACCTTTAATAAAAGATTATATTATGGCAAGTCTTGCTTATTCTGGAAACATGATGAGCAGGGGGGATGAGCTGGTCAAGCTCCCTTTCACCACCCTCAGGATGTCTTAACTATGTCTTTATTTCAGCATCTGCCTCCACATGTATTTCAATTAAAATGAAATGTGGAAGGGAACTCTGAATCCCATATTGTATATTCTTCACCAAGGAGGAACCCAAATTTCCATATCCATTGGGAATAGTTTTATGTCCAGTGCAATCCCCTACCTTTTGTCTGCTCAGACCCCAACCCCACTGGCTTATCATTCTCACGCCATCATTAGGACCTTTAGGAGCCCTGATCAGAAAACCTCAAGAGGAGGTCTTTGATGAGACCACACTGAGGAAATAAACAGTCCCAATTGCTACGACATTCCTCTCATTGCTTTGGGGTATGTGTAAGGGATGAACTGAGTACCCAGGGCTTTAAAATTAATTTCATGCAGAATAGAGTATGAGCATTTAAAGGAAGAGAGGGAACTGAAACCTGGTTAGTCCAACAAATAAAACCAGAAATAATGTTGAAGGAATATAGTTTTATTCTGTACAATGCAAAGAATGAGGATGCGAATGAAAGCATTTTATGAACATTTCTATGCACTGAATGGAACACCTAACATGACAATTAACTTTAAAACCTGCTTTTAGCAGAAGTAAGCAAAGACTCTCAAGTTGAAAGCAACCTCAGTCCTAAGAAAGACAAGCATCATCTCCCCATGTCTACTGCAGTGTCATATACTGAAGAAGCTATTCTACATTTAAGGTTACACTTTAGAGTGGCTTTTAAACTATTTTACAAAGCATTTCAGCATCTCTGCTCATATTTCACACCAAGTATGTGGGGCTAGAAAATTAAATGGCTTGCTGGAAGTCACCTGATGTGGGCAGTGGTCCAGATCTTGTGCAAGTGCTTTACTGTGCCTCCCCTGGTTGTGAAATCATGGTAATATTGACTATCATTACCTTCTGCTGTCCTATAACTTAATGTGCAAAGATATATTAAAAATACATGAAATGGTTAGGATCACCGGTCCACAAGGCTGAGTAGTGAATACTCCTGTGTGAGAATGAAATGAATTGCTTGCAGTACACACAGACTGATCTAGCAGATTAATAGTTACTCAAACTTACTTCTGATGCTGAAATACTCAGAACAAGGCCAAATGCAAAAGCTGTGGAAGGGCATTACTAGTATCAGGTGCAAGATTAAGACAGCTATCATGTTCTTAAACAGTGGAATAAAATTATGTGGCAGGAAAATCAGAAATAATGACTAATTTTGCATCAAGTGCTCCAGTCTCAAAGTATCTGTGCAATTCTGCCCTATCTTTGCAGAAATATATGAACTGCAGGTCTTTACTTCAGTCTTGAATGCCTAATCCTTTTGTTTTTCCCTTCACAATTGCAAGAAGCTTGCAAGAGTAGTAATTTAGAACAGTGAAATATTGGAGTTTGAATTGCACTGCTGAAAAATTCTAAGTCATCTCTGAACATTTTTGTTCTTACTCTCATCAATTTACTTGTATTGGGGCACGTGCTTTTTTTGAATGATGTAATTGTACATAGCAATCCTTCATGTAGCACAGGTTCTCACCACTTCTTGTGCTCACATCTATATATGTTATTAAAGTGTTAATAATTAGGGACGTGTATCCCTAACTATACATATTAAGGCCGTAAGTTTTCTTTTTAGATTCCATGCTTCTGATTACAATAATTCCATACCAGATAAAAACTTTTTCCAAGCTTATCTGCCAAAAAGCTCCAGGCATGTCCTGCAGTTGTTCATTGCTCATGAAGTTCCCTAGCAAACGCACTGTTTTAAATAATTCAGAAATGATCTCTTCCTCTGTTGCAAGGGTTGGTTGTATGTTCAGGGGTTTTTAATATTACCTAATGGTACTGGACAAGGATGCAGGGATCAATGCTAGTCTCAGTAATGTCCCTCAGAAATTGTTCCAGTGTGTTTCAAAGACCTCCAAGAAAAATTGATGCAGCTCACTTTTGTACAAGTACATACCCTGAGGAATCATGACCTTGCTGTCTTCTGATCAAGAGCAACACAGAATCACAGAATGGTTTGGTTTGGAAGGGACCTTAATGATCATCTAGCTCCAATCCCCCCTACCACAGGCCAGGGACACTTTCCACCAGACCAAGCTGCTAAAAGACCGATCCAATCTGGCTCTGAACGCTTCTAGGGATGGGGTATGCATAACTTCTTTGGGCAACCTGTTCCAATGCCTCACCACCCCTGTAGTAAGGAAACACAGTGATCTGGTCAATAGCATGGAGACAGATTAAAATTGGGGTACAGTAGCTTGCTCAGGCTCCTTCTTGGATAGATGTCTCAGCTGAGACATTACTGTAACAATACAAGTAAGTTTACAGATATTTTGGGTCTGGTGAAAATACTGCTTAAATCATCAAAGAGGTTCATTTTTCATGAAAGTTGTATGGAAATGCGCTACACATTTTTGGAAGGTGATGGGCATGTGGGTCCCCTAACTACCTTTAGTTGTGCTGTGCTGAATACCTGCAGATGGAGCAGAAAGGGCTGGTGGGGCCACTGGCAGGACATACTGGCCATCAAAGCCAGCCAGCACCACCATCCTCCCCTGCCCACATTCTGCTCCCAGGGCTAGGTCCTGCCTGCATTGCTGCAGGGAGATCAGAAACAAGCATCCACTTTCCATTGGGTATTTAGTCCCCTCTAGGCAATGCTTGTAATTCTGCTCTAAGAGCTAGTGTTTACAAACACTAAGCTAGATAACTGAATAAAGTGTTTAGGAAATCTAATTTAATAAGTTAATAAATATCACCCAAGCCCCAAGCCCAGGAAAAGAAGGCAGTTACTTCTGAATGGAGCCGAGAAAATAATTTGCTGTCTGAAGAGAGGTCAGAATCTCATGGAAGGAAAAAATAAGATAGTTCCTGGATATCATAAAATTGCTCACCAAAACAAATCAGAGCTCTACTAGGAGCTTTAGAAATCTATCCCAAAACATTGAATAATCAATAAGTTCATTTATTAAATCTTCAGATTGGTGTCTCATTTAACAAATGTGATCTGTGAAAAGGACAGAGACCTATAACCTCTGTTTTACTCATGACTACTTTCAGGGCCCATGGATACCCCCATCTGGACAAAATGCAGTAACCTAGTATATACCAGTAATATTTATAACATTCTTCTTTCAACTCTTCAGAGAAACAAGGTCATCCGAGATATTTCAGTATGTTAGTATTCAAACATCCTAAATCAAGTTAACCTGTTCTATAACTTCTTTGTCTTCTCAGGATTGCATCAGAGAACAAAATGGTCCATTGTATTTTATGAAATCTTTTATAATTCAACAGTAACTATCCTTCCTAAAAATTCTCCTAAAACATCTACATCAAATTCAAGAGGTGAAAATGTCCTAGAACAGTACTTTAGGCTATAAAAATAAATCTACAATATAATTATTTTGGGGAACAACTGGCAATTAGAAAAGACCAAATTCAAGGACAGTCAGGCACTTTGTGTCTTTGCTAAAAGTCAGAGGTATGATTTACTTTTTCTGTTTGATTAGGTCATCAGAAAAATAGCATAATTAGGAATAGTAATGAAAATTTTGATGTTCAGTAGATAACTTTCAGCCAACTTTCTCTCACAAAGAGGAAACATATGTGCCTTTCAGCAACCCATAACATGAAATATATTTCAGCGCCATATGCTATCTTTCCTTTTTGGATCCCATCATAGAATCTGTAACCTCTAAAATTATTTTTTTTTCTTTTTTTTCACCAATTGCTTCTTTGTATCAGACATAGTCACATTTTTAATCATAAATTTGAATTTTGGCCATATTTTTTTGTCAGATATGACAGGGTCATAAAATCAATTCAAATGAGCTGTGCAAAATTGACAGATGAAATGGTGTGTTAGGTTTGTTTTCACCACCATAATCATTAAGTACAAGGCTGGCTCATTATGGGAAGACAATGTTTAATCATCCTCCAAATTCTGCAGATGGATTTACGTCTGTGCGTATCCCCTTCTGTGATGCTCAAAAGCCAGGCACAGTCTGTTCCCATCGTCTGCAAACAGTACCCTTTTCAGAAGGCTGCTCTGGTTTAGCAAAGTATTCCAACAATCTGAGTGGGTCTTGTTGGTTTCAGAGGTGTTTAGGCCCATACTTAAAGCTAACAAACCTACACTAAGACCATGGAGATTGGCCTTGTGTAGGTGCATTGCTGCTTTTGAGAGCTGGAGTACACCACAAGCTTTGAGGACTGACACCGAGATGGAACAATCTGGCAACTGCGCCTTGATTAGCCAGTGCTGCTACTGCAAATGAAAGAGTGGGAAGAACAAAAAAAAATCTAAGAATCCCCAGAGATCTAAAAGCAAGAACAAATGTTGAATAACTATTTTCTTTACAAGATTAGAAGACATTCCAAGAAGAATTAAAAATATATATCAGCCTATGCTTACCATTTCCTTGTCACATTCCTGGCAACAACTTGAGGTTAAAGTTATGCTTAAGGGAATCTTATTTTGGGCTAATTTCTCAGTGTAATTATTTCCCTCCCAAAGGGATGACACATGGGGGAGGCACTGCAGTGCTTTGAGGTTCTTTTCCTCAAACAAGACAAATGAACAATGACACCCAGGATTTTGCCCGTGGAACTCTGTTCCAGCCTTGCCCTTCAGCTTCTTGGCTGGAGAAATCATGAAAACCATAACTTGGCTCCTCAAAAAGGGAAGTCTCAGTGATGCTAAACTTATCACTGAAGCTATGTTTCTAAGTTTCTGCTTACGAGTATCAGATTTTAATGATGACTTTTAAAACACACACGACTCATTGGACAAAAATTGTTGTCTAGTATAATTCTTCTATTGCTATTGGAGGTACACAGAGCATGAGGTTAATTTTCTTTATTTGATTATCTTATTTGTCTTAGAAAGATACATTTCTTTAAATAATTCAGGAAGAGTATCATGATTAAGAAGCTTATTCTCAGTCTGTTATTGTGTGCTTGACAAGAATGGAATCTCTTGCACAGCTATCAAGAAGGGCACAGCAGTTGCTTGGTGTCAAGGCAGAAAGAGGATATCTGATATATGGCTACCACTGTCTAGAAAGAAATAGCCAGAAAACCCAAGCTATCAAAAGGATAGAAAACGTATGACAACAAGACAAGGGACTGAGGTTTTATTTCAGTCCTGAGAGGGAGTCTTCAGGACAGTGGGCTTCTCAGGAAAGTGAGTTATTGGCAGTGGTCATATGATGTTTGGGCCATGCATCAATCAACTGATAACTCAAGTGCTTTATAGTGGCAAAGCTATTACTGAAAGTTAAAGCTTTCTTATCAAAACATCAAGATAGACCACTCTGTACGTTCAGAAAGAAGAGATGATTAAAGGTGAGATAATAAGAGTAAATGACGACAGGAAAAAATAATCAAATTTGGAAATACAGTGGCTAAAAGTAGATGTTCTCCTGAGAACTCACACATACCTGATCCACTGAAGGATGGATCTGACTCACTGTGAAGAACAATGTGAACCGTGACTCAGTTGAAGTACTGCAAGGCCCTTTTACTGAGTATTAACCAAGAAATAAAAATTGATTCATCTTCTTACCTAGAAACTAAGGTTGTTACAGAAACTGGGCTATTGTTGTAGCTCACTGGAAACCAGGGGTATAGAACAAGTTGGCACTGGTAACAGTAAACAAAACAAATATTGGCAGGTATGGGTAAAAGACTAAAAGTTTTTCCTAAATGAAAAGGAAAAATGGTTAAATGGTTTCCTACAGAAAAACCATTTAATAGAGGAGAACAAATAAATTATATGCTTCTATTTATATCGCCTGAGGATGGCAGATATGGAACATCCAAATGTAAGCAAAGAAATCCAACATAAATGACAGTAAGATGATCCAATTGATCCTGAAACTGGTACTGTTAAGGAGACTTCGTACTCTCTAATCTTGCATAAACTTAGTGACAGAGCTATGGTGTAAAGCACCTTTCTCCTCAAATTAGTGCTATAAAGTAACCAAGTTAATTTTCTTTGATTTTTTTAATATAGCCTACCATGTATTAAAAATAGTAACTTTAATAAGATTATTTTTTTAACATTTTAACATAAAGTAACATGCTTTGCTGGCTTCTTCTACAAGGATAAATTTAAAATAATTTATTCAAAAATTTTCCAGTTGATCAATCTTCTAACAGCTTGTTATCTCATCTCTTTCTCTATATTCTTTAGAAAGGGGCATTTTATGGCAGGTTATTTATTATTATTATTATTATTATTATTATTATTATTATTAATTATTATTATGTGAATAATATTATTAATATATATTACGTTTAAATAATTGAAATTATTTAAATTATTATTACATTTTATAATCATTACATTTAAATCAGGTTATAAAACTTAGCAGGGCCTGCACCTCTGCTTATTCTGCATTTAAGAGACTTATAGATTCATGGTCATGCTCTAAACACGAATCAGCCAATACATAAATAATGATGCATTATTATTTTATTATCATTAATAAATAATAGAAACAACAAGAAATTTTGCCTGAGTCAGAACCCCATAATTTTAATCCAAGAATAGAGTTTATTCTCTGATGGGAAGAGAACCAGTAATGATGGGATGGTGTGGGACAGAATAAGAGAGGTACCATTTCATCCTGATAAACCCCTTTTTTCCCAGCAGAGTGTTGAAGCAGGAGAAGTGACTTGATGCAGGAAAGCCATAGACTCATGTGAATATGCCTGTGCTGAAGGTTCATTCTTGTGGACATGCAGAAAAAGTACGACTGCAAGTTATATGGAAATAAACCCATTCTTCCACTCCATCTCCTTTACTTCCCAGGGAAAACACAGCCTTTTAAATAGACTTGAAAGCAGTTTTTTTTCATGCTGAGAACAAATTAACAACAGTCAGACACTAGTTAATAATATGGGCATCTGAGAGAAAGGTCTTGTTATTCAGCTACAAATAAAAGGAGGGGACAGGCAACTTCTATCTATTTGCCAGTAAATAGAGAGAAAAATACTGGCCACACCACTAACTAGGAGTTGGAAAGAAGATTAATGTGATGTTTTCCAGCAAGATGGCTCATTTCCCCAAGCTCTAGAAAAGCTACATTTAGCGTAACAATTATTTCTTTCAATTTCTAACAATGGTAAGAGAAGGTTCCACAGCCAAGAATCCATTTCTTCCATCCTGGGGTGTGCTGAAGGAGCACGCATTGCTTCCCGACATAGCAATCAGGGATTTGTTGTGCAAATCAAGCACCAGGTTATCACACAGGGACAATAACCAGAGTTATTTCTGAACAACCACCATGTTCAGTCATGGGATTTGGAGGCGTACCTACTATTGTATCAAGGCAAGAGAGCGCTGCCAACTCTGTGACTACTCCAGCTGGCAGCAACACTTCAGGGGTGGCACAGGCAGAACTTGCTGTACTTCATGCACTGAGGTGCTGCTGGGTTTTGCCGACAAACCCAAAGTGGCAGGTGCTGCTAAAGGACTTAGAGGGTGAAGGTCAGATGAAGCTGCACCAAGTGTGTGCCAAGGCCAAGTACCAGGTTATGTTAGGGGGAATGATTCAGCAGCACTAGGTATGAAAGACAAATGCAGATCAATCCCAAAATGTTGAAAACCCACACAGAATTTCTTAATTAGGCGTTTAATACGGTTAAATTTCAGTGAACTGTCAAAACTTTAAAAAGCAGCTGCATAGCCCGTTTCTAACAGAAATCAAGTGATCACAACTGCACTGCTGTCTGGTTTATACAAGCAAATGTCACACTTGAGTCTCAGATGGGCTTATTTCACAGGGATAAACAACAACTCTCTTCAGACAGCTAGTTCATTGCCTTCTTGGAGGAAATGGCAGGTCAAGTTTAAAACTGTTCTAAACATAACAGTGCAAAAAAAAGGCAAAAAAGTGAGGCGAGAAAGAACATTATAATTGTTTGCTTCCTGTTAAATTTATTTTCTGGGGCTATTACCAGTGTTAAATCTGCAGTGGCATCCAGTGATGTATATCAGAAGAAATCGTCCTGTACGTTGTGGATCTGGGACTGTCATGACAACCTGTCACCAAAACGCTGAGGGATCTGAAAGACAAGGTTTCCTTTCAACCAGCCTTCAAAGTTCAGCCTTCCTACGCTGTTCTGTATTGTCACCAGAGACACTGGGATCTGAATCCCTGCACTCATACAATTTGAAACAGGTATTGATAATTAATTTCTGCCAAGGGTTCCAAACACAATCACATTTATATTTAGCCTCTTCGTTATAATGTTTTGATAAGCCATATGATCTTTTGGCATAGCCATGATTCCTCCAAGCTGGATAAATGGCCCTCATTTGCCCTGATGAACAATGCAGTAGGACAGCTTCCTCCGCGTACCTTTTCTGCATCATGTGTGACTGATGCTGTCAGGCAGAGGAATGTTCCTCATGCACTTCACGTAAAATTAAAGGGCTTTTACAGAGGATTTCAGCTAACCTCCCACACTAAGCTGAAAATTCTGAAATAAGCTGAATTTCTACAAATCAAGAGGAATCCAGATAGGAATCTCCTTAAACAGGCACAATCCAAATCTGAATCTGAAATGGGTTGAGAAGGGCTTTTTTTTCTTTTTTAATGATAAACAACTTCTATTGTATATTGCAAATTGACTGTCACAATAACAGATTGGGTTCTTCTGCAAGAAGCTAACTAGCTAGATGTAATAGAAGTAGACCGATTATTTGTGCATATTGCATTTTGCAATTCTTTATGTTGATGAGTTTTTAGCCTGGTACTTTGAGAGGTTTGTCAATCTCTCTTGGAAAAACAATAGATGCTATATGTAATATCACATTATGCTAACAATCAACACTGACTACATTTCAAGACCAATTTTCTTCTCCAAAACATGAACTGAATTTTATAAATGTGGCCATTTTCCCCTTAAAAATGCAGATTTCCTGTTGTTTTCCAAGATTATATATTCTAAGTCTTCCAATGCATGATGACAGAATTATTCAACCATGGTCCTGTAATGACTTAACATTATTTAATTATTTCCTGTTGGACTATTTCCTGGACTTGTCTGTAGCATAGGTAAAAAAATTGCTTCCACTCAGGATGTCTCTTTCATTTGTTTTGATATGACTGATTTAAAAATTACTAAATATGGGGGATTAAACATTTAGGAGAAGATACACAGAAACAGATTTTGATCTTTTTATTCACTGAAGTGAGCCCACAGACAATAAAGTAACTAATGCAGACAAAGCAGAGGTTAGAGCAGGACCTGGACTGCTGTGTTTACTGAGCACTCTGTCTCCATTGGAGCTTCTTCAAATTTCACCTTCCAACCTACCTATGAGGGGGTTTTGGCCTACTGAGGCTGACCGTTAAAAAATTAAAATAGAGAAATTAATATGCCACATTTGAAGCTTATTTGCAATGAAGTTCCAACTACTGAAACTTCATCTATTCTCTGGATTTTCCCTTTCTCCTTTTGAGCCCCAATAGTGCCTAAGGGGGCTTCAGACATTCCTAAAATCTTCAGCCCTTTCTATGTGAAATTACTTACTCTAGATCCTTTTCCTTAGCATTTCTGCTCTCATGGCCTGGGGCTTGTGTTAGGTCCAACAAATGTCCAACAAAGTGCCATTTGGTGGATATCAATACAGGCAAAACACAAATAAGCAGTCAGGAAATGGGAATTAGGCCCTTTTAGATACAGAATATATCTCAAGAATTGGCTTGCATCCAGTCTAACTCTTCCTTCTTCCAAACTGATCTTCCCCCTCCTAATATGAAGCCTTTCTGTTCAGCTTCCATGGTTTAGTTAAAAAATAAAAAGCCCCTTCCAAAATCAGAAATTAAGTTCTCAGTCCAGCTGAGAGGCTTGTTTGAACACCTCAAATACACCATATATACTTGTTTACATTTGGGTACACCATCTCCTTAGAGAAGCAGGAGATCATTTTGAGGCTTCTTTTAAAAGAGGGCTGCCAACACCTTCCCATGTTTACTGAAATATTTGTAGGCTTTCCAGTGTGGGTGGCAGCTCAATTGTGCTAGCTAGCAAGTCTTTTACAGAACTTGGCATCACTGCTACAAACATGCAGTGGTATGGAAGAAACACCAGTTAAATGTAATTCAGAAGCCTTATAAATACTGTACCACATTGTTTGTAAACAAGCATCAGCAGGTAGAAAGTCTGGTCTGGAAAAGTAATTCTGGGGAATTGGTCACCGGTGAGAAGATCTGGGGAGAAATAGTGTGACTTTCTGAAGGTTTCTTATCTATGAATAGGGCTTTTTTCAGCTGGCAACATCTTTCCAGTTCACCAGAACTGGACCAGAGCAGTCATCTGTTCTCTCTTCACTTTCCTTAGCTGCTTTTATTCTCTGATTTCCTCCAGTTCCAGCCTTTCTGCCCCCTTTTTCCCACTGCAAGGCCACTTGGCCACTCTCACCATTTGCTCCCTCTGCTCTTGTTCCCTTGTCATGACTCTTGTTGGACTTCAAGCTGAACTTCCTCTCACCTGGTCTCTGTTGAAAGGTAAGGGTTTGACCTGAAGTAGTCATCCACACACCCTCTGTAAGCAATGGGAAGAGAAGCATTCCCAGACCATGGGACAGTCCATCCTAAGAGAGAAAAATCTACCCAAACTCTCAAATTAAAGGCAAATTGCATCTGCAGCATCAACGACATTTAGCTCCACTGTCTCCTATCCCACTGCTACAAACCAACAAACACCAGCATCAAGGGACACTTTCCCAGGAGTATCCTAGCCACTACGTTTCACAAATTTCCAAGAACTCCTATTTCCTTGGCAAATTTGTTCAGAATTTCTCCTCAGTGATAATGGCAATGATGGGGAAAAGGATGCTGTAAAAGGCAAATAAGCAGTACAAATGCCTTTATGCAATGCAGAAAGGAAACATTTGATTGAATTTTAATAAGTTACTCCTTGCTTAGCTCTATATTCATTGATACTTCATCCATACATGTAAATCTACACTTTATATCTTCATCATCTCATATCTCAGCATTAGAGGTTTTTTTTTTTGTCTTTTTGACCTCTCAAGTCTCTTCTTTTCTGGCAGACATCACAAGTTCTACTGCAAAGAACTGGTTTTCTTAACACTTCAAGTATGATTAATCTGCACTTAACAGATATACTCTCACTCCCCCTTCTCCAAAAGATGAGGCATAATCTGCTTGAAGTCTTCCCCATCTACTTCTAGTCCTTTCACACATATGCTTCACATGTTGATGCATGTAGAGCCAATGACACCTATCATATTCAGTCTGCTTTCAAAGGGGCACCTTTATCCCACATCTTTCCATCTAATCTTCCCATTACATAGTTCTGTGGAGGCTGAAATCTCCCACATCCTCTGTCAGTGGTCTTACTGTCCAGTTTTGGGTGCCAGAAGGGAGTAAAGCAAATGATCAGCTGTCTAAAAAAATGTAATCCGTGAGGAAATATGTATTAGCTATCCTATCTGAGAGAAGGCTGAGGGCAATTTGCATCAGATTAGTGAAACAAGACTTTTACAATCAGCTCTCCATATCTACTGTGGAAATGACAAGATGTAACAGACTTAAATTTCAGCAAGGAGCATGCAGGAAAATTGGAACAGATTGCCTGGGATGGCTGTGAAGATGCCATGACTGAGGGTGCCTAAGGAAAGATCAGAAGCAAAGCAGGTGTATTTGATTCTGTGCCCACAGGATTAGCTAAGCACTCTCTTCTTGTCTATTCAACTTTATTACTCCATGACTCAAAGATAAACATCTGCTGCCTAACTTCATTGTGCTTCTTCAAATATGTCTATACAAACCTCATTCATCATAATTTATCATAACTCATCCAGGAGAAAAAAGGCCCAGTGCCTATCATAATTTGTGCTCCCTTCTTCTACCCCTTCAGGCATATTAACTCGCACCATTTGGATCACCTTTCTCTTATCAGCTCACTGACTGTACTTGACCACATAAATAAACACAAGTCCCCAGACCTGCACTGTAGAGTACAATGGCATTCAGGAAAGACAGCCCAGAGTGGGATGGTAGATCACCTTGAAGCTAGACCCACACTCTTCCCAAAGCAGGATACCGATTATATAGAAGCAGCAAGCGCTTCCAAAGCACTCCATTCCAAACCACTCCCCAAATGTACTCAGAAGCATTTGCTGTCCTGCAGGCAAGTCCATCTTATTGCAGCAAAGGTGTTCTTTGTATTTTTCATGGTCTCTTAACTTTTAAATATCTAACATGGTGCCTGAGTTCAAATTTTTTGATGGGCTATCTGTTCTATGAGACATTTGGGGGAATTTAGGGAAAAGTAATTAATTTTTTTTTTTTAGCTTTTTCTTTGAAAATGCAGTAGCAATAGCAGTGCTCTAGCAGAGAAGGACTCCTGTACCCTCACTCTTGTCTATTTTTTCCAGCTGCCATCATCTGGTTCAATGCCAGATATGTCTCCCTGGAACTTCTGCTTGTTGCTATTTTGTTTTGTTTTGTTTTTCAAGCCGAAACCAAAATGCTGCACAAAAATGGTGTTGAGAAGAAAAACATTGTAGCTCACTTAAAGCTTTTTTACCACTGAGAACAGGACATAAGCTTTTTTGGGACATCTTTCATATTGATATAGACAAAACAAACTCACAAATAGTGTTCTTAACTGATATTTCTTACAACACTAAAAGCCCCAGGACTCCTACCTTGGATTTTTGCAACAGCTAAGGCTTTTTTGTTTGGTAAAGCTCTGACTTGTGAGATATAGTAACGAAATCATTCCCCAACTGTCTTGAATGTCAGAGGATATGACACTACCTTCAATACCGCAGTGGAGTCCTGTAGACACCTAGCTGCTCGTTGGTAGTGGGGAGGTGGTCAGGAGCCTGAGGCACTGGCTCCTTCTCCAAGAGAAGATCTCTGATCACAGACCCAGTATGGGGCTTATCCTGATCTTCCTTCTCATGGAACTGTGCCAAATCCATCTCGTCTCATCTAATCTTTTCCTACAGCTAATATCCAGCCTTCTGGTGTTACTAGTGTTTCTTCTATCCCATTCATCCCTTTGCAATAATGAGATGATCTGGGGGAAGGTGGCTTGGTCTGCCAACAAGCAATGCTTATTAGGATGAAATGTAGTTTATCTCCTTTCAATATTAGTCCATATTATTTACCAGAGATTTCCTGAAGTTTTCCTAGTTTTCTTTTCTAAGTTGTCCCTCATGTGTGATGCAGCACCTTTGAATGAGTACAAACTATAAATGCTAAAGTGATATTTTTACAGGATAGATAAAATTATCAGTTCAGATTCATGTTTATGAAAGCCAGAGAGAATAGGAAGAGAGATGTTCTGGCACTAATGCACCTGACACTCTTGGACTACATGAAACAAAGTTTGTAAAAACACAGATAATATCATCCCCAGTGGGCATTAGCAATGGATTACCTCCCTTCTTCTTACCTACTTATTTTGTATGGCTTATGAACACATTATGCAGGTTTGTGTTCAAGTGAAGGAAGTTTGCCACTCATTTGCTTCTTAAAAGCTTGTGTTTCTGTATGTCAAAAATGTGGGCTACATGGACATTAAAAAGGGGATAAGGGCACCTGAACAAAAGATGTCATAAAGTAATTTTGGTTCTGAACTGCAGAGCATCCAGGCACAATTACACTTCTGGCCACATATGGGCACGATGAGAACCTTGCCAGGACTGGCTGCACAGCACCAATCCACTCCATGGGACTTACCCTTCTCCAGATCGACACACCTGCAGGAGTGAGCATGGGAGATGAGGACATGCTTGTAAAGCACCAACATCAGAAGATTGAGATCGATGAAATAGGATCTTCTTTGCCTTATCTATTCACTACTTCATTGAAATGTTCTGGTCTGAGACAGTGATACAAAATGGAAGATAATGGCTTTGAGCTTGCTGAGATTTTGCCCAGTCTAGGAAATAAATGGATTGGATTAGTGTTACCCATAGAAAAATTGTCAAAAGATGTTTCAGAGAAAATTTCAAGAAGGCAGAGATTAAAAAACAGAACTCTGAAGAGGAATTAAAAGAGTAAAGGACATTGATAGTACTGCTTAGGGTGTCTGACCACTGGAAATAAAGAGCTGATAAGCAAATCAGGATGCAAGAGAACAGCAACGGCAATATTTGAAAAACTTCATTATTTGAAATAGCTGATCACCAAACCTCAGCATGAAGGGAAGGCTGAGGAAAGTTATTGTTTTTTTTTTTTTTTTTTTTTTGCCAGTTAATGGCAGGTGGAAAAGATTGAGGGCGTTTATATTTTATCACGCAAATGTCTATGTACTGACAGAATCAGTTAAGTTCAACTGGAATTCAAATTCCAAGTTTGATTTTTTACTATTCAATTCTCTACACAATTTTGAACAGCTAACAGCAGCAAGAGCACAACAAAATTAAAAAACCTATAAAAACCACACAAGAGTGACATGCCCAGAGAGCATACTACCATATACCAGAGTGTTCAGTGAGGCTTGCTGGAAAGGAAATATAGTCTAGTTTTCTTACAAAACTAGAAACATTTAAATATATCTTTGTGTACACTAAACCCTAAGGGATTGAACATGCTGTGTGAATGAGATAAATATAGTCTTCTTGATTAATCCCTACTTGAACCTCATGTAAAGCCTCCTCACTTTTTATTTTTACAATTATTATATTCTTATGAGTTTAAAAATTGCTGCTATATTGCAGAGTGGTTTCTGCATAAAGATTAGAGCTTTTAAAATATTTGCCTTAGAAGTATTTTCTAAATTTGGATCGAGCAGGTATTTTATTTCTTTCCGCAGAAAGAAATGGGATGACTCATATTGACAGGGATGTCCTGAGATCAGCTTGGCCAATACCATCCTGCTGAAAGCAGGGTCTGCTAACAAAAGTTGTCCTTGACCATGCCCAGTATTCAGGTGCCAGATCATCTTATTCATCTCTTATTTGGGAAGAAATACTTCATGTTGGTACAGAATATCCACAAAGAACTTAATTTTATTTAAAAAAAAAGAAAGAAAAAAATAAAGAGGAATTGTATCCAGTCACTGTACTGGCATGAAAACATGTATATTGATCTGACCAGAAGGCCTCAGAAGTCCTTGTATATCATTTATTTGGATGACACTGATTTGGTAACCAGACCTCAACAAATCAAAAGAGATGGGGCTGCAATTTGTCATACTGGTTTCCGTCTCTGAATATGTATTGTCTGCACCACTTTGTCTTTCCAGTTCCATTAGAGAATAGATTACAGTTAAATTAGAGAATACATCTACCCACATCTATATGGCAAAACCCATTTCAAATTAAGGAAAGCATATAGTTTCGCCTCAAGGCCCTCACATAATTATCGTGGATTTCAATTACCAAACAATCCAAACTGTAGGGATCATTTTATAAGGGAACACCTAAAAGAGTATATAGGGCTAGCTTGGACAAATACAGACTCAGTAATTTGTCTTTCAACCAATTCCACAAGAGAAAAATATTTAATGAGCCTACTTTCATGGTTAGAATGAAGTGTGTGTTCATGAGATTTCAGGACTGAATTTCAGGTTCTAATCCTACAATTTCTTCCCAAGTATTCTCAGTACAATCAGTAAAAATACATCCTGCTACATGAGTCTTCAGGAATGTATTTCCTAGGGAAAAAATATGATAGCAGGAAACAAATATTGATGACTTTGAGAATAACAACATGGAAGAGGATTTTCAAAAGCTCATGACTAAAGATTATGAATAATATTTGATGAACAGCAGAACAAGCAAGTAAATATTTAAGTGGGAATGAAGATCCATTAAAGTATGGGGATCTTTGCAATGGTTTCCCTGACATGATTTAAAATTATATGGCATTTCAATAGCACTAACAATTGCCAGATTTTCTCCTCCTGTTAGTGACTTTAGACACAATATAACAACACAGTGCTAACCTAGTAAGTACAACTGAAGTTTTAATGGCAGAATAAAAATGACAGTATTGTTACAAATTGCATGAATTTCAAACCAGCACAACTTTACAAAAATGAGCGAGAATTATTAGCAATTAATTTTAGTTTATGCAATTTGAGGTTTAAGAGTAAAGAACTGCTTCACATGTTTATGATCACAAACAGTATGAGCATCTATAGCATCTGATTGATGCTGTGTGAGTAACTGCGTTCAGAAACTTAAATACCAGAATTCTATATTGGACAATTTCTTCGCAAAGAAAACACAGGTTTCAGGTAATAAGCTTCTCCAGTCTTCTTCTAATACGTGCTTCATAATAAATGGCACAACTAGAGAAAAAACAGAAGTTAAATTCTGTTCATGACGTATCAAGGCATGTAGAAGTTTTGAAGCCTACACAATGTCTTTTGTTTGACCTCCTGTTTTTTACTGCAGAAAATTAAAAGCACAATGGAGACAGAATATACCGACTGAGCAGGCTAAATGAAAGCTTTCTAATGCATGTACAGAAATAGCCTATATACATGGAAATAGCACCTACATACATACATACATAAAGCTTTATTCAGGTTTCCCACACCAGTGTTGACTTCATTAATTCCTAAAAATAGCTGTGCAAAAGCTTTTTCCTTACAAGAACATAAACAGTACTGTGACTGTCCTATTATAAGCAATAGTAGGCTGGTGTGTTTGCACCAGCCTAAAAGAAGCTGATGTGGCCCTCAAAATCTTCAGCTCTAAAGAACCTAAAATCAATAATTACTTTATGAAATGGCTATCTCAAGGAAAAGAAAAACTTTAATAAGCAGTTATTTAACTCTTAGAGCACCAGAGTCCTCCAGGCTGCCAGTAAAATCAGTGCTTTGGAAAATATTTATTGACATCTACATTTACTCTCCAAGGGGTTACCTTAAACATTATTAAGCAAAACTTGACAGGTTGAATGACTGCAGCATTAACAAACAGGTTCTCCTTGGCAGACAGGAAGGCTTATAATTCATGTTAAGATGACATCTGCCATTTATAATTGCTTAAAAAAGACAAAGAAACCTTACTACAGTGCTGCAAAGTCAAGTGTTTTATCTTTTACTCTGATATCCTACATTTTCAGCTTGAAAGCTATTTACTTTTAATGTATACAGAAAGTTCCAAGTCTAGAAATGACAAATATAGACCTTGGCAAGGTGACAGTGACATTTGGTGCTTGCTCTTTTGCTACCATTTACTACGTTTTTAGGCACAAAAACTCTCAGGATGGAAACACTCAGTAGGAAATTATGTCTTTCAGCCAACCAAATGTTGTTCCAACAAGTACTGCCTTAGAATATTGGCAACATAGCCATGATCTAATAAGCTCTGACAATGCATGTGATATTGTCTTGTTATCCATTTGGTGCTTGTTGATGAGAAATACTCACAAAAATAATTTGGCCTCGAGCCATTCTAGAAACATATAGGAGAGAGATACTTGGACATATTAATTAAAAATAAGTGTCTATAGGAAGTGGAAGAAAAGGAAAACTCTCTTTTAATATGCCCTGTGTACTGATGTGCACATTCACACCAGTTTCAGAGGTCTCTGCAGCATGGGTTTGAGCTCACTCACACACAGATCAGAGAACCACCATCATTTGCTGTTTTCCCCACTCACATTGGCCATTAGGTATGAGCTCAGCTAACACTCACAGCCTGAGCATGTTGCCTTTACCTCCCTGCCCTGCCCAGTGTGCAGATGCCTTGGGTGGAGACAGATCCAAAAGAATGGTTCTGACACATTTTTTTTGCTATGTGCAGACGTGCCTCCAGCTGCTGTATTGACTACTGGCAGCACATTTATTCTGAAGGATCATAGTGGAGCACTTACCCTGGTTCTCTGTGTGCTATGAAGATGATAAACTTATCTCTGGTGAATACATGATAAACTCATGCTACTTGTCCTACAGAGTGTTAGGAGCAGACTAAAATAAATTAGTATATGATAGAAATCCATACATAATACATACTTCCATGCAGCTTTACTGAATAACTATGTGCTAAATGTATCATTTCATTCTGGATTACTCTGTAGTTACTTGACTGAAGTTCTCTCCACATGTTTATCTGCTCTGTTATGCAAGACTTCTTTGCAGTTAAAAACCCTTCTATGGTTTACCCAGGAGCTCAGTGTGATCACATGGTGTGTGACTATGTAGGAAAGTCTCCATCAGGCAAAAAGTATGGAAGTCTGTTCGTGGCAAGACTTCTTTAAGGAAAAAAAGTCTTGCCTGCTGGATTCTAACACTTTCAGAGATGATTACTGAAATGGTTTTCACATCTATTTTGCTTCTTCTTTGATAGGGGCTCTCCTGCTCCAAGAAAATTTGAAGTATGAATGAACAAGCTTGGCATTGACTGTCACTATGTGTTATTAAGAACTTGCCTGTATGAAAAAGATGGGCTGTAGAGAGAACTGGTGATAAAGTTACATTCTGAGATTGCTGAGATCTTCCAGCAAAGGTTTAAGTTTGGGGTCATGTCTGATGGAGTGGTAAATAGTCACCACAGAGCTGACTGCAACTATTTTGGTTTTATTCAGTGTTTGCTTTTGATAGAAAGTTTATTAGCTAACATGCAAAAAGCAGGAGCAATCCTGCTTCCCATGACTGAAGTTTTGTTTTGCAATTACCGTAAAAAGCAGCCCCAGACAGACTTCTTCTCCAGGCTTTTTAATTAATTATAAGATCAGAAACCTGCTGAACTCTCCTGTAGTTTCCGCACAGATGTCAATTCTCTTCTATCCCTACTCACTTGCCTAGCAGCACTGGATGTGTGAGTGTGAGGGGGAGATCTACAGTTGCTAGAAGCTTGTACACAGCCTGAATTCTCATAAAATAATAACAAAAAATGAAAAATGCAATAAAAGACATGACATGGCTTTTACTAGCTCAATCTAATTTATAACCCAAAAACTTCCTTTAATATAAAATGCCATCAGGTAAAGACATGGTTATAAAGCTAATAGCAAATGCAATGAAAGGAAAAAGAATCCAGAGACAACCTCCTTGGAGGGCTCAAGAATCTTCAGAGCTCATGGGTCATCATTAAAAGTTCTACAATTGCTCAGTGCCTCAATATTTCCTGTAGGAAAATACATCAGTTATATTTTTCTTCTCAGTCTTGTTCCCTGCTTTACCATGGTTATGCCATATTGTGCAACTTTTATTCAAAGAGTGAACTGTGGTACTTATCACTGACTTTACAGAAACTACCTATCAAACTCCTTATCAACCTATGACAGGGTTACTTAGAGTTTACCAGCTTTCTGAGATGAGGGACTGTTTATTCTTATGGGTTTCAACAGTATTTCACAAAAAAAGACCTAATTTTCATAGGTTGATTTTCTGTGACCAAAAGACTAACAAACCTTTTGCAGGTTTTTACCCCAGGCATTCTTTTTTTGCCCAGACTACACATGCGATTAGCTCTTGAATATCCCATTCTATAGAGTAATTTTATCAATTTAGTGTAACAAATTAAAATTAGGGATCACTTCTGTGGAGATGCAAATACCCAATTGAGTGGATGCACGCTAACACAGACATTAAAAACTGGAGGTAAGACAATCTAGTAAAATTTATACGTGAGCAACATTTGTGTCTTCTGCCAAACCACTGTGCAGCTTTTACACTGCTGCCAAAGCACCACGCTGTTGCTGGTTTAATACCAGCAGCTTATGCGGCTCAGAGCTGCCTCCACTGACTTCAGCAGGCACAAAGGTGCCATGGATTGCAACATTAAGGAATCTTTAGCAGCGGGGGATTAATGGCAACTGTTAGCACTGGATGCTGAACACCTCAATCACAATTCTCCTTTACACTCATAGTTTTAGCATCCTGACTTCCCTGGAAGTGAAATGTAAATTTTGGAATGCTTCCCAAAAGCAATATAATTTCCCTTTCTTTCACTGAGTTGTTCCAAAGCAGTGTTTTTATATATTATGATCCCCTTAATTGATGGCTGAATAAGAATTAAACAGAAGCCCTAGCCCTAAGCTATTGCACATGTGAACTCCAGAATGAAAATAAACATTTCAAAGCAGAGAGGAGTATCTTGACTCAGCAGTAAATGTCAGTCTACCATTTTGCTTTGGATTTCATAATGACCACTGTGAATCACAAGATCCTGCTCCCCAACTGCTTCTGCTGCTCTCATGTCATAAATACTCTAAGCTCATGGAAGCAGATGCTCATTTTACACAGAGGTCACATATAGTTTCCTATATAGTGCTTGTCTGCAAGGCAAAATAATCTGATTTGTTATATAAGCAGAATTGCATTTCATTGTTGTTTTTGCCTGTCACATGATCAGAGGACAGGTATATAAAAAGTTGAAAGTTATCTGTCCGAGAAATAATTGGAATTAAGATCAGGATATAAATATGACCCTGTGAGCTTTTGGAAGCCCTCACGGATTGGGAAGGTAGCAATGAATTTCAGGAAACAGCATCACAAAGTGGGGTTGCAGAAAGATAAACAAAAGAAAACACTGCATTCCAAAGCCATTGACAATCCTTTTTCTTGGCAAGTTAGCTACAGTAATCTCCCACCAAAAGTGCCTTGAGTAATAAATGTGAAGAATTGGATAGTACACGGAGTGTATGTATAGGGAGGGGGCAGAGATGCAATTACCAATAACTTCTCTGAGACTGTACAGGATGCACAGCATAGGCAATTTGGGCACTTTGCCATGAGTCTGGGTTAACATTAAAGCTTTGCTAGTAAACCATGACAACCACAGTTTTTATTAGGTACATTGATAGAAATGTATCACCTTGCCACACAGCACTACATACAAAGCACTTAAAAATCGGGAATGTTGCTGCAGCCTGAGAGTGGGGTGAAATAGCTAGAATGAAGAATTGGAGCTACAGTAAAGAAGGCTGTAACACCCTCAGAGGATTTTTAACACACTGGTCAAGTTGACTTGAGGCAGCAACACTCATTTAGCACCACTCCAAAGTTGTGACATCTGCAAGTCCTACACTGGCAACACCATATCAGCACCTCCTTTCTCATTGGGGCACACACACCTTAGCAGAGCAGAGTGGCCAGGTCAGCAGCTGGGGCCAGGCCGAGGGCAAAGAGATCTACACTCCTGCCAGGATGCCTGCTCACTGCACAGAGGCCCCATGATCAGAGGCACCAGAGCTGATGGTCCTTCTCTAACTCATTTCCCAGTTCATCATCTCCTGAAACAGGGGCGCTGAGAGGCCCTGTCTTGTCAGCCAACTTATGGACATCTCGACCTCAGGTTCTTCAGGTCTGCTCTCCACCAAGTCCCCAAAGGGAACTCACACAGGTTTATCCAGCCACTTTGCTGGATTCCTGAATGCACTTGAAAATTTTCCATCCTGACTAAACTAGGAAACTTGATCTATTTTCACTTTTACTTGTTGGACATACATGAGGTTTTTGATTTCTCAGAAGAAAAAGTATTGAGAGCAATTTGCAGAGTGAGATATTTCTCACCCAACAATTCATGAATTAGAAACTAAAGTAACCAGTCTCACATGAAATACTCAGTAAACCATATAATGGTGGTAGTTTAATTAGGATAAGATTAATTAGGATCCAGTTGACTACCATACAGGAACAGAGCCTTTTCAGTTGCCATGTGCTGATTAGGACAAAATTCACCAATTAAATGTCTGCTCTAATTAGAAGCTGAAAAAAGTTAGGCACCACAAGCAAACTAGTGACCAGGCAACATGCCATTTTGGGGAAAAGTAATCCAAGTTAACCCAGTGATTTTTGTAAGTAATACTGAATTACCAGAAGTTTCTGCCAAGCCAAAATCAATGGCTCACCTGGGAAAAAAAAGAAGTATTTTTTCCACTCTTTTCCAAAACAACCGGTAATTCTTTCGAAGTATTAAAGACCTAACCTTGCAGCAGGGTATAGCTAAATACTCTCAGGCTCCATTTCTGAATATGGTAGTACTTCCCAAGGGAAGGAAATAGACACTCTCAATCTGTACTTCTGCAGTTCCCAAGACAGAGACGTGCCAGGTCTAACAGCTTGGTATCAAAAAAGCTGTATCCCAGTGCACTCTTTTCCCACCTCTTTTGCTCCTAATTGCCAGCTTCTGCTGTTTCTCTTTACAAGGCCCAGTGCCCACTTGACCTCACCGTAAGCTGGTTCCATTCATTATTTTTGGAGGAAACCAGCAGAATGAGGCAAAAGAAAATTAACAGTTTTCTTCCATGCCAGGTAGTTGAATTGTCTCTCCATAAGATCTGATGAGGGCCATAATAGAAAAAGCAGGATTGTATGGTAGGGTTAGGAACACGAGGGGAAGAGGGTCAGAGAAACAGGATTTCCCCTTTCAGCAGCAAACAGCTGTAAGACCAGATGTCATCAGGTCTCTAGGAACACATTCAGTGTCTCTGCAGCAAATAGCTCTACTCCTGCAGCAGTCATTGGCTTCAAGTATTCCTAATGACCAGGAAACTGTTAACTACCTTTAAATGCTGGCAGAAGTTCAAGTGTCAGCAATTCCAGAGCAGAGGACCAAGAATGGATATCTGAAACAGGTGCTACAGACAGCTCTGCTCCCCAGTCCTGGTGGGGGGAGGGGGAAATCTCTTCTAATTCAGGTGATCATGCATGGGTGTGACAAAAGAGGCTGGTGTTTTAGTTTGGGAAACATGCTGTATGTGGTGCACTCAAGCACACATGGCTCTAAGGCATGCAAAGCCAGCTCTGGCATTCTGCACTCTCAGTACAACCACTTCTTATTTCATGACTTGCTCAAAACAAGCAATTCACAGCCAAGCTGTGCACAGTGACAAAACCTCATAAAAACAGCTCAAAGCACAGCATTTGGTGACTTTATGGGGCCAGGGAAGACTTATGAGATGAGTCCAGGGTTTATGCCACAAAAGCACTCAAAGGATGGACCTTCAGAAGGACCTGCCATGGAGAGGAGTAAGTTGTGCCATCTAGTTGTCTGCAGGTAGTGAAGCAAATGCCACTGACTCCAGTTATTTATAAAGACCCTAGCACTCTTTATCAGCATGCAGTAGCTTTCATTTATTTGTGTGCACCCACAGGCTTAGAGGTGTTCAGGGTGGGGTGCCCCTAATCAGTTTCTTGCCAAATAAAATCAGCACTGAAATACCTGAGTGCACTGCATACATATGCCTATTTCCGGTGTTTCCTTAGATTAAAAAAGAACCCATTTTATCATTTCAGATGAGGAAAAGAACAGATACTCAAAAGATAACTGCACTTCTTTTTGTTTCAATTTTAATTCGGAATGTTCAATTAAGAAGTTACTGCTTTGCTATGTGGTACAAACACTATTAAACACAAATACTCTATCAGAGACATTACACAGCTTCCATTGAACAGCATTATTCCTATTGACCAGTCCATTAAGTAACAGTATTTAGGTCACAAATAATTGGCTAAGGGTATGGGTAAAATTTTAAAGTGCCATTATGAATATGGTTTCTAACAGAAGGAAAATTTCACTTGTTCATCTGGGAACCAAACTCAAAATGAAGCAAATTACATGGCTTTTAGGGAAAGATATCCAAGAATAATTCCCATAATGAAGACATGATATAAGTAAGGGTTGCCACAGCGCAAAGTTTCCATGAATACCTTACATTTAACATTAAATAACCCCAGATGCATTCTGAAATTAAAGGTCCTTTTCTTCCAGGACAGATTAATAAATTTAATACTACATAATTCTCTTAAGTGAGATATGCATAATTAGAATAGCACCTTTTTCGGATACATCCCAGAGAACCTTTTTGGCTTAATGATAGTGAACGATCATGACAACTGTTTAGCGGGGATAGTATTAGCAAAAATTTCCCTTAATGGGATACATGCAGATTATATTAGGGGGTTAAGTGGTGTTTAACTAAGTGTGAAATTCCAAGTCCATGTCCCTTAATAAAGAAATTGTTGAATAATAATTAACAGAAAAAATGAAATTAGCTGTAATTAATAAAATCTGATGCCTTGTATTTATAGACAGCACTAGAGCAACAGGGACACACACAAAAAATGTACTCCAGAAAAACAACATTTTTTTTCTTTCCTGAACAGATTGATATTTTTTAACCATTTTCATTAATTGAAGTAACTGAGAGACAGTTTTGCAAAATAACTTTATCTAAGGCTAAAATGGAGCAGTTTATTGTGGGGGTTAGCTTTCCTGCATGGGAATGACTTTACCTGGATAAAGAAACCACATGATGGGTTGCTGATCTTTGGCTGGATGGGCATAACATAGAATTGCATTTACAATGAGAAAAGCTGATGAATGAATTTCATTATCTGATCATGCTCTCCAATATTAGCTTAAGATTTAAAGTTCAGTGAATGCTCATCAGTAAACCCATTAGCCAAGAACCTTCAAGATAAGAAATGAGCAAAGCTGCACTGTCAGGCAGGAGGCATTGTATTTTACACTTCAGTGGCAGGCATTTTACAGAAAACTGTTTTTAAAATTAACTCAGAGGATGTTGCTACCTTGTGACTGAGGTAATGGTTAGGCTCCACACCAGGGAGAGCATATCTTCCTCCTCTCCTCAACCCTTGCAGCCAGGCACACACAGGAGGAACAAAGCTACTACCGTTCTCATCCCATCTGACCACTCTCAGTTTAAGCCAGTCCTGAGGATGCCTCTAAACGAGGACATACACTGAATGGGGAGCAAGTTGAAAAGAAATTGTGAGTCCTTTATCTGTGTTAGTGAATCAACATCCTGCCTCAAGAACAGGACTCACAGGGAAACCACAACTGAGCCCTTCCGCCCAGCTAACATAATTTTTATATTACTTGGCATCTTTCAGATGTCTTTTATGTCTGCTTCAAATCAGGACATCTTAATGAGGGATGAAAAACAGTTGATAGATGTTCTCATTAACAAAATTTAGTACCCTATTTCTACTGCAATATGTCTTACTTTATTTTGGAAAAAGCTGGCATTTAAGATTTAAAAGATTTTAAAGCTGGCTGCTGAGTTGAACACTGAAGTTTCACCACCAAACTGTCCAAATTAATATTATTGGGCTGTGCAAGGGGGTAGCTTACAAAGTATATGGCTCATATACTTTTCAGCTGAACTAAGAAGCTCAGCCTAACTGCTCACATCCAATTTAGAAGTGCCTCCATGTGATATAAGTAGTGGCATAGTATAATACAGTACCCATTTATACAGGTGAAAGCACACTTTTGGAGACTCAATTGCATATCTGCAAGGGTTTTGTGATGGTGTGCTCCCCCACTGCCCAATCTCACCATTCATTATTGTGAATGGATTGTGCATTCACTGCCCAATCTCATTCATTATTTCTCATAGCCCTGCTGCAGGGGTAGCCACCATGGGGTATAGCTCCAGGGGTAGTCATGCTGGCTGCACGTGGTTGTGATGGCTGCATCTGGCTCACAGTGCTTTCAGGAGAGACAGGTAACAACATATTTGCCAATGGCTAATTGGAACAATGAGCCCGTCTAGCCACAGTGTTGGTCAATGTCTGACTCAAGCCAAATTTGAAAGAAATTGACTTCTGCAATTGGTATGCAAAAGGACTGACTCGATCATCTTACTCCATAAAGAAAGGGAGGGTCCAGGGAGGGTCCACTAAGCTCACCTGCAAGGCAATGGGCTGCATGCCATGATCTCCCCTTGGGTAGAGACAGCTCTCAAGGTTACACCTAGAGCTTGAGAGAGTTCTTACCATGTCAGCTACTTGGAAGTCAATTTGAAATAATTGTACTGAAACTTAGCTAAGTGATAGAAGTGATTGATTGTGCACACCTAATTCTTTAGATATAAATCATTGACCAAGTCTGGGACTTAGTCTGGATCCAGCATCACCTAAACTCCCCTCTGAGGACAAGTTTAGAACTCAAGGGGGTCCTTCTGAATCTCATATCTCATTGGGAAGTTTTATCTGACCCTGTGTTTTATGTCGTACATAAACAAGTGTTTCCTTTAAATCTAATTAAACCACTGTCATATGTACTATCAAACTTTGCTAAATCATTGTTTTGTATCAAAAGAAGTATCTCTACCTCCCTTGTATGAGAAGGGTGTGTCACTCCATCCATGAACAGCTTTTCAGTAGTGTAACTACAATGTTCAAGGACAAGCTCCTTAGAATATCACAGGGAATTGTAGCAGGGGCTAAATTGTAGTCAGACATCTGTCATCAGATATTGCTTCTTCTTCTTCTTAATTGAATGAATAAACATATCTATACAATATCAGCACTTAGACAAATTATCTTTTAAACAAACACCAACACAACTGAATGTACATTGTTTTATTATATTATACTATATTTTGGTGTGGTTTTTTTTTTTTTTTTTTTTTTTTAGTTCCATGAGCCTGCTTTGGTGAGGGAGAATTTGTGGTTAAAAGTAAATAAAGAGATTGCTAATGTTACTGAACAACACAAAAAGGGTTTGCTCTTTTTTTTCTTTAAGGTTTTCCTGAACGAATCTTGAAGCAAGTTTTCTATATTTCTATAAGCTCTCATCATAAGAATACTAAATTTCAGTTATTTATTGATAGGGAACACAGGGACATTTGCTTGGATGGGTCCAAAAATGTATAGTCTTTGTTATGAAATTCATTCTCATGGATGAGTTGGTAGGCTTATATCAATGCAAATAAAATGTTGGCTATTTTGCATCCTTCCTATTTTTTATCCTTAAATGGATAAAAATAGATGGATGAAGTAAACCTCTCATTTCAAATCCATCAAAGCCCAATTATTTTCTATGGACTTTCTAATTTTATGAAATTATAATAAAATTATACATAATGACAAATGGTACATAAACTATAAAAGATATCAAATTAAAATAATGCATAATTTAATAAATTTTATCATGATATACCACCAATATTACACTGTTTCAAGATTAAAAAGCAATGCAATATTGTTGCTTTCATTCATTTGCTTTTACTTACTTTTTCTTAAGAAAGAAGCTGTTTTCTTTATGCATTTCATTCTGGTTCAGAACTTTAGAAATTACACTTGATTTGTCTGATTGTCTCTTGAAACTGTACTTCAGTGGAGTTATTTCTGATTTACCAAGCAGAAAACCAAGATGCATGCTGAAAAGGTCTATCTATGGGACTACTCCTCATACAGCAGGAGATCTGGATGTGGCCCACTCATCCAAATAATGCCCAAATAATTGGAACAGAGTGGAACAGTGGGTCTGAGTTTGTGATAGCCCTAGATACAAAGATATTGAGATGTAGTGGGCAGCTGCAAAAACTAAAACCAACAGCTCTGGCGTTTGAAGCTCTCAGTGTTAGCTAAGATAGCAGATATCACAAAAGTGGGAGTTGATCCAGGAATGAAATGTATTCACTATGCAAAAAATATGAATTATGTGAAAAGTAGTGTGGATAATAGAACATTACATTGTACAAAAATAATTCACTGCAGACACACTTCTTAATCTGTGTGAATCCAATTGTTCCTCCTCCTTGGTCTAACAGAGATAAGAAAATTTATTGAAATTACTGTATGAAGAACATCTTCAAGTGCATGTGAATACTGTCATACCACTGAAGTCATACACATTTGTCCACCAAACTAAATAAAACATCACACCAATGATCAGCTATGGCATGACTGTACATTGCCACATTACTCTTCTAAGCGCAAAACTGCAGCAGTCAGCCCATCTGATTTGCAATCATATCTTACAAGAGCAAGACTTCATAAGCCTCCTGTAGGATAATTACAGTAGGTCACAATCAAACTATAGATAACCCTGGTGATTATTCAGGCATACTGTCTATTTTTCCTAAGACATCTCTGTTGAAATGAGCTTCCCTAATCCGGTAAACAAGACCCATTGTCTCTGCTAAAACATTTCGGAGGAGTATCTTAAACATTTTCTGGATTGCATGAGGAAGAAACCCATAGTATCACAAAGGAGATAAGGAAAGGATGTGGAAAGGAATGTCACATCTGTGACATCACAGCTGTGCAAACTCCAAAGCCTCATAATGCACAAGGGTTCTCCTCCACGCTGGTAATCTTTGTTATGTGTTGTCTGAGTTGCTCAGTCCTTGGATAAGCCAGCCGCGAGACTGCGCCTGTGGAGGCAGGAGCTGCTGGGGCGGCAGGGAAGGGATTGGTCCCGCAGCCGACTTGTAAAGTCTGATTAAGCGATCTGCCACTGGTGAAGTCCTTCAGTGACCTGCCAGCTATTTCTGTGTCTAAGACATTTGTGAAACAGCCCCAGCATGTGATGCCCTTGCTGACGCATACACACACCAATTGGGCAAGGTGGCCAGTGGCTTTTATCTTACAGCTAGGACAAAAGCCTACGCACACCTATTTCCTCTTGTTTGCTTCTAATCCAAGGATCGAAAATGTCATGTTAGATGGGAATGGGAGCTTCATAAACAAAGAAAGCAATAACAGAAACAAAAAATCAAACAGAAAAAATCAGGAAAAAGAACAAAAACAAAATCAAAGAGATTACAAACTAATTTTCAAATCCTTTAATTAATTTGAAATATTTTCCTTCCCACAGCAAAACTTTCAGTCCATTTAATAAAACTAAACTAGCTTCAAGCATTACACTCAAACCTTCTGCTTTTTCTTTGCTTTCTTGTATACATTTATTGGAACCAGACTGACAAAAAGAAAAACCTATAGAATGCTAAGATTTTGATACTTCCATGAGAAAGATGTTATAGGACAGAGAGGTCAAAAAACTCAGTTACTGACAACTTTTACTGGTACCGCACCAAAAATTTGTCCTTTTATTCTCTTGCACAATGTGATTCTCTTGCACTGCAGGCAATTCAATAGCCTGTACTGCTTCATCTTCTCTTTGCAAAGTGTTTATCTATTTGAGTATTGGTGGGGGGGGAGGGTTCTGTTAGATGCATTTAAACCAAGATAGCACACCCAGAGTTAATTCTTTAATGAAGATTCCCACACTTGAAAGTACTGACACAAATATTTAATTTGTAGAAAAGAAGAATGAATGCATTTCTTGAATATTTTTAAATTATATAATGCATTATAGTGATTCACTCAAAAAAAAAAAAAAAGGTACTTTGTGCATCTGAGTAAATCACTAGAACCTGCCCAGAAAAGATGAGCTGATTTTCATTATTCAGACTGTTCTTGTGCCTGGTACCCGTCTCTGAGTCTTACCCAATTGAGCAATACTTACGTTTCCCAGTGCTAGGTCATCCTTATGACAATGACACCAGAAGCACACGTTGACCACACTATACTGATATTATGAATGATGACCTTTCAGCTCTGGGTGCTCTGTTAGATAGTGGCTACAGCTATAAAACACCTCCTTCCAAGTAAGCTGCCCTGAAAAGGTAATTATTGCTCCTGCAAATTTCTGTACATCATCAGAATGGCAGAGTGACATGATAAAAAACAATGCTACTCACAGTGTCACTCAAACACCTGATCAACATGATAATCTGTGGCACAATCCAATCAATTTTTCATAACACACCATGAATAATTAATTAGATATACAGATTCCTTTAAAAACCACGTAAGTTATTTGCACTCCTATTTTTCTGCACACTAATTGAAATTGTATTCAAAACAGTGAATGACTTATATCTTCTGGTGTCTACTGTAAGGCTCACAAACATGCCTAGTTTGAGTTTTAGGAAATTATTAATCCTAAAGACTCCTACAATAGTTTGATATCCATTCCTATCCACTTCATGCCAAGTACTTCTTCACTACTGAGGACAGGTCTGAGGGTAGATCACTCAGACGGAATGGTCAAAAAATGAAGGAAGAGTGAGTTGCCAGGCTGTAAAACACTGAAATTGGTATGTCAGCAAATGACTTTAAAAAATGATCAATTTTGTCTTCTTTCTCCTACCCAATGCCACAACTTTGTATTCACTACCTATACAAGAAAATACCCGTAATCTAAATTTTGGATCTAGTTTCCAACACACTGTTTGTGGACTTCACCATCTCAGAATACTTTCAATCATGCTGTGAATCGTGGCACAGCCAAGTCAGTCTGTCTTATCTAGAAAGAAACTATGACTTGAGTATGCCCATATTTTTCCTTGCAAATGGGTTCCAGGTCTATGAGACCACAAGCAGCTGAAGGAGCCAGAGCTGGGGAAAAATTGTGTTAATCCATTTCACAAAACATTAGCCCTCTGAAGAGCAAGCACCTAGTGGTTAAGGCTTCTCTATAGGTAGAGATGATACTTCCAAAGGGTATTTCCTCCTTATTTTAGAAAAAATACCCTTTACAGTGGAGCTCTAACTATGAGGAAACAACATTTTTTACTTAGTGCTTCACATAGGAGACAGATACCAGAGTCTCTAGACTTCTGCTTCATTCTGCCTTGTTTTTTTTTTTGAAAATAACTTCCATTCCCAGGATATTTAAGGAGTGCAAACAAGTCAGTATCGGTGTTCTGCATGAAGAAAAACATTTTCTACAGGAAAATGCAATTAAACCCCACTTTTCTCGTATTTTCAGTGTAACTGTGTTAATGTAGAAAGAGCATTGTAGATTTCCTTACAGATCAGGGATCAACGGATGTTTGAACAGAGGGCTGTCTCTGAGACAGTATCACAGACATCCTCGCAGCAGTTCATTTGCCTAACAGCAACAAGTAATTGAGAGTCCTTAAAACATGTAATAGTATGGGCAGTCTGGTTTGTCAGGAGTGCCAGTTTTAGACAGGCCCTCCCATCTTACACATGGAGAGCACCTGCATCTGAGGCTGAACACTACAGCAGACTCCTTTAAGGCACAGAGCCTGTCAACAGGGATTAAACTGGATTACACTGGTTGAAGCAAGCGTTACCTGAGAAATTACTCCTTATGCTATTTAAGATTAGATCAACTGATTGTACAGTAATAGAAGTAATTTTACAAGGAAAAATAAGTCTGTATTTCGAGGATGAAGCAACCTTCTTAGAAAGATGGAGAATGCTATAATGAAAAGAAAGTCTTGTGCAGGCTTTATTATTTTATCAGGTAGATTAATAAAAGTATTGGATTTTAGTGGGGCATTTTGGAGTCTCTCAAAACAAATCTTAATTTTCTAGTTAATACAAATTACCATGGATATAAACAATATTATGAAGATTGAAAACTGGCTGAAACAAGAGGTGATGATGAATGACAAGGCAGTAGTGAGAATGTGTCTACTGAGGATCACAGGAATCAGAGCAAGGCATGGTTATTGCTAAGTACCTCCATTACAGGAAGGAAATACATATAGTAATGAAATTTCTACATAATGCAAAACAGAGATGAGTTGAGTAGCCAAGTGTTGGTAATAAAGTAACACAAAGGGGCCTATAACAATTAAGAATATGAACACACTGATGGTGAATTATGATTTACTCAGGGAAAATGCAGAGCCATTCAGAAACAGGTGACATAGGTGGTAGCTCAGACATGATTTCACAACGCAAAACTGCAGCAAAACTGTGTTTAAGGGCACATAGGATTCACAGTAGGGAAAAGGGCGGTGGCCTGGTGCTCCCTGTGGTGTTCCCTTTATGTAACTACCTCGCATGGTTGTCCCAGCAAGGTGGCACTGAGCTTTGCTCACTGTCAGAAACACTCAGTGCAACAGAGGGGCGTTTGAAGAGAAGGGTGGAAAGTGCTGATTCACGAGGAAAGACCAGAGGAGTTAAACATGTAGCTGGCTAAAAGCAGGCTGAGTGGGGAGCTCTGTAGTACTTTATAAATATATGACTCTGGAGATGAATTTCTCAGAGTGACACTAGAAATCATGGCATGCAGCTAAGAAAGGTAATTTAGAGTAGGAGCCAGATAAAACTTCCTGACAAGGAACAACATTAGCCTTGACAAACCCAAAGGGAAGGTGAAGATATGAAAACTCAGCTAATATATGGAAGATCATGTAATCTGATTTTCTGGGCTTGAGGGTAAGGTGAATTCGCAAAAGGAACCACATCAAATGGAAAGCAGAAATGCTTAATATTTGACTCTGACCCTGAAGAGGTCAAAGCTACAGTGAGAGCCTTTATCTTATAGGGCTGTGCAGACACTGAGAGTTTGAGGATTCCCTTTCCCAGAAGAGCCACACTGGACCTGGACCTCTCCTGCAGCACAGGGAGCCCTGAGGACAGTCCTGCAGCCAAGTTTTATAAAGAGGACCATCATTCCCTCTGCCTTGCTCTATTTCATGATGAATTCCCAGCGTGGAGACAGTTCTACAATGCTCAAACAAATTGAAAAGGATAAAAGTTAGAAACTTGCTGTTATTTCTTAATTGAAATGCCTGGCTGACCCTTGTGATAGTGTTTCTGCCATCAGGAGATAAACCAGGAGCACAAAATCCTTCTGCCACTCCTTGGCCATAGAGGGGGCAGACTCACAAGGTGGGGAAGCCCTCTGCTATGGTAGATGCAAAACTAGGGGATTACACCTACCTGGAAGATAAAGTGGCACTTTGCTCAATTTGTCATGCTAATATTCCATGCTACAGCATGGAAACTGTTCTCTAAATAGGTTTCTAATTTCTGTACAGATTAAATGCAACCAAGCTACTTTACTTGCTGATAATTTATCTAATACCTCTTAGCTGTGCAGTCGCACTCACCACAATGAGTTAGACAAGGAGATATCAGGTGTCCTGTGGAAATTCAGAGAATTACTAATAAAAGAGCAGCCTGCTTGGATTAAACATACATTAGTACTGTACTTTCAAGCTGGTACCTCTAAATCCTTATTCTCTTGATGTCACTGCTACATCCTGCCTTGCCTGTCAGCATCCATCTCATGCTTGTTAAATTCCTGTGCCACATACTATCTTAGCTAAGCCAACTTAAGGAAAAAGGGCTGAGATATGTTGTGAAGGATCAGGGCTCATGTCACCGTGATGGAATGAAAGTCTAGACAAGCCTTTTCAAGGAACTAGCTGAAGTGTCACCTAAAGTTCAGCAGTGAGGAACGCCAGGAAAATTTCCAGCAGAAAAAAAACCCAGAGAAATAAAGATTTATATGACATATTCAACTGATCCATGATCTTGTATGACTGAATTTCTTACTCTTTGGGCAGCAGTGAACACTTTAGGATCACAGATAAGAACAGCATATGCTTTGAAATTCTCCCAGGATTTTCTTACAAGGATTTCTACAAGGAAGAATGATCTTGTCTTTATGTTTAAAAATTGCAAAATGAAAAAAACAAAAAACCTTATTGACTAGTTTTTTATACTAGGTATATCTGTATAAATAAGAAGTAGAAATAGTTCTACTTCAAAGCCCTTATTGTGAACTTACACAACTGCAACTGGGCTCAGAAAAAAAGCAGCAAATATTTCAGAAAATTAGTTATGTGAGAGTTTCCATGTTATTTTGTATGTCAGAAAATAAGAAGCATCCCCAAGAGGAGAGTACATATCTCAGTATCTCAAATATATGTTTTTCATGTTCCTGCCATTGAAAAATATAAACAGAAGAAGAAAATCCAAACAGTCAGATAGTTCTGCTTGGCTCTGCAGAATGGATTCATCCAAAGTGCTCAAATGAGGTTGAGAGACCACTGAAACACTTGGCCAAGTCCTTCCTGCCCCAGATCCTGTTGTGGAAACCTCCACAGCTGGTGCAGAGGACAGAAACAGCAGGTAACACTAAAAGCCCAAGAGCATCTTATGTAAGTCACTAAAGGCCTTAAAATACTTTTTTGTTTGTTTGCTTGAGTTTCTTTTTGTTAAAAGCATGAATATTGTTACTTATTTGTCCTCTGAATACTCTTTGCTCCCCTACTTCATCTGTGATGAAAAAGTTCTGTTTAGTCTGTATGTTACTTTTTGCAAGAAATTATTGACATTGACTTAATTAATGAGAGGTAGCTAGAGATGCTTTTAAGTCCCCTTCCCACTTCAGGCCAGGCAGGTATAGGCAAAAAGGAGATGTGAGGTATAATTATCTATCACTTATAAACACCTGTCCATATTGTCTTTTAATTCTATCTTAGTCTGTTTTATCCTATTTATTCAGCATTTCAGAAAATTAGCAAAGACAATCTCTTAGAAAGCATTTATTCTTGTTTATTAGGAAACAGTGATTATTTCAAGTAAAGATGGTGCTATCAGTGATTTAAAGAAAAGTGAGTATTGCTGCCCAAAGCCTGCCTCTAGAGTAATGCCCAAAAGCTGGTCTGGTGATAACAGATTACTGTTTGCTGTAAGCCTGTCTGTTTAGGGAATAATAAAAAAAATATTAGAGGGTCAGACATGTGGCCAGTAGCTAGCTCATGCCATGAACAAACGCTTGCTAGTAAAGACTGGTAGTTCATTCATTTTGAATTAAGCTGTAAATCAAGAAACTATGAATGTGTGGGAGGAGTGGATTAAAAATTTAACAAAAAAGCTCTTGGTTTCTTAATTCCATGATCTGTCATATCTCTCCATCTGTGCAAAATGAGTGGGATGTTAAAATGGTTTACACTGAGGTTCCTGTGCAGTGTGGCTGACTTCTATGCTTCCCAAACAGCACCATTCCAGAACACCCCTGCTTTTCTACAGAATCAAGCCAGACATATTTATCACCAGTCAGACAAAAAGCAGTTTAAATAGCTGGACTGAAAATTGAAAGAAAGACCTTATCATGCTTGAACAATGCCACTTACTTTAAAGGGAGGTTTTCTACATATTGAGCACTAATTCGAAAAATAACGGAAATAGACACCAGATACATTCTACCAGTTTGCATTGAGAGAATCATAGGCAAAACAAAATCTACCCTTGGAGAACCAACAAGAAAGAGAGATTACACAACACATTTCTGAAAGGAAAATGACAAATGATTCCAAGATTTTATTGTAATTTTACTCCAAAAATTGAACTTGCTATTCCTAAGCTCCAAGTATTGATTCCTACACATTTTAAAACACCATGAATGGGAGGCTGGTCCTTAGAAGTGCTCTCTGAAAATTAAGTACAGTGCCTGGAAAGTGACAAAGTTAGCCAAAAAAGTTAATATATTTTACAGCGAAAGGAATAATTTTAAGTGCAAACTCCTGAAATAACATCATGTAATTCATGTATCTCCCTAAATTGCTGGGTCTGTTACTTATTTTAAACTGTCTCTATATTCAAGCACAGAGTCACTCATCTGAAAATGTGAAGTAGTTCATCCCTAACTATAGCTAGTCTCTGTGCAGGGAAAGACCACAGGCAAACTCCTCTCAGCTTTGAACACAGCATGCTTTGATGCAAAGGGACTCTCAGCAACACAGCTGGCCAGAGCAACAAAAGCAGTACCAGCAGAGTCTGGAGCAACAGGTTCCCATCTGCAGCTCTACTTCTGTCATGAACAACCTCCATGTCCTGAAGAGCAGCCCATCTGAATGAAAAAACAGGGGAATAAAAATCGCTGGAGTATTGCAAGAGTGCAGACCAAACCAAACTGGCACATAAATTGTCCTTCCTACACAGGGATAAAAGTAGGGAAGATTGGTTGAAGCGTCTTCTTTCACTTCAGAGCACACGTGTATCCTTTTCAATGAAGAAAGGTACTATTAATCATGATCTCCCACTCTCTCCTAGGTCAGATTATTCAAAATTCCCATCTGGCTGGTGCTCGGGAAGCTTCATTACAGGCTTTCATATTTGTGGTGCCTCATTATCTCTGGAGGAGTTTCTTACACTACTGGCAGCTTGTCCCTGACTGCGAGACTACTCACAACATCAAGGAGGGAGAAAAATATAATAAAAACCCACTCAGCAGAAGCAAACGATGATAAGTGGAAGAAGCACACAGAGAATGGGAAAAGAAAGAATCATTTGAGATGTGGGCTGTGTGTGGGAAAGTCTCCTCCCTGGGAGCCTTACTGGCTGGCCAGAAAGTGGGGAACTGCAAGAGGATACCTCTGAGACAAATACAGGAATATTCAAACCAGAGAAACCTTTCATCAAAAGGGAAAACCAACGATACACAGATAAGGTAATTCCATCCCTTCTCCTCCTCTTCCTTTTCTCCACCCTCAGAGTTGAAAATGCTGTATTAACCTCACAGATACATTTGCCTCTCCTGTGAGCTGGATCTGAAGCCTCCTGAAGCCAGTGGCTTCAAAGGGCTTTACTAGGCTCAGTGGGGTCTTGGATATGATGGCTCTGTTTCATGGGAAAATGCTTTTCAATCTCATGAACTACCAGAAAAGAAAGAAGCCTAAGAGCCCTTTATGCTTTCTTCCTGCCATCTGACAGAGTGAGCAAACAAGAGGTCCCTTTAGTCCTGACTGTACAGACCAAGATCTGTGGGGACAAACCTGAACTGGCTTTTACAGAATAGCACAAAAATTGCCTGAGGGTAAAAAGCACAGAAACACAGAATGGCTGAGGTGGGAAGGGACCTCTGGAGATGATCTGGTGCAACCCACCTACTCAAGCAGGGCCAGTTGTCCAGTAGCATGTCCAGATGGATTTTGAGTACCCCCAAGAATGGAGACTCCACAACCTCCCTGGGCAAACTGTGCCAGCTCTTGGTCACCTGCACAGTGAAAAAGTGTTTCCTGCATTTCAGTGTGTGCCCATTACCTCTGGTCCTGGAACTGTGCACAAAATCCATTCAAGAACCTTGAAGAAACTTGAGTACTGAGAATTTGAGCACTGACATGTTCCTAATCTGGTTAATTGAAAGATAGCCTGAGTTTGCATTTAACCCATTTTAGTCCTACACAAATCTAAGGTCCAAAAGGTAATCGATTGTTTTTTTGGTTCTCTTAAGGAGTAAATTAGGTTAAAAATATACTTTTCTGGTCATTGTTGTACTTTAATGCAGTATTGCAGGTAAGTTCCCTCCAAAGTCCCCTTTCAGCTCCAGTTGTGTGGCAGTCAGGCATAGCCAAAAATATGATGTAATAACATTACCTATAGAAAGACTCCTAATACTTTCATATAGCATATCTCTGAGGCAATGGCTTCTCCAACTACATCTTTGACCATGACAATAACACCTTTAAAAGCAAAATTTTTGCATTTATACTTCAGTCATTAATTTGTTTTCCATTATGTTAGCAGTTTTAGGCTTGCTGCATCTTGTTATTCTAATATTCTAAATAGGATCATGCAGGGAATATTTACATTTTAATTAAAAAATATTACAATAAACTGGAGCTTATTGTTGGAAAAAATGGGGAGAAGGAAAAGCAGGTTACTACTATTTAATTCAATGGCACTAATCAGGTTTTTTTTTTACTGTGGGTTTTCTACAAACATCTTAGTGTGTAAAAGTATTTTTTTGTCATGCAAATCATTCTGAGCTAATATTATACAAATTTATTCTTGAAAGACTTCAATTGCTTTTCAGAACAATAATAAGCTTTAAGTGGTTTGTATCTGAAATCATTTTTCCAAGCTTGGAAATCACTGAAAGGAGAAACAATGGACAGAAAAAGTTCAGTTCAACAAGATCACAATGTCAACAAAAGAGGTCTAATTCTCATCACTTTCTGCCACAATGGCAGCATTAAGGATTCCTATCTATCTGTTCCCAGGCTATGTGGGGCTGCCTTATCAGGGGGATGTCAGGTAAAACTATCTTGATATAAAGACAAATCTCTTTTTCCATGTCTGTAAATTCCTAGTAAGATGTATTTAGTGAAATGGAAAGAAGAAAATGGATATCCCATTGTGGCACTTCTGAATGCTTCTATTCCAAAGAAGAAAATGGACATGAAATTGGTAGAAGAAGGACATGTCAAGTTGAATGACAGGAGGAGGGAATCACTTCTAAAAAAAGTCATCATCTGGAATGGCTATGGGGTCCCTCCATGGCCCCACCCATCTAAGAGTCCAGAGGGGTTGTTAGGTCAGCAGGAGCAAGAGCAGGGAGACTTTCCTTTCTCCAAGAACCAAGTTTCTCAGGTGTGTGTCAGTCTTGTGCACTGTGAAACAGGAGCCACAGTGCTGCCACTGGAACCTGAGCTGAAAGGCTTACAATAAACAAGAAAGCTCAGGACATTGAGACTGGTCCTGTATTAACATCACATTGACATCGCAAACAAGAAAATGAGCAATTATCTCAGCCCACCAAAGGCTGCTTCAGTCTGGAGACAAGGAAATGTGAGGTTAACACTGAAAAGAAAACCAAGTTTCCAAACCTCAAACTTCTTCTAAAATGACTAACCAGAGAAAAATGACTCAAAGAAACTCAGTGGATATCAGATAATATTTGTTTCAGTTCTTTCTGTCTACACTTCCCATTATTCCCACATGAAACCTGAGATGATGTCCCTCAGATCCTGTCTTAGAAGCTATACAGAGTTCCACTTCTTCTCCCCAAAGACTTTTCCTTTGCTCAGTGTTACTCAGAAGAAGCCTGGAACCCACTGGGGTAGGAACTGTCCAGAAGTTAATGGTTATAATTCCATGGTCAAGACTATTTCAGTAGAAAATGAAACCTATCTAAAGGAGTAGACAGGCCCCACTCAGAATATGGGATGCAAGACACATGGCAGAAATTAAACATGTCTGGTATCATCAGTATCATATTTTCTGCCCATATCTGGGCAGACTTTTAGAACAGACTTTTTTTTTTTCCAGTTCATTACACCAACTTGAAAGTCAACTCTAAACTCTTCCAGAAAACATAAAATGGATTTACAAAGAAAACAATGACATGGTTTAAAGAAAATGGATTAGCCTTCTGACTTCTGTGCATTTGGGCCATGCATTTAAGCTTCTTCCCAAAAACATGACAGCTAGAATATCACTCAAAAATTCCAGCAGAGGTTCTAACTTGCTATCAGCTTTGTTTCTGAGCTTTTCACAATGAATATCATAAAGTTTTCAAACAACTGGGAAGATGTGGCAACTTTGTATGGAGCACAACTTCTGGATTACCCTGAACTCTCCTTATGAGTCTCCAGATTCTTTGGTTCATTCCTTGAAAGTGCAATACCAAGGCGCTCCCCAGATATGTGTGTGGATTAGAGGTACTCTGAAAAGTGGTTTTGTTGTGAGAAGCAGTTTAGTGCCCAGAGAAAACTAGTGCTTCCATAACTGCAGAGTAGGCGGGTGAGTACAGTCTGCCACTCCAGCTTGGCACTACACAATACAATTCACGTGTTTCAAAAGCATCACCTCAGTAAACAGTGCCAATCATTTAAAGGTAAGTTAAAGGGATTTAAGTAAAAAGCTTGGGCACTTCACATAGAGCAATTCTTCAGGGTCAGGTTCAATGGAGCTTTGAGCAACATGGTCTAGTGAAAGGTATTCCTGCTGATGTAATGGGGGGTAGAGCTAGATGATCTTTAAGGTCCCTTCCAACCCAAACCATTCTGTGATTCTATGATTCTACGATTCTGTGATTCTATGAAATATTAGCTGAGAGCATGTGCAGGATTAAAAGCTCAAATATGAGAAACTTACATGTAATTTTATGTAATGGATGCAATTTCATATACAGTAATAATAGCTGAATTATCAAGAGGCCAATTATACATCTCAGTGGTCATTTGCATTTGCAGCAATTATGCCTACAACATAATCATAGTAATTAGCCCTGTTATTGTCCCCTATCTAGATGAAAAGGTAGGTCTACAGCTTTTTTTTTTAAACTACCTACATGGAAATCAGGACTTTATTTATCCATCTACCATAACTAACCATGTCATTCTTTTATAGCATCTGATACTACTGTTTACACTAAGGCAAGGAAAAGTGACTGACCTGAAATATTCTTGCCTCTCATGATGTATTGCAAGAATATCCTGGAAAGTTTTTAGAAAGAAAATTAAGTTCTTTATGTGCATTTAAAAAACTATCAATCATATATATTTGGAGAAACACAATAGTCACCAAGAGTAAAGCTTCATTGCAGATTCAGTCATATTACATCTTGCTGATTAGAGAAAATTAATTATAATGTCAACATAAGCTCATTGAAGATCACAGGTTTGATTCAAATTCCACCAGAGTCAAGGGGAATGTTTTCCTAGGACTTGAGGAAGCTTTGGGTCAGATTTTGTGGCATGCTTGCAGAGTTTCCCATTGTGAGGGTCTGAATGGGAGATGGGGAGTGGTGCTCACTGGTACAAGCCTCTGCTTCAGCATTGCACCAAGCTCAATGTGTGGCTGCAGGGATGCACGCAGCAGTCCTATTTCCCTCATGCTGGGAGACCTGTGGCATTGGATCTGTCTGGGAAGAATCCACTGAATCCAGTGTCAGGGATTCCACACTATCTGGAGCCATATGTGGTATACATGGCACAGCTGGCCCGTAAGTGCCATGTGTTGGGCTAACCAAAAGGATGGACTCACGTCTCACCTCTCACATATGTTTCCAGTAAACCCCAGAACTCCTGCAGGGCTGAGCTTGCATTCAGAGAGAAGAGCTTCAGACAAACCTGGTAGCAAATGCAGATTCAAGCCTATGCCAATGTGCATTATGAATCTGATGCATACACTGCCTTGCAGGACAAGCTTGAAGGGAGTACACCTCCTTCAAATTTTGAAAAAGGATAGGATCCTGCCTTTTTAAAACAGGAGCATGAGGTGAAAGTGGGAAGGACTCTGTCTTTTTTTTTTTTTTCCCTTTACCCTTTACACACTTCTGTACTAGTTGGATTTTCTTCCCTGATGACTCTTATCTCCTGGGACAGTAGGAAAAGTTTATTTTAAAAAACAGAATTTAAAATGTCATAAATATTGAGTTGTCTTTCCAGTTAAAAATACAGAACTGTTGAACTTGACATTAAAGGGCCATCCAAGATCAGCCATTGATTTTTACATAGCAGGTGGGATCTTTGCACTCAGAAATGGCAATGAGACCACAGAAACAAAAATCTGATACTGAAAGGATTTTGGCAACTTCCCTAGACTATTAAGCAAATTTGAAGACTGATGTTACTTAAAACTAGAAGAAGCAGGTTAATCTATTTTTTCTATTTTCATAATCTTCTGCCTTACTACAAAATTTTCAAACTTTTTGTCAGTTTTTGCAGAATTTCTTCACATTTCAGTAATTTTTACTTCTTAAAGATTTTACAGAATTTCTCATTTTAATTGAATCTGAAAGATGTATTTAAAAGATGAATGACCATTTTTAATAAATTTCTACATTTTCTACACTGCTTAAGACTATTGAAAACAACATCTGAAAGAGCTCTGACATTTTGCATTTCCCATTTTTTCTTTCAAATGTTTTGGCTAAGTCTGATATTACTACAGCACTTAAGTCACTGTAAAGTTTCATTAATGAATGTTTTAATATGGCTAGCTGTAAAGAATTCTGATGAATACAAATAATAACATAGAAAACTTATCAATTAATTTATTTGCCCTATGCTTTTTCTCCTCTATTACTTAAATCTTGTGGTCCTCTGAAACTCTCCTGTTGCATATGTTGCATGTATCTCTTCTGGTAGGAAGGAGACTGGCCAAAAATAACTGGTCTGAATTTGGTCAAATATCTGGTGAGGTGGCATCAGAAGATGTTACACTTCATTAAATGCTTTCCATGCAGACTGAGTCAGGTCCATATTTTCTAGCTCTAGCTGTACAAGCCTGCAAGAAAGGGACTTTCAACCTTTTTAATACCAATGTTTAGAGATGGCTGGAGGAACGTCAAAATATTCAGCCTCCATGAGTGCCACAGACACTGTGGTTGTGAAGTGATCCCACAAAGGCCCTTTGGGCCATGGAGTAAAAAAATGGGGAAAAACTGCCACTTTTGCATTGGTCCAGCTCCTGACAGGCAGGCAAAGCTGTGAGTCCTTTGGACCTTGCTGCTGTGGCCTCCCAGCCCAGGGCTGCAGGTGAGGACGGAATGTCCTTCACTCCTCTGACCTAGCTGGCTGGAATCAGTCGCCACGGGACTGCCTGCTCCGCAGCTGGGTAAAATACTGGCTCGTGATAGCTCACTTATTTTGCAACTCTAATTGCTTCCATGCCTGCCTCAAAATACATCTAAATGAAGCTCAAATAAATCTAATGACTTAATGTCCTTGTTATCACAAACCTCAAACAATGACAAAATTATTAATAGCTGCATGTTGCAATTCAAACTTTTATTACAAATAAATTTCACAACAATACCCTAGTACAGTCCATTATTTTTATATTGCCTGTTTTAATTCTGCTTTTAAATGGTTCTCAAAAATCTGCAAAAAGACCATTTATACAGGTATCTTAAAAGAGTCACATATACTTGGAGCACAAATTGGGAAATTAATTATAAGCACATGTATGTATTTTTTGATTAGGTTTTAAAAATATACTTGGATTGTAGAGCATTTATAAATGTATATTGGATTACTTTTTTCTTAAGGCAAAATTTTCTTCTAAGTTGGATTGCAGTCATCAATGGCATACGAAGAGCGTAATTAACACATTTGCAAAGCAGGCTGGAAGGTGGCTAAGGGAGACAGAGAAGACTTGACAGGGCTCTAGTTTAGCAAGAGAACTGAGTTGATATTTACTGAAGAGATCCTTCAGTTATGACAAAAGGAGTATGAGGCACTTAGAAATATGGAAAATTGCATTTGTTTTATGGACATTATGCAATTACTGTCTGAAAACATATCTTTCACTTTTACTGCATTATTTACTGGGCTGGTTGTAAACTCTGAAATACCTTTCTTTGTGGATTATATCTAAAAATCTAAAACTTGCAAACTTTGCTGTAACATCAGAGTTTGCTAGTGGTGAAGAGGGAACTTTACCCCATCTAGGAAGTCTCTGAAGTCCACTGTAAGGAAACCCACTCAGAGAGATGCTGGATGGCAATGAAGTGCCTTCAACTAGGTACTGCAATGCCTGCAATGTGTGCTTCTTGCCCCAACAGGGGTACCAACAGTGCTGGGATTCAGGGTCCAGGCCACCCCGCTGCCATGGGGAGCTGGGCACTTCCCGAAAGGCAGGCAGAGAAGAAGGTGACACAGCTGGCTGACAGCATTCAGGCTTTTCTGTGCCAGTGTTGGAAACAGTGGGCATTTAATTAAATTATGTTTAATTAACATAATGTAAATTATGTTATCAAGGAAACTGCCTAATGAAGCAAAACTCCCAGGTGGTAATATTGGTGAAGCATCTTTGCCCATACTGAGTGCCCCAGGAAGGCACCAAAGGCTCCCCAGGGCAAACTGGAGAGCTGCTGTAAGTTTAAGGACTCCCTGGGCCAGGCATTTGCTTAAGTGTCAGTGTTCTAGGCATCCTAGGCAGGAAACTTTCATTTTTTGCCCCTAAAATAAATGTTCTTGGTTTGCTACATCAATCCCAAAGCTGTATTTCTACCTGCAGTTGTGTTGAATATGTTGCTTCTCCAATACAGACATAAATTTATTTCTATATTAAATATTCATACATTCTAAATTTATAAATATTTTAAAATATTATATATGGATTTATACATTAAATACATATGTCTATATATAGATATTGATATGGATGCATATTATTTTCATACTGCCTCCCTGACAAGAAAAAAGGTATTGAATATTTAGCTAGGCTTTTTCTAATCTCTGATAAAGTATGTATACCTGACAGGCTGCATGTCTCACTGCATTACAGCCTTTGAAGACTCTGCAGTGCTTTAGGCATCACACAAATATGAGGATTGTGAGCTTGGGCAAGAGTTGGCAACATGCAAGCATGATGCTATTTTTCTCTTATTTCAGCTAAGATTTCTTCTCAGCTGATTGGGGTTTTTATATCTCCAAAGCGTTTAATGTAAGATATTTTCAAGTATAATTACTTCAGATTGTGACCTGTCATATCAAGAATTTATTTACATATGAAGGAGACAGTAATGTATCTGCTTAAGAGGAATAACCTATCACTGCTTCTTCAAAGCCAAAAGGCAATTTAAATTTCTTGCTCAAGATGTACACATAGGTCACAGCTCAAAGGCTTTAAGGCTCAGAGCATGTTTTTACATATATTTTACTATTATATAGTACTTAGGCAGCTTAAAATATTTTAAAACAGGGCAAAAGGCCAGCATTTTGCAAGCCTATCATCTTACTGCTACACTTTTGCAAAGCAGAGCTCTTTCCTGAGAGCTTGTTTTTGGGACTATTGCGCATTCACAGCTGCTGGGTGGGCTGTTACTAGCTGGCAGAGTGGGATCAGCTGGATCTGTTCACTCTCTGTATCACCCGTGGGATTTCAAATGTCTCTCTCCAAAAAGGATGACAGATTTCAAGGAGAATACACTTGTCCTCGGTGAGAGAAGGGATAGAGAGGGAGTGGGGAAACCCCACGTCTGGAGGACGTGTGTGCCTGCCACTCCCTCAGAGGGAAGCCGCAGTCATCAGAATCACTTTCAGGATGTCAAGGCAGAGTGTCTAATACGTTGTGCCACAACTGGGTTGGCATTGTCATTACTCTTTTATGTGTGACATCCTCCCTCCTGCCCACGCACCGGCAGTGGCTTGTTTGGGTGTGCTGCAGCATCCCCTTGCTCAGAGGGCACCGACAGGCACCCTGCTCAGGGCAGGGGTGGCCAGTGGCAATGCTGAACCTACTGCACAGGCCACAGCCTCCATCTGGGGGATGCAGCAATGAGACATGATGCAGTGACATCCACCGTGTGCTCCCCAGCTACAGCAGCCTGCTTGGAAAGGCAAACTTGGGCGAGATTGGCAAAGGCCTGAAACAGCTCAGCAAACCCATACTTGAGAGTCTGGGGCTTTGTCTGAATAGCAGGTACCAATGAATGAGGGCAACTGCATTTAAAAATGGGCTTAGGATGGTATTTGAATCTCTAACCTACTAAATAATACCTGGTATTTGTATCAAATAAAATAGAATATTGTGCATTTATAAAGTCTTTTTCTGAGTCAGTCTGACTCTGAAAGACCTTCCTGAAGACAATTAAACATCATGAAAAATGCATAGTTGTACCTTCCTTGGTGTCAAATCAATCACAGAATCATAGAATGGTTTGGGTTAGAAGAGACGTTAGAGACCATCTAATTCCAACCACTCTGGGGAGGGACTCCTTCCACTAAACCAGGTTGCTCAAAGTCTCATCCAACCTGGCCTTGAACACAGTTGGGGGAGTTTCAACTTTGATGTCACTTAGATATTTATACAATTCCTTCAAACTCACATAAATGTCAGAGGGTCAACACACTCACGGGAACCAGAGCCACATGCAGATCTTACACAGGTTCTTGTGAAGAGGTGCTGCAGGCTTTCTCACGGTGCTGCTGCTCCCAATTTTAGGCGCACATCTCCAGCACGTGCTCTTTTTAAGCAAGTATTTCTCAAATTCCTACTGGAGGTTTGATGTAAAGTACTGTAAACTGATTAAAAATGTAATGTAGTTGTTTTAAAATTGTTCGATGTTGCCAGAGGAATGGCTGCAAGATGAGACAGCAACTTCCTTCATGCAAAAGTAAAAATTACCAAGAATTACTTGTTCTGAGTACAAGATACTCAGAGAATTTTTTTGAGATTATTTCCTGCATATAAAGATAGCCAGGAAGGTCAGACTGTTCACGTGTTTTGATGATGGGAACAGGTCACATAGGGATCCTTCTGAGGACTCCTGTCACCTTGAAACATTCAACCCAATCCTTCCTCTAAACTGAGGACAGTCTAGAAATCAGAAGACTGGATAAACTCTTACTATCCACTGATCTGATAGACATGACATAGAGACAGGAAGAAAACAAATTAGACAAGAGACAGGATACAAGATATAAATGACAAGTTATGTAAAGAATAAATTCAGCATATGTTTGGGAGGAAAAACCAAAACGGTATGGAAATACTTGGAGAAAGACAAAGAGAAGATGACTTGCACTTGGAACAAAGATAAGAAACTGGGCCAATGGAGCACAATACAATCTGAAGAAAGAAAGGAAAACATGAAGCATCAGGAGATAGGATAAAAAGGAAAAGAGAAAAAAAGAGGAAAAATAGGGAAACCTATTGTTTTTAGGAAACAAATCCCTGCTACTCAGAGTATGCTTATGTGGCTCCTCAGTGAATACAACTGCTTTCTCAGTGCGTGCTAGACTTAATGTGCCATGAATGATAGATTTCAGAAGAACTTTAGAATTCAATATGTACTGTGAAATGTTCCATGCTCAGCCACTCCTGTAGAGTGGGGAAATGGCAGGAAATAATTTTGAACAACCGGAGTGTTATTTTGAGGGAGACATAATGGCTTGTTTGGTTTGACATCCAAAACAGATATAACTGCGACAAAAGCATTTAAATGCTAATCTGTCATTTACAGCTGGTAAACAAAAACTAACGTGCATAAAATCTGTGCTGCTTGTGAGACAGTGCCCTAGAAGCCTGAAATACTGCTTAATTCAGAGAAGGCAGGCATCTTGGCAGGCACAATTTATACCCAAAATACATGAATGTTGAGAGCAAATTTTAGGCACTCAAACCTTTCTTTCCTAGTGCTGGATTTGGATCATACAGTTTGGATCTCAGACAGGAGTGATTTTTCATTTCCAGTGTATTTTTCCGAGATGGAAATATGCAGGCAGGTATTTTTCAGGAGTAATCAATACCTGCACAGTCCAATCAAAATGTACCCCACATGTGCAAATTCAAGAGATACAGACAGATCCTAAATTCATCACAAGGTGGCTCTGGATGAATCAGGAAGAAATATCTGCTTTTTTTTTTTTAAATATTCTTTTCTTCCTATTAATCCTGCTTGTATGGGGAAGTCTTCAATATACGCAAAGACAACTTATGAAAAGTTTCTACACTGGACAAAATGTGATCTGTGACTTATCTCAACCAGGCAAAATGACAGGAACAGAAAGAAACTCAGTCACCTGCTCCTCCTCCTTGTAACATGGCGTGATTTATCTCCTTACTATCTAATCGCATGGCTTTTGTCACGCGAGTCTCGTGGCTCCTGATAGCTGCTGAGTAACTTGTACAGAAACCATACTTTCACAGAAATAGAAAAATATTTTAGTTTCTAGATCATGATTGGCTGCAAAAAATGAATCATGTAGTTAATAAGCCATTCTGTAATGATCTGTTTGGATCTGACCTTGACATGGATGGTCAGGCACTCTGGAAGAACTGTTTCTAGTTATGAACATTCACTTCCTATCTTTCTTGTCTTTTTCCTATACACACTCTTCTGCAATACAGGAATAAGCTATGTGTGCTCTTTGTATGGAGAACTGCATTTTCCTGTGATATTGACATGTCCTGTTTGTCAAATATACATCCCTGGAGTATAAATGTGAAACTTCTGCTGAGCAGACAATTTCCCCAAGCCCCTCCAGGGGATGGTTATTTTCTGTATGTGGTACTTAGGTGCTGGTTCATGAGATGCCACTTTCTGAAAACCCCTTGTCCAGTACTTGCTGTTTCTTCTGTGACTGAAAAGGGAAGAAGGGAAGGCTATGCCTGCCCTACACAGAGCCTGTGTGAAAATGCATATTACATACATCAGCCTAGAAATCTGAGATCACAGTTGACAAGTTTTGAATCAAATTTTCCTCCCCTTATCTCGAGACACCAAAGTCTAATGTGCTATTCTACTAGTGGTTTTTGTGTTACTTATTTATTTGAAAGTATTAATTGGACAAAAATTGGCAGCAACTTTCTTTTCCAAGAATATTTCCAGCTCAGTTTCAAATACAGAGCTTAAAGGTATTCTAGTGCTGTCTTAAAAATATTCTGTAGAATAAGCAAGCCAACACAGCATTCAATTTTATGTTTTGAGAGTCTGAGAATTTACTACTGTGCTTCAAAATGTTCAGTTATGCTTGTGTGGGCTTTGACATTGCTCTTTCAGCCGACAAACATAATCTCATAGTGTGTCTAAGCCTCTCCACATAGATCTTACAAGCTTTACTCTGTTGTCAATATCCTGCCTTGGGTTTCATGACCTAGGTTCAGTGAATACTTCAGGACATCAAGCACATGGCATCAGACATCTTGATGACACCAAACCTTGCACACTGCTGTTTAATGACCTCTTGTATTATTTTTGTCTGTTGACTTTCTAAACCCATCAAAGCAGATTACAGCCACTTACAGTGTTCATGTCTTCTGAGTCCTCTGCTCAGCTTAATACAGCAAGGAAATCACCTTATCTGTCAGATATTCACTGTACCCCAAAATCTCTCTGAAATACATCATAATCCTTCAGTTGGACTAAGAAAGGATCTCTTTTGAAAGATAATTGCACAGACTGTTTTAAACACCTTTTTCATTCATATGTACAAAAAGAAACAGGTTTTACACTTAATCTGTTTTGTGAGCAGTTCACTGATGTCAATGGTGTAGGTATGAATGCAGACAGCAGGCTATGACTTTGGGTTATAAAGATCTTCTAAAATTACTTGAAGATGATAAAACCTAATAACATACAGAAACTGAGCCCAGGTTACTCATATTGTTCAGCCATAATTCTTGACAATCTTGCATATATGTACCTGGGATAAATTTTGCTGTCATAAATACAAATGGGTTTATCTTGCTTTAGACAGCCACTTCTTTTTGAATTGAGATGATTACAGAAGGATTTCCTGATATTTGTTCTTGCACTCCCATCCTCTGTTGTTGCCCATTCTCATGTGAAGAAAAGTTAACACAAATAAATTCATATGTTAATGTGGTAGCAAATTCAATGCTTTACCATTGCCAAGTATCATTTCACAATATGTGATTGGGATTGATTGGGATGAGGGGAAAATACAAGAAATATTTTTTTTAGCCTTTTCTGCCTGGACGTATCTTTGCTCTGTATGCATAATCTATAACAACCATCTTATACTCATGAAGAAAAACTGAGGCTAAAGACAGTAAGAATGTTTTAAAGTAGCAGCTAATGTTCTGCTTTAGCAAAGGGGCTACAGTCAGCAGTATATTTAGTTGTTTTGTTTTCTCCTCAGAGAAAGATCACATGCTGCATTTATGCAGGAAAATTTACTGCCACCTGACTAAAATTAGATAGTCCACACTTATGCTTTGAGTTTATGTCGTTATCCTGGGAATGGTGTGGGAGTTTAAATCTATAATCTCTGCATACACACGGAAAGGCTGAGGACTATTCTGAATAAATGCAACAGCCTTGGAAATTCAGGCCTTAGCATTTGAATCATTTTTTTAATGAACTCCTTTAAAGCATAGGTGCTGGAAAGCAAAAGTGGAGGGGAGAGGAAGGACAGGTAAGCAAGCATACCATATGGGTACTTGATGTATCTAGCAGCCTGGTGTTTTACCACTCTGGAGCCTTGTAATAGTATTAGCTGACACAGACGTGTGACTGTGCTTATCAGACGTCACTGCAGAGCTAAGGGACACGCTGCGGTGGCAACCTCGCCACTCCAGTTTACCTTGCATGCTGCAGCTCTAAATGGGCACTGCTTCAGCTCCTGCTACCTTCAGAAGGCCAGCTACTTAATAGATAACAAAACACTGCCAGGTGCAACAACTCTTGATTTTTTTTATTTTCTTGGGTTTCTGAAACCCAAGAAAAATTTCTTGTTGAAAAATTTTGCTTCACTGTGTTGATTTTTTTTTTTTTTTTTAAAGCAAGCTAAGAGACCAGAGCCTTGGTAGTCATTGACAAAACTGTACTGGGGGGCAGGGAGGGAGATTGGGAAGGCAACAGCAGCTCCCAGAAAGTGACACGAGTTCTCAGTAAATTAGTTGTGGGGATTTGTCAGGCAGTGACAATTTTTAGTTCTAACTCTCAGACCTCTCTTTCTATGGCAGCTTCATATACCTTAGGACATTGCTTACTATCTCTTCTCCCTATGATAGGCTGTAAATTCAGAGAGGCATAAAGTAAATACCTAATCCAAAACTAGTATCAGTGTTATTTTGCTTGGATTCCACCTCACTGCACTCAACTGCACTCCATCTTTCCAGAACTGAGCTCTTACAGTAAGCTCCTTATATAAAAACCAGTGCAAAATAATATTAAAATGAAATGCAAAATATTGCCATTTCCATCAGATGTCTATTTCCAATCAACCTGAAAAATAAAAGAACTTTCTCACTCACCTGATATGTCTATTTGTAAACCTCATATGCTATTTTTGAGACCTATCATAAGCAAATTGGTTTGAACTGTGACACAAATCCATGTTGATGACCCTTAAACAGCCTTGAGGGTAAGTCATGAGCCTAATGAAAACTGCTTGCTCTTTTCATTTGCTCAAATATCTGTGCTAAATTCTTAAAATAATATTTAAAGGATGTAAGAAAGTTTTCAGAAATTCCCAAGAGGCTGGCTCACATCTTACAAAAGCAAAAGCAACTATTATCCCAGAGAGCATATAAACAGAAACCATTAATCTAAAAGCCAGATTACAGCAAGACTCCATTATGAAGCCAATTCTGGATTAGTAAAGCCCTAGTTTCTCCTTAATCTATATACTTTCTCCATTTCTTTCAGTCAATATAAAGTCAGAGTAGACCAGATATAGTGGTTATTTGTTTTTTCCCATTAAGCTTTTAACTAAGTGGGCAAACAAATGTTGTGCATCATTTTTGTACACATCAACATGTGTGTTCATGTCTATGAGTCTAATAATGTCTTTTTAGTAAAATTAACAAGGCAAGCCCTGCAGGACTAATTAGTTTTCCTTGCACAAAACTTTGGCAAGAAGTCAGCATTTCCATTTCCTCCCATTTAACATTTTGGACTCAAACTGGCTCTATTTCTGCCCAAGTCAAAATCTAGCTTAACTTTTTTCAGCCACAATGGGAACTTCAGTCTTCAACTAAGAGTATATTTCTGATTCAGTGATTCAGTTCCCTGACCTGTCTTTTACTGTGCAAGGTCAGAACAATGCACTTCATTTCAGTGGCCAGTCCTGATCTACTCAGAAGAGCTATGAGCCAGACAACTTGAAATATGTAGTAAATTCTACATATTTAGAGATTTAGAAAAATATATAATTTCTGGGATTTTTCAGCTGTCAAAACAATTGTCGTTCTTCCTTCTGTCAGGTGTCCTTTGATCTCAATCTACTGTTCTGTTGTTTCCCTAAGCACAGTATTTTTTCCCCTCAGGTTAGGTGTCAACAAGAGAAGGTTTTCAAGTTAGAGTGAAATCTTCTCTTTCATGTGTCTATTACTACCAGTTCAATACACAACAAGTGTTAAATCATGAGACTACATCTGATCCAAACCATCTCATAGCTAATAAAATAGAATTATATCAATGGGATACAATTGAGAAAAATATAGAGCACTGTCTTCCCCTATGATGCTCAAGAGAAACAACAATAGAAAAGTTTATGCAGACTAGCAAATTATTCTCACAGCAGAAGACATATTTAAAGACTATGAATTAAAAATGAGCACATATGCTTTTATTCCTGGGAGCGTGACATCCACAGTACTGGCAGTTTGGGACCCAGTGTAACAGATTCTTAAGCAGTTTCCACCCTTCTGGAGTACCAGATTAATTCTCCACAGATGAGAGATGTAAATATGAAACATTTGGCTCCAGCTTGAAGCAGTCAAAAGTGATTTGCTGACTATCCCACCAGCATTTCAGGATACTCTGAACTACCTTATTATTCCTGTCATCAAACCAATGCCAATGCCAAAAGTTTCTGCTTCCTTCCCTACACTGCAGCAACCACTTATGAGATACTCAGAAAAAAATAAAATGAACCCCCAAAAATCAATCAACTATACCAGTTCAATTTCAGATTGTATCACTGAAACAAACACCTCAGGGGATGGAGGACCTCTCTGTACCCTCAGTATTTAAAGTTCTTCATCAGCTGTGACAAGAAGCTTTGAGAACAGCCATGATCAGCAACAACAGCCTGTAGGTGTGCTGCTTAGGTGGCGTACTTGCAATGTAATTTTTGAGTAGTAACTGAGAAGAAATCACTATTTCCATTGCCAATACATGCTTTGATCTATAAAAATACCCTACTAACTACACCTGGGTAGGGCAGATTCATTTCCTAAGTTGACTACACAACAGAAAGCTCAAATATTGCACTCATGATAGAAATACAGCACTGCAAAAATGACCAGGCCAGTCATAAGGTCACAAGTCTTACCAAAGACCATTAATATCTATATGAGAATTAATTTTAGAATTTTGTCCCTTAGCCATAACTTATACATTATGACATTGACACAGTATCTTTGACTCTGTTCTAATTTTCTCCATGGTGTGGTAAAAACTTTTTTGATTTATTTTCTATTTCTTTGCCTGTAGGGACCATTTAACAGTACTATTCTCCTCATTAGAATTCAACATGTTTTGAGTTAATTCTTGGAAACTGAATTTTTATTTTAAAGACAGATGAATTACAAAATCTATCACATCTGTATGAAATTATCAATAGAATGGAGTTTGGATCACAAAATGTTGCTGTATCTCATCTCTGTTTCATCAAACCAAACACTTCAGTGAAATGCTAGATTTAAATAGATGATTTACCATTAGGTACATGCTTAACTGCAAGTCATCTCTTAAAATTTAGCATACTAATAATACGTATATTACATATAATACACAAGTATTATATATAATATGAAAAGAACAAGGTATTCCTTATTAACTCTGTAGACAATGTGATAATGAATTTTTGTATTCATTGTCATGGTTTCAAGACGACCAACTACGACAGTTCCTAAGAAGTGACGTATTGTTTGTATGTCACCACATTTACTGCTTTAGCAGTATAATGCTGCAGCTCACAAGAAGGAACTCTCTGTGACTAGCTGCAACCCTTTTCTTCAGATGGTAAGGACAGTTTAAAATTAAAAAAATACCCCAAACCCAAGGCATAAATAATGCTTTTGCTCTGTTCTGATACCTGGCTACATTTCTGTGGAGCACAATTTGTTGGCTGCTGGGTGCTTAAGTAAAACATTGTAGCACACATTAGATGATCGCTATCTTCTGAGTCAAACTGAACTCCAATTTCTTTCAGGCACAAGCTGAAGATGTTGTTTGCAGAGAACTCTTGAAGCTTTCTGCCAAATCCAGCTCTTTCCAGTCAGCATTCTGGTAAAGCTGCAGCTTCCATCCAAACAGTAGAGAAGGTGAGAAGCTGACATTGCTGCCTCACAGGACAAGAAAATTGAGAGGTTGTTAGAGCCAATGCAGTAAATGTGCAGCAGGACAACAAAACCTGTTTTGCCTTCCCTTCCTCCTCCATCTGGTGAAGACAGACATGCTGCTTTTAAGCTTTTGAGAGATGTATTTGGCAATGCTGCCCTGAAAGACGACTTTGCAGAACTTTACCCATTCCATGCAGGTACCCTGCCCGAGGTCCATCCTGCTGAATGAAGGTGCCTACCTGAGACTTGAATTTCTCCTACAGTCAGTGGAGAAAGACATGTTACCTAAGGCTGCTCTCAATCCCACTAAGCCCTTGTTTTTCCTGTCTGTGTGACAGAGCTTTAGACAACCAGACTACTGATCCAGGCACCTTGGTTTGAGTGCTGGAGGCAAAAGGGATGAATCTTTAGCTCTCTTGCAACAGGACTGGGTCTGGAGAGCCAGTGGAACTCCAACTGCTGACATGAAGGATGGCTGAATTCAATCTCAATGCTTCAGACTTCTCATTTAGCAATGTTGCAGAGTAATCCAACCAAGTCAACTTTTCTAAAATGCACAGTATATCTCAAATTATTTTTAGTATATCTCATATGATAATGCCTAAATTATTTTGACACCTAAGCAAAATTCAATTAATGTAAAACACTTCAGTGTGAGTTTAGATGGCTCTCCTCTTCCTCTTCAATTCTTTATAATTTTTTTCAAGTGAATAAAAAACAAATATTGGAAAATACATTCCCTCTATGTAATTCTATTTCAGCAGCAACTGAAAAATTGGAGTAACAGGAGTTCAGCTACCAAGTACTTATGGAAGAAATATGATAAAGTGGGACACCTTGGGACTTATGTCAAAAACATGTCAGAAAGAATTGCTTGTGGTTTTGGTCTTCTCCATAAGACAAGTGCTGGAAAGTGCTGATAAATATTATATCTGAATATATACATGTACAAACATACAAACACACACACACATATATATATAAACACATATGTATAAAAGGACAGAATTCACTCCTGGTTTGAAAGCTGGACTCAAAGGGAGCACAGGGCTTGTGTCAGGGCAGGACTGTCTCTTGTCTCCTGGGGTGGGGCTCTGGGGGCCACCAGTGAGGGGCAGATCAGGGTGCTGGGCAGGTCACCCACCCAACAGCTGTGGAGCTGAGTGTGTGTTACTACTCTCCTTCTGGCATTGCTGTAGGAAAACTCTCATGCCTCCTATAGCTCTTTTGTGTCAAGAAATTATATGTAAAATCTCATTTTTTGCTTTATATAATGTCTCTGGGCATTGTAAGATTGCAGAATACCAGTGAATGAGATCACTCCCATCAAATGAACTGCTGACACTTGAAATGCTCTTTTGATTGCCCTTTTACTTGCACAAGTTGTTAGACTAAAGAGTCAGACACCATATCATTTTCTCGCACACAGATCATCTTATTTCCTTTTGTTAGAGAAACTGAACCACCACATATTGTGTCATGACATTTCTTTAATGCTGTAAAATAAAGGAAAAACAATTTCTTTTCTTTTTTAGATTGATACCTTGATTTTTGTTTTATTATTCTAAAATCCTTAAGTATACTAGGTAATATATATTCCCTTACTAACCCTTCTAAAAATCTCTATACAGGGACTAAGATTTGTGCCAAAGAAATTTGATTCTAAGGGACAAACAACTGAGATTATTTTCGTTTAGCAGATTTCCTAATCACACATTGCCTTGGCTTCCCTAAGTATATATGAAATTCTCTAACCAATGCCATATTTCATTATCTCTAGACTTCTGACAGAGAACTTTTATTAAATCAGTGTCAAAAATCTGAAACACAAGAATTCAGATATGAAAAATACAAACTCTCCTTACAGTATTTCAATTGTTCCTCTACTTTTACTCAAAGGTTTAATTCTATTCTAAGACCAGAACAAAAAAAAATACAAATTTTATTAATGAAATTATTTTGAAAAGGGTGAGCTATACCTCTGGTTACATGGAATGAGGGGGGAAATTACTGGACTGTCATGTTCTCTCCAGACTTAAACTCGTTCCCTAAGGTTGTCACACTGTATCCATCTACCTGAGAAACTGTAGGGGTGGAAACAAAGGAGTAATTGCCTTCCAAAGTAGTCTTGGTTTTTAGCTAAATACTAATAAAATGAGCATCTGCATGACAGAATGAGCACTACTGCACATTGCAACAAAGAAGGCTTTCACAATCAGCCTTGTCTGAAAGCAGACCTGACATAAGACACTCCCTACCATGCGCCTGCTCAATATTTGCTTTGCACCAGGATTATGATTAATGAAGGCTCATTTCTCTCTATTTTTCAATGATTCACACTAGCACTCAAAAGAAAAAAAATTCTCTTTTATTTCTCAATACCAGCTTTTTATGGCCTTGAGAAAGACTAGTAGTTAAATGCTTTCAAGCCACAAAAAACCCAAAACAACAAAAGACAAAAAACCCCAGAGCCCTGAAAACGCAGCAGACTCAAAAGATCAAAACCTGGCTTTACTGAAGAAAAAGAATGTTACCTTGTGTGGCTCCAACAATACAGAGGAGACGGTGACCAGCTGTGCAGGAGCAGTGCAGCATCATCATCTGCAGCGCTGGACACAGATTCCAGCTGCACTTTGTCACTGGCCTTGGAACAAGGGGAGCTGCTGTCATGTGCAGAGGCAGGGAGGGACACATGTTCCATTTTTCTTGTCATTTCCCTTTTCATAACTACATTCCTGCTAATTAGCTTCACCTCGGAGTTGGGCAGGGCAACTAATTCCCCTTCAAGCTGCAGAGTGACAAGAAGCTCCTACAGTTGCACCTTGTTTGATCAACTCTTCGGGTATGAGCAGCACAAGGACACACAGACTCACTAAATAAACTCAGGCAAGTGAAATAGCACTGTTTACCAGAAACAAACAAACAAAAACCTCAGATAAGGGGCCATTTGACCTTCAGGTACACAAAATGCAGTGTCCTCTCCCTCAGAAAACTCCCAGCACAGTGCAGTGGTGGGGACATGAAAAAGTAATACGAGCTTTCCCACAGCTGAAACTGTCCACGCTAGGGCACAGCAACAGCTCACCCAGCTTTTTATCACACATCTTGAAACACCCAATGCCAGGGAGAGTACAAAAGGGAATATTTCAAAAGGTCCAAACATCTGCTCTTTATATCACACCTTCTTATAGTAAAAATGCAGTGAACCCCAGATGCAGAGAAGAAATGATGATGTCTGGCTCCAGATCAGAAGGCTGAAGGATAGCTTTATTAAAACTATACTACATTACATTAATATACTATTTAAAGAGATACCATACCATTCTACATACTTACATCTTACCTAACTAACTAACAAACTTGTGACTCTCTGCAGAGTCCTAGGCACAGCTGGATCTGATTGGTCATTGAACCCAAACAACCTTCACCAGAATCCAATCAAACAATCACTTCAGGTAAACGATCTCCATACCACACTCCACATGGGGAAAACAAAGGAGCAGAGATTGTTTTCTCTTCTTCTCTCTGTGCTTCTCCAAGAAATTCTGAGACAGAATTATGTCTCTCTGTCCAGAGAATGTGAATGTCACACCTTATTATGCATTTTTTTTTGCATTTGCAGTCTTTTGGTTCCCTTCAGCTTTTCACAATCCCTGTCCAGACCCAGATGGAGCAGCAGACAGAAGAGCTGTAGATTTTCATTCTCTCTGTTTATATCAGGGATTGTGGGTTCTTCCTGGTAGTGTGAGCTCTTCACACCTGAAGTATGGGACCTTTACTCCAGTGGGAAATTTCCTCTGTCATTCATACATTGTACCTTTATATTACAGGATTTCTTTCCATCAAGACTCTGAAACCCTTACTTGGCTGACATCCTCAAATAAAACTAGGCTTTTCACTCCATTTGCCTTGTTTTTCTAAACTTACAGGGTTTACATAGCACCTTAACATATATTGATTTGTCTGTTTTTACATATTTGGCTTAATTAGGAGTTTGCTAGCACTGGGTTTTTTTTTTACTGATATTTTTCCTATTCTTATTTAAGAAGAGGGTTTTTTTTGTTTTTTTTTTTTTTTTTTTTTACTTTCTCTCAAGTGGATGATGAACTGGATTTTGTGTGTTTCTTCACATGATATATTTTCCCCTACTTTTTTTTGTAAACCATTTTCATAATGTCTTCAGTTCACTTTTTTGTGACACAGAGCAATAACTAAATGCAATGTTAAGTGAAGACTTTATTGAAGTTTACCTCCTGCATCAATTCTGTTTTTCAGAGTGCCCAGTTCGGACACTTTCTGAGCCGTACAAGAGTGAGAAACTGGAACCAGGTAAGGAAAAAACCAGGAGAAGTTAATTCACAGAAGTTTTATGCATGTTGTCTAAGAAAATGCCAGGCACTGTGGAACCCTTAAGCAGCCCAGCTGCAGTGCTCCAGTGGCACCAACTACTGTAACCATGTCACTGCTGGATGCCATTTGCTGCACCCAGGTCTTCCCCCCTCCTGCCCATCACTTGCTGCTCAGCCTACCAGGTCTCCAGGATTGCACACAGATACTCTCTACTGGCTGTTGCAGCTTGAGAGTAATGAAACTGAATTGTGACCACAAGTCACAGTGAAGAGGAATGTCTCCATCCAGACAGCAGCTGCAGCTCAGGTCCAACAAGATATTTACAGCTCTGAAAGTCAAAACTGTTGTCTTGAATGAATACACAAGGAATTTAGTCCCTCCCTTGTCAACTTGCAATAAACTGTGTTTCTTCTCTTTTACAATATGATAAACAAAAAATGTGGAAGATGGAGAACCCCATGGATGTAACTTCGTGGAGAAATCAAATATCATCCACTGTGCTGGTCCCTCCACAATGCACAGCAATACTGAAGCTGTCAGTGCGGCCCTGCATCCACGTTAATAACTTTTGCCTCTTAACCAAGGTGAATTAATATGAAAGTAGCACCAAAGGGTGATCCAATAATCTCACTTCCAGTCCACGCTAGAGCAGCTGGAATACATTTAGTAACTTTTGCCCTGTAACCCATTTCAGAATCTGGAGGAAGCTGCCTGTACCCATTATAAACTCTTGAACTCTTGCTGTCTATAAACTCTTGCTTGCAAACTCTTGCTGTCTAAAGTGTACTGGAAGTGTAGACAGATGGCAGCATCTCAGAGGAGATATTTCATATTTGCTTGCCAAATCCAAAAGACCAGGATGGAATTAAGAATCAATGATTATGGATAAATACCTAAAGCAAAATCTGGATGCCTTTGAAGACTTTCTTTCACTTTTATCTTGGCTCTTAGCATTTATTTTTGGTTTTCCACCCACAAAGTCTTTTTTATTGACTGAAATTAAATATTAATTCACTTTTCAAGCTACACTGTAGAAATCTGATCAAAGGCAAATGGTTACTATAATAAGTAGTAGTTAAATTCTGTAAGTATAGAGTAATTTATAAATTTTCTTCTAAACTATAGCACTGAACTAAACATGTCAAAAGGCTCTGGGACCAACTGACGTGTACACCATTACATGGACACACCCACGATATATTGGCTAAAATAGCTTATTTTCCATTAAAATGAATAGAAACAAGGCAGCTGAGTCTCTTTGACTTGTAAGCTTTCAAATCTCTCCCAGCACTATTAAATGAGAACATTATTTAATTACTAATGGTATGAGAGGATAAACTGTGCCTGTTCTAAGTCTAAAATATCTAAGATGAAATTTCCACAGAAATTAAAGATGTTCCAAGTGAAAGATCTGGATCCAGCTTCCCACTTTGTCAGAAATTTTTTGTGGGACCTTAAAGCAGATGCAGTGAACCTGAGGTCCACATTTGTATAACAGGGCTTCTCTGCTCTGTGAAATGATTGTAAATCTCAAATCACTTCAATATTACAAGGAACTTGGTACTAAAACAATGACAGTAGGGACAGATGAGAACATACATCTGCTTGTCTGCATTTGATTTGTAAGCAAGGCTCATTAACTTTGCTCCTCACATACAACAAAATGCTCCTGCTTTCTTTAATAGATGTCTTTTCACCCCAGAGGTAACCTTGTGGCACTAAATCTTTACTAGGATTGATTCACACAACAAAAAAGATGAGACTATTCTCAGGTTCAATGTATACCCGTCCCTTTGGTGTCTTGGTTTTGGGTTTGGGTGGTGACATGCTGATGTGACTGAGCTCAGCACCTCACTTTGCACGATGATTTTTGCATGCATATGCCCAATATACACAGAGAAGCTGTCAGTAAACAGGCAGGAACAGCTGTCCCCAGCTTACTTCAAAATTCTGACCTACACAGATGGAGAAAACACTGCTTTGCTTTCACAGAAGGAATAATCTCACTCACAAGTAGGCTAGTCATCAGACCTCCTCTCTCAGGAGATGGCTGTCATTACTCTGAAGTTCCTTGCTGTGAATTAAGACATGGCAAACTGGAGACCCTTTGTATGGCCACTGCCTATGACTGAAAGGTCTGACAATAGAAATAAAAGTTATTTGAGATACTGTGCTAAGAATTTTTAAAAAGAAAGGAGTAATGATGCAATAGATTTTAGGAATAAAAACCCTAATAGGCATTAGGATTTCAATACGTGTAGATACTTGCTGATTATATTTCTGTTATTCCCTACCCTGTCCTTGGTTTTCTTTTCTGATGATCTCTTCTAGCCTTAGGGAAAATATCTGCTGACTTGGACTGCCTATTTATTTTCCTTTTTTTTTTTTTTTTTTGCATCCTTACCATAAGAAATAATGCCAGCTGTACAGCTGACATTAAGTCACTTATACAAGGTACAATTTAATTATCTAAATTGCATATGTTATTCCAGCTAACATGCATCTCGCTCCTGATACAGATTTCCTGCCTTTGACACATGACAAGCCAGCCAGAGCTGTGACACCCTGCTCTGTCCCCAAGGCAGCTTGTCCCCAAAACAGGCTGCAGCCCAGCTGCTCCCAGAACGAGGCCTTGTGCAGAGCCCTCCACTTGCCCAGTGATGTTTTCTGGTGAGGTTTCTTGAAGTACCAGCTGCAGAGCAGAGGCTGAGCTCTCATCATCATCAAGCCTGGTGGCCTTGAGGGTGTCCTATGGTCAAAGGACAATATGGAGATACACACTATTGTGCAGAAGAACCAGACTGCACTTGCACAACTGGGATTACAGATCTTGTGTGGAAGGGGAAGGAAAGACTGCTTTTGCTGTTCAGACACAACCTGGCTCTGTGCTTTTTATGTTCATTTTGATCTATTATCTCACTCCCATTTTTTTAATAGTGTAAATGTCCTTTAAAAACTGTGTTTCAAAATATCACCCTTAAGTCTAGAATCTACCTTATCTGTGAAAAATTATCAAACAATGAATGCCGAAGTATTTGACATCATTGAATAAATTGATCAGCATTTTTCATCCACAGAAAAATGTATCGTCTTTTTTTCCTATATGCTAGATCAGCTTTAAATCAGTGTATACCAGAGTCAATGGTTGGTTGCTCTTCTATAAACATGGAGATCTCAGGTGACTTAGATGAACATCCCTCTGGAGGGAAGGCTTCATTCCAGAGAAGTTTTAAAAAATAGTTATGGTGATATTAAAAAATAAACATTTAGCAAAAATGTAAAAATGTTGTGAGATTCTTCTGTTTAGACCTAAAGAAAAAAGAAAGACTCGCTCGACTTCTGATTGGTTCCTTCATGCATTTACAACAGAGAAAAGAAAAATGTTATTTTAGACAGATGGGAAAGGAAAAGGGGAAATCCAGTTAAAAACCTCCGTTCTTCTTTTGCATTTTACTTATGTAAACTCTCGGCAGGTTCGGTACCATTTCTGTGCCCAGAGGTGCTGTTTGTCTATGGCACAGCACTAAAGAACTGTTCCTCCATCCATCGTCACATGGTTGGAATAAGGAAGGATTGCCATGTGGGCTCCTGCAGCAAACTGATCTGCCACAGGGATCCACGACTGGCACGTGCCTTTGCGTTGCTCCCCCTGGCAGGAGCACTTTTGAGTTCAGCCTGGTTCCCAAGGGATAATAGTCCCTTTCACACAACTGAAATATGAGAAAAAGTTCAGACCTTTTGAAGGTTTCCTTCCCATCTTCCTTTTCAAAAATGAAGGGGGCAAAGGCATCACAGAGATTTGCAGTTATGCCTCCTGCCCACAGGGACCTGGGTTCTCCAGCTGTTTGCAGGCTGGCTTTCAGCTTGGCTTCACAAGCAGGAGGCATCTGTGCCTGCCCCGTGTCCTTTCCAGCTGCCCACTGCCTTCCAGTAAAGCCCTGGGGGAGGATGCCTCCATGAAAGACTGGCAGCAGCAAAACCCTGTTAGTAACTGCGCTCTCTTAACCATCTCCCTGTCACACACAGCCTCCTTCCCAGGAACTTGGGCTTAGGTAAGGGTTGGGTTGTGTTTTTAAATCCAGTTAGAGAGGAAACTTATGCTGCAGTTATAAATGCTGAAGTTACAATAACCTGGATCATTATTGCTGAAATGCTTCAGACATGTTATCCAAGATTCAGTGCAATAATGGATATTTCTAAGATTAGGTTTTTCCTTTCAATTTCATACCCGCCTAAACTAAAAAATTTATTTTCAATTAACAACAGAAATCAGACTGAAAAGGGAAACCTGTGAGTCAGACATAGCAGCTCTCATCATCAAAGCATCTCATCATCATCAAAGGAAATTAATTTGCTTTCAGAAAAGAGGAGTATTTCAGAAGAGCTTATTGTTCATACAGACATTACTAACATCAGTTACACAATATTGTAATAAGACTTGTCCGCCATTCTGTGGTAACACGTACTAAGAATGCTTCCTAAAAAGCACATCTAGCCCTCATCTACTCCCTCTATAATACACTCATCAAGCAAATTATTTTTCAGTCCAAGAGCTCTCATCTCTGTCAGATACTCTAATTAAAAAAAAAAACCCTCTTCAACTTACTTATTTCATCCAAAACTACACATACAAGTATGTAGCAAACTGTGTTGATTCTTCCTAAATTCAACAGACTGAAGAAGCACTAAAAAGCTAAGAGGAATTATTCACCATTTCACTATTACTGGAGCACCTACAGCATTTTGAGTAAATTTGTCAAATGTAGTTTAGAATTAAATCCATGAGCACCAACCTCACCATGAGGCAGGAGAATATATCAATCTAAAATGTAGATTACAATAAATTAGTATCAGGTTCACTGAAGCACATATTATTAACCTGAGTAATTTGTCCATCCTGCTTCAATTCTAAAAAAAAGCTGTAGAGTTCAGTGAAACAGGACTGGCATCATACCTATGTACTCTTTTCATATTATGTATTTTGCCTTTTGTGCTAAATGCTGGTAGCCATAGCCTAAAGAATTTTGAAGTCAATGTTAGTGTTACGACTGAGTTCAGGGGCATTAACCAAATTTTTCTGTGCTATCATCTTACAAAATGAAACTATGCATACCTGTATAGACCACAGGCCAAGATCCTTTTGGAACAGTTTTTTCAAATGGCATTTAATTCCACGAAAGAATTTATATCAAATTTTAAAAAAGATGAAACATGAAAATACAAAAGATTTGTGAAAGTAACAGAAATGGAAATGAGTGAGTTCCCAATTCTTCTCAGAATAAGCCTGTAACACATTTATCTGTCTTCAAAAGAACAGCCATACCTACTTTGTTTTAGCAATATCCACTGTTCTCCAGAAAAATGTCCCCCAAAGTCAAACTGGTAGATACTTCAGTAAAACAGAATAGACAGGTCATCCAAGGATCCTTCAGTAAGCTATCCAAAAGGAGGCTACAGTGCTTGGGAAACAAACTGTGTGAACGTGAGTTTGTAACAACAAAGCTTTACGTCATTTTTCTCTGTCACAGAAATCCAACTGACTGAAAGAGTAAGAAAAAATTTAACCATCTCAGGAATTAGCCAAAAATACCATCCCCAAGAATACATGAAATTACAGCAAGCTTTACTCTCCCAGAGCATGAAATCCCTTGCAATGGGGCATTCTGCAAGTGGCCAGTGATACCTGAAACTGTCACTGCCACTTGGTTGTCCTTGGGATAGCTCTGGCCTGTGCCATACCGGAGCTTTTTAAAGCAATGTCTAACCCTTGTGGTTGCATCAAGAGGGACTCAATGAAGAATGATTGAAGACAGTGAACTCTGGGTTACAAATGTGCCCCAGGGTTCTGCAGTGAAGCTCATTGCTGCCTTGGAAAGGAAAGCTCCTCTTTTAAGAGCTGTTTTGTGAATAATGGCTCTTTTTGGACTTTTATTACCTTATCTTTTAGACACGAGGACAGAATAGCTTAGAAAGTCCTAGAAGATTTTTTGTTAGTTTGGTGAAGCACCAGTTTTTAGGCAGAAGCTTAGGGGAACAAAACACCATTTCCACAAGCAGCAGGCATAAAAGATTCTCAGTGAGGAATGAACTTCAGCCTCAGATGTCAGGTAAGACTAAACTCAGGAGTTCACCTTTTCATTCAGATAAAAGCTTCCTCAGACTGCAGGTTTGCATCCCATGGCTCCTGTCTTTCCCTGCATTTTAGAAGAAATCCTGTATGAGTATTTATTACAAGTAGCTACACGATGATTTGAAAATTCAGCAAATATGATTCAGGCAGTTTGTAGGCACTGAAATACTGAGAGAAAACTACTGCTCAGATAGCTTCAGCCATCTCACATATCTTCTTGATGTGCAATATTGTAAGCAATTTTTTTAAATGGCTCAGCTGTCAGTATTGTATATACTTATGCCAAGTGTACGTATAGGATAAACTCCAACAAATCCAAACACTTATTTTGGAAATAAAGGCTAGTTGGTAATATTTAGAGTTAATGGTTACAGTGCCAAAGTAAGCATGCTTTTCAAAGATAACTTGCCCCCTCCCACGGCTGCTCAAAAACACCAGAAGAGCTGTCTCAGGTATGGTATGTGGAGTACAGGTTATGGTATATGGAGTACATTATAGGTGACTCACCTATAATGCCATAACACTCATCTGGAAAGGATACTGCATGCTTATGAAATTACTTAAAATGTAGAACTGTTTTCTGAGTCCCACCTAGTAAAAACAAAATTTAATTATCCCACCTGAAACCCTGGCCTTTTTTCATGCTTCCCCAAAAAGAGAACAACCAAGGGATTAAGAGCAGAGTGTGGCGGCTTCATATAAGGACTGTACTGGGATCCTGTTTTAATCTCAAAGTCACTTTGAAACAGTTGTGCCAGTGTCACTTGCTTGTTTTCAACATTCCCCCAAAGGACCTGGTTTTTAGTGCTATGTGTCAAATATTCACATATCTTCATCAAATAGGAAACTCATGAGTCTGCCATATGTCATGATAAATACCAAGTTTTTTTGGTTTTTTTTTTGTTTGGTTTTTTTTTTTTTTTCTGAAATAAATAACATGCAACAGTCTGTTTGGCTTCCCAGTCACTTGGGAGCAACATTTTGTTATTCTGCATCTTGCAACAAAATCAGAGAGCCAAACAAAGGCCAGTTTGCAGGGGATCATATAGATTTGTTTTGTCTCTCAGCTCTACAAAAGCCAGACAGAGCCTGTTTATCCAGACAATAAGATGCAGCACTTTGTGTCCCATAGATTTCATCCAGATAATGTTTCGTCATTTAATTTATTAGTGTATCTCCCTGACATCTGATTCCTTCCAAATATCTTATGTGAGAGAAGACAATACACTGGCAGCTGCTTATAAAAACATGGAACGGAAATGCAACATTTTTAGGACATATGATCTGCCTCTGGGTGAAGGGAAAGGCACAACAGCCTGCTCTGTCCCCTCAGGCATTGCACAGCTTAAGTGACATGTCACAGCTGAAAATCCAGCTCATGAGATGCCTCTGGTTTTGCGAGGGGCATGCTGTAATGCCCAAAACATCACCCTCCTAACCAGAAATACTGCAGCACATATTTTAAAATATATATACCATTGATGCTACTCTACACTCAATAGATGGTAACAGCTTAAAAAAAGGATATGATCAGTGGTAAAAGAAGCTGTTGTTGTAGTTAAATTACTCTCTTAAGTTAAGTTAATTTGCTCTCCTAATTAAGGGCAAATGTACTGGGGTACATTGCAATAAATGCTTTCTATCCATTCTGGCAAAGGATAGCTGTTCTCATGCAGATGGTACCCGCTGGTAAATCACTGTAATATCATATATTCCAAATCCTAGTAGGTTTCTCTGTGCAAGAGCTACTGTGTGATTCTGTGAATAGTGTCACAAGCCCAGGCATATTCTAGTCATTACTTTAAAACTTTGTTTAGCAAAATATTACCAATTAGGTATTATTTACCAAATACGAAAAAGGGATTTCCCCTATTTTTAAAATAATTATTTTTGCAATTTTTTCCTCCCTTTAACAAGACTCATCATGAAACCCCTTTGATTTTCCTTGATGTATCCATAAAACCAGAGTCACTGAAGTCCCTTATCGCAGCTACAGAAGTAAAGTTCTCATCCCTTTGTTCATACAGGGAATGGGGATATTCCCTGATGCCGGTGCTCGATGCCAGTGATGGATTGTTATAATATGAGTCACTGCATCTTTGACCTTGGCACTGCTTCCACAATTTTAGCACCTGTTTTACTGAGAATTAACTGCCAATAATATGCAAGTTGGTTCAAAGGACATTTTACTCATTCCAATAGAAGTTTTTAGTAAGGTTTTTAGTAAGTTTGCACACCAGTGATAAAATCTCAGGGCTGAAGGGAACCCGTATGTGACTGAGGTACTGAACACCTCTGAAGCAAGACAGATCAGATGGTAGCTGTATTCCCATGACACTTTACACTGACCAAAAATGCTGAATCATGGGTTACATGATACTTCATATAGGAACTAAAAAGAAGGTAAATAATCTTCTAATGACCAGCTCAGCAGTGAGCATATGTAAGTTCTTCAAACAAAATCAATTAACTACTGCCAGTCTTCTTTGTTCCTTGATATAATATCTATTGAAAAAGCAATAAATTCACTTATCTTTCAAGACATTAAAACACTTGAGTTATTAAATATGAATGACTAGGATCCAATGTAATCTCCTTGTCTTACAGTCACATTGACTGACTTTATCATTTGGCACAAGAAATAACTTCACCTTAAAAGCAAAGTGTGGTAATGAATCTCCTTGGGAGAAACAATCGTGAAATGAAGACACCTATTTATTACCACTGACCATTCTCTGTGCTTTACCAGAACTTATTTTCAGCAGTCAAATTTTGAAAAAGTATTGGGAGTGACAATGCAAATTATATTATTCCTTGTAGACAATTTGAATAAAGATTTGTGATAGGATTGCCCCAAAAATAAATTTAAACCAGAGCTCAGACAGAAGTTCAAGACACATACTAGCTAGAAAAGAACACTTATCTCCAATGAATATCATGCCTTGAGGTACATGATATCTAATACAAAAACTTGTGAGAATTAAACTAATACAAAAGTCATTCCTCACACTTTAAGAAAGAGACAATCTTAATTCCGTGTCATCTTCATCCTTGGACTACAATGAGATGGCAAAGCACATGAAGTATAAGTTTTTATGGAGAAATAGTCACAAAATCAGGATGACACAGAACACGTGAACCTAAACTAACAAGAGGACGTTGTCAAAAAAAGCGTTTTGTTCATATAACATAAAGGATGCAAACATAACCAAATGTATTTCTTTCACTTGAACACTTTAATATCTTCATGCAAACATTCAGCTACTGACAGTTTGCTGATGTGTGATACCTCTTCTTTGCAACATACCAGTCACCTAAGTTTTTCTACAGTCCTTTGAGCGTATATGGTTACCTTCAACCCAAAAGGAACCAGCAGCATATCATTAATTAGGGTTTACCCCTGAATGAACACTGTGACAATCCAGGAGATAATTTCTGAGGACTTGCAAAGGAAAAATGAAGTGTCCTATATGACACTCTGCTCTGTTCTGATCATGCATAGTGACTCTGCTAATTTCCACTCACTCTAAGACTACTTGTAATCTGCTCTACAAGGAATAGGCATGAGAGTCAGTGTGAATTATACATAAGACAGACATATATATAAGAATTACATATAAGACAGTGAAAAATAAGAATCAGGCCCCTAATGTAAAATAGGTGTCTCGCCTCTCTTGGCAAGTCATTGTGGCAAGCCTAGTCAAAATGCACGTGTAGCTAAATGAATATCGGTGGCCTAAATCTCCTCTTGTGTGCTCCTGCTTTTTTTTCCCCCCCAAAGGAATTTTTGTTCACAAAAGGGATTAGTTACTCAATACAGCACACAAAGTCCTCACAATTTCCAGTCAGGCTTGGGATAATTATACCTTCTGTAATCCACAATCCACTAGTTAGCTGATAAATTAGTGTGCTTTTTACAAAGAAGTAATACTCATGTTACAATTTGTAACACAAACCAAGAAAAAAAAAAACCTGAAAACTAACCCAAAGGAAAACATCAATAAATAAAATAAGGAAAAATCAGCCATGCAGTGAAACAAACAGAATTAACAGAGAACACTTTCAACCCTATCAGGTTTCACTTTAAATAAAGCAAACCCCATACTGCAAAAACACAAAGGCCAATGTTTTACCCTTCTGTGTATGTACATGAACAGGTGTTATACAAAAATTCATGGACAAAATGTGACTGAATAGTAATTTTTTAAATTACTTTGTACTACCTTTTATGCTTGATCAGTTAGTAGTCACACTGAGTTTGATGCAAATATTCATATGAGAAAAAATGACTTGAACAAGAAAGAACTGTAGAATCAATCACAATAAATTTCATCCTAGCTGTATTCAAAGGGGCAATACGGGATATAAAACACAAATTGGAAAATCTGAGTGATATTTGTTGATAATGTTACTGTAATGTAATTAAAATACTCTTGTAGATGAAAGGTGATACATCACTATTAGATATCTTTAGGCAGACATAGGGTCTTTGTTACTCCTGGATATTCCACTTATTTCTTGTTTCATTCACTCTGTATTTACAGTAAAACATCTGGACTAGAAACATTCCATATTTATTTAGGATTTAGACCAAAAGATTTTCATCAGTATTAAAAAACACAGAAAATAATCAGGCTATTGAACCCAATAAACAAGAATGAAAGGAAGAGCTCGTGCATTAACGCTTTGAGAAAGAAATACTACCTGTATGGGTTCATTTGATTCACATTCATTCCAAAGCAAGGCTCCTTTGATTTTGAGTGCAGTGCACAGAACAATATACCTCAGACATAGCTGACATTGGCTCAGGTAGGTGCTCTCTTAATATGCCAGTTCAACAAGGTGCTGAACCATAAATACTGCATGAAGTTCACATCCGACTGAAGTCAGTGCTCATTCTGGTATCTGTTGAGGACTTTTGTGCTACTGACAGGTTGGTCAGAGCTGCTGCTGCACTAAGGAGGCTGTTATAGTCCAGCAGCTTCAAATAAAAGACTAAATGATGGCTGATAGCATAAGTAAAATAAATATTTTTTAAAAGTCAGTTTTCACAAACTACTGGTTACACAATAAATATAAATAAATGCCTGGTCTAAAAACTCAGATGTTATTCTGGACCAAAGAATGCCAGACACATACAGAACTCTGTAGTTTGGGGACCAGGCTTTGGGACTTTTCTGGGATGTAAAATATGCAAAATTCCTGTCCTTCATAAATCCCAGCACTGCTTCTCATTCCATAGCACTGTACATGTCTGAAATGGCTGGACTTCTGCACATCTTTATCTTAATCCTACTTAAAAAGCTTATGAATGAGAACACTGGAAAATGGAGGCAAATCCTGTTTTCCTCAGCTGAAATGTCTACTGAATCCACAACTGTCTACTGAATTCCTGGGATGAGGACTAAGCAAGAACTGCTGTACCTGTAATATAGTAATTAGTGACTGAGATGAGTGACTGAGATGAGGTGCCCATCTGCATTTACTAAATTAAAAAACTCAAAAAGTTAAGTGTGTCTGTACTGTGAAATAGTACTTGACCTATAATATTCTTTTTTTACTAGTTAAACATAGTTTTAATTTCTTGCCACACATTCTTCTTGCTTTCTCCTATTCATTGTGGCATATCCTGTAAAATACATGCTGCTCATTCACTGTCACCTTGTTCTGTCTCACCTTGCTGTAAGTGAAGTCAGTGGCAAACCTTCACTGACCTCGAAAGGAGTAGGATTTGTCCTGAGATGTCTAATCCAAAGCAGGACTCTGTCTTAATTCAGTAAGCTTTGGATCAGACCTAGAAGGGCTCTTAGCAGAATCAAGACGTGGCAAGACACAGTCACATATCAAAACCACATCCGAGTATTTATCTCACATTTCTAATCTTTGATGTGAAAGGGATTAAAAAGCAAGCTGTTCCTGTCAATTGCTTGGATGCCACAAAGGATGTGAATGACTGAACAAGCACCTATAGGATATCTATGCACACTCATATGGTTTTATCTCTTCAAAAGGGAGCTAATATTTGAATTTGAGGCTTATGGTAATATTTCCTCACTTGGTTCCCAGCTTGCCACTGTCAAAATCCCACCATCCTTTCTACTCCTACAGAGGAAAGAAGATGGTTGTGCCTCTTGTCTCAGGACAAACTAGAAACTTATTTGACCAAACACAAATAAATGAAAAATCTAAAAGAGATGCTATCTAAATACTTCAGACACAACCTTGCTACTGATCCTAACATAGTCTGTTTCAAAGTGCATCCCACTGATTCCACCATATCTTGTCTTATGTTACCTAAGGTCAAATGTGTTGTGATGGTCTTTGCTCTCCTTTATGTCATTCAGCCAAGTTTCTATAGCTGTCTGAGCTACCATGGGCGTATCTGACTATAATTTTGGCTCATATATGTATTTACAGACTGAAGGTGACAAGATAGAGAAACTGAGTACATGTATTATGGTGACTTCTAGCTACTAGAACCACAGAAACCACATCAAATGGCATTAACTTAGACAAAAGTCAATTGAAATAATGAAAATCATTACAACATGTATACAAGTGCAATGTGAAACTCCCTGTGAAACTCCATTGAATCAAATTAGGGCATGAGGGGAAAAGGAAATAAAAAGGCAAAAAATAATTATTTAGACATCTTGGGAAATTGAAGAAACAGCCACATTCATCTGCAAAATCTGAGGAGAAATCTGCTTGGAGTGACCAAAGGGGGATTTTCTTAAAAGTTCAGGGTCAGCCCAACTTCTTTTAAGCAAATTCACGATGGGGCACTGTGTAAGTCATAAGAACAGTTTGATGAATGGCAAGCACTCATTCAAGCCTAACCATCCGATATTTCTGAATTTATTCAACATGCAAATGAATGAAAACGAGTCACAGGCAAAGAATGTAAAAATCAGTATATTACTTTTGTTTTATTCATCTGCTTCATCTTACTGCATTGACTCCTACCTAGTCTTAGACAAACACTAATTAAGCATATGTCTCAAACCTTAGAGACAACTGCCTTCATTTCTGTATATAAAAGAGAAAATATTTCACAAACATATCTGCCTGCTGGATGTCTCTGAGGCAGTGTCCACGGCCAGGTCGTGTGCAGTGTGTTTCAGCAGTGTGGCTCAGACAGGATTTCCTCCTGCCCGTATCCAGGAGGAGAGGGCTGTTACAGAACACATTGGTGACGTTTCAAGGCGTGCAGGACTGAGAAACTGGTCCCTGAGTCCTGCAGGCAGTGCAGAAGCTGTGTCACAGAAGTGCTGGTGAGGGCTGATGGATGTTAGCTTGCACCAGGGGATAACAGTGCATAACACGGCCTCCCTGAACCCTTTTTGGCAAAACTTATGCCCATCTGCTTCCCCTCTGCTCTTTCTCCTGGAGAGGAACATATGGCCCAGAATATGTATCTTGGAAGCAGAAAATTTATTCATGTAGTTTTCTAAAATATTCTGAATACTTTCATTTCCTCCTATAAGCTTTTATTCCACTTAGGAACCTTAAATTGTGCCACAATATTTTTTTTTAATAAAGTAACTTCCTTGCTTAAAAAGTTAGGTAGCTCACAATGAAAAATGAAATTTAAAAAGAAAAAGTGTACTGTACCTCTATAGTAAGAGTTACTACTGCAAGAAAAATCTTTGCCAGAATTCTCATATTTTGTCAATTACACCATCATATTTTAATACTTACCTTGGTCCAAGAGCATTGCATCCAATAACAAACAACAGAAGCTTAACATGAACATCTAAACATCAAACATTTTCATTTTGAGTCATTCAAACTGGAGATGAGCTTCCAAAATTTGCCTCACATTAACTAGTGTTTCACGCCACAAACAGAACAACTAAGTTCCTCAAGATGCAAGTAATCTTTCTTTTAAATACCAGTACCAACATGTGTGTGTGCAGTCCTATTTCTACAATCAGGGTAAACTTCTCCATTGTATCAGTGAGACTTCAGCCAACTTCCCTGTTTGAAGACAGCAGTACTGGACCCAGGATTCATCTGAATTTGTTCTCACTTCTGACTAAATATATATAAGCTTTACACATAGTTCTGTGTGCCTACATGAATAGAATATATACTTGTTTATATACCTATATCTGTATACACATACATATGCATGCATATAAATATATTCATGCATTAATATTTCAGTATTTTTATACAAAACACTCTAATTCTTGATTGCAAAAATGTAGTATATGAGAAAACATGCCATAGTAAAACCATGAAACCATGCCAGACCAGCTGATGACTCTTTGACAGCTTATCCAGAACAACCTACTACTGACACACCACATCTGCAGTGCCTGTAACAGGACAAGCAATACTGAAATGGGTGTTTGTCATAACCAAATGCTTTTATAAAAAAAACAAGTAGATAGTGTACTTTGTCTGTATTTTCATTGAAGTGCTTCATATGGAGTGCATTTAGACTCACACAGATGTTTCTCATCAAATACAGCAAAAGCAAAGTACAATACAATACAGTAGTTGCCTAAAAACAACTGAACTCAACAGGGTTCCTTCTGCTGATTTCAGTGGGGTTTAGGACAGATTTGGGTGTTTTCACTTAATGATATGTAGATTTTTAGATGCTTCTTTTCTCTAAATATTTTAGTGGATGTTGTTGATTCCTATAAGTCAGACGCATGGGTCACAAAACCATTTTCTACTATCTTTGTATTAAGCCTATTGCTTATCCTACCTTTGCTGCAACAGATGAGTTGGGTTTCTCAAGCAAGTCCCAAAGCTTCTTCCTTTTCTCTGGGCAGCAGGTATTATCAAACTCTTCCCCTTCTCTCTCTCGCAATGTCTCTGCCTCTCTCCTCAGTTCCTCATTCATTTGCTCTTTCTTTTGATGGTATCTTGCCTGGCAGCAAGATTCTAAATATATTTCATCAATCCCCCAGTAATCAAGCTCCTGGCCAAAAGAGAGAGCACACATTTCTTCCATCATATGTAGTTTCCCTGTCCTGTAGAAATTCAAAATGGAAGTGAAAGCCCCTGGGTGTCGATCAAAAAAATACTCATTTTCATTCAGATTATAGTCATCACATACTTCTAGCAGAGATTCATGGGTATTGCAGTCTCTGAGCTTTCCTAATCGTGTCCTTGGAAGTCTGTCCAAAGTCCTCCAGAGCACTTCATGGTTGAGTCCACCGACATTTATTTTAACTCTCCGTGAGCAGGCTTTGCTCCTAATGATCTCCACTGGTTCTGGAGGGAGAGAAAGGGTGGACCTTGAAGACTTTTTGGCGATCCCTGGTGGAGCTTTCTCAGCCATTCTGAAAAAGATGAAGTTGTAACACCAGAGTCTGTAGGAAAATGAGCTTGGAGACTACGGGTATATGGGCAGAATCCTCTTCAGACAGACAGCTCCATTCCTGAAGCTAAAAAAGACAAAAGATTAGAATACTGCCGTGTACAATGCATCCCCCAATCTCTCTCTTGCTCACTCTCTCTCTCTCTCTCTCCATACTTTCACATGCAGATGAAAATTTAATGATTGCAATTTGCCCTCTTTATAGTGATACTCTTTGTAGTAATATCCAGAAGCACTGGAACAGCTAAGAGCACTATATTTAAGCAAAGGAAAAGCCCACTGGAATATCTATATCTGTGAAAATCCACTGTTACAATTTGTACAAAGGACTTAGGTATTTTTCTTTTTTTTAAGACTCAGTTTCTGATACAGCTGTGTTAGCTTAATCTGATTACTTATCTTTCAATGTGTGTGGTGTGCAAACAGAAAGTTTATAGGAATATCTATAAGTATAGATGGAGGCTAGTGTACCTTTGATTGAAAAATTCAAATTTGGGAGATACTGAAACTGAATTAAAAAAATCACAGCATATCAAAATCTCCAAACCAAACTGCTTCCCTCCTTGTCCCAATTCAAATTTTAGTTTGCTGTATTATTTAATGGGTAAATGTTATTCACCAAACATTTCAACTGCCATCCTGAAAAGTCGTATTTTTTAGCCCCACACACAGCACTTATTTCTTTACAAATGAGTCAAAAGAATCCTAAGTCTTTTGTGGCCAACTGACCAGTAATACCTGTTATATAGGTAACGGCTGTGCATACTGTTCTCTGGATCCTCTGAAAGGCTCTTCTCTGCCCCACTGTTCATCTGTTATATTGCTGCAGACATGACTGCATGACAGCCCAGTGTCATGCAGCCCAGTTAACTGTGCCCAGTGCTTCAGTGAACTCTGAAGTGCAGCTGCTTGTCACTAAATGTAGCATACCAGTATCAATCAGGAAGGAAACCCACCCACCAGCTCTACTACTGCCAACTGTCAGACATAGTGCTTAAATATTAACCTAGCATTAGTATCATGGCCCAAAGAATGCTTAGACAAGGCTTCTATTCCAAACTTGGAAAGTCCGCCTCAGTAATTTCCTAGAGTTGACGTCTCGTCCTCCTGTTATCAGCAAATCAACAATTCAATAATCTGAGGGGTTTTTTTTATTGTTATTTGCTTGTTTTGTTTTGCTTGAAGTGAAGTAAGTCCAGCAAATAAAAGAATTTGAAGTGTACAAGAATTCGATCCTCTTTGCAGAGTAAAGCATGAAAGTTGTGCTTTACTTATAAATATACCAGAAGTAAACACCTGGGAGGGTTTGAACTATTTGTACTGAAGCACCAGTTGGCACAAGAACAAATGGGTAGAAACTCATCATGAGAAAAGGCAGAAATTTGAAAGAGATTTAGAAGGTCACATCGACCAGATCCTCACCAGAGCAGTAAGGATCTAGAATAATCCTTTACTAGAAGTATCAGGAAAAACAAAGAATAATTCCAGTGTGTCATCTGACATGCCCATGACAGTATTGACTATGTTGCTGGTATAAAATCAAAATTGCTAAATTTCATTATAGCTAAACTTTAAAAGTTCCTCCACCAATAGATAAAATAAGACTCAGTCAGCTACAGTCCAAGTATAACGGACTATCATGTCCAAAAACATCAGAAAAGAGGAAAATTACTTATGAGAAAAATACTTACATCTAAAGATTTACTTTTTTGGTTTGTTTTGTGCACAAGCTAAATTATGGCAACAGCCTAGAACACAATCATTTTAGTTACCAATTTCACTGTCAAGCTGAACTTCAAAACTATAAGGGTCAAAATATTCTGCATCTTCCCATCCTGCCTCCAGCACTACATTGTGAAGATCCCTCATCATCTCCCAGTGCAACCCATAGCACTTCTGTGCCTAATTACTTAAGGGTTTAAGCCAGTAACATTTACCTTCATTCAGAAAAATGATTGTCTGATAACTTCACTTTCAAAGATAAATATCCCATCAAAATCAAAGTCCTGGCATCAGTAGGTTTGCATAATATATATCCCTTTCTTTTGTGTTTATGTTTTGGTTTTTTCCTCTTGACCTTAGGCTGATTTTTTTTCTCTGGTTTTACCCTCCTCCTCATTGCCTTATATGCAAGGGGGTGACTTCTGAGAAGTGGGGGACTCCAATCCTTGCAAGATCTCCCCACTTAAGCATTAGCTAGTGATCTGTGATGCATCTGTCAGTCTTCTGACATACAGACAGCTACACAAAGAGTAAACAGTTATGAGAGGATATTTCTCTAGAGAGGAAATATTTGCAAACTTTATTGAAAAAAAATACTTTTAGATTTTAATGCACAATAATATTTCTCCTTTAAAGGTTGTTTTACTTAAGAAAACACAAGAATTTTAAAAAATCATAAAGAGGTTCTGTTATCCTTTACGAAATCAGTCAAGTCTTCAGGCATTTCCTAGAGAGGTTCAATAGTTTATTCACTATTGTATCTCAGGGATTTTTTTTTCTGTTTTTAAAATGAAAATGTGTACCCTAATATTAGCAATATCAAGTAAAAACACAATAGAGATCAAGCATCTCATTTGATTAATCTTAAGTTAACCATATCCATATCCTTATTTATTTTTCTGATTGCAAAAACAAAAGATTAACAAGACTATGCATTGCTTTAACTTTTCTGTAGTGTAGTTACCAGACATATTTTTTAAACAATGCAAATACTCTAGTGTCACCATGACTAGTCTAAAGCTGATAAAACATTTTTTGATTTTCCAGTATAATTATTGGTTGCATTTTCCTACTTGAGGAACTGTGGCTTTTCTAAAAAACTTTAAAAATCTTGGTGGCCACACTGAAGTCAGCAGTGAAACACTATTAGGTTTAGTGTTGAGAACGTGCTATGTATATATGTATGCACCAAGGGATGAACCACCATTCACAACATGCAGCATTCTGAAAAGGTAAAAAAGCCCATTTTCCCAAGTGAAGAATCTTGAACCATGAGGGTGATTTTTTTGCCTTTTTTACAGAGTTCTTGTCATTGAAATATACATTGAAGAAGGAGGATGTATAACTGCTTTTCTTCCCACCTTCTTTCGTTCTTCATCCCTTCCGTAGTTCTCTGATGATAATTTTTAAAAAATGTCTTCCTGTGCAGCTTTTCCCCAAACCTTGTCTAAAAAGTCTGGTTTTAACTGCGCCTTTAACAAAAACATAATCAACAGCCTCTACTTTTAAAATCACAGGGTCCCTTTACCATCTTCATAGTCCTCCTTTGGGTATTCTGCAATAGCTTTATATTATTGTGTTGTGGGACCCAAAACTGCCCTCAGCACTCGAGGTGAAGCTGCCCCAGTGCAGAACAGAGCAGGACAATCCCCTCCCTTGCCTGGCTGGCCATGCTGTCCCTGAGGCACCCCAGGACAGGGTTGGCCCTCCTGGCTGCCAGGGCACTGCTGGCTCAGATTCAATTTGGCAACAACCAGGACCCTCAGGTCCCTTTCTCTGCCACTGGTTCCCAGCCTCTCATTTCCCTGTCTGCACACCCATCCAGGGCTGCCCCATCCCAGATGGAGAATCTGGGCATTAGTCCTTGTTACACTTCATATGGTTGGTGATTGCTCATCTCTCTAATTTATCAAGGTTTCTCTGCAGACCCTCTCAGCCTTCAAGGGAATCAACAGCTCCTCCCAGTTTAGTATTCTCAGCGAAGGTAATACCCCTTCCAGTCCTACATCCAGCTAATTTATGAAGACGTTGAAGAGCACAGGGCTGAGGACGGAGCCCTGCAGAACCCCACCAGAGACAGGTCAGTCTGATGTCATCCCATTCACTATAACCCTTTGTGTGCCTGACTTATGAGCCAGTTGCTCACCTATCCACGATGGATTTGTCCAGCTGTGGGCTGGACATCTATCCCAAAGGATCCTGTGAGAGAGAGTACCAAAAGCCTTACTGAAATCTAAAAAAGGTAACACCCACTGCCTTCCCCCATCAACTAGGTGAGTTACCTTGTCAGAAAAGGAAATTGTCTTTATGTTACTATATAACAGTTGTAACTTGAAAATCCACATTATGAAATTTATACAAAATCACCAGATCTTCCATTATAACAAAATTATATGAGTAAGGTTACCTTTACAATCCATAAAATTACCTTTTGGCATTTTAGCTACTGTAACTAACTCAGATTTTTTTTTTCCTAAGAAGGCTTAAAATACGTTTCAGCTTGGCTTATTGCCTTAACCTTTAGGCTGTGTGCAATTCCACCATGCACCTTGTCCACCATGGGCTAGTAATAAATGTAACTATCACTTGGGAGGCAGGCAAAGCCAGTCTGGTGCTCACCAGCACTCTTAGCAATTGATAGAGAAAAGCACAAATTCTATCCCCATATATAAAAGCAAATCTAGACAAACCCTGCATTTTTCCTGTGCAATAATAAAATTACTTTGTAGCAAAAGACCTATAATATTACATAAAACTCTTCAAATCAAAGCCATTTTTTTTGCATTAAATAAAAATGAAGACTTCAAAGACTACAACTCAAAAAGCTAGGGAAAGCCAGAAGGAAGGTTAAGTGCTCTCACCAGCACCACAGACATGCAGCTTTTAATGGTGTGACTCTCACATCAGTCCTTTCCTCTTTACATGAACGGGTAATTATTTACCATTTCTTTTCATCTTTCTCATTCAGAATTTGGCCTCTGATGTTATTCAGCATTTCCTGCTGCAAGGCCTAGATTACACACAAAGTGCTGAATTTCCCTCAGGGAGCTCTCCCTGTCCTACCCAAGTGCTTTCAGGGTATCCCAGTCTCCCCTTCAGTAGGAGGCCATTATTACCATTGCTTGATAATGTAGAAATGAAAGTCATAGATGCCTGAGGTATCCAACAATTTTGGCTGCTCACATTGAGATAGCTGCTTTTTACAGAGTCCTCAGAATTTTCAGCCCTTTTGATGGGCATGCCTACATAACAAGACTAAACCCTCAGGCTGAGGAACCCAGTTATCTGTCCTGTCACGTTGCCGGAGCATCGCCTGCCACAGCACAGTCAGGACTCGCCCAAGTCATTTGCAAGGATGGCTGGAGAGTCCACATGCTTCAAGGTCTGCTCCTAATAAGTGGTTTGTTTGCAGCCATCTGCTTTGGAGAGCAGGTGAGTGTAACTGCACACAGGGAGGTTGCCGTGCTGAGCAGTGCCAGCCCCTTCTATGGACTCTATACACAAGACCTCTCTTCCAAAAGGATTCACATCCCAGACACTCTTGCAAGCCTGAGCCATAAACATCTCTCCAAATCTCTGTCATACAAATTTTGCCAAAGGAGATGGAGAAGCTACAGTACATAAGCACACTTGACTGTTGGAGCATGTCCTGCATTTAAAGCAGTGAGGAAAAAAGTATGTGGCACCTAAGAAGAGGTTGTATCATAAGGACCCCAGGAAAAGTGAACAATTTTGCTTTCTTCTGACATTTAAGGGACAAACTTCTACCATTTTTGTCAGAAGATGTATTTTTGTCAACATTTGTCGAATTGTTTTCAAGAAAAGATTTTATTAATTAATTTCCTTCCTGTGAAAACAAATGGAAGAGTTTTTCACAATTTGCTGGAAGTGTCTTCAACATTTTAAAACAAAATCTGTTTCTAGATGTACTGATATTTAATTTTTTTTAATTCAAGAAAGCTCTGGATTAAAAAGGAGAGATTGTGAAATTATTAAGCATTAAACAAATTATTAAATAATGGGTGATCCCATTCAAAGTATTTATTTTCAGGTCTGAACAGTCTAAGATATATGTGCTGGTTTTCCTAATGAGCAAAAATGCTCACCAAAATCAAGAAAGATCTGGCATTTACTACTTTTGCTGTTAAAACGGACTTAAGGACTTAAGGCTTAAGAACTTCAGGCTGCATTTAATGCAGGTATGTAACACTTTCTACAGGTTTTGTAGGTGTAATGCCAGGGGAAATTCAGAGCAGACATGAGGAAAAAGTTCTTCACCCAGAGGATAGTTGGGCACTGGAACAGACTCCTCAGGGAAGGGGTCATGACACCAAGCCTTTCAGAGTTCAAGGAGCATATGGTTTAGTTTTTAGTTTTAGGTAATCCTGTGAGGAGCAGGGAGTTGAACTCGAAGATCCTTACGATCCCTTCTAGCTGGAGAACTAGAGATACTCTGTGATTAAAAAAAAAAAAAAAAACTTAGAAAGCCTGTGCTCACCTCAGCATCTGACTCCTAAAGCCTACAACCTGGGATCCAGCAAATTAGCCAAGAAAAGATGAATCCAGTTGGTTGTGACAAAACATTTTTACTGAGCAAACACATTTTTGCTAACTTATTTGTTTGTATGATTCTTCTTTTCTTTCAGTGTCTGCTTTGTTGTAATCTCTCTGCTGCCACATTTTAGCTATCAAATGTCTGCTCTTTGTTTCAAAATATGAAGATATTCAGTTTCTTAATGGTGTGCTGCGGGATCTTTTACTAGAATTTTCCCTTAATTTCAGTTTTTAAAATGATGGCTGATGTGATAGCTAAAACTCTGCATAAAAGCATCCTGCTCGAATGAGTTGTTCGTTATTTCCATTTCCCACCTTTAGAGAAGTCACATCTCATATAGTTAAGGATTGGCAAGCTGAACGCGGAAGTGTCAGGAAACATGTCAAAGTATTCCTGAGCATCCTTTGTATGTCTCAGATTTATATCTATATGCAGGACCACATGCATGTGTGCACAGGAGAGAAGTATCTGAGCTTTGATTATCCAAATTGCTGGCGACAGCTCTTGGCACAAGTCCTCAGGGGCTTCAGTGGGTGAAACCACTTGAAGCAATGTGGTCTGAGGGGGCAAAGATGGACCTTAGCCTGTCTCCCCTGTAACAAAGCTTTTCCGAGAGCAATGGCTGGCTCTTTCCAGACAGCAGTCATGAGCAGAGCTGTTACTGGAGAGCTGAGTCTTTCCATGAACTAAGACCAAATCCCACTTGTTGCTTTGACTGCTCTTTTAACAGCTATAGATGGGTTGGTCCATGAAAAGTAAGACCTTGCTTTGAGAGTAAATCCTGGAAAATCAGCTCTTGGGGCTATGGCTAACTGGACTGAAATGATAATTATTCCTACTTCATAACAGACCTCACAGATTATTTATTTCTGGTATGTGAAAAATTAAACTTCGGCTGCACAAAGTCTTGGAGATCTGCAGGAAAAACTCAAAAAAGATGAGGCCTTTTATAGACGAACTTTTCAGATTGATTAAATCAGTCTGTCTGCTAACTTGCTGTTCTCACCATCTTGAGCACAGAGGTGTCTTTTAGATGGATGAGCTGAACTTCACCAAGGAGCAGCAGACTCTGAGACTCTATATATTCCTTAGAAGCCTTGGATAAGAAAACCCAGACAGAAATAGGTAAGGTGACAGAAAAAGAGGGTAAGTATAACTGATAAAATGTTTTTAAAGTCTTGCAGTCACACAAGCTTGGCAGTTTTAGCTTATCTGACTATTCTAACTACCCCAATAGCACTTGTAATTGCTTACTGAAGCTCTTACGCAAGGTAAAGCCACGTGGGTGGGCTCTAGACACACTACAGGTAATGCAGACTGCGTTACAAAAAGCTAAATGCTCTTGTGAGCATTCAGAGTAATTGTACCTAAAGTCTCATGGAATTTAGGGCTCAAATGGTCTTTTTGAGTAGTACCTCTTCACAAGTCTGTATCTGAATACTGGGATTGTAGCACCCCCTCAGTCTGCACTGAGGTCTCAAGAGAGCACTCAACATGGCTTTGTAGCCCATCCAGTGCTGAATCAAGATCCCCACCAAACCTTATTTCAGATCAACTCTGATTCTGTCTTTCCTTACTAGCAGCTCTGCTGTTGGTGCTTGTGACAAGGATCCTTACAAAGAATCCTGATGTACTCCTGCTCAGTTTACAAAAACCTTTCCATTTCCATTACAGGTTGAAACATCTCTCATTTAGGATGTAGTTCTTGGTCTGCACTTTACTGTTCATGTTTACAATTGGTTGCTAAGGGCTGTTACTGCTCTTGCCAAAGATACTGTCTTACACTGCTTATTTAGCCTTCCCTGGAAACTTCTGAGGAGATGAGCTGTCAGAGAAGTACAAGGCCGAATGGCAGATCATTTTCTTTAATGTCAAACAGGCTGATATTATAGAAATGTGATTATGTAAGGTCCTCATGTCAGGTCTAAATCAGACTACATATTTATATCCCAACTAGCACTCTGGATCCACAGGTTTGATTGGTGCTTCCATACAATTCTTTGAGAGAATACAGATGTTACATAGGCAGGATACACTAATAATAGCAAATACATTAATATTAATAAATTAGAGCTTTGAATTGCAATTTATCCATCCACTACTTGATTTTCTCTTCTAATTGCATTGCAGTGCATTAAGGTGATGGAGGACATTGTCAACACATAATTTGTTCTTTGAGGAGGCACTAATGTAACCAGTTGTCCTAAAGCAATTCGTTTTAGGGTTATTCTAAGTATGTTAGCTTCTCTAACCCTTCAATCTTCCACTGCTCCCTACCAATAACAGTGCTGCCAAGTAGCTGAAAGCAGCTAAGAACTTCACAGATGTCTTTTTGTTCTCCTGAAGAAAAGCTTGCACAGTGTAGTAATGAATGATGATTCTAGGTTTCTAGGCAGGGAAATATTACACAACATATAATATTATCCTATATACATAGAGAATGATGTCTGAAGCAATGAGGCACATCATAGAGAACAGTCAGATTTTATCCCTCTTTGAAATTGCACCCAAAATTTTGGATGTTGCATTTTGGTCAGAATCCTGGTATATTGTTGAGTTTTCTAATAAATAAAAAACATGCAATGCCCCTGTCCCAAATCTACAATTAAGAAAAGCACAGTTGTATTCCTAAGTGACTTCAGAAATTAAAACATTTATGTTCAATTGCTGCTTCTGTCAAAAATTTCATTTTCAACCATTTCTAACAGGACTGTTTCCTGATTCAATCAAGGTAAAGGGTAGGCCTAAACCTACCTGGACCACAGATGGGAAGAATACAGTTTGAAAGGAGCAGATTTACTCAAGAGACATTTGTCTCAATCAATTAGGAGCCTGTCTCAAACTCCTATTGTTGGTGCTTTACAGAAGTGCCAAAGGTGGAACAAAGGAATGAATCAAGGCCTTCGTTTTTGGGAGACTCAATCTTTGACAAGTGCCTTTGTACATACATAGCTGAAAATGTCCCCGAGGTCACAGCATCAGCAAGTCTTTACTTGCAGAAGGCTTTTATCATTAAAAATTAAGTCAAATTTCCATCTAATCTTTACCTGAAGAATCCAACCCTTCAACATTTTGATGTCTTCAACTATAGGATGCCTTGGAAAAATATCCCAAACTACTACTACAAACTCCTGTGCAGAGCCTAGGGCAACCCAACATCTTATTTTGCCTATCTGAGAAAAACAGTCACCCAGAAAACAGAAAACTTTGCTTCCTGACCTTATCTAAGACCTTACCAGTTTTGGTTCCACATAATGCACAAAGATACAATTGATTTGGGGGTCAGTAAGGGGAAGCTTTCCTTAGGAAGTCCAGTTTAACACTGTAGCTAGAGAAGAAGCTACACTGACTTTTAGTCCTAACTGATACCAAGAGTATTGATATTTCTTGACCCTCAAATTGACCTGACAATAGAAAAAAAGTGAGGACTCACTTTCATGCACAACTCTATGCTACTGTTACTATATAATTCTGAAATCAAGACAGGCTAAAAGGAATACTTTTATAAAACTGCCACTATAAATTAATTTATTTACTTCTATCAAGCCAAAATGTATTTTTAAAAGCCACAGCATCCTCTTAAAAAATATGCTTCATCAGAGCATTAGTTCAGGGTTTCTAATATTAAACACACAAGTCCCAAGTTCAAAGAAGGGTGTAGGAACCTCTAAGGCAGGATCAACACGATACTTCACAGCCAGGAAAAAGATGCTCTTAACTCCCATCCAGGCCCAATGCATTAACAGGATCAAAAGGGACACAACCCACCCACATGATATTCTAAACCTGGAAACTTCCTCTTACAAGAGGTATGTAAAATAGTCCTACAAAAGAATTGAACAAGGTCTACTCTTTTCAAATACACCTTGAGGTGGTGGCCTTGGTTCCACCTCGATGTCATTGCTTGGTCATTAACCATTCACTGAAGGACCATGTTCATCCCTGGTGATTCAAACCTGTGGTTTATATCTTTCAGACTCCTGCTGCTATCAGTAATCCCCACGACAGCTGCAGTGATGGAGACCATCTCCATTCCTACTGAGCAAGAATGAGGCAGCCTGTGCTTGAAAGACAAAAGGACACAAATGAGTCTATAACTGAAGGGTGTGACCAGTCCTTTGGTGGGTGGTAATCTTGAATTACAAGAAGTGAAATGTTTATTTGCATCATGTTGATCTATGAAAGGCCTAAAATCTCAGTTTTTCTCCATCAGTACCCTAACCACAAGGTTACTGAGCAAAACCAAGGTATTTTTTCTTCTACCTAGGTTATCTATAAACATGTTGAAGCAGCTAAACATTCTCATCCCTTCTTCAATTCAAAAGAAGCAGAAGATACACAGCACTGCTAATGCTACTTTAATGACATGCTTAAATAAGGGACCAAAGTGACTATCAGTAGCCAGGCTAGACCTGAGAATAAATTCAAGTGTAAAGCTTACCCAGTTAAGAGGTTTGCTCAATGTCAGCAATAATAAGAATTAAGAAAGCATAAGAGGGAATATTCCAGAAGGCAAGACCTTCTAGATGGCACTCCTGTCAAGGTAGAGCAATTCTGTGCTGTTAATCTCACCAACCACTGGAAAAGCACGTTCAATACTGTCATTCACAGTTGTGTGATTTCAAGGCTAATTAAGCCTATTCAATGTTTTGAGTCTGCTTAAATACATTAGTGGGATTCTTCTAGCTTCTGCAGTTTGCCAGCACTTTCTGCTCAAACTGTCTCAGAATGTCTCTGGTATATGCAAGTTTACACTAAATGAATGGCTATAAATTATAGCAGGATTACTCTGCCATTTGAGAGTACATCCACCTGAGATGAGGTCAACAACCTTGTAGGTAACCAAATCCTCATACCTTAAGAGGGCAAATGAAACAACTGAAAACTCCATAAAAGAAGCATTATGACTTCATTTTGAGTTCTTGCATTTGATTGTAATTTTTATCTCTATATATATTGAAAATACAGCTAATTTTCTAAAAGGTAACTATTGATGATGTACTGTGAAATATTACTTTATGAACTGCCTTATTAATGCTCTGAGGTAAATTTATTCTGTATTTGGACTGTACTGCCATAACTGATTTCTATTTCTTAACTTGTTAGGCAATCAGGGGGTGAAGCTCATCTCCAGTGTCATCAAAGAAGATTAAGTTTGAGAGCTTTGTTCAGTTAATTATCAGCACAGCTTTGCATTCATTTCCTCGTAATGTGGTTTTACCTACAGGGCTGACATTTATTTCCTAACAAGCTGGTACCTGAATATGATGGCAGAAAGAACACCTTTCAATAGTAAGTCTGATTTCCTAGTAAGAAGCACTTACCTAGAGGTAACAAAAACCTAGGGGCTTATTCATCACGTGCCAGTGCTGTAGTAAGAGAGCTGTTCAGCCCCTCTGCCTGGCTCGGACTGTAAATGCCCTCACACAATTTTACAGTGCACTGTGCTCCTCTGTCATGGTACTGTGAGGGGTAAACTGGTCAATTGCCATTGTTCCTTGTAAAGAGTTCAGCTGCTGCATTATGCCAGCATTACATATATTATTTATTAGCTAATAGATTGTTGTTCTGACTCTCTTGCTGGTGCCAGCAGTGATGCTACTGACAACTCTTTATAGTTATCCAGAGAAGGAATAGGGATGTACAGAATCCAGACACCTAAGTCACAGCTGATCTATAATTATGGCTAAATATAGATTTCCTGCATTAGAAACAAATAAATTAAAAACCCCATTGGTTTCAGTGGCCTGAGACTTTTCTTTTATTGTTTCCCTATAGTTCATACCATAATCCACGAAGAAGTGTGTTCAAAATAATATTCTTTGTTTTCTGATTATGCAGTTACCATCATCATATTTCCATGCTGGTGAAAAAAAGTAGTTTAATACACTCATCCTTCAAGAAATTCATCCATTAAGAAAATCCATCCCTCCAGACTTGGAAGAAGGAACGTATTGCACAGCAAACAAGTGAAAACTTAAAAAGATGCCAATGTGTAACTTGCACTGAAATTTCTGCACATGCTGTAGCAAGCACTGGGAAGGACAAAAGACAAAATAGCCTTTGCTGTCCTTCCAGATTTTTATGAAGAATACAGACAGGTTTAAGCCTAATAGATTTTAAACATCTTTACTGATGCATACTCTCCTGAGGCTTTTATGGTATGTAGTGGTCTGGGAAGCTATACCGGGACTGACTTTGTACGGTAACCAAGATAAGAAACTTCCAAGTTCTGTTCAATAAACACTTGAGTTGTTAAGCTTCTCTGCTCAATTTTTTTTTAAATTTAACCATATATATGCATTTTACTGAGACTTTATTTGAGCATGACTGAGCAATGTATACATAATAGCATGCAATATGATACCTCTGATTGCATAATAGTGAAGAAAATGTTAAAAATAATGAATTTCTTTCCATATCATTTCCATTTAGCCAGAGAATTATAGATTTAAAAACATATGAAGCTACAGGATTGCAAAAAAATCTACATTTACAAAAGGATAACATCTACTCTGTAATGTCCTAAGCAATTTCTTTGCATATTATCCCATAGAACACTGTTGCACATCTTAAAAAATCTCTACAACTTAATACCGGAAAATTTATTTTGGTTTGAAGTTAATATTCTTGTTACAAAGTAAAACACACATTTTTCCCTACTAAAATGTGAGTTAAAACAACATATTCCAAAGACTTATTATAAAATCCAAGAAATCAAATACCCAGTTCCACTACTCCAGCAACACTCACAACAAAAAGATGCCCACTACAGATGGGAAATCTAAAATATTTTCTCTTGGGGTGCTCATATCCTATGACTAGAAACAGAACAAAGTAGACTACAGCCTGTTTTTTATCATGCATCCATTATAATGTTTATTTATATTATTGTTAAATATTAATGTTTATTTTATATTAATTTTAGAATTATATTTATAATGTTCAGACACTTCTTAGGTAAAAAACCCTTATTCCTAAAGATGATAAAAACTTACTATAGCAATATTAGACAAACATGTATAGTCCTTTCAAAGGCAACCATTGCTTAATTCCAAGAACTGTGAGTATAGCTGGGTCAGAAGACATTATGCAATAACATGATGAATTAATAGAATTTACCCCTGAAAACATCCAAAAATCCATTTTTAAACTGCATGTATGTCTACTCTGATGAAGCTGAAGTGGTGTACAACTTAAAGTGCTTCCCTCTCTGGCTCCCCTCTCTTTCTGTGGGGAGCAGTAGGTCTGTACTCTGGTAGAACAGACACCTTCAGGAGGGTCTGCAGTGGAATCCCACTGCACTGACATACTTTCAGTCACTGCCCCATTCACCAGATATCTCAGCTTGCATTCCTCCTCTGAGCTGAGACCAGACAGACTTTCCCCAATGTGCTGTTTATATCATGACAGACGGAGTAAAATACTGACTGAAAAAATATCCTTCAGCAGGTAGCTTTAAATACGGTAGCACCATGGAATATATTTTACCTGCACATGAAGCTCAAGGAAGTCACATAAGATCAAGATTTTTTTCTAAAAGTGACAGTAGCAAACTGTTTGGCAAAATCCCAACTGTTGGCAAGAAAGCTATTGCAAATCTTGACCTCTCGCCTTGCTTTGAATGGCAAGCCAGAATTTGCCAATTAACTTTCACTTAGGAAAAAAAAAAAAAAGGCTGAGTATGAATAAATATATGTGATATGGCATTGTTAAGGCAATGGGACATTTCAAAATGCTGAAGCAAATGGAAATGCTCAGGCTGAAGCATGCTGCTCTGAACAGCACCTCTCCCTCATCTCGAGCTGAAGATGTTTTACTTTATGCATACGTCTGAGTGAGGGCAACCTGCTGAGCTCCAGCAACAGCATCCAGCTGAGAAAGGAGGCAAGAGAAATTTGAATGCTGTGGTAAGAGCTGCCTGCAGAAGCACTCTTTGGAAAAAAAAAATACAACAAGCCAGCTGCAAGTTCCACTAATGCTGAACAAAGTGAGAGTTTATCAGTTGTATCAGATTTATCAGCTGTTTGAACCGAATAGACAGAGGTGCTAAGAACCAGAAACAACTATTTTTTCCTGTACTGCATCTTATCTCTCTGGGAAAGACTCCAGAGTTTTGCTAGCACATCTTGGTGATCAGAGAACAAACAAATCCCGTAAGTGGCATGTACTCACTGACCCTGCTCCCCTGAAAGTTTCTACTAAAACTCCCTGGAGGATCGTGTCCCAGGCTTGGTGGAATGTTCCGTTTTGCAGACCTTGCCCAGCCTCTAAGGCTTGGTGCTAGCTCTGCTCTAAGTTGGACAGGCTCACCAGCTAAGCAAACTTGAACTCTAGGTGTTTTTAATGGAAAATGTTACCAGACAGGCTTTTCCCCCTCCCAAGTCTGCCTAGTCTCACTGCTATTCTACCTCTTCTAAACCAGCCCTGGCACCTCCTCAGAGCTACAGGACAGGGTCACTGAAATCCTTCACTTAGGTGTCCTTTAAATAGCAATATCTTGATGACTATGTATTTGCTAAGGAACGTTGTCTCCACCTGATGCTATGGACACTTCCTTTCTTACACAAACATAGAAAAAGTGACAATTTTGGCAGTGTTGCTAGAGTCAGTCTTTTGTGCACTGGATTAAAATGTCCAAGAAGCTGCATATATAACTGCCTATTGTATCTTAATCATTATGTAACTTGAATTGAATAAAGTCCAAACCCTACTCTAAATATGGACAGTACATAGGGTATAAACAAAGGTCTACCTTCATCCAGGCAGTGAAATTCTGATAGAAGAAACACACTGAATGGTTTGTAGAAGCCACGTAGCCAATGAATATGCCTATTCATAATGGCATTTACGTTTTTTAATCCAGGGGCCAGCATGCTACCTACCTACAGAAAGCATATATGACAGGGTACTTTAGACTACCACAATGCTACATGTATTTTCTTCTATAGAGGAGATTTTTCAGTCCCCGGGTAGATGGGATAATTCCAACGACAGCTACCGAGAAGGCTGAGGTTTTGTATCATCAGGTTTCCACAAGCACTATTAGAGCATCGGAAACAAATGACGAGCTTTTATCGGTGGATCTCACCCACGGCAGGAGGCAGAATACTACGAAATGTCATTCCCTCCCTCCCTTTAGCAGCTCTGAAGGAACAAAAATACAAGCCACGGTTTCCAAAGCGCTCCCGGGTGAGGGTTCTATTATCCTGCCTCAGACCGATCCAGGCAGCCGGGGAGAACACCCGGCGTCCGTCCCACCCCGCCGATCATGCCCCCTCCCCAGGGGCGCTCCCCGCGCCGGGGCCGCCGCTGCGCAGCGCCCGGGGCACCCCGGGGCTCCCCGCGGGAGCGCCGCGCTCCCGGCCGGCCCGGGCGCCCCCGGCCAGCAGGCAGCTCTCGCCTCCCCTGACAGTCCCGTCAGGGCGGGAGCTGGGGATGACTCGGGCTCTCAAATAAATACAAATAAAAGCGAGAGGCAGCCCTCGGCGGAAGAGGGATGCCCTCCTGCTTACCTTGCTCCGCGGGCGCTCGGGGCGCCGCCGGGGGCTGCAGGAGGGATTCCCCAGCGCTGGCAGGGGCTGCTCGGGCTTCCCCGGGCACTGCGCGGCCGCCAAAGCCACGGCGAGGGATTTGTTTTGGTCGCTCCTTCCCGGGGAGGGTTTTCCTCTACATTCCCTGCTCCACATCACCGCCTCTCCCTGCACGGAGAGGGCTGGGGGTGGAAAAACCGCGGCAAAGGCATCTCCCTCCTACCCCCGGAGATGAAAAGCCGGCGGAGCAGCCGCCCGGCGAGCGGCTGGGGTGTCGGGCGGAGGATGGAGGGGGGGCGAGGGGGGATAAGAGTCGAGCCCTCGCTGCCCTCGCCCCGCTGTAATCCCCGGCTGCATGCGAGCCGCCGGCTGCCGGCGCGGCCGCCCGTGTCTGCGGCTGTGCGCGGCGGCGGCGGCGGCAGCGGCGGGGCGGGGGGGCACGGCCGCTCCCGGCCGGGGCACGCGGGGCGCCCCCCGCCCCCCGCCCGGCCGCGCTCCCGAGCGCCGCGCCCGCCCCCGCGCACGCTCCGCGCTCCCGGCCCGCGCTGGGGCTGCGCGCACCCGCACGCAGCCGGCTCTACCCCGGGCGGGGCGCGCAGCCCCCTCCCCCGCTGCCCCCAGACAAAAGGGGCACATCACCCCGCACCCTGCCCCGGCTGGGGATGCCCGCTCGCACACAGAGACATCAGCCACGCGCAGACACCGCACCAGTGCCACAGGCGGGGTGCACGCACGCACTCACTCCCTCGCACACTCACACACACACACTCACAGACACGCACTCGTGCATATGCACTTACACACACAGCCCACACTGACCCCCCAGGCAGGGGATGTACACACACGCACACGCACAACCCGCCGTAAGGGCACCATCCGGGCCGGGGATTCCCCTCTCACACACGTGTGAATCCACGTTAACCTTCCTACGTATGGGATGACCGCACCTCTCAGACCTCCCCGCACATCGTCCTCCCAGACAGGGAATGTGCAGGCTTGCACATAAACACAAACACACCTCACATACACACGCACTTCCATGGACTGTCCCCTGCCATACACACAGCACCTTCTCCTGCTCGAGTGCATCCACAGCATCCCTTCCCAGTTTTCCTTTCCCAGCCAGGGCAGGGCACGTACACACAACACGCAGTACAGGACTGTACCCAGCCGATGACCTGGCCGGCCCAGCCTTGCTATTGACATGTTGAGGGCCTGCCGAAGGCTCAACCCCACAGCAGAGCTCCAGTGCCTGGAGAGCCAGGACCCTTCATGGGGCAGGGACTAATGCATTTTTGTCATCAAGTCTTGGCAAGGTAGCAGGCTGCAATCAAGACTTCAGCTAGTCCTGCTGCCTCCCATAGTATTTTACAGCTCTTCATTGTTTTTCCTTCATCATTCCTGATAATGGGAGGAAGTCTCTTTCCCTCATTCATTAGTGCTCCACTATATTTCAGGTATTGGATTAGAAAGCTTTTTTCCTTTTCAAGCTCTTCTCTGTTTCTCAGGTTTCATAACACTTCATCTGTAGCTTTGCCCTCTGAATTGTGCTGCTCAGGCTTCATCTCATCCTATAGCTCTGAGATTCAGCCTTAACTGTTGCACATTTTGCTGCTGGGATGAAGGCTTTCCAATAAAACTTTTACCAGCTTCCTTTTTTTTTTTTTTTTTTTTTTTTTTTTTTTTTTTTTTTTTTGTAATTCAAAGACCTCCTAATTCTTTTGAAAGCTATCCAAGAAAAAGATTGGGCAGTATTTGCCAACATGATTTTAATTACAACCCACCAAAAAATAGGTTAGACTTTGAATGCTCATTTACTGTGCTATTTTTCACCCATTTTATGTAGTTCCTTGCCCACTGTCTTGGGGATATATAAATGTAGGATTTTTTTAAATGTTTGCCCACCTTCTCACAGCCTACCTGCAGAAGTTTTCTGAATGGCAACCACAGCAGTAGTCCAAGTCAGTGCTGAGTTCAAGGCTAGTTTTCTATGAAAAGCTCCAGCAGAATGTACTTTGTCTGAAACCTGGACATCTGTTGCATAGCCATCCATGCCTATGCTGCTTAGCCTAGTCTTACCCTTATAGTCAGTGAGGGAAATTCTCTTCTATATCTTATATGTGGTAAACAAAGCTCCATAGCAACCCATTCATCTCCTCAGCTACTCCCCAGCTGAAATGTTGCTATCTATGTATTTCATATGTTCCACTTCTTGTGTGTACACATGTCCACATGTCTCACCAGTAATTTTTGAATGCACCAGTCAGTTTCAGCTGAGCAAAACTCTCAAAAGACAATTAAATTACAACAAGTTTAAGAAAAAGAAGGCAGGTAGAAGAAGAAGCTAACTGCATACCTCTTTGTGCTCAGAGCATGGCAAAGGTGACAATAGGAGTTTGTGTGCTGTTACATACCTCAAAATCTGCATGTACCTGTGACATCAGTGAGAAAGGTTAACTGAAGCATTTGTCTTCTTAGCCACTGTAGTTCAGTAAAACCCATGAGGCAGAGCTGTAGGAAACTGGAGTTCATTCCTTAAGATTCTTGTTAGATAATAGGTTGTGAGGAGCTCCAGTTCTCTATTGCTTTTCATGATGCAGTGAGTGGTTTTGAAGCAGACTGTGTTTTCTTGAGATTTTATTACTTGATTTTTCATTTTTGATAAAGGAAGACTGTCTTATCTCCCTCTCATACACACACCCCCAGACACTAATAAGTCTTGTTTATTGGGGAAACTGACAGAAAGTGCAGTTCACAGGTGAGTTCCTGCAGTTCATTGGCTACAGTGAACTGTATGGTATGCATGCTGCATAGACACTGCTCCAGAATAAGCAACTGATCTGCTTTCAAGAAGAAGTTATTCTGGAATAAAAAGCTCTTATCTTGCTAATAAGTCCACAGTAAAAGTAATTTTGTTCTGGGAAATTATTTTTGCACATAGAGGTACATTATCCTGCCTAGACTCATGTTCACATCACTGCATCTTTGTTATTCAATTTTCCTTTATAAACAAATGCTAGCAGTTCTTGGCTCACTCCTTTTCTAGCTTGGGGCGTTTATGTTTATGAACACTCATCTTCTGCTCTTACCAGCATGCTTGGATATTGAAGGGAAACCTTTGTTTTTTCTCTAGTTACCAGAAATAAATGTGGCCATGCTGACGAACAGTGTCTTTCAGATCATGTGGGAAAGATGTCCTTTAGAGGAGTTTAGTCTCAGTTGGTCAGATAAGGGGAAGAAAGAAACAGCTTGAGAGAAAGAGAAATCTCTTTTCTACCAGTATTCTGCTGCAGGATTTTTCCCCCTCATTACAGCAGTGTTGTGCAGAATACCTTTCATCCATCAAGACCATCCTTGTAAACATCCTGGGCCTCTTCCTTCTGACTTAACACTCGATTTACATAGATGAGCCTGCTAGGTCTCTGTGAGACGTTGCTTCCCAAATAGCTCCCAGCAGTGAGAGGAAGGAGGAAACATGCTTGTTTAGAGGAAGGCATGGATGGAGAAACATAGGCAGACATGTGGAAAAGTATAGCTAAATCTTGCTATGACCAGGAGGATCGTTCAAACTCACAGTCTAAATGTTGCAAGAAATATTTGTCTTCTCCGCTGCTGACCATCTTGACCATACCAATGAAGACATGTGACCCTCTCATTTGCTTGCTTTTGAAGGAAGAAGAATGGGTTTATGTTTGTCAGGGCCCTGAAGGCACAACCAGGACTGCTGGCCCTGACCCACTTGCTCTGAAGACTTCCCAATCCCTGTTTATAATGCAGGACACCATTTCAGCTCAACACAGGGCTGTCAGTCCCTGCCTCAGAGACACTTCCCTGTGGAGAAGGGAATAATCTACTTACAGACTGGTTTAATGGCTATTCCTTACTTGTAGGAGCAGATATTACATTAAGCACCAAAAACAGGAGGACTGCTCTAATCAGCATCAAAGCTGGCCTAAATAAATGGTTGATCATTTTCCTGCGTGTAATCACTTCAGTTATTGCAATGCCGAAATATAATGTCAGATGGTTTTGAAATTTCCCAGCAGTGTGTCTAACAAATTGCAAAAATAAGTTCTAGGACAAGATTGAACCCCATCCCTTTGCCTTTTATATCACTCAAGACTTGCAAAAAAAAACAAGTCAAACAAAGGCAGCTTCTTGGCCAAGTCCAATATTCTCTTGAAATAAATCACATTAAGAATAGCATCTGGCAGTAGCAGAACCCACCACAGTTCAGACCAAGTCTCATCTGGCTTAGGGACTTCCTGATTATTGAAATAGCATGCTTCCTATTGAGTAGTTGGGGTTTGTATTGCTTTTTTCCCCTTTTTTAATTCAAGTTTTGGTTTCCTTTATCATATTTCTCTAACTCAAAATAATATGTTTTCTATTCTTGTTGCCATAGATTGCTCTGACACTTCTTTTTGGTTTCTAGAGGGGCTCCTGGAAGTGTTTGCAGTCCTTTCATAGAGTGCAGTGGGACAGCATTCCCACTAGTGTTTAAAGGCTGCTGTGTGGACACATCCAGGAATGCTATGCTGCTGCATGAAGGGACAATAGTGGCAGTTTTTCCCTCTCTAGTGCATTACATGTAAACTTACAGAGCTGGGTATCCCAAAACCAGCAACAGAGATGAGTGAGAGCATAGCCAGGAAGGACAGATGATGGGAAATATGCCATGGTCAAACAAGCCGTAACTTGGACGGGTTTGAGGGTAGTTTTTTGTCTGCTCTTAAAAATTGTTCATTGTTCCTTTCTTCTCTAGGTGGATTTTTTGGGGGTTTTTTTTGTTTGTTTTTGTTTTTGTTTTTGTTTTTTTTTGTGGGGGGGGGAGAGTTCTGGGGTTTTTTTGTCTTTTTTTTTTTTTTGGTTTGGTTTTTTGTGGGTTTTTTTTTAATTCTGGACAAATCTGCGCAAGAAAATAGTAATTGGTGTCAGGGCTACAATCAGTTGTAGACATGACAAAACACAAACAGAAACTTGAACTAAAAAAAGGCATATCATTATGATTGAAGCTGAATTGCTACAGTTAGAGCTGTACAAACTGACATTTCAAATGTAGGCATTTCCTCATATGCAGAAGTCAAAAAGATAAGATTTACTGGTTGGGTTTTATGGCAAGCAAACAGAATGCCTGCTGAGTGGCTCCTGGAGCTCCACACTGCAACATTTGGGTTCTAGGATGTAGGGCTCTCCTTTGTGTAATATTAGATGGTGATGATTTCCACAAAGTTGAAATTTTTTTTCAGCCTCCTGTAGTAAGTTATTGCAGCTGGCATTTTTATTTTTTAAAAATCCATATTTGGTAATGTAATTTTCATGTTTTTATATTTTTATTAGCATGAGCTGAATGTTAATATCTGACAATTAAAATGTTATCTGGTGTTATTCACAGACCTTTAAATTGAGATCCCTTATTTAGGTGCTATGCCAGATCATAACCTGAGAAATAATTAAGCTTTTTTCATGAATCTCAGGGATGATGCATCCCAGATATAAACTTGGTCTGCTATTGCTTTCTAGAAGTAGCAGTAGTTTGGTCCAAGTTGATGCAACTGAGCAGTCTAATAAAACCCAATCCTGTCACTACGAAGAGCTGGCACTTGCTGGTTGTATTATATAGGGGATGCTTATAGCCAAAGCTACATTTAGCATGAGGCTTGTTTAGATGATCCAATGTTGCCTGCTAACTTTGAACTCTGCAATGAAAAAATATGTTTCCTTAAATACCATCTGTGAGAAGATGGCTTTCATGCCTTCCTCTACCACTGCCTCTTCCACAGTCTCTCACTGCTACAGTGCACACCTTCTCCCCCACCCCTGTCGAGGCAGAGCCCCACGAGTGGGGGTCTCCATTCCCAGGAGGGCTGTTAGGGAAGACATCCTTTCCAAGCTCCTTTGAAGTTTTGCAGTACCTGCCCGGGGTTTATGTACCAGGCAGAAATTTTTCTGCCTTCCCTTAGTCTGGTGAGACGAGAGTCAGAATTTTCAGACTTTATGTTTTGGATTATTTCTGCTCTATGTCAAAAATGATTTAATGATAGATTAATTAAAAGTCATCTGTCACAATAGTTTAGGCATAAGCAGGAGATCTTTTCTGCACAGGTCAAAGCTGAAGGAAAACAGCAAGGCCTAGAAGAGATGTTCAACAGCTGCTCAGAATAACCAGCTAAATACTCTCTTTCTTAGTAAGGGAGAATGTAACATGTAGGAGGAGAGGATTTTGCAATGGGAAGATGGCCAATTGTAGAGAGAGGAGGACGAGATTGTGATAAACTGTGAGAGGTATGAAGCTTCTAGTTATAAGGGCACTCTCCTGCAGCCGAATAGAAAAGGATAGATAGTCTGAGGAGAGAGATTGGGCTAGGCATGTGGGAAGAGAGCTTCCTCCATATCTTGATCTCTAACAGGGTCTTGGGGGATCTACAGGGAAGTGAATTTTCCTGAAAGGCAGTTTGGGCCTTTCCCTGAGCTGGGCAGTTCTGCAGGTATCAGGCACTGAGCTGTGCTCAGGCAGCCTAGTGCTGCCCTTGGCAGCTGACACTGGGATGGGAGGGGGGAAGTAAACTTCCAAGAGATGGGACTGAAACTGTTGTCAACACATCTGATAAACTTGTACTGCAGTTAAATATGATAAATTACATGTGGAGAATTTGTTTATAACTTACTATATTCACAAGTGAAGTGTTAGGCCTTGAAGCTCTCATTCACATCATTATTTTTCATTTTCAATTTTTTCCCTAGAGATTAAATCTCAGGACTGGAACACAGAAAACCTGTGGACATTTCCTCTTTTAATGAAATATCTTGAGAGCATCAGCAAATCCTGTGCAAATAATAAGCCCATATTTCTCCAGCTGTGAACAACACATGGCATAGAACTGTGCTCTGCTCCTGGCTTGCAGCTCAAAAAAACCAGCAAGCTAAAAAAACCCTCCTATTGCTTTCAACTATTTTTCAGGCATTAGATGAACTTGGGGATTTTTTGTTTTGGTTAGGTTTTGTTTTCTTCATATGGGATTGTAGACAAATCTGATAGAGTAATAAGTCAACCTAATTGCTTTTTTTCTTTTTCTTTACCATTCACCCTAACAGTTCCCTACAGCCTTTTTATCCTTTATAATATCTGGAAGAGAGTACTGCTGTGATGTGTAAATGGAACACTGAGCCCAAGTGAAACCTCCTTGAAGACAAACAATAATGAAGTTGTTGCCAGGTAATGGTTTCAATTTGTAAACTCTTTTTGGGAAAGAACTGTAGTTTTTCTTACAGCCATGTGAAAAACAGAGCTTTTCTGCTCATGAAGACTCCTGCTTTTTCTAGTGATTAATGGCAGCATCTCAGCTAAAAAAAATTCCAGCTTTCTGGAGAAGTTGCAGATTAATTCAGTGGTGGAGGGTGAGCCCTGCCTGGGACACACTTTCACAGTGAGTCCAGATAAGTTTTTTCACCTTCAAGCCTAAGCTGTATGAGCCCAAAAACTTGGGGAGTGGGTGCTTTCACTGGCTTCCACTTCACTGCTGAAAAACTGGAGGAAAGCCCTGTTTAGGTGGATGGTTCCCGGGTTTCCAGGGTCTTGCCTTAGGGAAATCTGAACATAGACCAGTATGTGGGGATCAGCACTAGCGTGGGGGACTCCAGAGAGATGCAAAGCAGATTGCTTGTGGCATGGTAAGCCAGGTTTCTGAGCGCCTTGGTGATCTTTGGTGAAGTGGTCCTTGAAGAGAAACAAGGGTTCTGTTTCCACGGCATCTGCCAGGGAATGGAGTTGGTTTGAAGCTCAGCTCAATAAAATTATAGAAATTCACCAAAGCAAACGAAATTTAAATAAGCATCTTGATACTAACACACTGGCTTTGCTAGAGCGTTTCAAGAGCTCTATGCTCATAACTAGCTTCAGAAATATCAACCAGTAAGTGACCAACTTTTTGAAATAATTTCTTGGGTCATGCACATTTCCTTATTACACAGGAATGCTCTGCTTCCGATTCTGCATACTGGCTCTGTGGGGTTTGATTAATGCCATGGGTTGTTATTTAAGTCAAGGAAATATGACTTTTATAAAATCACATGTGAAGTCCTCAGGCTCCCCCTAAGTATATCAAATTTCAATTGGCGAGTTACACACCGTAATCTCTTCTGAAATATTTCATTAGATATTTTTTATACCTACTGTAGCCATTTTTAAAATCTCCTGTAGTGTAAGATGAATGCAATGGCATTATGTTTAAAAAACCCATCTTGGAGATGTAATTTTACATGTTCACATTTTCCTAACTTGGCTAGAACATGTTTCTCATTGTTTCCATTAAAAACCCAAAACCCACAAAAATCCACAAAAACAACAAAACAAGAACCAAACAAAAATCTAAAAATCTTAATTTGCATATTGTGTTCTTTGCAAATCCGTGGAAGAATGTAAAAGGTACTGTATGGATACAATACATTGTTTTTGAGGAATATATACTAATGTGGGGATTCAAATATGGAAGCTGATTTGGACTGGAAGCAGAGTCATGAAACTTCATATTCTTACTGTAGGTGTAACAGATTGGTTTTGAAGTGACTCTTGTTTTATGTTTTAGTGACCTTTATCTCTGGCTACCTTCAATTTACTTGAAGTTTATTCCCACAAGCTCCATTATTTCACACTCCTGAAATACTCCTTATCTTGCACAGATACACTCAGCATCCTCCATCCACTGTGTCCTGTTCCCTAGCTGCTAGTGACATATGCTCTGGATGGTTCTGAATTCTATACAGTTAAAGGTCAGTGTTTCTACTAAATTAATCAAGTAACAGAAAAGGTGTGTTGCAGCCTCAGCAGAGAGACTAATGTGGATTCTTTTCCTCTCTTGTCACTATTTTTTGTGAAAGTCTGTAAGATGTTTTGAAAGGGGCTAATGGATTTAGAAGTGATGGGAAAGAGATTGTGGGGATGACAAGAGATTGATGGGAAAGACAAAGACATAGATTTTTCTTCAGGAAGCCAGGCTAAACTGTCATATGCCAAGCTGAGCAGACAGAAGTGGCCAGTGGATCCTCTTTCCCAAAGTATCTGAATACTTGATTGTATCTCTGCAGTGACTTTGAAGCAGGTGAGAAAACCTGCCAAATTTGATTTCAAAAATATTACATTCATTTTGCATGGATGGAGATGACTGCTGAAGATGCAAGCAACATGAAATTGTGCCCCATGCTTTGCACAAACTTGTTATTATTATTAATTTGTTGATTAGTTGAATTTACTTACAAATTACATAGACAAATATCCTGGCTTTTAAATTGTTTGCCTGGTGCTTAGTTCTTGCTTTAAATGTTCACTATTCAGAGTGTTCTGGAATAATGGCAAGGCACTGTGAGTCTCACAATATAATTTCAGCCCCCCACTAGGTCATTCTCAAGCCCACCAGACTCAGGATGGCAACATGACCCCTGCGCCATAACACCTTCTTTGCTGTTGTGTGCACTGGTTATGAGAGTGAGGATCAGGTTCATTAGAGTACCAAACATGCCACACTATTGCTGCCAAAGCTAATTATGAGGTAGAGAAGCTCTGTGATAAAGTTAATTGTATATTTGCATTTGGTCTGGACTGAAGACCTGAAAAAGAAAACTGTGCTAGTAATTCATTCCTTCACAACAGAAAAGGCTAAAAGCCTGTGTGTTTGTTTGAGGCAAAAGGTGACCATGGCTGTGGAGAAGGAGGATGGCTTTCTCCACCCAGAAAATGTGATGTGGAAGTACAGAAGCAAGCCATGTAGAGGATATAGCTCTTTTATTCTGCTTTCCCAGCATCTTTCTTTCCTGGCTGTTTCACCTCTCTCCTTTATTCTTAAAATCAGGTGTTAATATCAGCTGTGTTGCATAAAGCATGGCTTATCTATTAGAACAAACTTTTGGAATTGTATCTTTAGTTTCGTGGGCAAGCATGAGAGCCTTAGAATAAATTAGGCTTTCTGTGTGTACTGCCAACTGGATATACATGATCTTCAGGCTGATGGATGCCTGTGAGCCTCCAAGCAAGAAATGGTTAGGTCATGAACTTGCGCAATTAGCACAAGGGGTTCAGAATGTGCCCCAGCGTAAATTTTCAGTGAGACATTTCTATCACTTGAGGAAGCTCTTACTTAGAGAATAGGACCCCACTATAAAAACTACCATCATTTAAGACATAACCATCCATTCTATAAACTGAAGATGAACTGAATTTTTTTGATACTTCTGAGATAGGAAAGTACTTTCATGTCTTTCTTCTCTCTAATGAGAGATTGACTTTCTGTGAAACAAAGAATAAGCCCAAGCAGACTGACAAGCAGAGCAATAAAATCTGTTTCTAATTCTTTAAGCCAAAGGTTATTTTAAAGTACACAGTTGTTGAAAATGAGTGGATTAGAAAAAATTTTAAAACTACAATACTGGACCACTGATTGTATGCCTTGATAAGTACAAAGTCCTTTTCTCCCCTAATATCCTTGTTATTTAATATAACTAGGAGCAACATTTGAACCTCTTTATAGGGGGAAGGCTTCCCAGAAATTACTATATCTTTTTCATTTATTACTATTGAAATTGTCTAATGGTTTTCACCACCTGAATATTTTAAGCAGGCTCACTCTGAGTACTGCAGGTCTGCATTATTCTATTTAGCTCCGTTTAGCAGAATGATCCTTTAGTGAGTGAAAGGCCCTAAGGCAGAAGCTGGATGCAATTTTAAAAGAAAATCTTGTGGTTTTCATCAGGTAGTGAAAAAAAAATCTCTAACTATGGAAAAAGCTGTGGTGTGAGCTATTAGATACTAGAAAATTCACCCTGGAGAAGCTCTTATAAATACCTAGAAAAGACTTCTCATGAATATTAAAATTTAGTTTTCATACTAACACTCAGATACAGATCTTTAGGAAATTAGGCTTCACTGGTTCAAAGAATTGCTCTTTGCTGTGTTATCTCTAAGTAAAAAATGTGCTGAGTTCCACTCATGCTTTTCTTTCAGAAATGCCTCCAGCTGTCTCTAGTAGAGCAGTTACATATCCAGTTTGTCTGATGTGCAGGGATCTGGTATGGAGAGCTACAAGACATCTGCAGCTTGGATGTTATGAGGACAGTGTCCAACACAGGGAAAGAAAGGTGCCTATAAGTGAGAACTGTATGAGCAGGACAAAGGACACATAAATGGAGAAAAATTAATACCTTAGTAAATGAACTTAATGTTCATCATCATGATTAATGTTTCCCTAAGCTTTGAGAGTACCCAAATAATGATGTATTAAATCAAGAAGATTTTTTGAATATGCTATATTAGCAGGTATTCATTAGAAATATCCAATTATTAAGGATGTATATATTTTCTCAAGATCTTTGAAGATTAATGGTTGCACATATACCTCTCTCTCCCTACAGGAAAAAACATCATCCTTTTACTGCAGTAGTAAAGTTTTAGTGTGCTCAATTTTGTTTTTTGTTTTAGTGTGCTCAATTTTTTAGGCTTCTTGAGTTGGCCTAGACTCATTATTGGAATTCAACATACAGAAAAGTCTTATGCTTTTCTATACTTAGATGAGAAATTCTGCACAAACTGAAGATTACAGATTGCAGATTGCTCCTAGATTATGTGTCTTATGACTCTTTTGAGCTTCCTTATTACATTATCAGTCTAATTACCAGTACCAATGTACCATTGAATTGGTTTTATGTGACATTAAATCAGTACAAAAATTTGTTAGTTGGGGCCTGAGCCATTGTCTGTGCTCTGAGATTCTTCATGCTGTGCTACCATCTGCGGACAGCTTCCAGGGAGAGAAGGCTGTTGTGCTGGCTCTTAGGGCACTGTGACATGCATTAGACACACCGTTGAGAGACAGAGAATGTGTGAGTACCAAGATGAGTCACAGCTGTCCAGAAGCTTTTGATAAACCACATAATTGTTCCTATGCCTCAGCAACTCTAACTTGCTAGATTCTGGAAGTGTGGAAGTTTCAGCTTCTCATGCTGGAAGTCTCCCACATGGTTTTACTAGAGCTGGGCAGTGCCTCATTCCTTGGGCATAATTGGGAAATGAGCTCAATACATTTCCCTGGGTATCTACACACACAAATATTAAACTTTTGTGAATATCAGACTAGAAGAAAGTGCCCCCTTGAAACACACTTTCTGGAATTCTTTTGTGATATAGGAAGAGTTGAGATATATTAGTATAAATTTCTGACATATGGTTTTTCTGGTTTACAATACCTAAAATATTTGGATATCACAGGAAAGAACTGCATCAGGCCTTTGATTCTTCTATCTGTTCAGTAAATGCACCCTAAATTGCTATAGAAAGTTTAAAATTCCTTTTATGTTGAGTAAAGAGATATGTTAACACCGCATATGACATTAAGACTTCTTTTAAAACCCAGATCTTGGTCTCTACTGTTGGACTCAGCTGAAGAATTGATAGTATTAGAAAAAAAGGTTCAGATACAGAGAGTTTAATTTGCAGAATTAATCTTTCTGATCTGAAAGCAGAATCATTTGATAATTCCACTATTAATACTGTGCCCTTACATGTACAATTTACATGCAAATATAGATGCATTCTGTGAAATGGCAGATACTGATAAAGATGTCAACTTTCAAACCATCTGAAAGTCCAAGGTCAGTAGTGAATCATTTCCACCGTCATCCTTCATAACCACTTTAAATTAAGAGGAAATTAGCCTCTCTTTGAGGCAAAAAAAAAAAAGAGGTTACAAAAATAATCCTCCAAGATCACCAAAATTCAAAATTTTCCCACTGATTCTCTGCAAGAAGCATCTCTTCCTCCTATTTACATATATTAACAGAAATCGGACATTAATATATTGATGGGGAGCATCTTGCTTTTTTGAGTGATTTGGCATGGGAGTATGAATTGCTGCTTTACCTAAGGCAGAACCTGCTGCATATGTGCCCTTCTTGGTGTTCTTGTGACATTAAACTCTTGTCTTAATGCCTTGGCCATTGTTGCAGTCAGAAAGCTTAGACTGAGCTTTAAGGCGTTAACCATTTTATTGCAGTTTCATGGGAACAGTTATACACATTTTCTCTCTCTCTAATTTTAAAATCCTGAAATCAGACTGAAGGCAGTCAGATGAATTTACAGAGGCTGGTTTAGTGTACATCTATGCTCATGGCTCATTTTCTTCTAATTGTGAGAGAAATCCCTTTTGGGTTCACTTTATAGGAGTCACAATTCTGTCTCAATCTAAGACATAAGTAGATCAAAATGCTAGTGTGCTTATTGTGTTACTCTTGTCACATCCTGAATTGGTTAGAATTATTGGTACAATAATCAGCTTCTGTGGATCAAAAAGCCAAAATCAACTACAACAAAAACCAAAGAAAAAAAATTCCAACGAACCAAAATAAACCCCAAAAAAAAACCACAACCAAGGAAAAAAAATCCTCACACCATCAACAAAAGAGCTACAACATGGTATTTTGTATAGTTCCTAGGAAGGTGGCAACAAAAAAAAGAGATACGAACATTTTTCCTTTTTCCTTCTAAACAAGATGAGCTTCAAATATTTCATAAGTTATATGTATTCCTAGTTGGTGTGAATATTTGCTCCTTTCCAAAGGAAAGGGATGATGCCCAGAGAAGCTGTGTTTTCAGATTGTAAGAAGTTATTGGGCTGTTATCCCTGTAATAAAATTCAGTACATCAACTGAATGACTTGTTGTTTAGTGAAACATGGCAGAACATCGATTGAAGCTACCCATTAAGTCAAGACATCAAATATACCCTTGTGGCACTGTACGAGGGATCACTGTTGAAATTGCAGAACTTACTGGTAACAGCAACTGAACTCAAGATAAACATTGTCCTTAACTCATGCCACAGTGACATTAATGGTTCATGATATCATGCAGTGATCAAAGCCTTCTGGGAAGACATAGATGCAAAAAGACAATTTTCTTGGTGATCCATATCCACTTTTTTTATTGAAGAAAGTGCACCAGATTTGAAATTGTATAGATATTTGCTTTAAAATATCCAGAGATATTCTGTTCTGTAAGGTCTTTTATTTTATTTCCAAGCTTTGCATAAACCTAACCATTGACATCTTGTGGATATTCTCAGTTCAGTCAGCGAGAAAAGAGAGAGAATTCTCTCAGGCCTAGCCTGGGAAAGTTAGGAGAAGGAATGAAAACAATTATTATCTCTCTTTCTGTTCATATTGTTTATAGATATGTTCTACCACAGTGTGCTATTCATAGTGCACCAATGGTGTGAAAGGTTTTCACTTTGAGACCAATCATATTTCACCTTAGCGATCCTGGTTATAAAAGAGGAATGCTACTTGTTAATAAACATTAGTCTTTGCCTTCTGAAGATGGAGTCTCTTCATTTCCATCCCTGCCTCAACAGCGACAATGTCTCAACATGTGAGAACCATCAGAGTGTTTTGTCAATTAAATATAACAAGCAAAGTAAATAAATGCATTACTACACATTGTCTCTCAAACTGCAAGAGCTTTTCTGAACCTACACTTATAAAAATGCACTCATATATTCAGATTGTGATCATGGTCTTCATCTTGAAAGCCTCATTTGAATACCTTTACACAAAGTTTTTTCTTATAGTAAATATTCTTGATAGGATCAATAACAAGCCAAAAATTAAGGGTGCAATTCCTTTGATGCGGATGCCACTGAAGTGTCAACTGCCCTGTTGCTCCCTTGAGATATTTATGAGATTGCTGATGGGCTGAACTATCACCACCTTTCTTCCTCTGTAGTTTCTTCTTGTCAAGAAATGTCAGATTTGAATATGGCTTGGGATTTGAAGACTTTGCCTTTCTCCCCATCTGGCTATCACCATCCATCTATGGCTGTGCTTATGTCTATGGCTGTGCTTATGTCTTGTGATTGTTTTGGCAAGCTGGCAACCCACAACAGATACACCATCCATAATATAACTCTCTTAATATCCTTACAATCTTCTAAACCTGATTTCTCCCCACCCCAGTGTTTTATGTATAAATGGAATAAATGCAATTCTGCCATGATTCCTGTGGTAATTATGTTGACCCTTCTTTTGTTTAATGTGTTTCTAATACGCACTTGTGTTTGAAAGCAGAGACTGTAGAATTGTCACATGGTAATACCAGATTTAGTCAGAATGTTTTTAAAATGTCTGGTTTCGCTACTTGGGTGTAAATTAATACTGTTTTGAGGCCTTCCTTGTAGCCTCCAGAAGCAATTTACTTACCTCAGGGAATAGTACTACCATTAAATACAGCTCTGCTTCTTTAGAGAATTTATAATTCTCTGGGGAAAAACATTACAAAGGGAAAGAAATCTTGTCTTCTTTGTGCAGGAAAGACACTATATTACCCCCTTACACTTATTGAATTCAGAGTTGTTTTAAGTAGGAAGTTTTATTTTTTCATGCAAATACTTCATGGAGAGTCCAAATTTTCTATCCATTGAAATATGTGATAGACAAAATAAGGCTTACATTTATCAGAAGAAATAAGCTACACACAGGATTCCATTGTTTAGATATATATCTGAAACTGTTTCGAAATTTTAACTATCTCATACATTTATAGAAGTGCTGAGCACCAGACTTGTCTGATGGTATCATAAGGAGCACTTTGAGAATACCTTTAATTTCTAGAAATACTCCAAATCCTTGACAATAGTCAAATAATGTCATATTTATGTTTTCAGTCTTGGCACTCTTTATCCTATTTGAATAGCTCATTAAGCATAAATACTGCTATTTATTAGCATCATCTGAAGAGCAGTTTGCTGAGTAAGATCTTAGAGGTCTCAAAATACTTGATTTCCCATTACAAACTGGAAATGCAAATGTTTGCAGGGAAATAACCAAAGCAATCTGTAGGGAAGCACTACAGTAACACCCAGCAAATCCTGACATTCCCTTGAGGGGCTCATGAACTGGAATAACAACACTTGTTTTTTATGTGCAGCTGAAGAGATGTCAGCAATGAAACCACGGAATGGAAATGTCATCACACTGCCCGTCCAGAATCATTCCTCAGTACTGGACCCTGCAGGTTGGATACACGCCATGGAATGGTATTCCCAGCTTTGGAGGAACTCATCTTGAGATTATACTTGTCTGCATTTTAACTATTTTCTTTAGTGTCTCCCTGTCTCCTCTCTATGTCCACGCACACACATTGAGGTTAATAACAAATTGCTCCATCCTATAGTTACTCAAGCAAGCCATGAGTTTAAAGGATTATTTATTTACACCTGCTTCTTCTTTTCACAATTGTTGCTTCCACAAATAGTTTTCTTATTTTAACACACACATGCTTTAATGTACTGAAGCATTTTGAAGACCAAATATGAAAATGACCTGTACACCCAAGTAATTTCATCACCACGAGATACCACAGCAGTAGAAAAACATCATCAACCACTCTTGGCAGTTCATGTTTTTCTGAGCTTTATCTGGTTTGTGGTGAAGTCATTGCAAATATATCCATTAACACTACGTAAACTGACACTCCAAAATATCATCTGGGAGATGCAAATATTACTTTTGGAAGGAAAAATTATCTATTAGTTATATAAAATGCCTCCAATTGGCAATGGAAGAAGAAATTACAGAAGTACTAGTGATTAACATACTGAAAGATGTCTGATTTTTTATGATATACAATAAAATCCAGGGAAAAAGGAAAAGAGACTGAGAACTAACATATTTGAATAGCAAACTGAAGATATAATCTATGACACATACCCAAGATGCAGAAGTGTTTTATGAAGCATTATGTTTTCTGAGTGTTTTATTCAATGCCAAATCTCAAAATTCGGGCTAAAACAATAGGTGTTTTAGGAGGTGTAATTCTTCATTGACTGATAATTCATACAAAAATATTTATTTGCAGACTCTTCTTTAGTGAGCAGACTTTAGCAACATCCTTTGGCATTGCTAGGAATCAGCTCAGCTGTAGCCCCCCTAAGGCTCAGCCAAAAAAAACATTTGTTGTTTTTTTCATTGAAAATCAGTAAGACTTTTGTGCCAAAAACTACATATACATTAGAATGGATAATAACTTTCTTTTTTTTTCCTCATTTCAAAGTCTTTTGACACAGAGTCAAAAATCCTTATTTTGAAAATATTAACATAAAGGCTTATAGAAATTTTTCTTCAAAAATGCTAGTCATACTTTCAGTCCTAGAAAAAAACCTGTCCTGATGGACTCCACTTCCCATAAAATGTCTCCAACTTCTCATCTTGCTGAACTACTGAAGTGAATTAACTTTCACAGTTCATTGTGGGGCCTGGGCTGCTTCACTTTTCAACAAAACAGGTATATGAGATCTCATAAGTATGGGTGTTCATTGCATTTTTTATTTTCTGGTTTTGTCCGAAAGTCATAATTTTCCACACAAAATTGTGAAAGATGAAATTCAGAAGAAAGCCCAACACATTTTCCTTAAAATCATTGATGAAACTTTCCAGTTGAATTTAGCATTCACATCATCATGGATCCCATTTTGGTAAAGAACTTGATGTGTGCTACTTACTCCAAGGGAAGTGAATAGTATTTTTTGCTAATGGAGATAATGCATCTGTAAAATATAAGAATTGCATTCCAATAACTTCAGGTTTTCACTTACTGCTGAAACCAGACATGAATTTGGCCCATTATTCTTTTTAACTGAAGAGGAGAATAATGCCTTATGTTGTCATATGGCAATATATCAAATTGTTTCTAGCTATCAACACCAAAATCAGTTGCATCCTCAGGGATTTGGCCCTGTGCTTATTAAACAGTAATATCTTTGTCAACAGATGGATTTTATACTGCTGATATCCTGACAAGTCACTAGAATGAATCTGAAGATTCCCAGCCATAACACAATCCTATTTTAACCTTGGTTATTTTTAAAAACCCAGTGTAAAAAACATGACAAGCAACGATGCTTAATGCAAATGCCTAGCAATGCGTGTTACCTGGTAACCAAATGGATGGTATGTTGGAGAGGGAAGTGGCAACGGCAAGTGAACATATGCCAAAGCAGCTCCTAGCAGATATAGAGGTGGTCACCATGGATTTTGCCACATCAAAAGACAAGATTGTCATGACCTACTCTGAATTAATGGAAGAAGAAAACAGGTTTTACTTCTTATACACACCCATGGAGGCAGAGGACACTCATGGTCTCTGGCATCAGAAGCTTCTGAAAGTGTCATTTTTGTCCAGGAGGAACAAAATTTCCCACAAACAAGGAAGAAAATGTCCCACATTTGTCCAGTGGAACAAGATTGGAAAAGTTAACTGCAGCATCACAGGAGAACCAGCTCAAAGTCTAAGTTTCCTGAGTGACTAGCAAGATTCCTTCCGCTTTGTTAGCCAAAAGAGAGAACTGTTTCTTAGAGAGATCAGGATTTATTTTCTTACTGTATGTTCCAAGATTTGTTTCTTTGCTTTGGCCTTCCCTCAAAAATTCATTCTGCTGGAAATTCATCATCTCAAAAACACAAGGCATTTCTTTTGATTGGGAGAGTCAATCTGAGAGCTCTGCCACAGAGGCTTTCACCAGAGATCAGAGTATAAAGCTGCAGTAAAAGCTTGAGGTATGATCATATTATCCAAAAAGATTGTTTTCTGTGAAAAGAGGAAAATAATACAATTTTTTCAAATAAAATGTTTTCTTTAAAATTCTTTAAAGGAATTGCAAAAATAGCCTAGAAATTAAATAGCAACTGAAATTATGCAGATAGGTACTGAAATACTGGAGCATCATAAAAATATTTCTATTTAAAGAGGTATTGGTGTATCTTTTTTTATTTCCCAGTGATAGCCACAGGACAGCCACAGTTTACACTGCCTTTGAAGTGTTTGGGTTTGCAAAGCAACTTTGGAATAGCTTCCAAAAATGGCTGTGTTTCTGAAGCTATTCCTGGCTGATACCTTATGTTGCACCACTTTATACTAATGCTGGGAGTAGAAATGTCAAATGCCAGACAGTCTGCCATACCTTTACAGATGTGACACACAGTTCTGGGCTCACAGAGTTCATACTTTAAGCTTGTAACAAGTAGCACACTCTGCACTTTCATAGAAGCTGCAGAATCCAGTCCATCCCATGTTCTATCATAGATTTCAAATCAACTGTGTTACTGGGGAATGTGCTGTAAATAGCCAGCTTAGCATCTGATTTCATCTATGAAATATCAGACTTCAGAAAAAAGAATGAAGTCCAGCTGTTAGCAGAGAAGCACAAAATCAGATCACTAGCACAATTAGTGGTAAGCAGAAAAAGGCCAGAGCCTGGAAGAAAAAGCATTCCCCAAGGAAATGCATCTTCACAATGGATGCTTTCTGCTTCTCTCATAAGGCAATGGGAGCATAGTTTGTCCTTGTTCAAACCACAGTCGGAGCAGCTTACTTCGTTAAGATGTGTATCTATCTGTTCTTCAGCTACCTTTCAGATTTGTCTGTCTTCCCCGTTTATTAAATATATCCCAAATAACTAATCAAGAAGCTTTTAAGAATGCAAAAATGAGGAATAAATTATTCAGTACCTGAAATCTGATTATACACAAATTTCTGGAAAGTACTTACCTACGTGCTTACATCCTTCCTCACGGTCGCAGCTGGCATGCACCAAAGAGGCTCAGGGCTTGTCCATCTGGCCCTGCTGTACTGACTGAGCCACAGCCCCAACCTGGAAATGGCTTTCCTACTGTTAAACTGTGAATTTCCAGACAGGCTCTGCAGGGGGAGAGAGGCTGTAGGGCTGCAATTTGCAATAAAAAGTTTCCACTACTCCTTCTGTGGTGCTTCTGTCCCTCCATACCTCCTTTCCAGTCTCTCCTTATTCTAGGAGCACTTCTGTCCAGGCCATCCTGCCACTGATGTTCAAGGGTCCTCTCTTGAACACGTGCTGCTGGTTTCATCACCAGATTTTCTTGTATTTAGGCCTGACTGGCACCTAAGGCACCTAAGTGATCAACTAAATGTCTTTTTGTACTTATTTGAAAACACTTAAGCCCTTGAAATCAAGTTTGTGTCTGCATCAAGCCCTACACTATGGGAAATGCTGTCTACTCTTGGTTTTAGGAGGGAGGTCTGAACCACAGATAAAATCTGCTATTGGTAAAGCATATAAAAACAAGCAAAAGAAAAAAAACAAAAAAAGGTGTTGCTTTTCAACACACATTTGGATGATCAGCACCAGTATTTTGAGCTAGATGTGTTTGACTAATACTGTGATAAGGGAAGAGTATTTACAAAACCTTTTTTTGTCTGGAATCTGTGGGCAGAGATCTCGACCTGGTAACTGTACAGGAAGGATTTATGTGTATGCAGCACAACAGTTTCTAAACACGTTTCCAACGTCACTTCAAGAAACTGTTACAGCCCCACCGTGGTTTATTAACTTCCTCTGTAGATTGACTGATTTTAGCGTGGGGAGTGTTTTGTCATTGCATGTTAAATGAGTGATGTTGCTTAAAATATTTACTTATGAGGACACCAGATGCGGAACTTCCCCTGGTGCCCTTGGCTATAGGGATTTGTTTCTAGCAATGTGTCATCTTCACTTCAGTTCTCAGTTACATCGAAGGCATTACTCAAGTGACAAAAATAGAAAGATTATTGCTCATGTATGTATGCATTGGAGTTATTTGCATGAGATTGACAGGGAATGCCTGCCTGCCCTTACAAACAAGCCAAAAAAGGAAAATGCCGTATGATGTTGCAAAATGGCACGTGAATTACCTCACTTTCTCATCTCAGTCTGTCTCTCACTACAACTCATGTTATAGACACAGTGAATACTCTAAAGCTTGAAATGTATCAGCCACTTACAGCCAGAGGACTCTTTTAAGCTTGCTAATCCATTGGAAAAATAGCTCATTCCTTTGACCAGTGGACACTATCAATTGAAAACAGTATCAACACTGAAATTTTATAAATGAAAACATAGATAAATACACAGAAATATACATATTCATATATATGTCAGTTTAAATTTTATGTTTATATATACATAAACATACACGTGTATATATATATATATATATATATATATATATAGTGATTTTGTAGGTATCTCACGTCGGCACATATATCTAGACACAGAAACCATTCCTACAAAATAATGTGAAGAAAAATCACTTTCCTTCAATAGATCCAATCAAGAATTATGGAGCTGCCAGTAGGACAGTTAGAACCACCATATCGAGTTTAAATAATTAAATTTAAATTACTTAATTTTAATGACTTAAAGTGAATAAAAAGCAAAGGAGTAAAAAAAGCAGCAGAAATCAACAAATACTATTTTATTTTTTAGGCACCTACCAGCTATATTAAGTTGGGCTCACCATTATTTTATATATATATAGTCCTGCCTTCTGGAAGGCTGAATATCTTCTGTGAGAAGTTCACCAGATACAATTTTTAATGTCGAACTATAAAGGGAAAAGAATGTAACAAATTTCAAGCATTAGTGGAGTTGGGTGCATGGCTACGTGCATGTGTAGGGGTGTGTGCCTATGAAATGCACATGAGGATGAAAAGTAAGAATCAAAGAGTCAGAATGATCTGGACAAAAGAAAGAGCAACTCGGCCAATTATTTGTTTAATGGCAGGTTGCTATTATCAAAATTTACTGACAATTTTTGAAGTCAGAAACTAAAGGAGCTGGTTCATTACAGACTGAAGTGAGAGCTGAAGCCTCCCTCCCTCTGTGAGCTGAATTTCAGTTGAGGTCATCAGAAACCCTAACCAGTAATGAGTTTTAATGAAGGGCTTGCTGGATGTTTATGACATCCACTTCTCAGCAGTTGAGGAGAAGGCAGAAGCTGTTAGTACAAGAGTTATTTACTAACTTCTCAGGCAGTTTCAGTTGTGGTTAACTTCTGAATAGCCCCAATTCTTACCATATCAACTGTGATCTCAGCATGGAACAGAAAAAATCATGAACATCTGACTGCCAATAAAACCCCTCTCTTGTGCCTTTCTGTTGTCTTGTGGACAAATGAGACATATAGGAGAAATAATTACCCTAGATTAGTGCTTATGTCCCCCACTAATCATAGCTCCTAGAAGGCCATTAAGAGCAATGAAAACTAAATGTAAGGTTGTCTTTGGGTTATCTCTGTAATTGCACTTCTCAGGCAAAGTGATTTTAAAAGCTTGTTGTCTGAGATGTGAGACCAGTGCATATGAATGCACACAATCGTTTATGGAAATCTGTTGGTTGAGTATTTCCTTTCATGCCTTCTGGCACAGGAGACTTAGGCACATACAGTTTATTTTATCCTCTCTACAGCCCACACTTGTAAATAACAACTAAAGCAGTACTGAAGGCAAAGACTTGGCAAGATTAAAAAATGTAGTAGATGGTTACAGTGGCAGCAAGAATAGCCAGTTATAAAAGCAAACACTAAGAAAAATAAAGTGTTTTGGATGCATAAACCCCTCAGGTTGTACAGCTCAGTTTTAACAGTATTTATCAACTGATCTGATAGATTGACTTAGGATAAATTCTGACTGCAGCGTGCCCATGAGCAGATTACAGCATCATCCACTGCCTCTCTCTCAGCCTTCATGATAGATTTACTTATCTTAATGGCTTGGATATGGAGATGATTTCGAGTGTAGATTTGCATGGCAGAAGAGAGTAACACACGATATAAAAACAATTGCAGTATAAGGACATTAAACTGGTACTAGCAAACAAAGGTACAGACTGCTACATGTGTTTTTCTGAAATAAAGCTGAATTTATCTTCTGTTACTTTGGTACCTTAGCCAGAAATGCTTTGGTAATGTGGTAAGACATGAGACTTGCAATTTAGAACAGATCAATGTTCTAAACCAACAGATTTAGAGCAGGACCTTTTTGCTCTCCATTTGACACTGACCACTCCAATGACTGTGTAATAGCATGAATATTTTCCTGGTCTGCTGTTTGCAATACAGAGTTTTGATCCTTCACTTGGGACAACCTAAAGCAATTGTGACCACCTTGATTAATATGCCTATCTAATTCTACTGTTTCAGACTCATTTTCAGTTTGTGACAGTGGCCCCTTGGGTCACCAGGCTTGACCCATTAGGTTGACCCAACCTGTGAAACTCGGAACTTCACAAAGCAGGACAGTGTTGCACAGCTTCACACATTGATAAACCACCTCATATTCTTACCCTCTTAAAATCCATTTCCTTTCAATTTCCATGGCTGTCTGTGTTGGTGTTTGTTCTTATATAAGGGTCATGACTGATCAACATTAACATCTAATATGAAAAGTACAGTTTAGCAATGTGAGGTTTTTTACAGACAGAAGGATTTTCTGAAGTTTTTTCTAAAAGACTTCAGTGTATATTTTGTGAGTGTCATTGTGGAGTGTGGATTTTTCTGGCTCAAATATATTTCTATACCCAGATCACATTTAGGAGCAATGATCAGAGGAAACTATGGGAGAGTTAATTATGTCCTGTCATTCATGACATATTAAATGCTTCCACTCAACATTACGGTTTTCAGATTACATCCAGCTTCACCTGTGGCAATTACTGTTAATGTTTATTGCTGAGATGGGAGAGATGAAGCTTGACATTATCAAACAGCATGATATAGTTAGGTGTATTATGGGGAAGGTTTAAAGTAACACATATATCTTAATAATTTGTTGTTAGGGACCTTTTAAAATTACTTATTTTTAATCAATTCTGTGGGTTTTTTTCCCTGAATGAACTGATAGATCAATGTTAATTGTAATCAAATTTCATGAAGTTTTATCTCTTACATTTATGAATCAGCATTGCCATATATTTAATGTTATTTCAATATGAATACCTGATTTCTATATGAAAAAATCAGTTTATTTCCATGTGATGTGACAGAAATAATTTTTAGCAAATACTGTTTCTAAAATAATCTTTCCTTATTTTTCTTCTATTTTTGGATAAATATTACTGGAAATTTTAGAAATGTTACAAAATATCCAGTAGCTGAAATTCCTAAACATGTTTCACTTCTGGTAGTAGTTTTATTTTTATAACAATATCATGTATTTGTCTGACTTTCTTTAACTCTCTACAAACATAAAGAAGAATATATTTTCTTTTTAATTTTAACACGTTTTCATCATGTAAGGGCATGAATCATGCAGAATTTTTGAAACCATGCTAAGCTCAAAAGCCACATGGTTAACTCAGCAGTTCTGGCAACTGTTTTGTTATTGTTAGTGGTGTTGTATTTTGCAAAACAATTCAAAGTCTATTGTTTTAGGATAGCCTGTTTGGAAAAATGTGATTTCAAAGTTATCTGCCATTAGAATGCTGAATAAATCCGTGTACAAGAGCAATTGCCTTAAGTTCAAATTCTCTACCATAAAGTTCAATGCTATAGATGACAGATATGATAAATAATATTGATTCAGTGCTATAAAATGATAGGAGCAATCTCACAGACACTCATTGAGAAATCATTTTGCTTCAGCAGCCCTGAAAAATTAGAATTAGACAATCGAACTTCAGCTTATTTTGGTTTTGCTGCAAAGCTGATTTTTGGGCTGGGTGAGCATTCATTGTGTGCTGTAAATTTAGACCAGAATTTCCCCTACAATAAAATTGAAACATTGTTTTCAACAATATGTTTTTCACTATTCAAAAAGCAAAGTTGGCAAATGAGAGACAACTGGTGAGCAGCACCAGCTGAGGGCTTAGAATAATCACTGGGGTTCCAGAGCTCCTGTGTGTGTCCATGACCCTTGGTGGAGTCAGGAGGCAGGTGGGATCTCCAGGCACTGGGGAGGAGGTCTTATGCCACTGAATGGTTGCCCAGCTTGTGGTCAGCCTGACTTAGATGTTCGATGAGATGATTGATGTAGGTCCCTTCCAACAGAAATGGTCCATTCCATTCCATTCCATTCCATTCCATTCCATTCCATTCCTTTCCCTGAGGGGCTTTAAGGAATGTTGATATTCAGTGTGCACATCATGGTTTAAACCAGCTCTTGGTTTAATGGCAATACATGGGTAAGAATCTAAACTAGCCAGTTTACAGAGATTTGGGGATTTGGTTTTGATGGGTATCCCACAGCCTCCTTGTAGTTTTGGCCCTCTTGAGCAGATTCCACTAGTTTCCACCTAACTCCAGAAACACTACAGAAAAATTAATGTTTGGAAACACAGCAGCAGTGTCAGACACACAGATTCTAGTTCTCTAGGGTGGGATCCAGCTTCACTAAAATTTATGAAAATGGGATTTAAGCCAGGATGTGATCCCTACAGCTGCTGTCTTGGGTTACCTTTCCAGTTGCAGAAAAAAAGCCAGCCTCTTTAACATCCAGAAACTGCCTGTTTTACACAAATATCTATTTTAAGTGTGATATTAAAGACAAGTCTAGACAACATTAAACAAAACTAGACCTTTACACATGACATAAAGGAAAATGGAAACAGTCTCCTAAGGCTTCAACAAAGTATTAAATGTGACATATGAAAAAAAAATCTGCAGTAAAATGAAATTGTGCAGTGGACTGCATTATTAATACTGTAGTTAAATGTGAACAAATAAGGCAGGGAACTGAATGAATAAATAATCAATTTTAAAAGGTCATTTTAATAGTTCAGAATGTCTCTATGGGATAATTTAGAAAGGAGAAAATATATTTTCAAGCTGCATTGAAATAAAAACATATTTATAGCTACATACATTATAACTTTAGGTGAAAGTATAGTGCTGGAATGTAAGTTGACCGCTTTGAACTCCCTAAAACTTTAGACTCAAGCACTAGCAAACTAAATATGGACCTTTAAACTTTCCTTGTTAGATCAGTTAAATTCCATACAATTTTCCAGATGAGAATTAGGGGCTTCAGTTCTGGAATTCTCAACATAGTTTTGGTGCTTCCCAGTCCCTGACTGCACTTGCCTATTTTGTTTGATGTTTCTTGTTGCTTTCTCAATAAGAAAGTAACTTTATGCTCACAATTCAGACTACCCTTACAAAGTACTGATAACTGAAATTTGTCTGCTGTATACTTATCAGCAGAAAATGAAAATGTAACTGAGCTGCATTTAGAGGTTATGCCTTCAAGAAGAGTCATGGCTTTCTTTGGCTTAGGTGTCGCCTCAACCATATTCTTAAATCCACTGTCTCACTATTAGGTAAAAAACTCATGTTGGTTACCTAAAGAAAATATTGTTTGCCATGTTCAAGGATACCCATAGACTACTTTCCAACTAGGTTTGCCTCATGGAAATCTTACAAATATTGTAGTCCCTTTTCCTTTTGCTAGTTTTCTCCCTAGGTATGCCATGGTAGATACAATCTCCTGTTCATTGCTGTCCTGACATAAACTGTGCACAGTTCAGTTGTGAAAGGCCTAAAGCTGCTACTGCTCTGCAAGAACTGTATTTCTGATTACTTTATTGACATTTCTATCAGCTTTGGTATTAAAGGACTGCATAACTGAATCCAGCTCAATCTGGAATTGGAAAAGTTTGGTTATGGAACTAGAGTCAGAGCTTGGCCGGGTATAAGTTGCTTTAAAGATATAAAAAGGCCCCTTATGGGTCTTTTTAATGGAGCCTCAGACTTTTAAACATGCACATATTCTCTCATAATTGATCTCAACTGGATGCACAATAATGAATTGTAATGTTACACTGGAAAATCCTTAAACCACTCCAGATGGCCATAAATCAGAAAAGATGGTGTTGGTTGCTGGCACTGAACTTTGCGACAAGACTTTAAGTTTTTAAATCCAAGTACTAAATATAAGTAAACTCACCCAGACCATTGGTATTTTGGTAGGTTCAGAAAATCATTACTCTCTACAAAATATCCTTTATATTTTGGCAAGAAAATGCTACAAAACTATATTATTATATTATATTATATTATATTATATTATATTATATTATATTATATTACATTATATCATATTATATATTATAATATATATTAATGTATATTATAATATAATTATAATTTATATTATATTATATTATATTATATTATATTATATTATATTATGTTATGTTATGTTATATTATATTTATTATATTATATTATTATAATGATATCTTGAACACTTTCAGATTCATGAATACCTAAAGTAGGTGATGAAGATGAATGAGCTGATTAAACGAAAGAAAGCTTAATATAGCTCTGTGGTGAGCATCATTAGTAGTAGAAGAGGAAATGCAGAAAAATGTGTGACATTTTAATTGAATGTTAGGAAAATATACCTTTATTAAAAGGTTGTTGTGCCTCTACATGCCAATGTTCCTCATAATTTGATATAGCTTTTGAATAGTCCTCTAATAAAAGGATGTTATTGCAAAACTCTGTAAGAAAAGACACCGATTTCACTGACTTTTTGTGGTTCCCACTGAAGACTACTCATCATTCTATATAAATGGGGGGGGAAGAAACAGGCTACAGAAAACATCAAGCTAAAGAACAGGATGTTCTATATTCTGAAGTCCTGAAGATACTGCCCTGTATTCTGGGCAGGTTGAAGAAAACAGTGAACTTTCACTGGGCATCTATTTTCAAGGATACTTAATATACATCTTATTTTTTAATTCCAGTCTTACTGACAATGCTATTTGAAGAGATAGTATTTCTAAAAACTAAATGTAAAAAAATCCAAACAAAACAAAACAAAATGTTTTCCTCTAATTTGCTGTCACAGAGGTTGCAGCTGATTTCTGGCTATGGGCAGGAAGAAATAAAAACCAAAAGCAGATAACGGAGCCTGGGACAACACACTGGGACAGGGCAACGCTATTACTTAGATGGGAGTGCACAGACATTGGGTCTCACGTAGCACAGGGAGGAAGGGAGGGCTTCAGGACAGGACATCTGGTTGTGGCCAACACACCTGGCAGTCCTAGGTGGAGGGACCTGACTTATAAGGAGATTTTCAGGTTTTGTTGGTGGTGGAGTGAAAGCAGATGTGTACGAGAGGACTCTGGTCTGCAACAGTGAATAACATAGTCAATATTTATATAAATAGTCAATAACCTCTGAGGTATAACTTCCCTTAATTGCTGTGTAGTGTGAAGAGAACAATGCACTATATATTGTGCACCTCATCGGTATAGTTGACATGATAGCATTATCAAGGATAAAAGAAGCAGGAAAAGTAGGAATTTCTATGAAATTATACTTTTTGATAGTTAAAAATCTATAGGTATCATGTCTGCATCCACAGTCTCTTTGGCATCAAACCTATACCACTTAAGATAGAGCTATTCAAACAGATCATCTTTCTTCCACTGAAATACTGTGTGAAAATGAAACAATCAAGCTAATAAGAAATTATCAAAATGTCATCCCTAAAAGAAAATGTTTTCTTATGATGATTTGCTTCTTCTGCTGATTCTGATGCCTTGTGAAGGCTGACCTAGAACAGAGACTAGACGGAGCTAAAGAATAAAGTAGGTATTTATTAGGAGGCCTCAATAATCCACCTTGGGCAGTACAAGAGCCCAGCCAGGGCTGCACTGCAGGTGAACCCAAAACAGTCAGAAAATGGACGACCAGTCACGAGGTCTTACACTTTTATAAGTTCTGGTCCATTTGCATATTGGATCTAATTGTCCACTTATAGGTTTAGCTCATGAAGTCCCATCCTTCTTGTTTTTGTCTCTTCAGTGAACTATTGTTTATGCTCTTGGGCCTGAGATCTGGATCGGTTGTCCTTGGTCCCCAGCTAGACAAGGATTTGGTTTGTCTAGCTACTCTATGAAGAGAGTTTAGTATCCCCTAATACGAAGCCCAGAACCACACACTCAAGCAGAGCAGTATCTGAAAAATATAAAAGCTAAAACCTGAGGCATCAATTCAGTTCTATTTTTCTGAGTTTGCAAGGTTTTTTTCAACATGAATTTCACCTTGGTAAACTATGAAAACCCTTCTATATATTTGGAAAATATGGTTCCACTAAATATTTCAGGTTTTCTAATTTTTTATTAAGACTTGAATGTTTTGCTGTGGTGATATTTTGTTGTGATAATTCCACCATGTCATACAAAGTCTAACTAAAAATCTTGTATCTGTTAGTCTTACTCTGCCTTCCTTTTACAACTTTATTAATTTTTTTTATTCACTGGGATAATTCCAATTTCCTTTGATGTAAACCTGAACAGAATATGACCTAATGGATTGCATTTTTTCCTATCACAATTCCACCTAGTTTAGTGGCTTAGCTAAAGGGTAAATTTTTTCTTACATATAATAATATTTACTTTTTATAGAGAGGTGAATTTTGAAAAGGTGTTCCAGATAACATTTCTTTTCATTACAGCAGACAGTAGCTGAGATTTCCCTGACAATACCAGAAATTTTGAAATACCAGAAATAGCAACAATTTTGCTTGTTCTTGCTTCAATACATTTCAATTTTAAAACAGCTTTAGCGTTCTCAGAAGAAGACTTTTGTAATCTGATTTATAATGATTCCAGGCACTTGGCTGAAAGCAAAAGTGGAGGAAAAAAGGAAGCTGTCTAAAGGACAAAATCAGCTAGGATTCAGCTATATTTATAAACAGAAACACCATAATATGATGCCTTCATTGGCAGTTGTCTCTATGCTGAAATGACATGACCAGTTACAAGATCTGAAATGAATTATAAAATAATCAAAGGAAATTAGCTTTTACTGATCCATTCAACTAGATCAATAGCTACAGCATTTTATTTCTGTGGGGTGATCTATGCTGTAACTTGTTTGTGGAGAACCAGAGTTTTAATGACATTACCGATCATTTTTAATTAGGATGTGCCAAGATAAATTCTGCAGCATGTTACAAAATGAATAGGAGTACTAATTAAACATACTTCCTTGGCATTCCTCGCTTTTCATGTGCTGTGCAAAGAAAAACTCTGAACAAGGGAAATACCAATTACACTATTCCAAGAAAAGGATGTAGCTGCAACAGTGTGTATTTTTAAGATGTGACATTGTTAACACCCAGTGTATCCTTAAAAAACGCCCCACCATCCATGTGGTTATCCAGGCAACAATTCAAAAGCACAGGAAAATACTTAAAAATACAGAAATATAAAAGCCTTCAGATGCTTCCTATGTGGTTGTCACAAAATCTTTAAAGCAGCCTTCCAAAACCTAGCTAAAAACTATCAGAGTATTCTTTTCTTAGAAACTAAATGATAGTGTATACAATACAGATTTTCTAAGCCGAGAATATAATTAGTACAGTCACAAATGTATGCACTGACCATTTTTCTATTATTGCTACAATTAAAATTCTGGGTTTTAGCCATTTCCAAAATGCAGATGGAACAGGAAGAATTTTCAAAGCATCTTTTTACTTGGAAGAATACATTGTCTTGGTATTGTCTGGTTTCTCCCTAGTGAAAAGGCAGACAAAAACAGTAAAAGAAAAAAGGTAAGACTTCCACAACTCAGGGTGACACTTTCAAATTCTGTAGGTGCATACTTGTGGTTGGCATCTTTTTTTGGTGATACACACAGCACAAATCTATTCAGGCTATAATATCTTGCCCTCTTTCTTTATAGCAAAGATTAAAAACACCTGAAAGCAAGAAATTAAATGTGTAGGACTCAGATGTGAGTCCAGATGGGAACTGAACACTGCTTTAAGAGGACTGACAAAAGGAAACTGGAATCCTCTTCCCTGACATTTTACAGACCTTCATTTTATCCTTCATCTCCAGACTGAAGGGATTTAGTTTTTTTTTTTTTCCTTCCTCACATTAAAACTATACTGTACCTGTGACCATTTTTCTACTTTTCTCTGAAGCCTGATGTTGTTCTTGTATCTTCCTGATGATCGGAGAACCAGCAGCAATGGCCAAATTAAAAACTCTCTTCATGCCACAGCCATTCTATGCACCTGATCTCACTGATAACGCAGCATGGCACTGTGGAAGGCTTAGACTGGGCTCCCATTGCTGCAGCCTCGTCTTCAGTGCTGTCCAGCTTTTGTTAGGAGCCATCATGAGGAAAATCAGGTGTAATATTTCCTGTTTATCTGAAAGTAGCAAGCACGTGGTTTGTTATGATCAGGTCTTCATCTGGGAAAAAAAGATCTAACAAATGGGAGATGGAGAAACGTGTTTTTGCAAACTGACATGCAGTTGAACAGAATGAATGTAAAGAACATTACATGCAATCAAATCCAGGTGATAGTGTCTCACCTCCATTTTGAACAGGTAAAAATTTTCCTGGATGAAGGAAAGTGGTGTGGAAAGAAGGAGAAGAATGTGTCTGGACTTCCAGAAGAGGAATCATAGGCCACAGATTTTGGGTTGGGTGCATTTCTGTAAAAATGCATTGACAAGGCTGCTTTAGCTCTTAGGATAATTTTTCTGCTTTTTTTTCTCCTCGAGATTTCTCTTCAGTCTTTGTAAAAGAAAAAATGTTGTGTAGAAGAAGAAAAGGTAGCCAAAGTAGTGACAAAGAAGACAGAGGAGACAATACAAATGTTTAGCTTAGAGACATATCTCATATTTTCTTGTGACTGTGATACTCTGAATGTGAGAGCTGTTTGAATTTTCCAGTGATAAGAGTGATTAAGCATGCACTGCATTAGGGATCCTTACATTCAAAACCAATGGAGTATGTCTAAGTTCATTCCCAGAAAACAGCCAGAGAAATGCAGATAGCTGCCTAGCTGACTGCCTCAAATATTAAATATATTTGCTTTAAAAATAGTGAAACATATCCCATTCATTAACAAGTTGCTAAATAGGTTTATGCTGTATGAAAGTCACTACCAGACCACTTTCACAGCCACGCCAGCATTTAAAATAATTTGTGGGAACTTCAGTTGATCAAATAAATTTCAGTTTTCTGACATTTATTAAAAATAATATACTTTCAGTATTTCATATTGATGGAGCAGAGCTAGGATTTCATGAAATTCTCCAGATGAAGCAAGTACAGCTATAAAGTTGCTGGGTTGCTTTCCCTGTCTTTTAAAGAGGCATATCCTGAAAATAAATGCTCTACCCAAGAACATAGTTCTGGAAGAAGCATCATATTTTCATTATATTAAGACTTGAAATTTCCCTGCTTCCCCTGTTTATCCAAGTATATGCGGAGATTTTTTTTGCCCTCTTCACACCCAGCACAGCATACAAGTTAAGCATTTTTCTTCCTTATAGCATGTGGCTTAATTTTCTACTTGCAGCAGAACATATAGCAACTTCTTATAGTCAAGCTGCCAATCACACAATCAGAAAAGAAGCACATCAACCTTTACGGGTGAATTAATGCTTCTGATGTTAGGTTGCTTGAAGTGCAGATCCCTACACAACTCTGTACCCATCCCAGACTTTTATCTCCAGTTCCTTACAGTTTAATAGCCTAATTTTAAGACTGATAGCAATCTAATGGGCAGAAAAGATATTTCCATTGTGTATTCAACTTTATGGGATGAAATGGGCAGCTGCACAAGGGATGAAGAGGTCATGAGTATATTTCTAAATAAAATTGGAATGAAAATTTTCAGTGTCAATACCTACAGTTGTCCTAAGGGTGCATGATTTCCCTCCTTTCCTACTTCTATACTTCTATATCCTGCAAGTTCATTCTGAATACTTCATTATATGATCCCTTATACCGTCTCTTCATCTATATCTGTGTGTAAAAATAATTGATAAAAAAGGGTAAGAAAATGAAAGAATTGTCCATATGGAACAGAAGGTAAACAGGAATGTCATGAGTAGTTTTATGTTAGCCAGTACTGAAGCAGGGAAAGCTACAGCTGTGACAGCTCAAAGCTAAGAAGGGAGCCATTTGGAAGTATTCAACAACTGAAAAACAAGGATCTGAAGAAGCCATGGGGAGAGAGAGAAAAGTATGAGGGTACTTGCTATTAGGAGCTGTAGCTATCGGTGTCCTGGAGACAGAGACCATCCATCAACAACTTGCTAACAGGGTAGAGGAACAAGATTTTTTTTACATGCAACCTGTTCCAGACAGAAGGCACTTTGCACTTTTCATTGCAAAACGTGACTTATGCAGTAGTAGGAATAATTTGCACCCAGTTAGAAAGTATCTAAGAACTAGAAATTTACATCACACGGCCAAAAAAAGACTGGAACCTTTGGTAGGAGACACATCTGAGGAACTGCCAGTAACTGGGGATGGGGTATGTCCCTGAGGATCATTTCTGCATTGTTTTTATATAAACCCTTCAAATGCTGGGTACTAAACACTTCTCTCAAATGGACATCTTGTCAGGGCAGGAAAGTGTTCAACTGAAATGGCCAAATATGTCAAAACACTTTTATAATCCTGTAATGAATGGTGTAGGTGAAGTGGACCAAAGAGAAGAAAAGAATTACACAGCAAAATAGGCACTTACTGTACTGTGAGCAGCTGTATAGTTAGGGAGATTATATAAATTATAGTGTATTCGATTTCAGACAAGGTCACCAGATTTACCCAGCACAAGACTGATGAATTCAGAAGGAAATGAGAAATATTGCTGCAGTACAAAAAGAGCTTCAATCCAGCCTGCACAGTCCTTCCCTTTGTGTACTTCTGATTGTGTTACTAGTTTAGTCAGGGAATTTCAAAGTAGCAAGTGAGGTGCCACACTGCCATTGAAAGTGCCTCCCTTTTACAATACAAACCTTAACAACAACTGAGGCTTTATTTAACAAAACCCCTTTTTTACTATTTTTTTTATCTCCCTGGTTTCTGGTTGCATCATCTTGATTTGATTGTATTACAGCATCTGCTTTTAAACTTGTTTTCTTAGTCCAGGAAAGGAAAAGCACTAAAATCACACAAATGGAAACTGCAGGTAGCTTTCCAAGTTTTTAATTCTTTTGTGTTTGACCTGAACATATATAATAAAAACCTTACAAGAAGCAATGGGTTGGACAGAACTTTCTTGTTTGATTCACAAGGCTTCATTTGGAGTTATGAAAAACTGAAGAAAGGGCTCTGATCAGTCATTTCCATTTTTCCTTTTTTTTTTTTTTTCTTCAATATATATTAACGATGAAGGTACTGAGTTTCACAGCATGAAGAATCCAATAACTTAAATAAGATCAACAAAGTAACTAAGATAACTGTGAAGACTGTCCAAAACTTGGAAAAAAAAAAGGACAAGAAAGCAATAGAGAAATTAGAGAAATGCTTCATATATCTCATTATGTTTCTGTGTTTATAATGGACAGTTCAGAGCTAGGATAATCTAAACAAATGGAGTATCTTAAGCAAAAAGGTAGCTGTCAAACCCACTGTTGGGTTTGTGTGTTCCCAACTCATTTATGCATGTTGCTTTACAGATGATAATAGATAGCATCAGTGTTCACAAACAAAATACATAGGTGCCTACTCTTTTTTACAGAAGACCTGTATGCAAACTGGGAATTTTTCAGATTTTCTGAGCACTTTTATGAGATTTCTGAGCTCTAACCAAACCTTGAGATCCAAAAGGGAATTATTTAGATATCAGGAGTCTTTTCCACCAGGGAAGCAGCTCAGTACATGTGTGTTGCATGATCAATAGGCCCTGAACAGGAGATGCCATTCCTCTGAATCTCAAAGCCAGCTCTTCCCTTTATCTTAGCCTGTGAAGCACCCTGGTCAGAGACACAGCTGTGCACAGAACCAAAGGCAAACAGTAATTGCTGGTTTTGATACACTAGGAAGTGACAGAAGGTTGCAGGGCCTGTCAACCTTCTTTGGTGAGCCAGCAAACACTGTGGTGTTCGACAGCCCTGCTTGCTGCTTAAAGCTGAGAGCAAATCCCAAGGTGCTGCAGAGGCTGCCTGGCTCTGCTCTTGAGTGGCATATCCTGCGATGCCAGTGGGCACTCAGCGTAGGAAATGCTCTGCACCTCCCCACATCTTCCCCCAGAGAGCAAGTTGTAGGGCCTCATGTAAATAATGCATTTGGAGATTACTTTTATAGCAGGAATCTGTACTGATCAAACTAAATATTTGCTTCATGAAATATTAATTCACAGAGGGATTCCATTTTTTCTCAAAACTTTCAGTCAACATACTGCATATTCTTCTAAGGTGACCTTACAGAAATATTTTGGTACTCTTTTGTAAATGACCTAACCTGCTACTTCTTGGTCACTTTAATGAAGCTTAATGAGAATATCTCTTCACCTATACCTGATCACACAAAGCTGTCTGTTGGGATATATTATATAACTTATTTTGGCATGCAGTATTTACATGGAAAGAAGGAGATTCTTGCCTTTTTATCTGCTCCGCTAAATCACAAAACCACTAATAAACTGCAAAAGGTTAATGAAGTCCAGACTTGTCTGTCAGGTTCCAAAGTGGGAAAAATGTCAATTGCTGTTACTTAAAAATGTCATTAGCACATCCATTTAATTATGAATGAGAGACGTGGTTACAACAGAGACTCTTGTGCTATGTGAGCAAAGGAAAATTTTTTAGAAGTGAGGCTGGAAGTCCCTGACTTACACCCTGCCCACCCTTGCTGCCCCAGCTCTGTGTATGCATGCAAACACATATATGTACATTATGGTCATTACTGGTGACTCTGAGTTAGGAAGATGTATGTGAGAAAGTAAAGGAAAAAATATGTTTGGAAAAGGAATGTTCAAAGCTTGTGGCTGGAAATGGCAGTTCCTCACAATTTTGTATCCACTCTCAGAACAGAATGTGGGAATCATGGGACTAAAGAGAAAAATATATACCTTCTTGATCCAGCTAATGTTCTTTCAGATTTATCCACCTCAATACACGTGGGTGGCCAGCACTATTTCCATGCAAGACTGCTCATTGTGCATGACAGCATTAGGGTTGCAGCTGGTGATGGGTGATCTGTCGGGGCATTTGCCCAAAGCAGGAGGGCTACATTTCTGGCTGGCATGACATCTTGCCAGCAGATAGGCTTTGATTGTAAAAGTTATCTTCCTTACCATAGGAAAAGCAATGACTTCAGATAACAAGATAAAACCACAGAACAGTGTGTTACCCCTGCTTTGAAAGGAATCTACTTATTCAACATTTTTGGGCTTCAGAAGTCTTCAATGCTTTTTAAAGATAATCCTTTGCTATTTTTCAGCTTTTCCCTATTCTGTTCTGTGCTGTTCTCCTCACTGTACCTAAAGGAATCACAGAATAGGATTGAAAGGGACCCATAAGTATCATCAAAATCCAACTCCTGGCCCTGCACAGGACAGCCCCAAAAGCCACATCATGTGCCTGAGAGCATTGTCCAAATACTTATCAAACTCTGTCAACCTTGGTGCTGTGACCACTTCCCTGGGGAGCCTGTTCTAATCCCCAAACATCTTCTGGGTGAAGAGCCTTTCTTTTCCTAATATCCAACCCAAACCTCCCCTGACACAACTTCAGGCCATTCCCGTGGTCCTGTCCCTAGTCACCACAGAGAAGAGGTTAGTGCCTGCCCGTCCTCTTCCCCTCATGAGGAAGATGTAAACTGCAATGAGGTCTCTGCTCAGTCTCTTTATTTCCAGGCTGAAAAAGCCAAGTGACCTCATCTGTCCTCATACGGCTTCTCGTCAGGACCCTTCACCATCTTGGTAGTATGAATTTATTGAAAATTTCCTAGCAAAAGAAGAAGTCCCTCCTGTACTTAGGCAAAATCTGCAGTCTTTAAGCTGTATCTAAGTTAAAATACAAATATATATGTGAGAAGACTATAGAAGTCTTTCTTGAAATGCCAGATCCAAATCTGGACTCTGACTTCTGTCCTAGCTCCAGATGGTGTTTCCCAGTATAACTCTGTTTTCAATTGCTTTTACTTTTGTCAAATTTGAATGAAGCTGAAAACATAAATCACCTAGCCCATGTGCTATTCAACAGTACCATAATGATGGCAGGATTTTTTGGGTTGTGACATCTATGTAGAATCATGTCTGCTGCTTGGTGCTGTGGTTGCTGTCAGCTCTGTGAGTCACCGTGATGCTGCAGGCGGTACAGGGGAGCCCCCTCACTGAAGCTGACTTTTGTACTATAGTTTACACACATTCCAAATGTATTTTCTGTAACTGGCAGCAGGTTGCAAAGATAGTCAATCTGCAGCCCTTGTGTGCAGCTTGGAAACAGTCCTGATGCAACTCTGGCACCACAGTAATGCTGCTCTGGCACCACAAGGATGCTGCTCTGCTCTGAGCCTTGCTTGCAGGCACAGCACACCAGCCTGGCTGCAGGGGGGATTTAATCCCTCATCACCATCCCTCACCAGGGCATCCTCTGCTCCTGGGGTAGCTCCAGTCCAGAAGTAGCCCACAAAAGGGTGCCACATGTCCCGTAGTGTTAGGAAAGTTGGTTATAGCTATGGGTTAGGGAGAGGAATGTACCCAGAAAGTTATAATTTTCACTCAAGAAAGATAATTTTTCATTTAAGATTTTTACTTACTAGAATCGCCTACAGTATTTTTTTTTACAGACCAAATACTGAAACAGCTCAAAAGGCAGTCTTCTTATGGAGGAGGAGGGGCTTTCTTCCAAAGGTTATTTCCTTTTACCGCACTGAAGAATAGTCATAGAAATCTACTATTTCTCTGTCTAATCTGTCTGTTTAGAAAAGCTGGGTGACATTAGGGTCAGGCTATTCTTCAGTGACAGCTGGCTTGCATAATCACCATGTCATACTACCTGGCTCATTTTCTGTTGGTGACTGAAAACCCTAGAGAGGGTAATTGGAGTTGACCATCGGAACATTTTCATTGTATCTGAAGAGAGCCATTACAGCTTTGCTATTGTATATACTTGTCTCATCTCACTGGACATACTACAGAAAAAAATCATACAGCCCTGGGGTTCTTTTCTGTCCCAAGTGGTAGCTTTCCCCCTTTTTGATTATGTTTTTCTATGGACAAATTTAATGGAATGTGATACCACAGTGTAGTATAGCGTCATGTTTTTCTAATGGCCTCCGGCTCCCAGCTCTTCCTACCCAACATCTCTTTATCTTTTATTGGTAAATGACACACTCATGAAAAATCAGTATTTTTTCCTCTGAAGCAAATGTAATGGTGTGTCTACGAGTGGATTTTGTTCTCAAGCAGAATAATGTAATATTTGAGGCCCTAGATTTTCATGACTTTAAAAAAATTTTGTCAAAATGTGTTTGCAGTCTGAAAGATCAATACTGGGAACAGATAAATGTCTTAGTCGAAGTTGGGAAGAACACCAGTTGCATGAATACCAGATTTCAGTGAAGAGAACATGGGTAATAAACATCAGATCCTCTTTCCTCCCCCTCAGTAATAAAGCATTTTGTACTGCTTAATAGCAAATCTCACACACTTGCAAAACAAACACCATATACCTTGATTCGGTGATGAATTAAATTAATTGTAGACCATTAGTTAAAAGCACTAATTCAGGCTTTTAGTGTTCCGGGGTTTTATTTCTTGTTTTCTCTAGAAAAGTTCATTTGAATGGGATTGCACATTGAGGACAGGAATAATGACTTGCGTTATTCTCATTGTTCTGTTTGTTCTCACTTCTTGTATTTTCTGAGAAATCTACATCACACTCTAATGACAGCAGCTCCTTTTCAGTAAGAAACAGACCTTTTGAGAATTCACAAAGCATACAAAGGAACAGTGTGTTGAGAGTTCTCCTTCCATCTTCAGTTTTGCTATATTTATCTTCTCAAATCCTTTGTATATCAATGAAGTAGAAGTAAAAAATTACAAAAATAGGCCTTTTACTTTATCAACTGGTATATGATAACATGCATAGGTTGGGTGAGAGTCCATTTCTTTCTTTCAGTGCTCCTGTTTGGGGAAGAAAATGTTCCTTCTTTGGGTAATAACTATTTTGAGCTCTGGCACAGAACTCAGATTCTTAAGAGATCATTTATATTACAAAGGCTCACTCTGTACTTCCTCAGTGCTTAGAGGCACATTTCAGCTTCCAAACCAAAATCTTTTTATGGTTTTTAAAACAAATTAGGGGTTTTACTTAGGGTTTTTAAAAAGAAGAAAAAGTAATGTATGAAAGCCAAATTAATATACTAGTCTTTCTAAAAAGACAGAAAGTTGTTCCATTCTTCTCTACTTTTCCAGCAGTTCTCTGAAATATATTTGACCCTCACACTATGTCTCTGTAAAAGGGATTGTATTTCTTAAAGCCAAATGGGAAAATGATTCATAACATCCTATTCAAGATGACAACTGGGCTGATGGTCTAGCTAACTACATATCTATTTCCAAATGTACTAAATTTAAATGGATGTAATCACAGTTTTTAGTACATACGTGATATTGCATGACAGCCAGACAGATTAGATACATTCTTGCCATAGAAGAGTCTAGTGCATAAGGCAGTGTTTATTCACACAGCTTAGACCACCCCATTCAGCCTTTTTGCTTAGATGTTCAGTTCACTTGTAGGCTAGAGACTGTTTTCAATAAGGTTGATGAAATATTCACTCAAAAAATAAGGTTGCAACATGGTAAATATCTTGCCATGTTATGAAAGGGATTTCTATTCTAATGTCTGAAAGCAGCATTTTGGTCTTTGGTATTGATTTGGTAAATTTTCAAGTATTCTATTTGACCTTTCATAAAAGATGCATTGCTCTGTTTGAGCTGATATGTTATCAAGGTGGGAAACTGTTTGTCCTTCTTAAATAACCAAAGGAAAGAATGAACCTCCTGTACTGCAGATAAATATAGTTCAATGAGACAAGAATAGGAGGAAGAGAATCTGTTTGGAAGTATTTTAAGACATCCTTTCTTTTCCATTATTAGTGCTTGATTCCTGCCATTTTTCTTGACTTAAATAATTGATTTACATCCAGTTTGGTGCTTTGAGTCATGTTTATAAACTTTAGTCTTCATGCTGTTTTGTGCTTTCATTTTTTGAGAAAGGCACTTGGCTCTGTCAGTCCTGGATGAACTGTGTGAGATATGTTTGCTGTGGGCAACTGCCCCTGACAGAGCAGGCCCAGCTGCTCTGCAAGATGTGACTGCAGGTAAGAACAGAACAAGAAAAGGAGAATAAACCACCCAGAAGCTATTTCATATTATCGTGGGGAACGGTGATTAGGGAGGAGTCTGAGATGCTACAGAAGCCCCTTCAGGATAATCAGATCGATAGGAGTGATGGATAGCTTTTCTCCAAATTATATTTCAGGAAAGAGAAGTTGTAGAGATGAATTTAGCAAAAAAAAAAAAAAAAAAAAAAAAAAAAAAAAAAAAAAAAAAAAAAAAATTGGAGCAAATTTAGGCCTCCTAATTAAGCTCAACAATCACTTCACAGATTTGATTTTGCCCTCCATTATTCTGGTTAATAGCTTCTTACTCCTTCCATGAGGGTCTGCATGACTGAATCTTTGTGTGGACCTGGATGGCCCAAGCATGTGAAATGTCAATAATTTTGTATTTGTACATGGAAATACAGAATCATTTTACTAACCAGGAGACAGCTGCTAGTAGAAATATCCAGATGTTATGCAACAAATTTAAAACAATGAATATCTTTTCTCTTGCATTGACATATACTTGTGGTCATTTCTTAGGAGTGTTTTAAACAATGTAAAAACCTGTGTGTTCTTCTGGGAAAATCTTTCCTCCTGTTTTAGTTTTCTACACCTATTGTCTAAGTAGCTTCTACCTACTGTTCTCATGCATCTAGAAATCTCTATGTGTATAAGCCAGGTAGCTACTGGGGCAAGCCAGCACATGAGAGACACCAGCAGATCCCACTAGAAAAGGCTCTGTACTTCCAGCTGAACCAGGCTTAAAGAGGTGTGAGTTATGTTTCTAATTTTATTACTTTATTGACTTCAACTTGGGAGCTGTCAGTCAGAGCCACACTGCCTCAAAGGCAGCAGAGGTTTCATGTTGATGTGAGAACCTGCTCAAAGCATCTGCCCAAGGAGATGGAAAACTTAAACGCTGTCAGGTAAAGAAATGTACTGCTGGTATGCACAAGGCATTGGAAAACCTGTGCCTTAGAAATTTGTTACTGATTTAGAAATTTGTTACTGGTTTAACCCCAGCTTGAAAGCAAGTACCATGCTGCCACACACTCGCTTTCCCCTGGTGGGATTGGGAAAGCATCACAGAATCATGGATTCATGGAATGTTAAGGGCTTGGATTGGGCCTTAATGATCACCTAGTCCCAAATCATTGCAGAGGACAGGGACATCTCCAAATAGACCAAGTTGCTCAAGGTCCTATCCAACCTGGCTTTGCACACTGCCAGGGTTGGGGCATCCACACCTCCCTGGGCAACCTGCTCCAGTATCTCACCATCCTCACAATAAAAAATTTCTTCCTAATATCCAACTGGAATTTGATAAGTAAAAGTGGGAAAACTCATGTTTGATACAAAGGTGCTATACTAGTTGAAATAAAGTAAAAATAATAATAAAGTGAAAATAATAATAATAATAAATAAAATGAAAAAGGTGAAGGGGGAAAGAGAAAGGAGCAAAACCCAAGAAAGACCAGTAATACACAATACAATTGCTTCACCAGCTGCTGACTGGTATCCAGCCTGTGCCTGAGCAGCAATCTGCAGCTCCCAGTCAACTCCCCCAGTATATACACTGAGCATGACATCCTATGGTAGGGAGCATCCCTTTGGCTAGTTCAGGCTGGCTTTCCTGGCTGTACTCCCTCTCAGATTCTTGTGCACCTGCTCACTGGCAGAGTATGGGAAACGTGAAAGTCCTTGACTACTGAGCAACAACTAAAACATCAGTTCATTGTCAATATTATTCTCTTACTAAATACAAAACACAGCACTGTACAAACTACTAAAATGAAAATGGATTATATATCCTAGTGAAAACCAGGACAGTAGAAACACAAGTAGAGAAACCTTTGTGTAAGAGATGGATGCAGCTGTAAATGTGCCACTGCTACACCATCTGCACATCACTTATAAGTGTTTACCTTGGGAGAAGTTTGGAAATAAAACTCTTCATACAAATAATAAATAAAAAGCCTTTCTTTTTTTGCTACTTCTCTCATTGCTTGGGTCCTCCAAAGTTCTGCTAATATTACATTCCAGGGGCAAAAGGTTTTCTAGGGGAGGTTTTCCCTTCTAATACAGCAATTTTTGTGTGAAGTAAATGCTCCTATTTTTTGGTAAGGATTTTGATATATGAGGGGTTTCCTTCCAGTGTTTATTTAAAGGTAGCCTGAATCACTGATGTCTCAGTTTTGGATCATTTTATGAAATTAATTAAATTTTAAAAGGTCTTCTGAATCACAAAGCTGTAATCTAGAATTTCAGATGTGCAAATTCTAAAAATGTTTTAGAAATATGTTTGGGGGTTTCATTTTTGGGATTTTTATTGAGTGCTTGCACACTCAGCTTTGTTTTTTTTCAGCACAGATGTAGATACAAGTTTTGCAAATGTCTCTACATCTCTACAGTATTTGGGAAGGTATTAAACACTGGCAATTCAAGTCCAGTTTTTAAGATTACAGAGCTGTTTAGCTCACAGTGCATAGCTGTTAACTATGGAAACTTATTTCAAAAGGAAAAGGAAAACACTACGGAGGGAAAAAATATTTTCCTGTAGCAGGTGTGCTCCAAACCCAGTGGGTGTTATTGTAAAGTACCTGGATCTCATCTGAGTACTGATATCAGGCCAAGATGAGTATTTGGGACCATGAGCTAAAGCAACATGACACTTCACATTATTTCTCAAAGACCAGTGCCTACCTATTTTCTTTGAAACCCACCAACATCCACTTTGTTCTGCTGTTTGGATGGTCCATCTGTGATTCCAGCTCATGCACTGGTAACAGAGAAAATGTAACTGCACAACTTCTGCAGCGCAGGAACACAAACTCTTCTGCCTCATCTACACAAATAAAATGTAGCACATCCTATCTCAAGTTAGATACATCCTTGAAACATCAAGGTCAGTAGCAATTGCTTTGTGCTTCATGTAGGATCAGTGGAGAGGAACAATCATTGCAGGAGGTCACTCTGGTCTTCACATCTGAATGCTCTGCAGAAATACTTGTCTCTCTTGCTTGCCAGGCTCTCCATTGCCAGTAACTTAGGTACTCCTTCCAAGAGATGTTGCTTAAAGCATTTGGAGGCAAACCTGATTACAACACCTGAGGCATTGCTGTGAGTGGGAATATCAGTGAAAGTTTTCTAAGTATTCATTATATTTTCTGTGGCTGAAGCCTGATGTTGTTTATTTCTAAATAAGAGGAAAAGATTGAAATTACTACCCCTGTATTTCCAGTAGGTGTTGTTCTCTTCTCTTAAAAAGTCCTTTCACACTGTTCTGTTTCTGAATTCACTGTAAATTATCATTTGGGTTACTTCAATGGAGGAAAGAGAAGAATAAGGTGCTAACTGTAACACATTTAAATGTAGATATACTAGATACCTGTTTCCCTCAAATGGGAATTATATATTCCCTCAGTTTTAGCTATATGAGAACATACAGGCCACGTCTGTTTCTCTTTACATCAGTTTTATACTACAGATCATTTGATCAAGTGGGATTTTGTGTAAAGACCTGTTCTTGAATGATTAAGAGGAAGGTATTATTGGTTTCTTTGGTACACTGAGGTACTTGCTCTGTGTTTTTCATGATACACATGCTAAGGGGCTGCTGAATCTGGCAAAGTGGCAGAGGTGAAGTTGCCACATCTCCATGCAACCAGCAACAGAGCTGAGCACATATTCCCAGTAGGCACACATAGAGCACAAGTACATATTACACATATTCATATATACACAGCCACAGAGAAAATAAAGATAGAATTGTGGCTGTGCTTCACATATGAGGCTCTGTCCAGCCCTGTGTGCCGGGGATGGGTGGCAGAGCAGTGTGTGAGAGGCAGGAACTGCAGCAAAGGTGGCTGAAGAAAGAGTTTCAAGGATCAGTGTGGTGAATCTTCAAGACTGACAGCCCATCTTCAGCATCTTCATCTGTGTTGTCATCCATTTTCTTTAAATAATCAGCTACTGGCCTTTTAGCTTCCATTTATCCAGTCATCACTCTGACAGGAATTTCAATATATGATAAGTTGCATGCACCACATTAGATAAGAACTGATAAATTGATGAAAAGAGCTGATAAATTAATGAAAAAATGGTTTGGGGGTCTGTTGACTGAACAAGAATTTGATTAGCCTATACCTGCCCTCATATTATTCATTGCTTATATATGATCCAACAACTGAAAATGTGGTGTAGATAACTATTTTAAGAAAGCAAACTTCAGGCTTTTAATCATGATTACTAAATGCAAGAAGTTGTTCGATCATTCAACTTTTGTTGAAGCAAAATTAATTTGTTTTTTAACAACAATTCTCTATAACAATACCTACTGCTGCAGGTGCTGAAGCTCTGCCCACATCAGAAGCATTATCTTTTCTTTCAGTTCTGGTGTATGAGAAAAGGAAATCTGCTTTCCATCATTGCCAGGTGAAATACTTGCAGTCATAACTCCAGTACTAAGGCAACATCAAGTGACTTTTTAAGTGACTAATGCCAAAGCAGAAGTGCTTTGATTAAATCCAGCTTTGATTAAGCACTTGAATAGTCACTATGATCAATTTATGAATAATCCAGGGATCAAAGAGATTCATGAATATGCTTGTCTAACCCTTCCAAGTAACAAATATATCAGTATAAAGCAGGATCAGGAACAATTTGTGAACAGAGAAGTGTTAAATCTGTCAGTTAACTGGTCACAGTGACTAACGTGACTAGCTCCGATAGCAGAGAAGAGACAGCACTTTCAAAATAGATAAATCCTCTCTTTTTTTTTTTTCTGGCAGGATCCAAGAGAAATCTGAGAGAGCTGCATTAAATAGCAGAGTTGAAAAACCCCATGAAGAATATACCATTAGTGCTGCAACACTGGCAGCCCAAGAAATTACTGAGCAAAGGTCACAAGGATTCAGCTCCAGGACAGAGCTGCCAGGGAAGTCCTGAGCAGATTCATGATGGCATTGACATGTTTTGGGTCTGCCTCTGAGCCAGGGGGAGCACAGCTTGAGGTTTTTGAAGGGTTTCCCTGGGTTCACCTGGGCTTCATTCAGCCTTCCTCAGTGTCATCTTTCTTCCCCATGCTTTACCTCCAGCAATAGCTGCATTTCAGGAGTAATGACTGAGCATGAAACTGATATGTAAGGACTGAATTTCCTTCCATAAAACCCCCAGACATACCCATTGCTGTGTGACAGTACAGGACAGAGATGCAGTAAATCATGGACAGAGCAGAGACAAAAGAGGACAGACAAAGGCAGAAGAATTGAGGAATTTCTAACTTCAGAGTTAAATTTCAAATGGCTCAGTGCATCTGAACTATCCACAAACAACATTGTGAATTCGTCTTTTTTTTTTTTTTTTTTTTTTTTTTTTTTTTTTTTTTTGGTAAATATTCCATTCTTACTCTAAATGGAAACATAAAATCGACTTTTCAAAGAATGGAAAATGAAGCACCAACAACAATCATCAGGTCATCCCCAAAAAATAACAACAATCTCAGCTCAAATCCTCTCTGAAGCAACTTTTACCCCAGAAAGGGAGGAGAGACAGAGACATCAAAAAGGCCATTAGGACATAGTTTCTGGCATATGCAAGCATGCAAATAACAGCTCATGAGGTCTGAAATTGCCAGCAGGTATCTCTGGATGATATCAGACACGATTGAATGCATAATACTTCCGGATGAAAGCATATAACTACAGAATATGTTCCAAGATAGATCCCTGGCAGGACTTGGAAATTACTTACCACTAGGAATGTTGTAGGTATTTAGTTGCTGAAACAAAAGCCTCAGCTCAGATGTCTAAAATGCTTTTGGGAAGTGCAAGTCTATGAGGTTAGGAAGCAAAAGTAAATCCCTGGTCAGCAGATATAAACAGGTCGCTGGACTGTGCCAGGACAATTTTACTGCTCCATTGCAAACCTAGGAGGGGCTCTTGTTTTTAATGTAGCTTTTGCCTTTTCAAGCTCTAGGTTCACAGTTTGCAGCCATAGTTTTGACAGAGCAAAAAGCCTTCTGGATAAAATATATAGGCACAGTTCTGATTTCTAGAAATTATGAAATGCAGTTTCTGGTTTATTACTGTAAAATTGTTTGAGTCTCTGAACAGTTACTTAGTCACACCTTCTAACCAAGGCTAATTGCACCTTGACAAAGCTCTTCATTAAAGGGGAGGATAAATGGTTCCTTAGCCTCCTGTTTGTCTCCACAGATACAGCCAACCTGCTTTTCACTAGGCTCTTTACAGTCTTCCCCTGGGGTTTTGGCTACTATTGTACCTCTTCTCCCAGTGAAATCTGCCCTGCACTTGGGCCATGTATTTACAGTTGCATTTTGCTTACTGGTAGTCCTTTCCCTTCAGTGAAAATGTGTGACACTGCTGAGCATGAAGTATTACTGATTTTTTACTACTTTTTAGCCATCCTTGTTAAAAGCAGAACACAGCAGCTAGTAGAATGCATGTATTTATTCCTTCAAGGCTTAAAAAAAAAAAAAAAAAAAGATTTCTTTGATTCATGGGTATGTTGAAAACTCAGAGGAGTGTGAGATGGTCAGTAGTGAGTAACTGATGTTTAAGTGGTTAAGAGCCTGCATACGTTTCTTGATGTGACATCCCAGCCCCTATAGGATGGGGGATCAGCAGGGAAGCAGTGGAGTGTGGGAAGCTCCACTCCTTCTGCAGAAAAAGCTCCTGGAAGGAGGTCTAAGAATTGCCCCAGAGTTACATTTCTGCACCAACATTTCCACCATGTTGTGGTGGTTCTGCAGCTCCTCTCCTGCCCCTCTCATTCACATGGTTCTGGTAGCTGCAGTCCTGCCTGCAAACACAACATGGCCTGCACAAGAGAGGAAATCAATGATACTGGGAGATGGTGCAGCGTGGGATTGTAGTGCTTGTTGGCTTTACATCAGTAAAAGAATAATATCCTTTGCTCACAATTCAAAACCTGAGAGTGGTTACAACCTGTTTTTCTAGTCAGAAAATTAGAAGGGAAAAGTAAACAAAAAATACCTCCCAGGCTTCAGTAGCTGGTGCACGATATTTTTTCCAGATCTATTTTTTGGTATAGTGGGACCTCAGAAGTCCCTCACAATTAAAAAACTTGATCTGTTTGTGAGATTTCATCTACTTTCATTTGCTTGCTCTGGGACCTTCCATACCATTCAACTTTAAAACTGTGCCTTCTTCCTCCCTTCCTAATTAACCCCCTGCATGAACACCAAGTAGAGCCTGAGGAACACCGGAACACAGCTATTTTTGTGTTCATAAAGATGTAGGGAGGGCAGAATTAAAACATGCTGACATATGCACATCACAGCAACTGCTTTCTCTGCATGATCCCAAGGTTTGTGATAGCAATTTTTGACCTTCAAAGATTTAGGCATTTTAATAATATTAGAAGTTTTCCTCACCCAGTGAAGAATTTGCAGTAGGAAAGGTTTATTGGAGTGCCAACATACTTTCTGTGAGTTTGCCTTATGGTATGCCGCTTATGTGGTGTGTCCGGCCAGCTCTAATCAGTTATCCATGTTTACCATCATGTGACTTTCACCTTCTATCTCTCTTTGAAGACAGAAATCTTGGAAATACATCTGCTTTGTTCAATTAAAAAGTTGGTTTGTATGACATGACATTAAAAACATACCTTAAAATGATCTGAATGTATAGTAACTTTTAATAGGAGTCGCAAAAACTGTCAGAAGCTCTGAACAGGATGTCCTGCAATGTATTTCAGCCTCTGTGCCAGTTGCTCTTGCAGCTCTTTAGTGACACTGTACCACCCACAGTTTCCAGTATGAAAGGTTATTTCTGCAGTTGCAAACTTGTATCAAACAATAAATAGCAATGCCTTCTTCAGAGCAAAACTCAAGTGAATTCTGATTCACCAACCGAATCTCCTTCCTTTTAAAGTTTACAGAAAATTTCACTTGATTTTTGCCTCTTCCCTTCTGCTTATATAACCAGGATGATAACTTGATTGCAGATGGTTTTTGACATCTGCTGATCAAGTCTCATTTTGCTTCTCTGCCTCTGTTTTGCAATATTTTGGTCAGTGTAACCAACCAACTAAATTATGAAACAGGAGGGAGGGCTATGCAGGAAAAGAACTTTGAAACCTCAGAAACTTTGGCTTAGCAGTGCTCACAGTAACAAGCCTTATATAAATATAAATGAATGTCATGAGATTAAATTACATTATCTTTTGCTTAGGTATTTTTGGAGATATTTCCTTACTGATCCTATTTTACTTACTGTCTGAGGATGCTGATGTCTGAAACTAGATAAATATCCAATCCATTTTTTTTCCTTATTAATCTCCATAAACAAGCTGGAGCCAAAGCAGTCTCTAGTTGCTTCTAACTGCGCAATCCTGCCACACTGGTCTTACCTTCAGCTCTAACATCCACTATGGTGCATATGTGTGAGACGAGATAGATGAATTTTTGAAAAAGTGAGATTGGAAATTAGGATTTTAAAATTTTAATAAATCCAATTTGAATATATAGCTAAACTTGCAGAAAACACATATTTCTGCAACAAAAAAAAAACAAAAAAAAAACAAAACAAAAAAAAAGGGTCAGAAATGCGTTACATTTCGAAAGAAAATGGAAACTATTGATCCAGTAATAATATTTTGGTCTTAGGAATGATTTGAGCATAGAGTGCAATTACATACCTAGTATTTCAGTTCAGTATCATCTTCTTCACTAATATGAATGCATCTAAATGAAATGAAAGAGCAACAGTAACAAATACAATATTTGTATTTCACAACATCTGAGTGCTATATTTGCTATCGACACATCACCTCTGAGTAAGTCAAACCATGACTTAGTGTGTGGCATCTTCAGTGAAAGATAGCAACAGCCAAAAGAAAGACATCCAAAACCCACTTTGCAGTGCATACCCATAGCAGCATGGCTCCTATGTTTTATACCTAGAATGTTCTGTCTGCTTTGCTGAAATGGACTGATGTTCCTTGCTAATGTGGGAGCTAGCTAGTCACATGTAAAACATCTGTTTTATCTGATAAAATATAAAACAAAATATGTGAGCTAGTTTTGTAAATTACAAAATAAAAACAAGAAAGATACCATGAGAAAAGCCTAATTGCCTAACAGATTACTTGAAATATGGAGACATCTGTAGCATGCAGTACCTTCTGTGGTCAGAGGTTTCAAAATATGCAGTTAGAATGATATAAGCATGAAGGAAAGTGGAGACAGATTCAGATGTATCTAAACTGGCTTAATTGATTTAACAGAAATGTAGTTGATTCATTACTACCTTGAACTTTTTCCTTATGTAGTTCTCTATCCTTCATATCAGGTAACCATTTAGACTCAGCATTTTCAGTGTGCTGAGCCTAATATCATCCAGTGATACACCTCATGTCAGAAAAATAACATCAGAAAAATAATATTGCCTTTATGTAGGACAACCCTCCAGGCTCAAACACACGATCAACTTAATTTGGTTTACAGAGCTATGGTGTGTCAGCTCAGCTCTAGTCATTCACTGCATCTAAATTCTTAACTTCCAGCAAGCTCAAGGTAGGATGTACAAGCTCCAACCAGGTTGTGGCGAAGAGAGATGCTCTGTATTCAGTGCACAAGGAAAGTTCCTCATATACTAACATGAACACTTGAAAGACTGTATGTAGTAAAAGTTTCAAAACTTGTATCCACAAGGAATGTTTCCAACATTCCTGGAAATGCCTGCCAAACTCATTCAAGTCCCATAAAATGGTGGTAATGAAGGATCAGTCTGCCTGCTCTGTCTCATCAGGTATCTAAGGTGACTTTGCTAGGCTCTATCAGACATTGGTAGCAGTCTTTTGTATGAGGTCAACCCTCTGCTCATTGGAGCACCCGTCAGGACACAGGGAACTTCAGTTCTTAGACAGTCACAGTGTGGAGAAAAAAGCAGTGGGTTTATGAAATTCTTGTTGCATCTTGAATGTTTAGAAGTGGCAGATCCATATGGGTGAAATAGAAGGAAATTTATTTCTGGGTTAGGCCAGGAGGATAATAGGGCTCTAGTCCCTTCTGCCTAGATTCTTTCTACTTTCAGCTTGGGGGGAGTCTACAATTTTAATGGTAAGTGTACTCTATTATATTTTATTCTCTTCCTTGTACAGAAAGTGCATCATTTGGTATAACTGCTACAATCACAAGCAGTTCCTCTTTTCTCAGCTGCTCCCTATGGAAGAACTTTTCCCTGTATTGTGTTTTGTTTCATAGCACTTATCCTTCAAACATGCCTTTATCTAAGTTCACTTATCAAGGACTGGAGTCTTTGTAAAAGTTCACATCCCTCTTAGATAGTTACAAGATAAAAGGTACGGGACAGTTACAACTATAGAAATGCTGTCACTCAAAAAATTAGCATGTTTGATTTGCACTACTGTCTACCAGACATGCAAGTGCTAACCACTGACACTCCCTAAAGGATGGTCAAATGAATAACAAGGAGCTGAACTGGCCCTTGCACAGGCACTTGGACTGGTTCATTCCAGTTGCCTACAGGATCATCATGGGCAACCCAGGAGTTATAGCAATGTTGGCACTCCAGCTCTGCTTCCATCTGATCCTAGGAGGTTGCTATTTTTTGAAAATGGTGCTGAACAACGGCCTCATTGGCTCAGTTACTGAAAGGAAACAGATTATCTTCATCTCACATATTATGCATGAAAAGTTTGCTTCAGTCTCGTATTTACAGTACTTCCCTAGGTAATTTCTAATTCAGTGCCTATAGCTTGCAGATATCTCATTACGACAGCAATAATTGCTGCTAAATCTCTATTATTTTTATTCTGTTTTGACTGGTGATGATTGAATCATATTCCTTTAGATTAGTTAATGAAATGCTGAAACTAATCTATATAATAATAAGTTACTAGAGAGACTTCCAGAGGACTTTAAAAGTCATGGTGGGTCTGACTTCAGGGGTGATTTACATAGTGGAAGAAGGAGCTGTAAAGGACAGCTGCCATACTGAGGAAGATCAGTAGGGATGGAAAAAGGCAGTGAAACCAAGTTTCAGACTGAATCATTCAAGCTGTGAAATAAGCAGTAGACACTGTGACAGAAACCAAAAGCTCTCTTTGCCAAAGCACATGGAAAGACACTATCAAGGTTTTAGCCCAAGCACAAGTTTTAACTGATACCAGATGCAGAGGGGCAGGTGAGGGGCTGCTAAAATACTTCCTGCCTTTCATGGCAGAGGGGATGTCTACAGGCTGACATATCTGTTCATATAATACGGGGGAGCTGTACTGTACTGGATGGATAAAGACACTGTTGGCTGTACATCACCTACACCTTCAGGACCTCCTCAGACTTTTAGTATGCGCCACAAGCCACCTGGTCAAGTAATTGAATGTTCCACCATATTAAAGTTTTGAGAATATTAATGTTAGGATATTTTTGAGTCCTTTTATATAGGGGGCACAATTCATAAAAAACACACAGCAGATTAAAAAATAGGATAAAAACTATGATTCTGTTTTTAAAGACATCAGAAATGTGGTGAGCACTGCTGTCCTACAGAGAAAGGGTATACAAGTATGTCGGCATAACAGAAGATGTAGTTACCAGGGGTTACTGAGTATTTGAAGCCTGCAGCCCTACAGAGTAGCAAAATTGCAGTTTAAAAGGATAAATAGTTCTTGTGCAAGAGAAATCTATTTCAAATTAAGGAAGACACCTATCTTCTTCCACTTGAGTCTTACTATTTTTAGCCAACCTTGGTTGTCATTACTCACATAAGAAATTGATCTATAAAAATTGCTAAATCTGCATTTTAGATGGATTGTATCTATATAAGGCTCAAGAACAGATACATTTTCCCTCATGCTGTATGTGTCACTCCACCAATTTGGAGATTTCGCTAATGGGTTTTGGGTATAGATTTGAAATGGAAGACAAGTGGAAGGTGTTCGTATTTTATTTCCAGGAATATGGCACCTTCCTGTTTGTTTTTACATGTCCAGAGAGGCAATAAATAAGATGGATTCTCTCATCTGTATTTTTCTGTCCATTGCTCCAGGCTAAGTGCTGCTATCAGACCTTTGTGCCACAGTCTCTTCCCTTGGCTGTCCTAGCTAATCTGGGAAACAGTGGCTGATTTAGTACCCAGACTGTCAAGTGCAGAGCAGACCAAAGGTGAATGTGTTAACCTGTGATTCTCCTGCCCAGCTACCAAGCAGTTTCGGTCCTCCCCCTGTCACAGCTGCCACTGCTGGAAAGCACACTGAAATTCTAGAGCAGTTCTCCCATTTGGATAGAAAGCTGACCTGCTGGGGAGTGTATCATTTTGCATTTCTGACACACAGCCTCGTAGGAGGTGGCTTTGAAGTAATTTTTTGACAGTTATTCTTTTTTATCAGTCTTTGTTTCTAAGCTGAAATAGTAATCAAAGAAATAAAGTAGCAAAACTAAAAGACAAAGTCTGTTATTCAGGCTTTTTCAAGTACTCATAGGTTTTAAATTGTTTGAGCAGGTAGACCTTGATATGCATAAACAAAACTCCTTTAGTATCTGAATTGCTTTGTTGCCATCAAGTGGTTTAAGAAGGCATTTCACAGCATCATGGTTTGATAAACCAGAAGTATTGAAGTTACTCCAAGACAACAAAAATTAAGAAAAATTGATTCAAAATGCAAACAAACTTGTCTGGTAGCTCTTCTTTGGAATAACACTGAATCATTTTGATGATAGTGAACATCTTGCACTCCAGTCATAGTGATTAGAAATAACTGCTATTTTAAGAGAAAATGCCTTTTATTTATTCTAACTTTCACTTTCTTGGCCAAGCATAAGACTTGGGGGTATTGCTTGACAAGAAGCTCAACATGAGCCAGCAGTGTGCATTCACAGCCCAGAAAGCCAACTGTACCTTGGGCCGTGTCAAAAGCAGCATGGCCAGCAGGGCAAGGGAAGAGATTCTTCACCTCTATTCCACTGTCATGAGGCTCCTCCTGAAGTGCTGGGCCCAGCTCTTGGGTCCCCAACATAAGAAGGATGTGAACCTGCTGGAGCAGGTCCAGTTGAGGCCACCAAGATCATGAGAGTGCTGCAGCATCTCTCCTCTGAGAAAGGTCTGAGCTGGGGTTGTTCAGTCTGGAGAAGAGAAGGTGCTGAGGAGGAAGTAAGGCTCTCTTTTAGGAACCTTCCAGTACCTAAAGGGTACTTAAAATAAAGCCAGAGAGGGACTTTTCACAGGGACGTGTAGTGATAGGAGAAAGAGTAATGGCTTTAAACTAAGTGAGAATAGCTGTGGATTAGATATTAGGAAGAAATACTTCCCTATGAGGATGGTGAAGCATTGGTACAGGTCACTCAGAGAAGTTGTGGGTGTGCCTGGAAGTGTTCAAGCCAGACTGGGTAGGTCTTTGAGCAACGTGTCTCTGCCCATGGCAAGGAGTTGGAGCTAGATGACCTTTAAGTTTCCATTCTATGATTCTGTGATATTTGCAGGCAAATATTATAGACAGTTGTTATGCAGCACTGTGACTAAGGCAATGATTTTTCTGAATTATCACAATGTTTTGTTCAGCATCTGAGTTTTGTTAAGTCAATGCTTATGCTGTTTATGTTTTTGATGAGTTTTTGGGGTTTTATCTACTTGGGAATATCAACTAGGCACTTGTTCCTTACATTTATTCTTGCCCCTTTTCCAATCTCCTGTCATTCTCATTTTGTTGACAAGCAATGATTCTTAAAGCAACATATCCTCAGCTTTTGTTTCTATTTCCTTACAAAATTTTAAGCACAGAAGCACTTTACTAATTATAGAGGTGATAAGATTCATATCCTCAAATTATAAAAGCCCCTGTGAGAAGCAACAGAAGAGCCTTTGTACTTTTCAGTTTTGGTGTTTGTTTTCCAGCTCATCAGTGAAATTTCTGGTGTAGTATATTAATACCATTTAATGGTAAGGCACCTCTTTCATTATTAACACATTTTACACTTCATTATTTACACAAATACATCACAATGACAACTTCTGTAGTTTTGCTACAGATGGAACGGGAGCAGTCAAACTTACAAGACATGAAACTTAGGGGAAAAAGCAAAGAAGTTCTTAGTATCATCCAGCTTTAGACTTTATGTAAGCACCACACAGACACAACTTAAAAGAACCTATTTATATGTAGTCTGACAAAGGATGATGCAAAGAAAGCTGAAGGAAAATTATGTACCTCTAATTCTTATGAAGTTATTTTCCATGTGATACAATAAAAGAGCCAAGGATGACTTTAAGAGGCATTGGTTGAAGGCTGGATAACTAATTAATGTGGTAATATTTTATTTCATTTCATATTTAGCCATTTTTGTGTTCATGAATTGAGAACTAATAGGTCCAGTGTGCAACAAAAAGATCCTTTGAAAATTAACTGCATTGTTTTTAGTTTGTGAAAATAGCTATTTGTGAGTATTTTATATAAAATGTGTACAGTTGCTTTTCAAGAAGAGAAGTGTGTTTGTAATTGTAGTTTATGATGTCTGGCAGCTTGACTAGATTTGATTCTTAGAATCAACATATGGAAACCAATTTAAAAGGCGTTTTGACTTCCCAAGGACAGTTACTAATAATTGCCTGAAATGTTTTGGGGTTTCCTGCAGGCAGGAAAGTCCCAAAGTCATGCTGGCAAACAAAATGAAGAGGTCCAGATGGAAGTGTAGCTCATTTACTTCTATTTAAGCAAATTTTAGAAAAACTATTTTATAGAATCACAGAATCATCAAATTAGCTGAGTTGGAAGTGACCTAGAAGGATCACTGAGTCCAGCTCCTGGCCTTGCACAGCTCCTTCTCCAAGAGTCCCACCATGTGCCCAACAGTATTTTCCAAACATTCCTTGAAATCTGGTTGCTGTGCTGTGACCGCTTCTCTGGAAAGCCCATTCCAGTGTCCAACTCTGGGTGAAGAACCTTTTTCTAATATCCAAGCTAAACCTCCCCTGACACAACTTCCTGGCCTCCTAAGTAAGTTTTTTTGGATGATCACCACCCTTGAGCCCAGCCATTCAGACAGTTTTACAGTTTTCCATTCACCTCACTGTCTGCATATTTAACCCTTAACTGGGTTCTTCACAATGATGATGTTATGGGAGACAGTGCCAAAGGTCTTCCTGAAGTCTAGGGAGACAACATCAGATGCTGTCTTCTCCTTTACCAGGCCAGTGATTTCAGTGTGTAAGTTTATCAGACTGCTGAAACATGACTTCTCCTTTTCATTAAAGATGAAAAACTTACTTTGAAACCATGTATATCACCAGAGACTTGCTGGTGTGAGGCTGTTTTGTAGTATTTCTCAATAATTCAAAACATATATAAATAAGAAGGTATTACCCAGACACAGGTCAGTTTTTTGCTTCCCAGGAGAGATCATAGTCATTTATATTAAGTAAGAAAACCCCCAAACTTTACTTCTTTCATGTAATGAAATGACTTTAGAACATAGTGCCCAATGGAAAACCAAGCCTATACTCCACTGCTACAATCACTCTGTCAGAATTAGGCATGAATTCTCCTAAAAAGCTAGCAAGTTGCATAGTTCTAGGTATTTCCATGTGTATAGCTGAAAAAAAGAAAAAACTTCACCTGAAATATAAAGCATGACTGAGAATGCCAGTTAAAGAATTACGGTAAAGAAAAGAATTGCCATAAGGATGCTGCAAATTATACTGAATAATCAAAAAGAATTCCGCAAGATGAATCAAGCTTGCAATAATTTAAATGTGTTTTACAAAAAATAATTTGGTGATTATTTATACCTGTAGTAAAAACAACTATTAAATATAAATATTATTACCAAATGTAGTAATGATCATCATTGAAGTTCTGATGCTGGTAAAATTCTCTGTAAAAGCCAAGGCATATCCTTCTGGATAAGTTATTAAAACAGGTGGTTTTGTTTCACCATTTTCTTAATATTAGAATGTCTTTGTTTCATTTTAAGACCTAATATATAAATAAAAGTTACAATTTGCAATCCATGATCTTTATCAGGAGAACAAATGCCTTTTTTGGAGGGGGATAGCAGGTTTTTCATATTGCAAATATTCTTCCAAACAGATGCACAGTTTCTTGAGAGAGATAATCTGATGATCTCTGCTGTTTTTTCTCTTTTAAATACAGCTCAGCTGATGAGTCAGCTCTTCCACAATCTCTATTGCCATCTGTTTTGATTTAGAAATTAGTTTAAATTACAGATATGATTTTGCTCTATTCTTCCTTTTTCCTACTGATTTTAAAGTAAGGCATTTCTAGGAGGAAAGGAAGAAAGAAAAAACACCATCTGATTAGCAAATGTCAGTAATAGATGTAATCATTTATTACTGTCAGAACAACTTAATTCTTCTTCCTCATTTTCTTCAGTTTGCCTTAGTGAAGTGTTTCATTACTTTTGTTTTCATAGAGAGCATTTGTTGGGGCTGTTTTGTCAGCTCAGCTAGTCAATTGTATAACAAACAAGAAATAATTGAATGAATTTTAAATTTCTAATAAACATCTAACTGCCAGGCATGTGTGTGGGTTAGCTAAGCCATGTCTGGGTTAGCTGTCACTGTGAGGTCTCATGGCCATGTTTCAGGCTTCTGAAAGCAGCACTCAGTGGTTGCACATCAGTGGCACACAGTGTTTGTGCTGGCACCCCTGCATGTTGCAGAAGCAGAGGGCACAAAAGGGGTCTGTGCTGTCAGTGTTACTTGTTCTGTGATGGTGTTCCAGTCACCAGGCTCCAACAGGCCTTTTTCTCCCTGCAACATGTACTGGACAACAGGATAAAACTGTCATGTGCCTGTGCTCGCAGTCTCAGACTTTTTGGTATATACTTGGTAAGATCTCCCCAAAAGATTTAAAAACTTGAAAGACCATTGCATGTTTTCCTGTTTCCATTCCCACTCATTTCTTTGCTGATGATTTCTATTAAGGTTATTTGTAATAAGCACATCTGTTTTGTTGAATACTTGAACACTGGAAAATCTCAGAAGTTTCTATTCCTCTAGACAAGTATATATAACCACAATGATGTTTTTATGATATGAAATAACTTAGAACTATAAATTCAGGAACAAGAAAAGAAGATGATGTTGCAACACTAATTTTCACGGCCATAGATCTTGTAAGAGTACCGTAAGCTTGTTTGTAGTAATCTTTATTTTGGAAATAGATGAAAGAAAAGAAACCAGCAGTATTAACTAAAGATCACCAAACAGATAAAGAACATGTCCACAATGCATAAAGGAAAAAAATATTGACTGATAGTTAACAAATTCTTACATACATCACATAATTATTTATGGATGATAAACTGTTCTAAGCATTTAGTTGGCAGCAGATGAAAAAGAAGCCTGCTGTTGATTCTGGCACAGAACCTTAACATTACTCAGCAACATAGTTATGAGCATTGTAAATACAGCATATGGAAAAACCAACAAACCACTCTTTAGATGCATAAGTGATTAAAATTCTGTGTACTTACTGTATAAGGTCAGTTGTAAACACTCATTAAACTTGAGTCTTTGACATCTCAGCTGCTTAGTCCTTGCTTCTTATTCATCGAATCAAGAATCTTTTAAAGAGCCCTCTGATTGTGTCCTGGTAGAGATGAACTACAAATATCCTAATTGTCATGCCCTTTGGCTCAGTAATACCTGCCTGGATGTCGATGGTCCTGTCTAGAACATGAAATGAAGTGAATTCTCAGGTGAGCCACACTCATGGCAGCAAAGGCCATTTACATATCAGTCTGTGCATGGCATATTTGAGCATTGTTTAAAAATGGAATGTGCTAGAGATGGTTGGTTTTGAATGTAGAAAAGTTACCTTAACATTGGAGACTTTTTATTTGGAAAATTAAAAGAAAGAGATTTCACCCAAACATGATGAAGAATTTCTTTACTGTGTGGGTGACTATTCACTGGAACAGGTTGCCCAGAGAGGCTGTGGAGTCTCCCTCACTGGAGATATTCAAGAGCTACCTGGACACAATCCTGTGCCAAGTTGTGGCAGAGCTCCTGTCCCATTTTTGTAACACTACCAGCTACCATAAAGCTTCATCTCCACCCCTCTAAAAAGAAGGCAGCAGCACTTATTATGGAAGAGTACAAGATGTGGCTATATCACCATAATGAAAGACTCACAGTAATGAACAACGGCAAGATACATTCTTTATGACATCTTTTTGCTCATTAAAAAAAACCCAAACCAACCAAAAATAGTAGGAAGTTAATTTAGGGTAGGCTTTTCTTTAAGGCAATTGTTTAAATAACAATTAGAGTCCTCATTTAAATAGGATTAACTGGACCTTTGGTAATGTTCATTACAATTAAATGTTGGTTTAAATTAATCTAAAATATTTACAACCCATTGGGGTTGAGAGGTTTTAATATGAGTGTGAAGTTTGAATCCAGGATCCATGGATAGTGATTAGATTGAGAAACGTACAAAAATTGTAGTCCAGTCAGGGAATAAGTGTATTGAATTAATTTTAAGCCTTCTGTCATGGTACCAGATAAAAATCAGGTTTAGCTCTGATGTAACTGGGTGGTGGTGCTGTGCAGGAGTGGTTTCATGGACCAATTAAATAAGTCACATACATGACTGGCCAGTAGCAAGTGGATGGGAAAAGTGACTTGAGCCTCTCTAGACTGTCAGAGAGCCATAGCTCAGGTGGAGAGGTAGGGGAAATGCTGTGTTACTCTTTATTTGTCAATTATGCTGCCTCTGGGCATAGGTAATACCATGTGCTTCAGGGAAAGGAAATTTGTAATGGGAATTTTGTAATAGGAAATTTGCACTATGCTGCAAATAAAATTCCTTTCCTGTAGCAAGCTGTCATCATGCAATAGGAAAACTCTGTAATTCTTTTGTGGTTTTAAGCCCACAAAACTTAACTCTAACTCTCTTCCCCTTATCCTGGTGGAATGGGGGGGGGGAAACCAAATTAAAACTCATATGTTGAGATAAGAACAGTTTAGTAATTGAAAATAAAGTAAAATGTAATAATAATGGTAAATAATATTAATAATAATGATACTAAAAGGGGATAAAAAAATGATGCACAATGAAATTGCTCACCACCCACTGACCAATGCCTGACTTCCCATCCCAAAACTGGATCAGCCCCTTTTTCAGATAACTCCCCCCAGTTTATATACTTGACATGATGTTCTCTTTATTTGGTCTGTTCAGATCACCTGTCTCCCAGTTGTGTTCCCTCCCAATTTCTTTTGTGCACATCCTCACTGGTAGAGTGTGAAACAAGTGGAAAAAAAAAAAATCTTTGACTTAGGTAAAAGACAACTTAGTAAAAAACCAAAACATCAGTGTGCCATCAACACCATTCTAATTCTAAATCTAAAACACAGCACTGTAACAGCTACTGAGAAGAAATATTAACTCTACCCTTGTTGAAGTCAGGAGAGAAGCAAATATATACAAATTCATGTCATGCTGTGGATTATTATTCTATCATTTTGGTTAACATGTATAAATTAGTAATGGAGTGGCATGACACAAGATAATCATCATATACACCTGGATTTGGCTTTGAACTCCATGCAAAGGGCCTGTTGCCTCACATACATGAGAATATCCAGGGGATTCCAGCCCATGTAAAGGATATTGATCTCAAAGAGAGGAACACACCAAGAGTGCTATCACAGCAGCTGAAAAGGCAGCACCTTTTGTGGCTCCATTAACTCAGTTTCCCCTAATACCAAGTGATAATGTAGCCTGGCTACTAATGAAGTTTCAGGCTTTCATCTCCTACTTTCCCCTCCCTTCCCCAGTTCCTGCAAAATTTGTTAAAGGAAAGGTCCATCCACTTCCTTTCTCAACATGTGGCTAATAGTTGTTTTCGACTTTCTGGTGTGTTCCTTTGCCACCTAGCAGAGGGATAGGGCTGGTAAGGAGTGGAAGGAAGCCACTGCCCATCCTTACTCAGAAGGGAACACGGAGTTCAAGGCTCACTGTGCTTTGCAAGCAGGACACCCATTTGGCAGTGATGGTGAGAGGAGGCTGGGTCCCTGTCCATCCTCTGAGAGCTGCTCTGTCTTCTGAAGTGGTGGATAAAGGATGGGACCTGCCCTCACCTGCTTCTCTGCAGCTGACTGGGTTCCAGGGAGGCACCTTGCTCTGAGTCCATGGGAAGATGGGGTGGATGAATGCCTGCTTCCAGAGCTCACTTGGGCTCGGATGTCAGCCCAGCCTGAGCTTCCTCATCATGAGAGCAGATCCAGAGGTGGATGGAGAGGCCTGCCTACAACAAGGGGGGACCTGGGGGCTACAAGATGGCCAGGCTGGCAGGACACTGGGAAGGTGGCAGGACATCTGGGGCAAGAGCAAGGGTATGAGTCCTCTCCTTAAATGCAGCTCCCAAACTAGGAGGGGAAGGACCAACAGAGGCTTTTTTTCCCTTGGCTGATCCAGGTCCTGTGGCACAGCTAAATAAAGCCCTCAGCAGAGAAAAGAGGATATTTTAAGCGGTCAATGTCTTCAGTGCTGCAGGGCAGGACTCCTCCATACCTCAGACATCCTTTCTCCCTCTGCACTTGCTGAGCTTCCCCAGGGACAGGGTGATGGCTGGGGGCTGGCAGGACAGTCCCCTGTCACCTTTCCTTAGCCTGCACATCTGTGCACAGCCAGCCATTATTTGCTCAGAAATATTTGTTTTGAAAAGTGACAACAGTGAGGTGACATGGAGCAGAAAGCATTTCAGAGTTGCTTGGGGAAAAGCAGCAAGACCTTAAGTAAAGCTCTTTTTGTTAAGTAAAGAAGTACAAGGACAGGAATGGATAATGCAGAAATAACTGAAGATTAGAGAAAAAGAAAGACAAAACCCCTGAGCTTTGCCCAGGAAATCCCTTTTTTCCCAACAATATTCTCCTACTGTGTACCTAAATTGTGAAAATACTGCCATCATCTGGATGATTAAAAATATAATCCTTATTTTCTTAGTACTATTTGGAAAAAAAAAAAATGAGAAAGTAATACAAATTTCTGCCTAAATAAAAAAATTCACCTAATCATAATCAAGAATAAACAAATAGTTTTTGAGATGGAGGTGGCTCTACCTGTGATAATCTATGGTTGTAATGATGCCAGACTTAGAGAACAATTCAAGTAGCTGTGTGTTGGGGAGTTCTCTGTGAAGGAGGGGGGCAAATAACTTTCATGAAGCATAAAGTGCTTGTCTGTCCTAAAAACTGTTGCAGAGCATGCCTAATATTGAGAGAAATTAAAACAAAATGCATTAAGCTTTATAGTTTTCTTCTGAATGCAATCTTTCTTTGGAAGTATTTTTTTTTTTTCAGACTTGGAACCTGATTTTCAGATGGCATTTCCTCCATACTCATTTTTTCCTCTATTTCTTATGTCCAGTGACAGCAAAACTTGTAGGTGTTTACACATTAAAAAATTACTAGTAGTAAATATTGTCACAGACTGAAATCTCTTACCTACTTTGAGGCATAAGACTTGTAAAAATTAGTTTTCAAATATTTTTAGGTAATGTACAAAACTCAGTTCTGCCTATTACATCCATACTCAGTAAAAGGCAACAGATTAATTACATTTTAAAATCTGAAAGATCCTTTCATGTACTTGAGCAAGTTTGTTAAATGAACTGAACCTTTGTTGACTTCTTAAATGACTTGAAGAAGGGAAGCCTGCTTTCTTTTTTTGTCCATTAGAGAAGAGCACAACCTTCCTATATTAAAAAATAAACACACTTATTAATTCCTTAACATTTGAAGTCAATCCAAATGGCACACTGCCAAGATAGATAAAATGAGAAAACTCCATATTTTATATTCATTCAAACTAACCTAGAAAATATATGGCTCTCCAAGGAGGGCTGTGAAAATGTCTTGGGAATACTAAACAAACCTCATAGTTTCAGAAGAAATCTTTCCACAAAGAGGCTTGATTACTACAGCATCATGATATTGTCAGCAAGCTTCAAAGGATCAACTTTCTACAGTCTTTCTGAAACTTGGAGTTGTTGACTGAATCTCACTTGCCATGTCTATATTTGAGTGTACAGTATATTTCTTACATTCAGGATATCACATATACACATATATAACTTATAGGAATAAAGAGGAGAGGGGCAGGAACTTAAATCTAAAATGTTGGTGGCTCCAGCAGGATAAAACCTGAGAAAGTGACTCCAATAACTGATCCTCATACGTAGACCCACCATTTGCTATTGCATGCTTGTTTAAGAGGAATTTCCTTACCAGTCCATATAAGTTCAGCAGTCTGAAATAGCTAAACCTTTTTCAGATGTAGAGCAATTAAGGAACAACTAGTAGCTAAAAGGTAGTAAATACAAATCAATGTATTTTTATGAAAGGTGACTATCCAGTACAATAGCAAATTGCTCAACGGAGGTGGTGAACACAATGTACTTTCAGGAGAAGACAGAGATGGTATGGATAATGTCATCATAAACCTGTGTAAGTCCAGATAAGATAACTACTATAAACTATAGGAACTTTCTTGTGCCAGAGCTAGGTGATCAAACACCACTGAAGTTAACAAAGCTCACAAAACAAATATTGGGAAGTGCACTTTGTTGTGTTCATAGATGTAATATTGACAAAAGTCAGAAAATAAAATAGAGGATAAAGTTTAGAATTTTAGAGAGTCTGGAAATTTGAATTTTAGAAAGAAATATGCAAAGCATAAGCTTGGCTTTGAAAAAAATGCTAGCTTCCTACTGTCTTTCTCTAGGACAACATTATGCCAAGTCAAGTGAAATACTGTGCTAGGGATGTTGGAATAATGGATTCCCGGGCTGTTGTATATCAGCTGGGCATGTGGGAGTAGCCATGATGTGACAAGGGGCAATGAGTTAAGGAGCTGGTAGAGTTTTGAAAAAGATCAAACATCCCTGTGCTTTCTGCTAAAAAATGTGAGCAAAGATTTTGTGGTCATATATCTGTGGAAGATTGGGGAGTTTTTAGCACTACATGTATTTTGGTAATAAAAATTTTCATTCTGAAGAATAAATTGTTGTTCTGAGAACCAACTTTGTTGTTGTTTGTGGTACTTTAGGAATTTTTCCCTGCCTCTACTTTTTTTTCTACCTGACTATTGTTGCTTACAAACAGTCAGGCATCCCACAGGTCTGGCTGCCTACACCAGGAAAAGAGAAGTGTCACAGTCATCAGGGATGAGGAGTACCCAGAGTGCCTCCTGAGCAGGAAGGGAACTGCTGACCCATCCACGTGGTGAAATGGACACAGGACACAAAGTATTTCTGTCTCATAACAGAAAAAAAGAATGCCCTTCAGCAAGAATCCAGGAGAGTGAATTGCATAAAAGGTTTTATGTAGAAGGGAAGGTTGCACTAGTGTGCTGGTACAAAACAGCATTCTTCTTGGCACTTTGAGGAGTCCATCATTTCAATTCTAAGTACTTTAGAAAAAAACTTAGTTACCTGAATATTCATTCAAAACTTTTTATCATAAAAATCTGACGTGAACTAGATTTCTTCTTTTCCTCTGCTGGCAGTGTTTAGGATTACTAATTTTCAATTGATGTATCTTAATTAAAAATATAAAATCTAATGGGATACATTCAAATCTCCATGTCTTTTACTGTAGCACACCCAGTAGTGCTCTTTTCTACAGTACAAACTATTTTACACTAAAATAAAATAACCAGCCTATATTTCCATCACTTCATATTCCAGTAAGAATGCATCAAATATGGAGCATATATAACTCTGATATACTGGCAATTTATATTTTATTTCAGTTACCAGTTCTTCACAAAACCTCTGTGTTTGACAAGGAAGGCACACAATTTAACAGATCACTTTAATGAGACCTGAACAGAGACATTTTGAACTGTTTCTGTAGGTAGCATTCAGAACTATCTGGAGTCTATCCTGCACTCCTACACTGGCCATTTAAAGCCAGAGCTGTTTGTTTAGATTGCTCCTAGTCCCTCAGTAACCTCTCAATGCAGTTCAATGCAGTACTACAAATCTTAGATGCTTTTTTATCTTAGAAAAAAGAATGTGCATAGAGGCACCCTGAAGAGAAACATGGAGAATATCTGACTAAGGGATGGAAGGCTTTAGCTTCCCTGCATCTCATTCATTTGCCCATGACATGATGGATGAAAAGCTGAACACCCAAACCCCACAGATTTACTGAGCATATACTGTCACTTTGAAAATAACAATAAAAATAGCAAAAATATATCCAGTGAAAATATATATGCCAGGTAAAACAGTAGTTTATTGTCAGGGAAACATCTCAAGAAAATATGCTGCTTAACTGCTAGCTGTGGACAGCCTTGCCATGAAATGCTGGTGGGAACTCCAAAGCTGGCACGTGTCAGTCTGCCCTACAAGCTGCCCTCCACCCCTGGACTATGTGTGAGGCCCTTGCTACCCCAAGCTCAATAGGACCCTTAAAATCCAGGAGTTGGATCTTCTAAACTAATTTTATTTTTAAACCCTGTAAAATATTGTTTTAAAACAATTTCTTTCTGCAGAAAATATTAGAATTCTCTATCTTTACTAATCGCAGTTCTCTTTTTCCCTTCCTAGACTGGAGTTGAAAGCATCCCACATCCTGTCACCTCTGTGCAGGGCATGATGTCCTTCCCACAGCATCCTGCACTCCCTACTGGCATTGGAGACTGCATCCACCCTCTTGGCTCTTTCCCATTCACCAGGATCAGATTAACTCCTCTGCATCAGCATTTAGGTTGGATGGGAAGGAAGGAGGTGCCTCATACCAAACTAGATGATGCAAAACTATGAAGACATCAGAGAAAACTCTTGTTTCTTTGACAGAAAGAAAAGTAACTCTCACAATACTTATTCAAGTCAGAGAGTGCTACTTCACTTCTAAGGAGAAGAGAGGTACATTGTTGTTTTAATATATTGTTTTCAATATTTATTTTTTGATGGTTAACTAAGCTTGGAGGGGAATAAATAATATATTATAGCATAAATCACTATAAGAATGATACATCTGCAGTGATCTATTCAAACTGCCAAGCAGCATTATACAACTTGCTTTATATTTAACTAATTCTAACTTTTTAGTAAAGCCTGAATACTCCAAATTAAAGTTATAGGGGTTTTGTTTAAAGGGAGATGGAGGACTGGTTCCTGATTATGCTCTGCTTGCTGAAACAAGATATTTCATGTAAACCGTGGCTGACAGTTTTGAGCAGATGTCAATTCCAGGGATCAAAATGTGATCACAAGGAAAAACTTCAGAAAACATTATCTCCTTGTTGAAATATTGTGTATTCACAAGGAAAATGTAAAATTAATGTTCCACAAACAGGAATAAAATCATCCTGGGTGAAGTTTTAAAACAGACTTTAGGAAGTGTGAGTTTTGCCAGAAGTCCTGAGATTAAATTGTTCACAGTACTGATGCTAGGAAAGATGGCTTGTAATAGAGTGCTTGAGTCTGCAGAAGAAGGAATGCTAAAGGGAGATGGGAAAAGAGCAGAGATGCTTAAAACATCTGTGAGAAAGGAACATTCTTATGCTCCACTTCATTAGTAACCACCTGTGAGTGGTGCCACTCCAAGAAGGAGAAGCAAAAGCAACCTCTGACAGCCTTTTTAAACATTGTCAGCCTGTCTCAACCCACTTCTCCAGGCCTTTTGAGGAATTAAACTAAAGGTATATTTTTATTTAATTAAAGTGTGCCTTCAGTGCAGAGGTGTGGTTTGACTGTTCAGTGTACTGAGCCCTGAAAATTGATAGGCAAAATTCATTTGAATACAGTGAATGCATATTTTAGTGAACTTTAAAGGATTTCTGCAAAGCCAAACAGATGGTACATCCCTTCTTTTTAGTTTACTTAAAATATTAAAAAAATATTGTTAAAAATATTTTTTAAAAAATTAAAAAGTAATGTCATGTGTCTATATGGTTTTGTCTTTCTCTTGCTTGTCCCATATAGCATGTCTAAGTCTACTCTCTCAGCTCATTCCAAACAGGCTAAATCTAATTTGGAAGTTAATGCACTGCTTTAAACAAAAGGAGTCTTGAAAGTAATTAAATCTATATAGATTGGTATTTGTGAAGTCTAATTTATCTGTAGTCTTATGTAGAGAATGTAAGCACATTGATGAGTTTATGTCCTGGAAAATAATATTAATTTTAAAAACTTATCAAAGCTAATGCCTTTCTTTGAGGCTTTCCTTTCTTTCCCACAATTTTATCAAAACCTTTTTGCTTATTTCCTACCACCATTGTCTGGAATAATAAAAAAGAAAGGCAGAGTAATAGGAAAACACCATCAAGGAGCCAAAGAAATTCAATATGTAGATGTAGTCCTTTCTGTCTTTGGCAAATGTATCACATTTCTTAGCATACAAATCCTACTGATATATGAATGAGCATGCTTTCAGCATGAGCATGAAACAGGGAAATGTCAGCTATACAAAACATCTACATAATTTGTAAATTGGGCTGTATAATGGTTTTAATAATCAGTAAGCATTGTTAAATAATAATATTAGAAATACCTGCTATTTTATTTTTACAATTCTCTTTTAGTAAACAGTGATGATGCCAACTTTGAAATTCTCATTCTTTTTATTTTTTTCTTTTTAGTAAGAAGCAGAGGACAAGTGTGTAAAAAGGAACTCCTCACTCCTCACTGCCAAAAGGAATTTCATCCAAGTTTCGGCAAGATCAATAGTGAATGCAAGTCACATTTTCCTGAACATTTGTTAGAAATATGTGAAATGAACTGCTAGTGGTTTCTTTTTTGTGCTGGACAGATGTGTTTACAAACTACTAGGAAAAGTAATTTAGTTGGCAGCAAATTTAACACAAAAATGAATACAAAATGAACAGCAAAGGTTTATGGAGATATTTTAGAGCACTTTGAAGGCACTACAGAACTAAATGCAGAAATTTGCATTTCTGAGTTTCTTCTGCTTTTGAACATGTATGAAAATTGACTCTGAATTATTTTTCAGCTTACTTTCTATGTATATTTTCCATTAATATTTTAAAGAGGTATCCAGTTAATATCTAGACAGCATGTATGCAGACTGATCCAAAGACAGATGCAGAAAAGGGATTTGAACTAGGAGGTTAATTCTTCTAAAGATTTTATCAACATTTTGCATTTTTGCCTCATTAAAAATAATAAAGTTATATTATAGTAATTAAAAAATAGATGAGAAAGAAGAAAACCATAAGAACATTTTAAAAATTATTTCAAAACACTGAATAAAATGGAGCTAGGTGCTGGATTTACTGCAAAAGACAGAAAAAATACAATATTGTCTCATGGCTCATAGTCCAGACTGAGTATACTGGTAGGATATTTAAAGCTACCAAGCCAGTGTGAATGAAAGAGTTATCAGTCAGATACTTTGCTCATCATGCCCCACTGCTGCATCACACCATGAGAACCAAAAGGAAAGCAACCACATAAAAATCCTAGTAAAGTAAAAGACAGCATCTCTTCGGACTTATGTATTAAAACCAGATGTTTTTATGGCACACCTTTGGTTTAATGGTAATTGCCAAAAAACACTCCTCAGTAACTGAAATAGAAAACATTTTTCCTCATTAAAGAAACATTAATAGTCATAAAATGATAGTATTGTCATCTTTCATTGAGGCCAATAAAACATAAATTCATTATATTTATGGTCTTGAAAATTATTCCTTGCCATTCCTTGATCCTTGATCCATGATTCCATGATCCTATTTATTTCCAGAATAAATATGTTTTGCCACTGAGAAAAGCAAGGATTATTTCTAATAAGCTTGTTTTTCTATTCTGTATGCAGAAGTTCCGACACTACTTACCTTTTATACAATAGAGGAAAAAAGCCCATTTAGCTCATAACTGTCCCTTAAAATCATATTTTTGTGCCTTAAGGATATTGTTGTTTCTTGTGGTAAGCATTAAATTTCTAAGTGGTCAATAATGTTCTTTCTTTTTGTTGAATAGTAAGCTAGACATTTCAATATATTTCATTTTAAAACATTTTAAAATTGAAGTTCTGTAGTACAGAAAGGATTCTGCTTTATAAGGCAATAAAAGTTTTAAGAATGACTTTTCAAAGTTTCACAATAAAAGCAACTAAACCCTAATCCCAGTATTGCCACAGAGAACTGAGGTTTTGTGTAATATTTTAGGATGATGGTTTCAGCCATAATTGGAAACATCTTCCTGACTTTCTTGACTATTGTAAACTACTTCAGGAAATCGTTCCTTTCTGAGTGGGTGAGGAAAATGTTCTGAAAGAAACGTAGTGCAGAGTCCACAAAAATGTAGTGCAGAGTCTGTTAGCAAAATAGAAGATGGCAAATGAACCAAAAGGTTTAGCCATTAAAACACACGCCATGATCACAAGAAAGATCCTCAAGATGCCTGTCTCAGGTGGGTGCCTGGCAGGACTTCTGCTTATAAACATGCACAAAACAGCTGTCCCATTTTCATGCTCTGTGATGCTCAGCCTTGTCTCTAACACAATCTTTCTTAGAAAATTCAGTTTAATAATCTATTTGCCTGTTTCCTGGGGCTGACCCAGTCCAGGAGGTGAACTTGGGATATTCTCCATGTTTGCTACCTGAGTTCCTTACAAAATGTTGCTGTCACATCCCATTTCATTTGAAGCAGTATCTCTGTAACTTGTACTGTGTGTATTGTACTACTCCTTAGGAACTTTTTTAATAGCCCTTCTATGCAGGGAGAAACATGTATTTAATTCTTTCTTAGTGCAGAAGACATCCAAACCTGTATTTCACATTTAATGAGTGTGCCAAATGGCTAAGCAAGAGGACAGTTAGGATTCAAGTATTCTCTGGACTCTGTTGAAGCCTTTCCAGAGGAAAAATGCAAATTCTTATGGCCATGCAACTGAAGCACAGTATACGTTTTAAGATGGACAGAAGTGCAATTATACATTTAATGTTTAATGTATATTCAATTTCACTCTGAAGATTTAACTCCAAAATGGGTTAGTCCACTAAAGGTCTAAATGTAAAAATATTTGTTTCTGGGCTTCAGCCTAAATTTTATGATCTAAACACCTACTGGAGTCTAATATTTTAAGACCCTAGGGCCTCTAGTCAAAAATTAAAGTAGTAGAAAAGGAGCCCAGATGCTGAAGAAGACTCTTTAAGCTTTTATCCCCCTACATTTTTCTATGTAGGATCAATATACTATGCCCTCATAGTGTATCACTGAATTATAATGTGGTTTGTGTTTAAAGGGACTTAAAAGATCCTTTAGTTCCGAGCCCCCTGCCATAGGCAGAGACACCTTCCACTAGAACAAGTTGCTCATTGCCCCGTCCAGCCCAGCCTTGAGCACTACCAGCGATGGGACATCCACGGCTTCTCTGGGCAACACGTTCTTGTGCCTCAACACCCTCATAGTTATGAATGTCTTCCTAACATCTAATTCAATGTATCTTCTTTCATCTTAAAGTCATTACTCTTCTTGAGTAGACCTGAACCAGTTCCTTCTTATTCTCTAAGAAGTCAGCTTGTAGGCTACAGAATGTGCTACAAATAATCCAATTGGAAACAGTATTGTTACCATTAGTAAATTTTCATAACAGCCTTGCCTTCTGTCTGTCAGAAGAAATTCTTGCAGCAGAGCTTAATCCCCACGTATATTAAATGGAAAATCTGCTCTCTAACCCTAGTGGAAAGGCACCAGGAATGTAGATATTGCCCTTTTTGACTTTTACCTTGTACAACTATGTTCCTCACATCTTATATAGTATAAAATAGAAGTATTGATATGGATGTATGAAGCAAGATGTTGAATTCTTCAGAAAATCTCAGGCATTTTAGTGAACTTTTATAAAGGTCCTACTGCATTCTAACCAAGTGACAGAAGGTAATTTTTCCTAGAGAGTGTGACATTCTTGAGACGGAAAGAACTCAAAACTTAAGGCACTTTAAAGCAAAGCCAACAAACCAAAATCAACAAAAAACATGAAAGAGTGAGTAGTGTAGTGGTCATAGTGTAGTTATTGAAATCAGAAAAATTTCAAAGTTGATTTTAAGTAACTTCTTCCTAATCCCTAAGGAAACACAGAGTATTCTTTCTACTAGAAAATGTATCTACACTGGGGGACTTTCCTTCATTTACTGGTCTTGCATTTCAGCATCTCCTTAGCTTTATGCATTTGGTACATTGTAAACCTTGCTCTGATCAAATCCTACTGTGGGTAATCCACTCACATCAAGTTACAGAAAGGCATTCTGCTTAAGCACTTTGAAAGACTTCCATGATTAAAAACATGGATGTTTTAAAAAATAAAATATTTAGAAATATTGAAGTGCTTAGGTTGGAATAATGTGTGTTTTTATCTAGATACAACTACACACTAAATACAACTATAGACTAAATTTGTATTCAAAATATATCTTCTTTTTTAGCACATTTCATAAAATCAGACTATCAGTTAATAAAGCTGTACTGCACTTTTATGGAGCTTATGGAGGCAAAAGAAGGTATGGACACAAATGAAGACCCTGAGGTTTAATGTGCATTTCAGAGAAAGATTTCATAGGACAAAATAACAAAGTAGTAATTTCTTCAGATTCACTGGTTTTCTGGTGAGCTTTCTTACCTGTGCAGTATATCCCACTCGTGCAGGTTCTCAGGGAATTGAAGGTTCACATCTAAGTGCCCCCATATGGGTTGAGCAGACACGTTATTGACTGCAGATAACCTGTGAACCAGTGAAACAGATTTTGTATATGCAGCTTCTCTTGACTCATAAATTTTCTCCTTTGCAGTATTTTGTTATGTCTTTCTTGCCATTTTGGTTTTTTCCTCCACTCTCTTCAGTTTAAAAGCGTTCAGTCTTCCTTTCTAGGATAAGGAGGAGAGGAGAAACAAAAGCTTGTGTACGATGAACACAGATTTACTGTGCGATGGCAACTCCATTCCTCATATATAAGTGAACCTGCAGGATGTATTTCTGCTTTTCTATTTTCACTGACAGTAGTATAAATTCTGTCGAAAGGTCTGACACTTCTTTTATGGATCATTTGAATGAAAATATTGTTCCATACACTCACACCACTGCCTGTACACTTAATATGGACATGGCTTTTGCCACACTGGAATGCATACATGGGATTGAAAAAAGATAAGAGTGTTCAAAGGGTAAGCCTATGGATGGGAAAACATGCAAGGAGATCTAACAACTAAACAGAAAGCTAGATTAAAGGCTGTCATCTTTTCACTGTGTTCCTTCCTCTACTAATGTAAGCTCTCTCTCATTTCCACTCAAATGTGGCTGAAGAAGTCGATCAGTCTCCTGCAAATGGGCTATGTCAAAACAATGTAAAGAAAAAGGAACACAGGAACATTTACTGCCTTTCTTATTTCACCATAACCTCTTAGCACATCACACCTGGCAGTAAAGTAAATATTAGTCTCACTGTATTAAAACAGACATTTAAAGTATAAATACAAGAAGAGAGAAAATACATGAAGACATGTTTAGAAAAGTGACATATTTCTCATTTAGAGGCTGATGATTAAACAACAGGTGTTTTCTCATTTGGTTTTTGGTTTGTTTTTTCTTTTGAGATATGTTGATATCTCCCCAAATATATTAGGTTGATAAGAAAATAGTTTAGTTTTCTCAGCACTGGACTGAAAGCTAACACTGTAGTGAAACACTCTTTTTCCTTCCATGACCCTATGCAAGTTGTTTGACCTCTCTGCCCAGTCTAACAGGCAATCTGTAAAGCCAGCAGGAAGAATAACAGCTCCCTGCCTCAGTATGACATTTGAAATACTCAGTATTTGTAGATTACTTTGAACTAGAGATCAGTCAAGCATGAATACAACTCCCCATCAGGGGCAGAAGATAGTAGCCTTCTACTGCTGTAATATCTGGTGGAACCTTTCTCCTGCTCCCACTCATGCTTATAACAGAGTGATTATTTTCTCTTTTCATCTGATTGATCATCTTCTCTTTTCACCTGATCACTCCTGATTTCTTTGGTTAATAAACATGGACATTAGCTAAATGTTTTTTGTGTATCATCTACAAGAGAATGATGCATTCAGCTACTTGAAACAATTTTTTCCAGTTCCATAAGGATTTTAGGAGATTTTTTCCTGTCCAGTTTGAAACAGAGAAGGGAAAGTAATAATTTCTGTGACCAGGTAGTTCAAACCCAATTTTAATCTTACAATAAAAAGCAATTTTTAAAAATTTTGCCCTCTACATTTGCTGGGGTTTATTTTTAATAATTAGAAATTCAAAAAAGCTGTTTACAATGGTAAAATCTGTGAAATTTTTTTTGGAAGAAGAAAATGGGATATTTTCCATTTTGAAGTGGGAGTGCTCCCCACACTTGAATTGATTATTTCCTGGATTGCAACACTGACATGACGTACATTGAAGGAACTGAAGTATCTGAGGAGTGTTTCATTTGTTGAATGAAAACCACAGCACCAGAGAGTTTTCCCATATCCTTGCTGTTTTTGTATTTCCTGATGCAGTTTATCTCTGTAAGTACTGACATGAAATCATATGACTGTAGGACAAGAAGTGGTGAGACTGAGGCATATCTTTGGAGGGAATTTGTTAGAAAACCAGTGGCCATAAGTCCTCTGCCAGTTGCTCAAGTGCCGGTGACATGCCTGCAGCTACAATAGAATGGTGCCTTTCCCACAGTGGAGATGAAGGCCAGGGTGTGATGGTCTAGAGCTCCTCATACCTATGGAATTCACTGCCAGTCAGGGCTACTAACAGGGCTGCAGAGATAGCAAACCAGAGGAAACACTCTGGCCTGTGTTAGACACTGTGGAGTGCAGCAAAGCCAGAACACTTATCTGTTAGCTGGGTACATCACACCCTGTAGTGGCAATGTCTGCGCCACCACACGTTCTGGCCAAAGAGAAGGATCTGTGTGCAATTGGAACCAGACCAACCATCCAGGAAATTCTACTGTCGCTCAAAAGAGCTTGTTCCAGTACCAGACTGTTTTGTTTCCTCAACATCATGAATGTACATATATATTTCTAGTGCCATGTGTTGAGTGCCAATGTATTGTTAGCCCAATACATATTTTTCATTGTTTTTAATTCCTTTTTTAACCTCAATTTTTCAGAAGGTTTAACTCTGCTTTTAGTTTTGCACTTTGTTTATTCTGGGTCATAATACTGAACATCAAAGCATTATTCAGATGTTTTGTTACATTTGGCTTTACACTAGAAAGTCAAATTGAGGGGAAAAAACCCCAAAATACTTATGGAGAAAATAAATATGGAGAAAAAAAGCAGCATTTACATGATATTTATCATATGACCCCATAAGAAATGCATGTAAGTATTTTCAGCCCAAATTATAAGAGACCAAACAGTTTTGTGATGTTGGGTAAGGGGACATTGGTGACCATGGGGAGCTTCAAGTTTTCATAGTCACTGCCGCTACAAACATTTTCAGTTGCATTAATATATTTGTTCATGACAATTACCTAAGCATGCCAGAGGATTGCACAAATATCTGTTCATTCTGGTTTCAAATTATGTCTGGTGTTTCTCCATCCAAAGTTTACATGAGTTCAGTCTCAATAATCACAGAGTCAGAGGATGAATAAGGTTGGAAGGGACCACAGAGGGTCACCTGGTCCAACCTCCCTGCTCAAGCAGGATCATCCTAGAGCACATAGCACAGGATTGTGTTCAGATGGTTCTTGAGTATTTCCAGTGATAGTGCTGGATAAGGACATTCTGTTCTAAATCATAGAACATGCACAAAAGATGACAAACCATGGTGTCCTAAGTTGTATTCAAGTTTTCAATTATGCAAGATTTAATGGCTGGAGCTACTTCCAAGTTACTGCAGTGAATATAATGAATGTTACATTTGCCCATAACAATACCTCAGAATCAACATTTAAATTGCCAAAATTACTTAGTCTACCTCATGGGAAAACATTGAAACATTAAACTAAATTCTCAACTACTTTGAAATGCAGAACAAAAACCTGGAAGAAAAGGCATTAAGAATCTGTTTTGAATATGTGTTTCAAATGTTCTTTTCCAGACAATACACAAAAATTATTAAGAAAAGTTAATAGCTACAATTCTGTGGTTTGTTCTTTATTATGTTGATGGAATAATGTATGAGACAAAGACCTAACTCTACCAAATATTAGAAAGCTAAGTCCATTCCTAGTTTCACCTCACTTTGAAGCCAATAGAATGCTAAGTACAAAGTGTCTTCATGGATTTGGGCTTCAAACTTTATGCTGCTTTTAAGTCATGAGCTGAATTTTTCAAGGGATGCAAAAAATAATAAAGGTTCCTACAGATACATTGGCCAGAAAGTGAAGATTAAAGAAAACAATAAGACAGAAATTGTGACAACCCACATGGGGGAAGCTAAGGAACTCAACAATATTTTTGCCTGTTTTCAATGGTAATCTCTCTTCCTACATGTTTCAGGACCCTGAACCTTAAGGCAGCAACAGGGACACTGAAGTCCCTCCTATTTTAGGACAAGACCAGGTTCAAGACCACTTGATGAACCTAAGCATATATCATGCCATGGGACCTGATGAGCTGCATCCCAGTATCCTGAGAGAATTGGTTGATGTTGCCAAGCCAATCCCATGGATATTTGAAAAGTCACGGCAGTCAGGCAAAGTCCTCAATGCCTGGGAAAAGGGAAACAACAAGCCCATATTTTTTAAAGTGTGGAAAGGATGACCCTGGAAATTACCCACTAGTGAGTCATACCTCAGTGCCTGGTAAGATCATGGAACAGATCCTTCTGGACATGTGAACAAGCATGTGTGATGGGGAACATACATCAGATTAATAAGTCTCTCCACAGGTGCCATGGATTTTAATGAATACTTACATGCATTACATGAATCTTTTCTCATGGAGGCAGTGGTAATTACTCTCAGGCCAGCATGGCACAGTTAAAAGAGTGGGGAATGAAAAAAATGCTTGCAAAATCTTCTGAAAACAATTTTTTTTTGGTAAAATTGGCTCTCTGTCTATTTCACAGACTTATGTACTCAAGGGAGATAACATTCCTGATCCTAAGAGCTACCAACAAAAATCATTATGTATCCAAGAGTCTCAACATACCCTTAGAAGAAGTATGCAGAAAGATCAGCCAGCTGGGGACTTCAAAGATGTTTATAACATCTCGGTGTTAAAGATATTAGGTCCAGGTGTCTTGGTGGAACTGGGCATATGCCAATGTCACTGTCAGAGAAAATATGGACAGTCTTAAAAGCCTTCATGGCTTGGCTACACTAATGACTTGTGTTTGTCACCCTCGGGAGTCACTGGAAGAGCAGATGACTGAACTCGAATCCTGTCAATGGCAGGAAGGTGTCCAAACCAACTGATCCATTTTGCTATCTCGAGTGGTTTTGTTTAAAGTTCTGATGTTTAGAAGAGTTTAGGTTTTAATGCACTGTCCAGGACATCCATGGAAAAGTTGGATACCTTTTGCTGGTTTGGCTTGGGGAAAAGCTGGAAACACAGGACTTTTAGTTTCATTAACCTAAGCTAGCCATGGGTAAGTAAAGTCCTGTGCAAAAATGTATTGCAGTTTTAGCTTGAAAACAAAATGATAACAATTTTAGATAGAAAAAATTGTTCAGATAGAAAAAAATGGTGTAGATAGAAGAAACAGTTTTAGATAGAATAAGCTATTAAAACCTTGCTTATTTTCCACTGCTGTACTGCACACAGTGCACAAACTGGGTAAGGAATTTTTTGTTAGTGCCGAGATCTGTAATTAGTGACTTTAAAAATTCTATTAAGAAGCTATTATATTTTAAAAATGTGTATTTAGACTATGATCTGACAATACTTCTAGGGCAAAGGCTAGTAAAAATCACCAACCCACAAAGACTCACATTAGCTATATACTCTCTTTACTCTACTACCTGTTATAACCTACTTTGAACTGGATTGTAAGGCAGGTGAAGTGAAATCTGTGGGTTTGTACAGTGCATAGGGCCAGGAAGCCATGATTGTAACATCTGGATTCTGCCTCTGAACAAAGAGCAATTGCTTGTGGAATCTGCTTCTACTATAATTGAATATGGCCTACAATGGATTTTGCTGTACTCAAATAGTCTGGTTTCAGGTTTCCCTGTGCTCAAACATCTACTCTTCAGTAGCCTAACCCAATCAATTCACAATTCAGCATAGAATTACTGCATTTTGTCAATTCTCACATATTGTGCTACCATCTTCCCTAATGCACAGCAACATCACTGATGTGGAATTTCTCAGTGCAGTCCTTTTTGTAGCCACAGGCCTTGGTCAGCTGTTGGGCTGTCAAGTCATAGCAACATTTTAGCTGCAATTTTCTGCTCCTTTCTTCTTACAAAATTAAATATTTGCCCATCTGGATCATATATTTGGCTTGTCTTACTAAGATTTTCTTCTGCCTTTCTGAAGAACTTTAAGAATAGCCTTTTTTTCATGGAAGATTGCATCATACAGTTTGGAGCTGATTACTATCAGATATATACAGCTGTATAACATACTACACATCTTGGCCCCATTTTTAAAAGCAACATATGTAGATAAATGTAAATTTGTAAATGCATATGTATAAATATTTTTCTTTTGATGATAAATCTTGGGACATTTTAATCTCTGGTCAAAACACATATATAAATACATTTCTTAAAAATACAGTGGTGAATTTAGTTCACATTATCTGGTGAGAATTTCAACCACCAGTTGTGACAGATCCAGCTTTGTTTCTCTTCTGAACAAGTAACAGCCACAAAATTCATGTATTGACTCCATATTGGATAAAATCAAGATGTTCAAGATGTTCAAGATTTAAAATGGAAACACTGAGCCCATTAGCTAGGGCAAACAGTATGGAGAGAGAATTTGTTAGATCCACCTGGTAGTGGACCTATTTTTAAGGAATTCTAATGGACTGTCATGCTATATTGGTCTTTCTAAGTGGATATTCCACAACAATCAAGGCTTTACTCTCAAAACTGAACTGCATAACAGGTTATTTTCTTCTATTACTGCTATTACTTTCTAATTACATTTCTCTATTTCCTCTTTTTCCTTCAGTTTGTCGAATCCTGAAGCACAGTCTATAATGATTCTGCTGCTTTCACTAACTAATGAGACATTCCACTGAGTTCATCAGCTTTATTGCCCCAAAGTTGATGATTGTTTTACATGAGTTCAGTGTAAGTGGCTTAAGCAGACTGGTGGCTTTGTGCAATTGCATGTCAGGTTTTCTTTTCTGGCATTAGGGAAGTGCAGAAAGAAGCTCTGTGTATGTAGTGAACACCTCATCATCTGGGATTTACTTCTTATTGTATTGTATCCAACAATACAATTTTTAATTTAGACTGAATAGGGAAGTAAACAAAGTCAGTTTACTGTGTTTGTAAGACTACTATTAATATCCAAGCTAATATTTACAGTCCTGACACAATCCACGTAATAAAGTTTCTACTAACACTATAAACATTAAAAGGGACCCAATGTAAATATTTAAATCACACAGATCCTCATCCAGCTTCAGATAAGGTGTATGGAGGTGACAGATGCAGACAGTATTTCAAGCCTGATAGCCAGCTTCTAACAGAGGCAAGGCATGACCTAAGTCTGATGGAGAAGTTGGAGAGCCCATTTTTCCATCATCTGATAACTTAGTTGTTACGAGCTGTTGAAAGACATGCAACATTTTCAGACTTTCAGCTTGTATATTGAAACTCTTTTAGACAAAAACATCTTAAAAATGTCTCTAACATGTTCTTATTTTTTTCAGCATCTCCCACTTGTATTTTTATTTTTCATGGCAAGATATTCTCAGCTGGAGTGACCAATTATCTTTGAGTAGTTTCAACAATACTTTTAACAAAAAAAAAAAAAAAAAATTCAAATGGCTTATGACCTTCACTAAACAGAATGAGTCACACTAAGAGATGTGGTAATGCCTGTAACCAGATGTAAACATGCTGGTGTCCTGTGACTTCCTGTGCAACACAATTGACTGGCATATGGCTGTCACCCTATTTGTTGCTCTGTTCAAGTAATGCAATCACTATGGCCACTCCAAACACACATCTGGGAGTTCAATGCAGTGGGCAAAGCTGACAAGTAAAGCATTTCAGAGTGTCTAAGACAGTTACAAACCTCATTTTAATGAAGTATTTATGATGCTTTGAGCAGCCTGCTCTAGTGGAAGGTGTCCCTGCCCATGGCAGGGGAATTGGAACTAGGTGATCTTTAAGGCCCCTTCCAATCCAAACCATTCTACCATTTACTCATGTAGGGATCCACTAAATGTACTAATAGGAAATAAAGTAAATTAACTCCTGTCATGGATACAAAAATACCATAAAAGTCTGGATTGCTGGGCTACTTATAAAAACTGATAAGTGTTTACAAATTAATTCTTTCATTGCCAAAGAGGAAGAGACAGTGTAGAAGCAGTAGTGGCCAAGAATTCCCCTTATCTTCCCCCTGACCTGCCTCTCTCTCCTTTCTGCCTTCTGCCAGCCTCACTCGCCCTTCTCAGCCCTTCTTCCTTCTCTTTCTTCCTGTCTTCCCTGATATAAGGTTTGAACTTTTTCTTCTCATTTTAGAAATATCTGGTATTATACATATAACCTGAGGTCCTGTGTGTACTTATGAAAGACAGAAACTTAACACTCTACTAATTTTCTGCAATTTGCATGCAATTCCATGGAGTTTCTGACAAAATGAGAGATTTTACCGTTATTTCATTACCTAAAAATCTAGTGTCATTTCAGTGAAAATTACTACTAGAATGCACTATAACAGGATCTATTATTTTCCAGCAACTAAAGAGTGACTGTTGGCAAAATCTGTAGTTTTAATACATAATTACTAAATAATTACTTAATGTTAATACAGGTATTTAACTTTATAAATAATTCCATAAAATCTACAGATTTTGACAACAGCAAATATAATGGCTAATAATATTGGAAACAGTTAATTAACCTCCTTCTTGGTCCTGAGACAAAGTACAAATGAAGCTTTTCTGAAAGTCTGCTTTCACATCATATTTCGTACGGATTAATGAAAATATATATTTTGACATATAAGTTTCTTACATGAAACTGAACAAATTTGGAAAGAAGACAAATAAACTATGCTAATTGCTACCTTTAATTCCTGAATAAAAATACAGAATCTCTCTGAGGGTCAATATAATACATGCAGGGAAATCATACAAGCTGATTAGACATAAGAGGAAAATAAATTTATAACAGCTCATGCTTTTTTAGCACTGGATATAGACTTTTAGAAAAAAACCCCAACTATTTGTCAAGTACTAATAGCTATAGAATTGAAGAATGAGTCCTAGTTGCCTTAATCTCTTTAGCTTTGATATCAAAGATACAGTTTCCATTTCCATTGAAGGTATCCTTTTATGTTTTTCTGGGTTGGTGAAACTGCAAAAATACAGTGGAAAAATACATAGGTTTTATGTACCCAGTATTTGAGAATCCTGTGCTAGGAAAGGAGTGGCTTGATGCCATCCCGCTTTCCCAGGGCAGTTGCAGAGCATGCTAATGTTCTTGGTGCTGAATCAGTAACTCAAACACTGGAACAGCCATTGTATTACTGGAACAATTTTAATGTTCTAATAAATGCCAGAAATCATACTCAAGAAGAAATGAAGGATTTTGATTTTTTTTTTAGAGATAACTTCTGGTTTGGCAATAACAGATAGGTGATTCACAATGATCCTTTTTGAAGGAATTCTGTCAAAATGTTAGAATTCTTTAAATATGTTTAATTCTTTAAAATACATACTCATGCCTTAAATACACTGGATAAAATATTTCACATTGTCATCCCATTGAAGTCACTTGCATTCATGGTTATCAGAATTTTCCCTAAGTAAAAATAAATATGTTTCCAAGAAGCAAGTGTGTAACACACTGTTTGCAATTACTATTGACATTAACTATTGGAGTTTAATGAAATGAAGTGTTAATGAAATTCTATATTAAAAAAAAATCTGTCTTTTCATGAAAATCACATATTCATTGAGAAGATAGTCCAGTTCAAACAATAAGCTTGAACTTAATATGAGTTTTATCTTCATATACATTCCATGTAATTTTAGTAATAATTATCTTGCTTCTTATTTTGAAATCTAGTGCAGTATCTCCACTCCAGAGAGCAGAAATGAAATAATTAGAAGAGGAAAAAATTGTAAAATAAATGAGCAAATTAGCTCGGGTGTATTCAACTGGATGAATCTAGACAACATTTTTTATTAAAATCTTGTAATTGTGAACCTTCCAAAATTGTTTCACCTTTTACAGTGCTGAGTACTGGATGTGTTTTGTCACTGACCATGCCTTGTGAATAGGTTTTCTCATCTTCAGTTTATAATTAATATCATTAAAGCACACCTTGCCTTCAAGAAAGAAAACATTTGAATACTTTTAATACTTTCTTAACTCCTCCCTGCTTTCCCTTCCTCACAGCACCATCATATGAAGGTAACCCCATAGCTCCCTTTATCATGTTATTCACTTTTTTATTGTTTATATAGTGAATCTATGAATCTCAGCTCTGTGCACACTAGATGGCATTTGTAAATTTTTTCCTTTGACTTTGGCCCTGCTAATCTGCTTTTGATGCTGTAAAAATATCTTAAAGTTTCATCTGATGCAGTGTACCTTGGTGTGTTTTTCTGCTTCTTTCTGTATACATTATCACCAGCTGACACATGACTTATGGAGCACTGCTGGTTCCATCCCAGCCTCTCCCTTAACTTGTGCCACTTCTGTGGCAAGAAAGTAAACTTTTCATAGGTAGTCCTCCTAATCCTTTAGTGTCAGTTTTAAAAACTGAATTCTTAAAAATGGATAAAAAATATTTAAGCACCTTATACCCATTCATTTGAAGAGGGCTTATCTTTATTGTAGCACTTCTTGGCTTTTAAGTTTGAAAGAATGCTTTTGATATTCGTATGACAAAGTATATAAGAGTTGCTGCAATTTTTTTTTCCATGTATATGCAGCCTAGGTACTCCTCTAGCTGACACAGCTGTATCCTGAAGGTTTTCCTTTCTCATGTTATACTGTATCTTCCTTGCTTTTTCCATAAGAGTGATATCTGGGAATTAGGGGCCTAAATATCCTTGAAGCATGGGTCCTATAGTTCTCAGCCCTTATACTTGATTTGTAAATCCCTACCCCCAGAGGTATATGAGAATAGCTGACCATCAGGAAAAGGGAGAGAGAGACAAGGGACACACATTTGAAACACTCCTAGTCTATGCCTGACTACACTTTCAGGACAACAGAAAGGGTGCAATGAGTTCCTTGGTCCCATTAAATGTTCTGAAATTGTCCTAGTGTACACTTGGAATTCTTGAAGGTGCTGTTACTTGCATAGCTGCCTATTTTAATACTCACAGAAGGTAAACCCTAAAAACTGACAATTTGGAAACTGTAAGAACAAATAGCAGCAGGTCTTGAGATGCTATTGGAATTTTTGAAAAGAAAATTAATTTATAGTTTGGTTTGCTAAGTCTGACAAAATCATGGCTGTAAAGGGCTGTATTGTCCTCTTCCCAGTAAATCAGAACATAGAGAGAGATGGCACAGTGAGGGAATGATAGCTTAAAACAGAACACAGTGTTGATCAAGAGGAAATTATCATCCCTAGATCATGAATAAATTTAATTTGGGAGTTACAGAAACACCCCTAACTATGAAAGCACTAAGATATTAAAGAAAAAATAGAGGCAAGAAACTTAACAGGTTTCAAGGTAGAAATTGTTCTTCTGGTGAATGATATGGTGGGAACAACTAGGCTATCAGATGACTAAATTTAGTGAAAATCTCTTTTTAAAAAAATGTTCATTTTGAAGTTTCGTCAAAGAAAATGCCATGGTGACTTGACTTTTTAATGTTTAGAAAATTAAGTTTTCTAGCTGACAACCACTATTCAATATCCACAAAATTTCAACTATGTCCACATTAAGAAAACAGTGCACTGTAATATTTAGTTATCTGCTGTAACAACAGCCCATGAACACAACAAATTGAATGCCTCAAGCACTGTACAGCAGCACTGGAAAAAAAAAAACTCAAAATACACTGGTAAATCACAAAGTCTGTGAAGACCATTCTTTCTTGGTTCCATGTTTTTAAAGATAATCATGTGGTGCTGTAAAACCTCAGCTAGCACTTAGACTATTTTTGTATTCATATCTACTTTCTATTTACTGAGACAGAGACTTCATCTCCAAAGAGACAGATAAATAGAATTACATAGTGATGCTTGACAACTTTTGTAGGGAGACATGTCCATGTTGCTTGACTGTTGAGAAGTTAGGAAGCTTCATCAGTCTCGTCCTAAGCAATCTGGTTGAAGCCAGTACTCGCATGACTGAGTGACAATGCTTGGTGGGTTTCAGCAGGCTGGGCAATGATAAGCTGTGGAATGAAGAGCCCCAGTTGTCCTTTGCCAATGTCAATTTGGAAGACTTTTCTAAATTTCTTTATCTAAAAATAAATTTAAATAAATTTTTATTTAAATTTAAAATAAGTATTTTATTCTGAAGATTTTATTACTGTCCAGCTTCTATGTTATCAAAATGATAGAAAAGCTTGAAAATGTCACTCTCTGAACCACAAATCAATCCTTTGTTTGAGAATCAGCAAGGCTTATGGATTCTGAAAGAATATGAAATCACACGGAACTTAAATTTGCAATACTGATTAAAGTATATGAGCTATTTTCCCCAGAATGCACAATTATGTATTCTAGTATATGTGATAAGACAATGTAATTGATAGGTGCTAGTACAAGGAAACTTTGTTCTTTTTCAAAATGCTGACCACTTTAACTGTTCCAGCTTCAGGGAACTGTGCAATCTTGCTTTCAGTCTAACGCAGATGGGGCCAAGGAGTCCTCTGAGAATTACTTCAAATGAACTGAGCAACATTGTGGCACTTTGAAAATAAAGTGCAGAAGACAAAGTAAGATTTATATTTCAAAGAGAAAGCATATGCAATTCTTACACTGTTCCATATTGCATTAGGAATCGATCACAGTCCACTACTTTTTATATGGTAATTCTAATTTTTGATTCATTAGTAAAGTGAATTTCAAAAGTAGGCAGTTTTCCTCTTTAGTGATATTTAGATTTTCCATTAAAGGCAATTAGTTCTCTGCAAATAGGTAAACAAGCACCCTCCAGTGACTACCTGACAAACTGAAACTACTCTAAGATATTGCATTAGAAAAAAATCTTATTGTATGGAAGGTACATTTGCAGCCAGAATTGAAATGGGTTTGGATTAGAGGTATTAAAAATAGAGAGCTTCAAGGATCCCTTGATGAGCACCGATGCTCCTCCCACGCTGAGCAATGCATACCTACCTCTTTTAAATAAGCATCTCCTTACACAAAGTGAGCTACCAAATGACACAACTGGTGGCTTCACCTGCCACAAGAACTTACTGATATAAACATCAGATAAGGATTCAAGCAGTCATATCTTTGTGTTCTTTTTATATGTATTGCTTCAGAGAGAAATCATCTGCAAACTTCTTGAATGGTAAGCGTAATATATTTTTCGCTCAAATTCTGTCACTCAGATTTTTGTTGGGCCTATTTTTCTTTTGCTTTTAGGGAGTTTTTTTGGTTAAAAATACAAGGTAGAATTTTTTGAAGTCGTATTGAAATGTAAATTTGGCATAATTTCAGCTAATTGGAAAAATGTGCATACATATTTTAGTTGGTTTTCATAAAATCTATATTTTAAAAGCAGGAAAATGCAAGTAATATACAAATAATATTACATCCTTTCTTGTTCAGTATGGACTTTCCATTTCTTTTTATTGGCAAAATTTTTTCAAAATTTTCACAAAAAAAATTTCTTTTTGCCCACCATTGTTTATTTTCCCCAGTATATCCATTTGAAAAAAAAATGTTCTAAGTATTGTACCTACCTTAGTGGTAAATAGTAACTCCATTTCCAAGTGATGCTTGCAAAAAATGAAATATTTAATTAAATATGCTTTAAATAGAATAAAATAGACTACTACTGATGAAAGTCTAGTCATAGTTTCATATCTACCAAATATAAAATAGAAAACATATTTCAAAAAAATACCCATATCTACTCCATCTAATAAACCTACATAGCTTAATCTTAGGCAGTGTGACACAATGTCTGACTGATTTTGACTTAGGTACCATTCTTCAGTTAGGACAGGAATGGCCAGAGCTTGAGGAAATCAAGTCAGTAGTCAACAAGTCTTAAAGAAGAGCTAAAATACTCAGTACTGTACTTATAGCAGTTTCATTATTTTTGCTATGTTGTCTTTCCTGAACTATATTTGTTTAAATTGGCTAATTTAAAACAAAACTACATATTTTCATTTTTTTTTAGGTTAAGGTATGTGAGCATCATTTTTGCTTCATTATATATGTAACCATTTTCAAGATAATATTTTCTTTCATTATATAATAATTATATATATATCTTATGTGCACTATATAACTTACCTTTCAATTAAATTAATTTTCAATAAGTCTTTTTTTTTCTAACTTGATAGAAATATAATTTAATTTACCAAAATTACCCTTCCTTATTTCAGTGCAATTGCACGGGTAATTCATTGAGAAGAAATAGAACTCATACAGAAATCTTGCAAAACACATTGTTGATATTTGAAAGAAGTGAAGACCTGAGGTATAATCTGACAACAAAAATAGAAATTGCGTTCCATTTTGAAGAATATGTTGCAGTCTGTGATGATCCATAGAAAGCATTTACTGAAGATTTCCAGTGTTGCCTGTTTCTGCAAAATAGGTTCCATTCATTATTCCCAGTTACTTAAATAAGCGGGTCAGGTTAACCACTGGAAAGTCAGGATCCATATCTCTCTTTAGAAACTATGGAAGTGCTTTCAGAAAATGTATATCCCTAAGGAAGTTAGAGAGTTAAGTGAATCCTCTTTGTTTAAAAAAGAGAAACTATAGTCAGCAGAAGTTAAGAGGAAGATAGACTTTGGATGGATAATATGTACAGAAAGAATGTAATGTCAGGGGAAGAGATGAAAGAGGATTAAGCAGACTTGAAATATAAAGAGAGAAGCCAAGGGAGAAGAACAGAAAAGAGAGATAGTAGGAACAATATAGAAATAGTCATAAAAATGAGTTTGAAATGCCAGCATGAAGATATTGGAGATCATGTGCACTGTTACTTTACTAATGCTACTTTTCCATGTTTGAGGTTGTCACTCTTCATTTTCTATATTTGCAAACTGGTGGCAGGGGGAACATCCTTGCCATTATCCAGCACTAGTTCCCAACAGCCATAAGCATGAAAAGGTTTGAGCTCTCTGGTTCAGCAGTGAAATGTACACTGCACTCTGAGGAAATATATGACAAAATGGGGGAATTCCAAGCCAGTGAGCTTAAAATTTTCTGCATGTTTTCATTAGAAAATAATGTATGCATGGAAAAATCCCATAGAATTATAAATAATGCAGTTTATATAATTGTGATAAGAAATTATTCCTACTTATTTTGTCCTTCTGTTACTGCATATGGTAAAGACAAGAACATCCCAATACAGAGCTATTAATTACTAGAACACATTCTGGTAGGTTTTTCTTCATACAGTCATTTTTAAGAATTCCCACCTTTAAAGACATTTATCAATAGCAGTTCAATATCAGTAACTACCAAAGACTATATATTTGGAAGGACAAAAGTAACCTAAGGCTCTTTTCAGAGACAAAGAGAGAGAGTAGAAGTTGTGTGATTAAGATGTCTTTGTAGAGGACAGATTTGGCTGGATAGGACATCCATAGGAGAAAAGGATTTTTAAAAGGACAAACTAATGAATGACAAAGCACCATTGCAATGAGGATGCTGTGTTCCCTGACTGGAAGCAAATATACAGGAGGAAAGTTCTGTGGATGCATATTAGTGATGCCTTGGTGATGTAAACCACACAGCTGCTGAGGAAAGACCAAGTAGCACTTAGAAATAATGTTTCTGAATGTATTACTGGTCATCAAGAAAGTGCTTGACTTAGATTGCAGGTGGGATTTGAGCTTCCAAAATCTAGGACTGCCTTACCCCAAAAAAACCCTTGTCTAACTCTCAAATGTATAAATATCCTGAGGCACCAGTATCTTCAATCTGATCTAGTTGAAGACGTCTCTGCTCATTGCAGAAGGGTTGGACTAGATGCCTTTAAAGCTCCCTTCCAACACAAACTAATATTTAGTTCTAAATATTTTATTACCAAGATTCTCCTTTTTTTTTCCAGATATGGTACAACTGAAGGTATATCTCCACAATCTCCAAAACCAAAATAAGTTCATTCAAAATAAGCAGTGTAAAGCATATATTCAATACCTTAGTGTCATTGGACTGAGGGATCAGAAAGTTTCTGAAGCCTGTTAATTCAGTTTTTCCTAAATGTCATGGTTAGGGAAAGCCCAGGATGGAGTTCCTCAACTTTACAGATGGTTTCTAGGTCTGGTCAGTGGTAACTGAATGTGAAACCACAAAACCAGTGCTGAAGGCAGGAACAAGAAGGTGAGTTTTCCAGGGTGATGGAGAATGAAACATAAGCACTTAGACCCAGTCTCTGGCTGTACATGGGCAGAGCTCCAATAGGAGAAGGAAAGAGCATCACTCCCGGAAAGCAAGTTGCCATGTGGTGACCATGATTTTTTTTATGATGAAGTAGACAGAATGTTTTAATCTCTTTAATTTGAGGAAGACATATGGTGCCTGCCATGTAAGAGGCCCTTCGCTTGTTTAAAAGGTAGTTTGCAAGAGATGGCTCAGCTCCCAGCGTCACAGGAGGATTACTGTCTGAAATGGGTACCTGAGTCACCCCTCACCTGTACACACTCCACTCTGGAGCATTCAGCCCTCCCACGGACAAGGGCTTACATTCACTTTTGCTACCATACTCCTAAACTACTTCTAGATCCAGCATAAAGTTTTTCTCTAGGAGCTAATTTGAAGCCAATAGTTGCTTCAATTAATTGCTGGGCTGCACTGGATACCTTAGGAAGTATCCCTGCCAAGAATGGGAGGAGTGACACCTGCATATCACAATAGATATTAACCATAAAATCAATTTATACTTCCTTTCAAATCATAGATTTACTCTGCAGGCCTCTATGTAAATTTCTTCTGGTCCAAAACTCTAAGAGTAGGACTCAAAATCTGTAAGATATTATTTCATATCATATTTTATCATTAGAGAAAAAAGGCTTTGCAGTGTAATAAAAATAATTATTGTTTTCTATATCCCCCCTTTTTTATAATTAGGCATGTAACAAACCTGTCAAAACCTTAAATCCTTCTGCTGAGTATAGCAGCATATTCCTTACTAAAGCAAAAGCTCGAGAACAAAGAATGCAATGAAGAATCCATTAGACATAAGTGTAAAGTGTTAGTGAAATTGACCTCATTTGTTTGATAATGACAGTAGCATTTTTTTCTCCATGGTAAGTACAAGTATGTTTCTGCAAATTTGCAGGAGACAATGCATTCTTGCTTGTTTAGGCAGTAACTCAGAGTAATTTCTGAATGGCTGTAATCAATATCTAAAGTAGCATCATGACTTCATTTGGCTTACTGAATTAAGCTGATTCAATAAATCCTAATGATCATTTTACACATCATAATTTATATAATACTGGTGCCAAATAAATCACTTCCAAAGCAAAAAAAACATACAGTGCATCCTTTTCATTACTGCCACTTGCTTGAATTTATGGTTCCTGAGTCTGGAAAATTAACAAAATTGCAGTACTGTGTTACTCAGGCTCCAGTATTCTAATGGTGCATATTTACTGTATATACAATTTAATTTTTAAACAATCATATGTTTAATGAAATGCTGTGGTATGATTACCCTTAGTGAGTTTTGCTTGTACTAATGGATCCACTCCTTCCATTAGCAAGATCATGTTTGAAATAAAATGGTATAAATGTATTTTAATCCACTCTAGGGAAAAACAGCTGTAAGAAAGGTTACTCTTCGACTGCTTCTGTGAATTAGTTCCTTATGTCAAATCATTATGCAGAAACAAAAGCTGTGGTCAGCCCACTTAAAATTCCATTTGAATCCTACTGGGAATTGAAAACCTTTGTACTATTTTTCATACTCTGAACATTCTTCTGAACACTTACTAGAAGACTAAAATGTAGCAGTAATTTTAAAATAAGGGAGCAGTATTATCAGATTCAAACAAATTAGTAAAGCTATGGTCGATCGAGGTTCATGACTTCTATTGTTTCACAGTATTTCTTGGGGTGCAATTTAGGGGATTTTAAGAAGAAATGGATGACAGTTTTACTAATTCTTACTGATATTTCAGTGACATCTCTATTTCCAGATATGATTCCTACAGAAAACAGCATTTATTTTCTTTATGCAATACCCAGATGTTGAGTTTAATTTCTCATAAAGTGGACTGTGAGCAACAGAAAAGTCAAGGCCAGACAGGGAATTCAAAGGGATCTCACCACAGGAAGGTGAACATGCTCACCAGCTGGGGAAACTTCTAATCAAGGCACCATGAAAACGATGGGAAATACAAAGATCTTCTCCAGCGTCTTAATCCCAGGTCACATAATTAGAATCTCTGCAGGCACTAATTGCTAGCTTTCCTGAGTATAGCTTTTCTGCTATTGTATAAATATCCCTGTTCCTTTTGGTCCTAATTAATGATGATGTAGCAACAAAAACATACCTTAATGCACTGCTGTTTGCAATACCTGTGGCTACAGCAGCATATGAGGGGAAGAAAGTTTTTGTCTCATTTTTAAATGTTGTCTGATAATTGACAAGAATATGAGGGTTTATACCACAAACACTTAAACTTACCCTTTAGTCTTAGAACTATTTAGGTTTATGGTCTTAAGACTACTTAGTTAAGGATTTGCAATTTCAGCAATTTACAACAAACAATCCTGGAGTTATATGCTCAAAAATAACAGGATCAAAATAACAAACACAGCATTTGTAGAGAGAAGTCTGTTGTTTTGCACGTCAGTGAAACTCTCTGAAGGAATCAGCAAGCAAAAAAAGTACAAATGATGCCAGAGATAAGTGAATTTGGGAAAGTTATTCAAAAAGGTCCCTCCTAGTAGTCTTTTAATGAAACTAAACTGTCATAGGACAGGCAAGAACGATTTTCTTCAAAAATATGGAGTAGGAATACAACTTTGTAAAGCAAGGAGATTCTTTGGGACCCCTTAAAGTTAGTGATGATATAAAGGTGCAAAAAACATTCTGGTGACTTGGAAGGCACTGAATTCTCAGAATGGCCAAAAATACAGATGATTGTGGCAGATCCCAAAATGTTTGTGATACAGTAATGAAATGTCAGATGAAATTAAATGTTGATAAATTCTAGGTGAGTACCCGTAAGAAACATAACCCTAACTAACTTCATATGAGTGTGTACCTGAATGTTATTTATTGATACTATCACCAGATAGAAAAGGGACTGTGGTGGAGAAAATTTTTATGGAAACTTAGCTCAGTGTCATTTAAAAAACTCCAAACATATTTGTGAACATTTAAGAGAGGAATGAAGAAAAAAAAAATCAAACAAACAATGAATACCGCTGCCTGAATATACCTTGACCATGTAAGTCTTCCCACTCCATTTCTAAAGGAACAAGGAAAAGATGCAGAGTAGCAGGATGTGGCCATTCAGAGATAAACAGTGGCATCTGTAAGAAGGAAAACCGCATGTACAAGGCCCCATCAATGAGCAAAGTGCATCAATGAGCAAGTACTTTGTGAAATAATGAGCACTAACGGGGATGAAAAAAAGGGGGAAGAACACTCCATTTTTCAAAATAAAAACACTAGGGACCACTAAGTGAAGCCAGTGGTAAAAGAAAACATTTTTTTCACAAATATATAACGAAATTATGGTACTTAGTGCCACAGGATGTAGTGGCACAGACAGTATAAAAATGATATAAAAAGGGAATGAGAGAAATAATGGAGAATTGCTTGTTGACAGCTATTAAATAGGCTATATAAGGTGTTACACTTGGTTTTGGCAGTCCTTAAGCTGCCGCTTGCCATAAACCATGAAAACACAGGCAAAAAAATCACCTCCTGTGGCTCCTACTGTTTTTCCTAACCCTCTGCCCCTTCCACTACCCGATCTTTAGCAGGGCTACTCATCTCTCGTTAAGTAAAGTGTTTGTTCCCCGAGTTACACATTATTTGCGTAAAGACTGACTCTTTAGGATTAACCCTTTGAAACACCTCATGCTCCTTCTGTCTGTACTCTTCCTACACCTTTCCTCGCCTCCCCAAACTGTCTGGTCAAACAAATTCTGCAAGAAAATGTTCTGGCTACGCAGAGAAGCTAATAGTAGAAAACTCGAACGGCTTTTTTTGGGGCGGGGGGCAGTGCAGGGGTAGGCAGCACCAGTTCAGGCGATGGCTCCTGACGGGCACGGGCGCTCCGCTCCCGCGGGGTCCGCCCGGAGCTGCCCGCCCGCGGTGGGAGCCGCCGCCCGGCGGGATACCCGCCCCGGCGGGATCGCCCCCGCCTGCTTTCCCTGCTTTCCCCGCCTCCCCCGCCGCCGCCGGGGCCCGGCCGTCACTCGCTGTGTCGCCTCGCAGGTCGCCGGAGCGGACGGGGCGGGCGCTGCTCGGAGCCGGGCGGGCGGGCGGCATGAAGCGCTCTCTGCTGCGGCTCTGCCGCTCGCGGGAGAAGGCGGCCGCGTCCAGCGCCTACCAGGGCGTCGTGTGCGAGGCGGACGCCGCCTCCGTGGCCTCGCAGGATGTCTTCAAGGTGCGTGCGGAGGGGCGGCGGGCCCGGGCTGGGAGAGAGGGGTGAAGGTGGAGGGTGAGGTGGCCGAGGGGGCGGAGGGTCTCTGGAGCTGTGCGGGCTCGGCAGGGGTTATGTGCCGGGGACCCATTCCTCCAGGAGACCCTGTCCGCTCGCTCAGTGGACCCGGGAGGGAGGATCGCTGCGGGATGGGAGACAGCCTGGGAGCTGCCCTGGCCGTGGGGTGTGAAGGGACAGGACGCTGATGTGGTGTGGCCCAGGCTGAGCGGCAAGGTAGGAGAGCAGGCGAAGGAGCATGTGGGTGGCAGGCTGCTGAGGCAGAACTCACATTTCCCCTGGGCACAGAAAGAGACCCCCTCGTAGAGGGAACCCGAGGTCGCGATGGAAATGAATAGGTCATCCTAGCAAAAATGATAGGAAAGAGTTTAGAAGCACTGGAACTGTTATGAAGGGAAACAGAACCATCGGTGCAATCTACAAAAGTGATATTGCAGCCAGGAAGGACAGAATATCTTCCCATTTTTAATAGACATTAGGATGAGAAGTCATGTATTTGTATTGCTGCTAGGGAGACCTAGACCAAACTTTAGTGAAGCCTTTTATAAGCATAAGAATAATTAAGCAAAGGAAGAGTTTGCTTACAGGATGGAAGTCTTGGATAACTTTGGAGATTTTTAACAGCAGGCTAAACAAATTTGACAAAGTTTGTAGTGGGTTTAAATACCTCCTGAGATCATTTCCATTCACATATGTTTTCTGTTTTATGCTAGCAGCAGCATCTCTTCTGCATCATACAGCTGGTCACTCGGGTGGGTGATCTGTCACTACAGAGCTGTCCAAGCACAGGGCAAAGGAGCTGCTGTTGTTTAAAATAGCTTTCTTTGCTGTTTTTTACTAACCCAAGTACCAAGAACACTTAACTGACTTCTTTCTTCCTTATTTTGTTAGTGAAACACCACAGTATTGGCTAATAAATCTTACTTTTGTCGATAGTAATTATCATCATGCCACATTTTTTCTTACATTAAGAAATAAATCCACTGTTAAAAGTGGAAAAATGTGGTCTAGATCAATAGAAATAATAAAGGTAGAATATTAGAAGGAATAGAAAATACTGGGCTCTCTAATAAGGTTTTCTTAGACAGCTTTTTGGTGTGTTTAAAATGTATAGATACTGCGTGTGTAATTGAAGTGTTATTTTTGTGACAGTGGATTCATATTAAATATCTTTTCCACAATTATATCACATGTTTTCATTTAGCTTTTTCTGATTGCACTATTGCAGCAGATACCAGCCCTCTATTTGGCCTCAGTCTTATAAATGTTTAAACACATTTGTAACATTATTGACATGAGTAACCTCACTGAGGTCAGTGGGGCTATTAAGCTGAATGAAGGTAAACACGTGCTCAAGCCCATGAATGGGCTGCCCTGTCAGGCATATTTGCTTAAATATACAGAATTGTTGAGTCTTTGCCACTCAGGGGTCCTGGAAAGCAAAGTTTTCCTTTTCTTTTTCAGATGTGAAGGGAGCAGTGATTTTAGGGAATTCCCTTTTTTATTCTGTGCTTGCTTACACACCATTTGAATGTTTGCATTACTTCAGACAAGTATTTTTATCATTTTTTTCCTCCCAATGTAGTTGAACTGTTTTACTTTTTTATTCTGTCTTAATTTTTAGTATCTGTTTCTTAAATTCCTGCCCATTCTACTGTAATCATGTTATTCTATCACTTTACATCGAAATATGGGATTTTAATAACTTTAACAAAAATATTTGGAGAATATAAAAAAAATAATAAACATCAGAGTTTCCATAGAGGGCTTTGGTTGTAAAGCATAGTATCTGGAATGTACCAAGCTGTTAGTGGGATCACTGGGAAGATACTGAGTTGTTTCAGGCTGAGATAATAGTCTGAAGTTCTAAGCAGGCCGCTGAAATTAAAAAATATATTGATTTATCTGACACAAAGAACATCACAGAAGCCCAATGGCTGAACTTGAAAGCCAAGGACATAGTATCAATCTCTGTGAAAAGATCTAAAAAAAAGGAATTTATCAAGATTATTAATTTTCCTCTCTGTTGAATTCATATTACATGCCCACTGCAAGAAAGAGTATAAAAACATAAGGGATTAATTTGCTTGTTTGAGATTTTCCATGGTGAGGGAAGGATCTCGATGTCACTACAGAGGAGAGAAGAGTGTATTCAAGATGATTTTAGCTTTGTTCATTTTGCACTGTTTGTCATGTGGATCTTATATTGCATCAGTTAAACCAATAACCAATCAGAGTTTCACTGTTGGCTCAATCTGATCAGGATTTGTGAACTTCTGCATGTGCCCAGACAACTGGGCAGGAGTTATTGAGTGGTAATTACAGCATTGTTAACTTCCTGCCATTTAGGGGAATGAGAAAATGAGAATGTTTTTACCCGAAACAGGTTATTTCAGATGGAAGTGCCTGTAGGCTACGGAGCTTCATTAAGAAGAATCGTTCTGGGCTTACAAAAGTGGATGAATTAAATGCCACCCCACTTCATCACGCTGCAGAAGGAGGGCAAATAGAACTCATGCAGTTGATCATAGATGATTCTTCCTGTGAAGGTAACATGCATTTTATGAACTACTTTATTTAGCACAATAAAAAAGTTCAATAACCAAGATGTCCATTACCCAACTGAAATAGGACTGATAAGTGCTATCTCCATTTATAGATTCAAATATATTTCCAAGTGTCTGCTGCAGTTTGCACTCTCTCAGGTGTGGTTTGGGTTGCTCTTGTTATGTAGGACTGTTTTCTCTCTAATGCAGTGAATCTGTATGTCTTGCTTTGGTTGACACTCAGATATATAGTCTTCAGATGTGAAAAAGAAAACTGCAATGATTGAACAGAAGACTTGAATTTCTGTCTTCCTTATTCATGTTATGTGTCTATTATATAATCAGCATTGTGAACTGCATCGGACTCCACTGATAGACTCTATGCTACTGAGTAAACCTACAATGGCCCTGAAAAGCTTGGTTTTTTTCCCCTATTGATGGCAAATCTAATTTAAATTATTCTGGCTGAAATATATATATATATTTATTTTTAGTCTGTAATTTTTGTCCTATTTTTTAGGATATATGTAGAAGTTTATCTTCAGTTTTCAAGCTCAAAATGTATATTTAGAACAGACCATTTTTATAACTGGTGTGAACTGATTTACCTGTGTGTTCTGAAGTGAAACAAAGTAGATATGGTCTTTAATTTTTTTACAGTTTGCAAGCACATATTTATTACCTCTTATTTAGGTTATTTGCACTCATTTATTCTGTGCAGCCTCTAAAGAAATTGCTGTGAAGTCAAATAAAATAGGAAAAAGAATAATCAAGGAGAGAGGGAAATCACGTAACTCTTGGGTGAGGAAAAACATGTATAATAGTGGTTAATAAAAAGACAGGTGTTTCACCACTTCCATTCCTTTCACCAATACTGTATATTCATCACAATATTTAATCAATTTAACACAGTGCTCTGCATCTCATGAAACATTTTCCTTTCTCTTTCCAAAGGAATGCAGTAGCACAGACCTAAACCTGACACTGAAGACATCTTTTTTTTGTTTTAGTGCAATCAGAATATTTGAAGGTTTTGCTTTGGGGTTTTTTGCTTTGTTTTGTTTTCTCTCCTTTGACCTAGTATTAAATGTGATGGATTCTTCTGGAAATACCCCACTGCATTGGGCCACGAAGAAAAACCAGGTTGAAAGTGTTCGTTTGCTTCTCAGCAGAGGAGCCAATCCAAATATTCTCAACTCCAATATGATGGCACCTTTGCATATGGCTGTTCAGTCCCTGCACAATGAAATTGTGAAGGTAAGTCTAAAATCTTCCTAAATATACACACTTGATGAGTAGCTCAGACAGCAGCCATGTGCAGAGCACCAAGGCCTTGTTGATATATGCCATATCTCTTCATGTTTTCTTTAGCGAGCAGGATGTGTAACATGATGCCTATAGAAGTGTTGGTGTCATCTTAGCACTGCCAGTAAAAAGTAACTTACTGATTTATAGAAATACTGAAGTTTGTGCTATGATAGTAGTCCTTATGTTTCACAGAAAATGCTTTTTCATTTTGCAGACACAAGGAACTTTCTTTAAAAGTTCTTTTTAAAATGGAAACTTCATGTAGGCATGTGTATTTCAAATTATAATATTCTATTTCTTTTTTTTTAATTGTATAGGGTGTCCAAGAAGTATTAACATTCTTGAAACTAGTGTATTTTAAAAATAAAGACCAGATTAAAACTAGTTAGAAAGTACAGTTGTTAGAACCAACATTCTAATAATCAATTGAATGGTAGCAGAACTAAATCTGCAATAAAAATCACAAAAATATATTGTGATTAAATTACTAAGGTATCCATGTTGAACCTTGTAAAACAGCAATAGCTTTGAGATTTTAAGCAGCATAATTTTTTAGCCATTTGTCTAAGTGCAGTGAGAATGTTTTCACTTCATATGCAGCATAGGGTTAGAATTTTAAAATTTTTAAACTTCTTTAATTTTTTAGGTGAATAAAACCTTAAAATTGCAACAATTCCTTTTCTCTACAAAATAGTCTCTTTTTCTAGTTCATCCATGCAAGAAAGAGAAACACATATTATCTGTATTCAAGACATAGAGTTCTTTGGAAATGTTTCAGTGTCCTCAAATCTCTTACAAAATCTGTATTTATTATGAATTAAGAACAATGAAATCTGAAATCAATGACATTTTTTAAATGGGCTTTTTATCAGCTGCTGTGCTTTGGTTCTTGACTAAATCTGTGCTCTCATTTTTTCTCCACTCTGTTGTTTATTTAAGCTGATTCTCCCTTGGTTTTTATTGCCAAATTGCTTGAGAGTGATTAAATGTACCAGTTCCTCTAGTACAGAAAAAATAAATAACTGAAATTACTGGAATACAATTAAATAAATATGGAGCTAGGGGAATAAATAAGCCAGTAGGGTCATTATAATTTCCAGATCCTTTGCTTCTCAAAAAGTTCTGGAAGCAGTCATAGAGATAATTGATCATACTGATAGTTCAGTTGTTAGCACAGAGACTGGAGAAAAATTTCAGGACTGCAAGGTCCCAGTTTTCATCAAGACCCATCTCCCCTCATTTTACTGTTCAATTGAGCAGATTTCTAATTGAGCAGATTCCTGAAGATTGACACTTGCCAGGGAATTTTCTGTTGAAAACTTCAGTTAAAAATCTTTATCTGCAATATGCTACAGAAAATACTTTCTCCCATCATTGAGAAATTGTTAAATCAGACTTTAAAATACTTTGCATCTACGTGCAGAGTTTAACTTAGTTACCTGGCTGCCCGCTGGAAAGAACTGTACTTCATATCTGTTCATATCTGCATTTTTCACCGGCATATTTTGGCCTTCTCCTGCATTTTTCCCCTCATCTGCCAATGCATTGTGGGCCTTTGGCATGCAAAACAAGGAAGTTGCAAGGGTTCTATGGGTTGTGGACAGCAAAAGAAATGGAATAGGCTTTTATTGTTGGGTTTGTCTTATGATTGACTGAATGTTTTCTTAAACATTTAGGTTTTAGTCCAACATAGCAGTACAGATGTTAACTTGGAAGGTGAAGCAGGGAACACACCTATAATTGTAGCGTGTTACAAGGACAATCCTGAAGCACTGACACTCCTGGTAGGTATATTTATCCGTCATCTTTTGGGATGATTCTCTCTACCTTGATGCAGAGTTATTCTGTTCCTGGATTTGGTCTTTGTTCAGTGCAGGAAGGTTAATCATAGACCTAGTGTTCAACTGGCTCTGCTTGGGTTACTAAGAAACTTTAATCTTTTAACAGGGTATATCATATCTATAGCTACCTGACTGGCCAACTTAGGGGAAAAAACCAATTTTGAAGGTCATGAGAATAAAGAATGAAGCACATGCATTGTATGGCTATAACATGCAAAAGATACTTGTATAAAAACTTCATAATACATATGTTCCATTAAAAAAAAGGAGACAGCTACTCAGGAAACTATATCTGTAATAGTATATTAATTTTTCGTATTTTGTGTATGTCAATGAGCTGTATTGAGACATTATTTTTCAGATTGAAAATGGAGGAAAAATATGTAAACCAAACAAAACAGGATGTATGCCTATCCATGCAGCAGCATTTTCAGGTGCAAAAACATGTCTGGAAATTCTTTTGAAAAAAGGTAAATACAGTGTTCCCAAGTAGCAAGTAGCAATTTGCTGCTTTAGTTCTCAAATAACTGTGAAAACAAGCAATTATAAGTGTGCTTGAACTTACAAGAAGTTATTGCAGTTATTCTTATGGGTGATTTATGCTGACAACTTTTGTATGATTGCAGCAGCAAACTAGCTGCTTTCCTAAATATATGTTCATCCTTTGTTAAATGATAGATGTGACCGCTTCATGTTTTGAGAGGGGAGAATATTATTGCACACTTAACATGCTTGGTTTGAAAGCCTTTATATCTTCTGTTATCTCATTCTCACTTTAACAAAAACCCATTTATTTTCATCTCTCAGGTGAAGAATTGGGTCACTCTGCTAAAACCCACATCAATTTTACCAATAATGGAAAGTGCAGTCCACTTCATTTGGCAGTTCAGAGTGGTGACCTCGAAATGATTAAAATGTGCATTGAATTTGGAGCTCAAATTGATCTAAAACAGGTAAAACTCAGATTGGAGTGAAATATATTTTTGATAAAACCTAGCTGTCTATAAATCTCTAAGTGATGTAAAAAAAAGATGAGCAGATAATCATTGTTCATTCTCTCTTCCCATGCAAAGCAGAGGGAACAGCAAATAAAAGCAAGTCTGTGCCTCAAATCAGGCAGAATGTGATGTTTCTTTACACAGATTACATTGGGTCATCCTTTCCAAGAAGTGGGATCTTCAGTCTGACACTTTCTGATCATTCTTCTCTATCCTCTTACAGTATCTGCTTTGTAAGCAAACACATATTTGTGATACTACTGTTGCTTCCACGGTGTAGTACTTCTGGTGTAAGGGTCTGTGTTGGTTTTAAAATATAGTTTTGCCTTCTTTTACTGGTTTGATTATTTGAACACACAGCTTTCAAATGAGGTGAGTTATGCTACTGATTTTGTGATGCGCAAAACTATTTTGAGAAGGTTTATAGCATTGTGGAAAAGCCCATTCCAATGCATTCACCAAAATGGTCCAGCTCTAAAAATGAGAAAGTCAAAACCTTCAGGCAAATATCAAAGCTGGTTAGTCCCATCCTGCAAAATAAAAATCCCATTCTGGCAAATATGCTTCTATTCATCTTTATATTGCTTAATTATTTTATGAATCTAGTTCATAATATTTTTATAGCATATTGGACAATGTTATTTTTTACCTGCAGAAAAGTTGATTTAAGAATTACTTCTAAGGAGGATTCAATTTTAGGAGGTAAATGTGATTTTAAAATAATGGATTTTCTGTATAATATAGGTCCATTTGTTTGCTTATTCATTTGTATTGGCCTAGATATGGTTTTCTGTAGCTTTCATTTGCTTCATCTCTTGTATTAAAGGGTGCTGCATCTGTCTGGTTTTTAATTAAACTACAAAAGGTTGTTAAGAATATAATTATTTCAAATCTTAGGGACTTCATATAGAGTGATAAGAAGCTTTGTAGTAATCCTTTAAAACTATCTCTTTAGTCTTTTTTGGTTTTGTCAATCTCTTTAGAATTCTACTACAGTTAAAGATTAGAGCTTTATTACTTGCACAGAAATTTAGGCATTCATGAATTACAAGTCCTGGGCTGGTTCACTAGTGTGTTTAATAGATTGGAAGTTAGGTTTCTGAGGTTTAAATATTTGTATTTTGTCTTGTTTCCCCGTTTATAGAATGAAAAATGCACAGCACTTCATTTTGCTGCCACTCAAGGAGCAACAGAGATTGTAAAGCTAATGATATCATCCTATGCTGGGGAGGAATCCATTATTGATGCTGTAGATGGGAATAAGGAAACATTGCTTCACAGGTAGGAAGCTGCTGTGCCAGATTTCGCTATAAATTGTGAACCATGATATTCTTAGTTATTCCCTGCATTCGGAGCACCCTTCCACATAATTTGGAACTTCTCCATGGTATGGGAGATGGTTATAGTGCAGTGTGAAAGAGGAAAAAAAATTGGTCAGAATGCTAAAAATCTTGGTGATGATACAAAATGACAACAGTTCCAGTTACCCTGGAGCCATGTGAAGGAATGGCCACTAACGGTTGGCATTAAAAATTTACTCCAGTAAAGTTGTAGGGAAACAAATTTATAGAATTGTTTAACATCTTCTGACAATGTGGAAGAAATGCCTTTTAATAATCACTTGATGTTCTCCAGAAAATGAGTGAAAAATAATATGAACTGTTTAAAAGAATATTTTCCTTTATTTTCAAAAAACCCATATACCTGATCAGGTAGAAGGAATTGTCTGTACACTTCTCTGTGACTTCAAAGTTTCAGAGATGGTATTTGTCTATATCATAATCCTTAAGACTTCTAGTCTTTCACACTCCATTTAAACCCAGAGCGCTAGACTGTGGAGAAATTTTCTAAATCCTTGGTAGCAGAAAGGTGCTTAGTTAAACATGCTAGCTCCCAACTCTATGGCATCTAATGTATTTCCCCATCTATACATTTTTTTGCAAGAAAGATATGTTTTTCTGAATTTAACTGTAATTATTTGACAGTGTTATTCTACGAGTTTTACAGTATTAAATAAGTGGTAGAAACAGTGGAGATGATTGGACACAGTACAAAGTGGAATGATTCAAAGATAATTGAAGACATTAAAAGAGTTAGTTGCAAAATTAGGGTAATGTTTGGGTACACTTGGAAATGTTACCATGGAAGAACATGATTGTAGACAAAGTGATGACAAAATGCCAAATCAAATTGTGCAGACACATGTACTATTTAATAGATAACTGGCTGCCTTATCTCTGAAAATTATTGTCCTTGAATAAAGCTTGGGAAAAAGGATGACACTATTTTAGTCCCTGTGTCTATGAAATACTAAAAATTATATTATCAAGAATCATCAGGAAAGTAGAAAGTCACCCAAATATCTCAGAATATAAAAAAAAATGGAGTAGGAACATTATCTTGTTGAGAAACAAAGCATCAGTGAAGTTTAGGTAGGACTTGATGCTTTTGCATTCCTACTGTCATGTTGCCAACTAAATATTTCATAAAATAACTTTGCTTTCTCTCTTCAGTCACCTTGGAATTTATTTTTGCATTTGTGAAGCATGCAGTATTAATGTGTGGCTGGAAAGGTCTATTGTAGTTAATAGAGGCATCTCTATGTATTTGAAACCATGACTTGATTTTTAAAATATGTCTTTTGAGCAATCAGTTCTAACTATAGTACACCCAATGTTTTATTACCTCTTATAATGCTAAGGCAACTGTTATCATTTGAGATACAGTCCAACCTTGGAACTGTCCTTCTGTGTTGCTTATTGAGTCAAAATATTTTGCAGAGGTCTGACTTATGAAAATATTTTGTCTGTGTGTATTTACTATGCTATACTTTCATGCTTTGTCCAGTTTTTTCCTGTAATATATAATTCAATGCCTTACTGTAGAATAAAATCTGAGAAGATTCCAAATGTATAGACAGCTTTAAAATTTTTTTGGTAAATGGCATAATTTTTTATAAGTATATTTAAGTAATGCTACTGACTCTACTCCAAATGCCTAATTTATACCAATTAGTTTGTTCGTATTTTTTCAAGTAGACCTGCCTGCCACAGTCAGAATACACATTTAGACATTTTAACCTCATATTGGCATTATTGCACAAAATACAACCAAATTATTTTTGAATAATGAAATGAATTTGAGGCTCCAGGCACGCTTGGAAAAAACTGCCTATGAAATTTATGGAATTCTGTATTGACCTTGTGTGGCACACTGAATGATCTGACACATGAAATTACTGGTTCTCCTAAAACTTGGTGGTAAAATACCTGTTTACCTTCCAATGAGGTCTTTGTTTCCTGCAGTGAGTTTTGAATGTTATAACTGAACTGAACTTAATTTGAAAAGAACTCCATGCAAAAATATAAAACCAGTTTATTAAGATGAATTCTGTAATAAGGGTATACCTCTGTCTCTTTATTTTAAAATTAATTTAAAAATAATAGAAAATGGAGAAGAATGCTAATCTTTGCCTTGAAACGTCTTTGTCCTTTCTAATATTACTGTATTTTTTGCATTTTTCTCCACAGAACAGCACTATTTGACCATTATGAACTGGCGGAGTATTTGATTTCAATGGTAAATATTTAATCAAGCAACATGTTTAAAGAGATTATTGCTATCTATTACTGCAGGTCTGCATAGAGAAAGTCATAAAGTAGAATGTGTTCTCAGGTATAGGTTAATTAGATAGGTACATATATACATCTCATAATGTATAATTGAGAGTTACAGTTCAACAGTAGTTGTTGATCCATAATATCATCCCACAGTTACAGAGAATGAAATCTTACATTTTTATTTCCATTTTACTTACTCAGAAAAGTTTCATAAACATCTTTTACCAAATATGGTGAAGTGGTCTGGTCATCCTACTCTTCAGACATGAAATATAAAAAAAAAATGCTAAGCATGCATAGACTTTCTTCTGACTTTTTTCAAGACATAAATAATTTATTTAAAGAATGTACATATGATTACTATGGGATAATATAGCCATATATCAAAGTTTGTATATGATCTAGACATATTTTTTATTCTGTGCGGTTTGGTTGTATTTCTTCAGTGAATAATTCTGAAGAATAAAGAGAAGAAATATAATCAGGCATGCTACAGGCTATGCTCCCAATGTCCATTTGTGCCAATTAAACTAAGGCTCATAATAATTTTGTGCCACACTCAGCTGAGGACATTTTCAGAAATCATCAGATTTCTTTTTTGTTTTATGTGTGTTTAGGATTTTTGCTTCATTTCATGGCAATTATACTAAAAGAAATTATCTTCTACATACAGTTTTGCTTTTCTCAGAAAGTCTGTTATAGAGATTTGATTTAGTTAGGACTAGACGTTGGGCTTACTTTTGATTCAAATATGAAATGGTGAGGTTTGATGACTCAAACTTGTTTGTAAAAACCAGCTGTCAACAAAACTTATTCTCTGAGAAATGCAGGTACACGTTTTTGCATGTGGAGGCTTGTGTGTACAAAACATTGTATCATAGATATCTTTAACACTACATTTGCTAAGAACAAACTTTCATTCCTTGAGTGCAATTTGACTAGTTTGGCCTCTTCCATAGAAGGTTTGCTGAGGGTTTCTTTGGCTTTCCGTATAAACTGCGTCAGTTTTGATGCTTTAGGACTGTTTTATTTTGCTCTGGGAAAATCATGGGAATGGAATGGATCAAAATGTGTCAGCTGGAGTAGTGGAGTGTTGAATGTACAACCTGTGCTGCCTCCTTCCTTGGACTCCTGGCAAGATCATGGAGTTCTGCCTCTGCTGAGGTGTACATGAGGGTGAAAAAGACCAGGTTCAGCAATGTTACTGCCTGAAAGGATTGGCAAATTCCAGTTCGTAAAGGTTTTCCAGTTTTAGTAAAGAGCATGTATTTATTTTACACATTAAATATTCATATTTTGTTCAAAATAAATAAGCAGTAATGTAATTTTACGTCTTTTCGTCCCATTTTTTTTAATTTTTCCCACTTTTGCTTATTTTGTCTTCTCTAAAAGGAAAATGAAAGATTAAATAGGTATAAATATTAATTGATATTTTAAAAACTGGCATGTTTGTTTTTATATTAATATCTGTTTCATTCATTTATGTTAATGAATTTGGGGCAACAGAAATGGAAAATTAAATGACATTCAGAAACTATTTTACAAACTCTTAATTCAGCTGTATCATAAATGTGGTAAATATATGTGGCAATATATAAGTTACTTCTTTCTGTGATAAGTATTTTTGAATGCTGCCAAATTCATTTTACTGAAAGCTGAACAACTATGTTAGCTGATGGGAAGGTGAATAAATATTACATAAGGAACTGGAAATTGCTGCCCTGTATTCATTGCAATAAATGAGACACTTGGATAAAAAAGGTCTGTTTCTTGATGAAAAAATTAATTTTTAAGATGTTGTCTGACCTTGTAGAAAGGTAAATGGGGAAAGGGTCTTGCATGTATTACTCCCAAATATGTAATGAACCTGCACTGGAAGCTCAGTGTTCTCTGTGGTAATCATTGCACATTTATTATGTGCTTCTTATTACTATGTTACAGGTGTTACCATCCTGGAAAGTAAATATTGCTCAGGATTGTGATTAAATCTCTCTCAAATTAAGACTGGACCCAAAGATGATTCAAGTTAATGGAAAAACTGCCATTGATTTTTTTTCAATCATCTTTGGATATTATCTGAAATAAAATAGATTTTTTGGTGTACTTTGTTCAACTCATCAAGTTTGACTAGCAACTCAATATCTAGCAAAAATGATATCTAAACTGTCATAAAATATACATGCATCTCATTGGTTCATTTGTGTGTATCTTCCTGCTCCCTTGGTGGGATTTTTTTGATAAATATGTTTATGCTTATAGTAGTACTTTGCTGATATGACCATAGTGATACTGTGACTATAGTGACCATACTGTCCTGGCAATATGTGTCAGTGTAAAAGTAGACAAAACAGAATAAAATATGCCCTCTGTTGATACAGCTGCTTTGGCATCAAGATGGACTTGGTTCAAATCACTTATGCTAAAGGATAGGAAACTAATATGGATTGACCTATGCAGATTGAACTATACTAATTTCTGGATGCATTACTTCTTGAATTGTGTTCATACAGTGTGGAGATTTAGAAAAATATATTTTTCTGGTAATTGTTTTATAGATAAGACCACATAATTCAAAGGGCAACCATTTTTGCATTTTTCCATAGCGTCAATCCTGGTATTTTCAAGTTAGAATTTTATATTGAGAATACATGGAAAGGTTCTTTAACAAAAGATCATAAGCTGTAAGTTCAATATACATAAAAATATGCCACCACTATTATTTTGGCATCTGAATTTTTATATATAGATGACTGGACTATGGCTGATGGTTAGAAAACCTAGTAATTTTGTGGAGAGATGTAATGTGTTTACTTATTTATTTATTTATTTATTTAGGTAATGTGAAATTACTTATCTGGATCAACTGGAATTACTAAGGATGCCTGTATTTCTGCTATGCTTATAAAGGGCAGCAGCATTCCAAAGTTTCATTTATTCATTATTCACCATAAACTTGGAATTCTTTTTCTCAGGGGGCTAATATTGATAGTGTTGACATAGAAGGTCGATCCCCACTTCTGCTGGCCACTTCCTGTGCATCATGGAAAATTGTGAATTTACTGCTTTCGAAAGGTAAGAAGGAATATACACATACTATCTATATATTTATATACTTCCTTTGAGCAGGGTTCATTCATTTTAAAACTCTGTATCAAGCTTCCCTCTCAATTTGAATTCACTACTTCAGCATCCAACCCATGAGCAGCTGAGCTAAACAGCTGCACACTGCTGGTATCCCCTGAGATAAAGGAAGAATTTATGTGATGATTTCACCCCTTTCACTACAGCATGAACAGGCTGTAGAAGAATGTGTCTGCCATGTGTCACGCTTCTCAAGGTGTAGGTGGCACTGGCACTCCATCCCTGCATGTCTTAGCAGCTCACAAAGTAAGCAGAACTGCAGAATAAATACACTACTTAAACAGAGCTGTGTTTCATGCCAGCAATCAATCTTTAAATGTTAATTCCACCATTTAATCCTTACCTGTGGTTTTATAAAATCACAATCACCTTGAAAATATTTGAGCTATATCTCTTTCATTTGCTGTATTTTTGTGCAACTTAATGATTATTACTGCATTTCCTCTTGTTAATGATATAATTGATTTTCTTTAAAAGCTTTATAGTAGGTTTTGAAACTGTTAAAAGGTTACAGCTTTAAATATTAGAAGAGGTGACTATCTGCATCTTTATATTTCCTCTTGATTTGTGGGTGATCAGCATCTTGGAATGTATAAAACTTAGTGCTGCGATGAAATACAAAATGCATAAACACAAGAAAATGCTGAAAGATGGGTTTCATTAGGAGTGATTTTTTGGGGGAAACAAAATTATATGTTTCAAGGTTGACTTGAAAGAATATTTTATAGATTTATAAGAATTATTTCATAAAGTTTTATAGATTAATAAACATTTGTCCAACATGTGTTCCTTTGTCTTAAACATCATTATGTAGTGCCAAGAACCAGCAGTTTTGAAGTTGCTGGTATTTATTTCCATATTTATTTAGGAGCAAACGTGTCATTAAAAGATCATCTTGGTCGGAATTTCTTGCATTTGACCGTATTGCAGCCTGGAGGACTACAGCATCTGAATGAGAAATATCTGCAGGTACAGTAAGCATCAATTTATGTCTTTCTGTTACCCTTTCTAGGAAAATGTAAAGAAAAAAGCAACTACCATTTTATTTTGGTATGTTTGTAAAAATTTGTGATAATCGTTAAATAGCCCAGTGTCACAAAAAATGGTTTGAAGGGGTACATATCACATATCTCTCATGAAAACATTTCAAAGCCAATAATACAGTTTTCTTATTGCCAGGCAAAGGAATAACATAATCCCATAAATTATTTTGCTGTTGGGGGATTGAATAGCTCAAGAGGTAGGCAATAAAATATAGAACTTTTCACTTCTATTTTCCCAGCTTGCTTGCAGTAAAGCCAGGAGTCATGCTCATAAACGGTCAAGATATAGAACTTTATAAATAGTTTGGAGCATATTCTGCAGTAGCTTTTTGTGGACTGGACCATAATAAAGTCTTGGATTTGGTTTTTAAAAATATTTCGAACATAAATTTGTATTCGGCTATGTTGAAATGAAGCATTCGTATTGATAGAGCCCAAGCTTGCCTGAAAAAATTAAATTTGCTGGGCCTCCAGAGCTCCAGAAATAGCCTTTTAAATATGGATCAAATATAACTCTTCTTACAACATGTGCTGAAATCTGTGAACACCTTTGATTGTGATTCAGAATGGATTTAACCTCCCTATTTTGGCAGATGTAGTGAATCAGTTTTAAAACAGTGATGATAACCCTCAGTTCTCTGCATTGACTTTCTGATTATTAATAATTCAGACAAGTGGATTGGACAGTGGGAGTTTTTAGTTGCTTTAAGAATGGTTGTAGGATAGTGTTAGACAAGGAAAATGGGGAAATGAACATGAAAAAGAGAAACAGGGGAAATAAATTAACACTGTAAAACAGTGAACTGCTGAGTTTTGACAGTCAGAGGTTTTGCTACTGAATATAGACTATAGGACTGCCTTTATGTGTGGTGCAAGCCTTCTGCTGCCAGCAGTAAGCATTATGTTGGAATGGCAGCAAAGAAGAATGTCCTTTATTGTGGTGTTGATGGGTTGCGGTAAGGATGCAGGATGATAAACTCCTGTGTTCTTTGAAGAGTAGTTGTTTGAAAAAATGGTGACCCACAAATCAGCAGATAAAAAAGATGGTCTAAATTTTACTTAAGTTTATTTCTTATTTTTTAGATACTGCTTTAGAGTCTTAATGCTATTGTTGCAAACTATTAGAAACTATGGAGCAGAAGAGATAGAGACGTAATTCTGTGCTTTTGTTTTTGGGTACTTCTTGGGGGATAACAGATGGAACATATTAAAAATCTTGTCGTGGATGAAGATAATGAAGGATGCACTCCGTTGCATTATGCATGCAGACAAGGTGTGGCCCTCTCTGTAAATAATTTACTCAGCCTCAACGTTTCCATCTACTCTAAGAGCAGGGACAAGAAGTCGCCGTTACACTTTGCTGCCAGGTTAGTAGCACAGCCTAGGCCATGGAATCCATGCCATGGTTTTCATCTTGGTTTTTTTGACATTAATTTCTGTGTGTATCTTGCAAAGCTATGGGCGCATCAATACTTGTCAACGACTTATAAGAGATATGAAAGACACAAGACTTTTGAATGAAGGTGATAAGAAGGGAATGACTCCCCTTCATTTGGCAGCCCAGAATGGTCATGAGAAGGTAGTTCAGTTTCTTCTGAAGAGAGGGGCTCTCTTCCTCTGGTAAGTGTGCAACTTTTCATTCATTAAGCCAAAAAAAAAACCCTATGCTCCTATGTTTTATGTTCATCTGCTGGGAAGTTAATGCAATATAAATATAAGTACAGTATATTAAATTATTATTATATTAATATATGCCTATAGAAACATACAGTATAAGAGCATGATTACAAAATACTTGTAAAACAGAGAATAACTAACTGTAAAACCAAGACTTCTAATACTGGGGGAGCTGAGGTTACTCTAAATCCAACTGAGAGAAGATTATTGAACATTTTCATTTAAAAAAATTAGTTTGGAAATATTACAATCATTTCAGCTTCACTTACAGGCTTGAGAAGAGTTTCTTAGGACTGGTGGTTCACAGGCATTCTGCCTTGCACTGTCAGTCTTGACTTCAGGTCAAAGATCCTCAGCTCTCAGAAACAGATGAAAAGGGAGAGGTCTAAGTACTGTTATTGAGTTGAACCTTTTACTTCTGAATGGTGAATGGATCATCACATAGTATTTGACAGAATGTATGGACATCTTTGCAGTAGACATACCAAAGAAAAGAGGTCTGGGTCAAAGGAGCATGCATTTACATTCACTTTAAATTTACCAAAAGCTTTTTTATTTACAATTTCTAATTTTATACCATTGCATGTAAGTGATTATAAAGGCTGGACAGCCCTGCATCATGCTGCCTTTGGAGGATACACTCGCACAATGCAGATAATTTTGGATACTAATGTGAAGTGTACTGACAGAGTGGATGAAGAAGGGGTATGTGTTAACATTATTTGTTTCTTGTCTGCTGTTACTTCTAGTTGAAATGTCAGGACTAGGCTATTAGTAGTTTTCCACTGTGCATTACATGTGTAATATTTTATTTCCTGTGGCAGACTCAGTGCTGTTATATTTCACCACTGATAAAAGATTTCTTGGATGATTCTATGATTGCTGAAATTTTTATCCAATTATTTTAAGTGGGAGACAAGATTAAATATTCAAATAGAAAACATGAAACACTGAATGTATTAGACATGTCCCTCTTGCCCGCTATACAGTGCAAGAATAGTTTAACAGTGTAGTGCAAACATTGGTAATGCAAGTTGAAAGAACTTACACAGATGTGAAAAAATTTGGTTATAAATTAATAAGCATTTGTTCCTTTGTTTTAAACATCATTATGTAGTGTCAAGAACCAGCAGTTTTGAAGTTATTGGTATTTATTTCCATATTTATTTAGGAGCAATTGTGTCATTAAAAGATCACCTTGGTTGGAATTTCTTGCTTTTGACTGTATTATCAACTATAGCTCATTAACATATTGTTTGAAATCCACTGCGCACTGATGTCCAACAAAAACAGCACCTATCTTGCTCTGGAGTTTGGACAAATGCAGTGTGTACTAGGTCAAGACAGAATCCCTTTCTTGGAATGAAGGCCTCTTGTATGAACCTGTCCCATCAGAAATATAGGACAATCATTTTAAAGAACAGTTTAATTCCCAACACAGAAGCTGTTACTAACTTCTCTGAGAACTGGTGTTGAAAACATTTAGAATTACTACATTAGAAAAAAATCATGACTATAAATTGATGAGAAGCCTTAATTTCAATTTATGAGAAGTCCTCAGTTTCAATCGGAGAAATCTGTATGCATTCAGAAGACTCTCAAAAGTCAGTTTTAGTGTAATTTGATTCCTAAACCTCTGATTCCTTTACTTTTATGAAAACACCAAAGAAAAAATAAATGTTCCACTTACAAACTGAGATTTTCTTGCAGATTTTTTTGTATGAGCACATCTGGATATAATTGAATGCTTCTCTTCTTTATTATCAAATGCAGGTGTTCTGTGTCTATAGATACTCTAATTTTTACCTCTTTGTGACTTGCAGTTCATTAATTACAAAACTAAAAGATATTAATTAATTGGCTTTTCTTACCTGTAGTGAGTTTTCTCTTCAGATTTTGTCCTACTATAGCTGTAGACATAAAGAACATGTCTGTAATCTCTGTCAGAGTCTCTGACAATATTCTAATGTTTTGTGTTGCTAGTGAAAGCATTTGAGACTTGCAGCTGAGAAAAGCATGTCGCTTTTCAGTGTGGGAAAGCAATGAAATGTACTTATTTAATTACTTGTGTACTGCTGGTCTGCACAGAACACAGCTTTGCACTTGGCTGCACGAGAAGGACATGCAAAAGCAGTGAGGTTACTACTTGACTATGGCGCAAAAATTCTGTTCAACAAAGCAGTAGCTTCTTTTTTCCATGAAGCAATACACAATAGAAGAAAAGACGTGGTGTCTGCTGTCATTTTGCACAAAAGGTAAAGTATAGAGAAAATGCTTCTTGAATTTATTTGCCCATTTGTTTTGGTTTTCTTAAATGAAATTAAGTTCTGAAAATCTGTAGTTTAATAAGTAAAACTGAGTACTTATTTTAAAATTCCAGAGGTTCTAATGAGCACAAATGAAAAATGGCATAATTGTAATGTACATCAAATATATGGCAAGTTGTTTTTCACATTACGTTGAGTATTTGGATTCTGTGTCTAAAAAACATGGAGAACCCATCAGGAATAATTTTGACCTTTCACATAATGCTTTAATGCCTATAAAATTTTAATCAAAATGTGAATATAGCTGAAATCATTCAAGAGATTTAATTTTAAATAATGATTTTAAATGTTGCAAGTATTTTAAAATGTGGCATTTCAACTGCAGTTTAAAATATTTTAGGTTAAGGTATAGGGAAACCCCACCTTGGGAGTAAAGCAATACACCATTGCCTAATGATAGCATCTTTTGGTAAGAGTTACAGGAATACTGACAGGGTTTTATTGTATTTATTATTATTTGCCTAATTTTGTAACTCAAGATTCCAAAATTCATTCCAGTCCCATATTTTTTAGGAGGCCCTAACATAATCAAAACATTTCTGTTTAATTGCTAACAGCATTTAACATGAATCATTCTTACAGAAGTGTCCAGAATATTACTCAGCTACTCCTCAAACAGCTTCGTTTCCATTTAATAGTGCATACAATTAGCACATTATACATTATACTTTTCAATATCTTACATAAAACTGAAATAATCTAAAAGTAGTTAATTTAAACCAGATGTAATTAATTAATTTTTCATTATCTGAAACAATTTTTTGCAGATGGGAAGAAGCTGTTGTGACTTTCTCTCATTCTTCCAGTGCCAATAAGTGTCCTTTGCTGGAAATGGTTGAGTATCTTCCTGATTCTTTTAAAGTAAGTTTTCTGTACACATTAAAGAAATTACTTCACAAAATAACCTTAGTTGTGCTGCATTCATTTTTCTGCTTGCTGTGCTCTCCAATACTTATTATTACAAAATATAAATAAGTTTAAAAAATTATTTAATAGTATTTAATAATTATTTAATAGTCTCCATTTGTCTAGTTTAAGTTCTTCAGTATTAGAAAAGTTCCTAGCTTCCTGAGATCAATGAAGTTATAAAAGTAATATAAAAATGTAATGAGAGTCATAAGTGAATTGGGCTCAAAATCATCTGAGATATTTTTACTCTCTTAGCTAATTTCCAAATGAGACAACAGAAATGTTTTTCAATTAAAATACCAAGTGGTACGTATGTATTCATAAGCTATTCATACTTCATACTTGTAAACTAGCATGTAGCATTGTAAACTGCATTTATATTTAACTCCTACATGAAAACTGGAATTTTATGTCTTCAAAACATACATCACAAAATCTGACCAAGTCATCACTTCTGTTAACTGATTGTTGTATTTGATGGTAATTTTCTTCTGGTCTAAACACATTCTTTCTGTTGAACATTGTCTGTATCACCTTAATTTACTTTTCTGTTCATCTGCAAAGCTGGTGTTGGACAACTGCATAATTGAGTCTTCAGAGGAAAAGACAAGTCGAGACTTCTATGTAAGTAGATTAAAAAGTCTGGGAAAGTACAAAACACGTATATTTTAATGTACATTTCAAGCTCATATATGTAAGGTACCATTGTAGATGAATCTCATATACATAGAACACAGGAGACAGATCTTATTTTGTCCTTTGGACTATAAATGGTTTGAAGTTCAGTTTCTGTAATCTTCATTCTTACATAAGTGTGACAATTAACTTCTACAATGCACAAACTGTATCTATGCTGTGTTAATTTTTGCAATCAAGCTGGGTATCAGAGGTTATGGGTATTTCAAAATAGCAGTGAGAAAAGACATGAAATATCTACTTATGCATATTGAAAGTATGCTTATAATAAGTAGTACAATCATCATCAATAATTTAGGGTTCAACATGTTTCTTTGTTTCGTAAATACTTCTCCAAAATCTTAAGCAGTAGATTGCTTTTAATGCTAGAGAGACGTGAATGTTCTCCACTTATGTTATCTTTGAAACCATATTGAAAACCACCTTATCAATGATTATATTGGATTGTGTCCATATCATTAACAGAAAACTTGCAAATTTTTTGCTACTGCACATTTTCTTTATATTGTATTATCAAAGCCATATAACTTTTAAAGACAAACTTTTCTTTAAGGTTGGCATTAAAACAAATCACAGTTATGAAAATGACCTTTCTTAATAGTAATATTTTAGTAAGAAGTGTGCAGTTTTTATTTTAAAATTCAAAATGGCTGTTCATTTAAACATCTTGCCGTCTCAGAAGTGTATCTTGATGGCATGTATTCAGCTAGCAATGAATATACATCTTCATTCTGACTAGCTTGACACAATATGCTTTTTTTTTCTCTAAAGGATATTTTTTTTTTGTATCAAGAACATCGTGTAAGACTGAGATAATCATTTGCATGATATTTAAATTCTGGTGTATGTGTGTTATATAGATTGAATATAACTTCAGATATCTTCAGTGTCCCTTGACACTTAACAGGAAAGTAAAGGATGGTGAAGATATTTTCTATGAACCACTTACGACTTTAAATGTAAGTTTACTTTGACATCACTGCCTGCTGTCTTGGTTTAGATAAAATAAGAGATTTGAATTTTTCATCATAATATTTCTTCTCCAAAGCCCATAACTCTGTATATTAAAAGTATATTAAAATTAAGTATGGGCCAAAATTCTAAGTAATAAATAAAATTTAAATAAAACTGAATGCTCAAGATATTGTGCTGCACGTGCAGGTAGTACATCAAAGAAAACCACACTCCAGTCATTGTAGTGACCATGCACTGGAATGTAAGGCACTGAAAAACCTGACAAGCTGATTTGTTTCATATGCTGATTGCAAAATACTTATGATGCCTGAAACAAATTTACTAGTTTTTTCTATTGTCAATCTGTTGTCTCATTCTTTGTCAGAAAATGTTTATATAACAAACTTTCTGGGTTCATATGTTTACTTTTTGGGATTCCTGTTGGCAATTAGTTGTTATACTGTCTAATAATAAACAAAGAAATAATTTTCTCATTTAATGTAAAAGTGTGGTCTCACAGGTATTGTTGAAAATAGTCTGTATAATTTTTGAAGCTTGAAATAGACTAACAGAGCCCAGCAGAGAAGCTGAATGCCTTAGCAGGCTCAGAGGGCAATATAGTGATGGGTTTGGCACAGAATGCTTAATCAAAAGAACTTTGCAATATCTTACACACATTTTGCTTTTCATTAGGCTAACATTCAGGTAAAAAAAGGTGGCCTAGCCAGTTTTGTAAGTATTTTGCTTGCCTAGGTGAATTCAGTTTGACCTTTTTTTATTTGGGTTTTGTAGGCTATGGTGCGCCACAATCGCATGGAGCTACTCAGTCATCCTGTGTGTAAAGAATATTTGCTTATGAAATGGTTGGTCTGTTTTAATGGATATAAAATATAATACTGCATGTCAAGATAAAGACTATTTTGCCTGGAAGTTGTTTATAAAAATGTACATATTTATAGAGTTGACTGAGCAAATGTCTTTTCCACAAAGTAAAACTTCGTATTTAGTAAAGATTTTTTGATATTTACAACAAAGACAGCTACTATCTTTGTTTCCTCTTTATTGCAAAAATATGTAATAAGGTCGCCAAGTTAAAAATGAAAGGAACAGTATTTCAGAGTGGCACATACACTTTTGTCCACATAAGTGGACAAAATACACCACATAAATGATGAACATATTCATCACAAAGGGATATTTCAAGAAATGTTTATTTCCTCATCTTGAAGAGATAATTGACTGTTAAATTTGAATGCATGCTCTTCTAAATTTAAAAAGTGTTTTAACTGTAACATTCTCACTTTCAAGGATGGCCTATGGGTTTCGAGCACATTTAATGAATTTAGGCATATATTCTCTTGGTCTCATCCCCCTGACTCTTCTGGTCACTCACATTCAACCAGGAAGACCTTTGAATGGAACAGAGCTCTATGAAGCAAGACCATTAGAATATGAGGTACTTTTATTAGTAGTTACAATATGTTTCAGATTTTATAGCAAAAAGGTATGATTATTTAAATAATTTCTAGATTAATTTATGATCTAGCAACTCTAAGGAATAAAATTTAAGTACATATTTCTAAACATTCAGCAGCAACTGCTTCAGATAATTTTCTGTTCTCATTTCTTATTTTTATTTGTTTCTGAGAAATTTATATTTGGTACATGGTTACTTCAGTTTTTCCCTGAAGTGAACAAAATTTGTTTAATATTGAAGAAAAAAGATTCACATGAGAGAAAAAGCATAGAACTGAAACAGGAACTCAAAAAGGATAGCTAGTAGAATTGTGAAATAAAATATAAACACAAAGGATCTAAAAGGTTCATAAAGATATCCTGATATTTGAAAAAATTCATGAGAATCAGAACATGGATTTCACAATAAATAGTAGTAAAACAGAATATAGATAGTAATAAGTACATGACAAATCTAACAGGGTTACTTTGTTTGTTAATATAATGTATATATAATAGGTAGAGATGAAATGAACATTGCTTTAATAATTCCTAATTTTTTTGTGTTCTGATATTTTTTTCAGGACTCATACTTCACAAGGGTGTGTATGTGTTTAGTTTTAATTATGAGTTTACTGGGCATCTGCAAAGAAATATTTCAGCTGATTCAGCAGGTAAATACATAGAGAAATAACATTAATCAGACAGTGTGCTTGCATGGAAATTTCTTTGATATTGGAATTAATCTGGTTTTTTCCTGATTAGAATGGAATGTCAATTTATACTTTTTAATTTATATATATAACGATTAAAACTGATAAGATAATTTAAATAGTGTATTGAATTCAGTGTTTTAATGATGGATGACTTGTAAATACCAACCTTTCTCTCTTAAATCCTAGAAATTGAAATATTTGTTGGATTACTCCAATCTACTGGACTGGACCATTTATACTACAAGCATAATTTTTGTGTCTTCTTTATTTATTAATACACCAGCTCATTTGCAGTGGGAATGTGGAGCAATTGCTGTATACTTGTCTTGGATGAACTTCTTGCTTTATCTTCAACGGTAAAAATTTTTTTCTGGCTTTACAATAAAATATTTTGATATTTTCAGATATTTTACATATCCTAAACTGTGACTGATGAAGTTTGAGAGTCCCATTTTGTATTTTTATTGTTTTCAAAGTATACAAGTTTCCAGATTAGGACCATAAGATTTTTTTTATCTCTGATGAGCTGTAAAGTAATTTTCAGTGTTTTTCATGTAGAGCATCACAACATATGTTATAGCAACTACAGAAATAGCAATATTTATTTTAATGTTAATTAAACATAGTAATGCTTAATTTTATCTTTTTTAAAATCATCTTTCACTACATTCTATAGACTTTGACTTTAAAAGAACCCAGAAGGATATGAATTATGAATGGCATAAGGAAGTCAGGTTTTATGAGTAATACCTGGGAGAAGATAAATTCCTTTTTCATTTCCCATATTAAATGGCATGTCTCATTTTATGCCATAGTGTCCTGTAAAAAAATTACAATTGATGACATTATTTCTTCAGTTGACATCTTGTCTGTTTATTGACCTTAATTATCTTAAATCTTGTCACTGGTACAATAGTGTCCAAGAGTTAAGAACTGCAGAATAGCTGGGTGGAGGAAAAAATAATGTGGGTGTAGTGCTTAAGACTAATAAATTAAACACATTTGTGTCTGAGCATGTGGTAACACTGCATAAATGTTCTTCCAATTCTTATTGTATATATGCACTAATCACCCCCACGAAGTCTTGCAAACAGACAAACACGACATTTGCTGATTAATTTCAGGGTTGTTTTACTGTAGAACGGATGTTTAAGAACACAGTTTGTAAACAGAGTTAATGTCAAAGAGAGTACCTTTATGGTCTTGCCTCTGCTGCAAACCTTGTCCTCCTCCCCATGACTGATCTTAGATGACCAAAGAATAGGTGTGTCCTGTCTGCTCTGGGCAAAGTGGGGGTTGAACCTAAACAGGAAAAAGTAAACAGATGATTGCACAACCTTTCTTCTGCTGTTGTATGAAATGACTTCCTGGCCCATTTTTTCCAAGTGTGTTGCAGTAGAACTCTACACATTATTTTTCTAACTCTTTCAGGCTGTCTTTTCCCATAGCAACCTGTGATTCCATTGACTTCAAGTGAATTTTGCCTAATAAATGCCTGATAAGTAGGAGAAGATTGGGCTTGCTTTACTTCCAGCTTGACCTTTTCAGTCTTGCACATAATGTTTCAGAGTGAAAGACATACATAGGGATTTTCACAGTTGCTACTGTAGTAGCATAAAAAATTCTCTTGGTCCCTGGATTTGGGAGAGGACATGAATTCCCAAGTTCAGGTTTGAAAGAAAAAATAATTTAATCTGCTTTATGGTAATTCCTGTTCTGATATGTAGCTTTTGTATTTACCAAGAATAGAAGAGGCTTGCCAACAACAGATTGTTGTTGGAAACACAGGTGTTTTAAAATTATGCTGTTCTCCTTGTCTTCCTGAGCTGCATGTTTCTTTTTGTTTGTTTGTTTTCCATTCTTTGTATTACACTAAAATTACATAATGTCATTTGTTTCACATCTTTTAAAAAGTGAAATCTTTTAAATCAGGCACATGGCTGCTAGGTGGATTATGGTGCCAGTTGTCCTTTGTTCTGGTTGCTTTGCTTTGAGAAGCAGAAAAAAGTTGGATAATTTGCTGATGTTTTTGTTCTGAACGCAGCAGTGATATAATACTGTACTGCCTATACCTATGGAGACAATAAATGTTATCGTTGGAAAACACTATCTTGAAAGTTGTTCTTGTGCATTAAAATATAAGATTATGCAGTTTAGAGTTGCTGTGAGTAGGATCACTTGCACTCTTTTGGATGTGGAAGTAGAACAGGTTTGTTACCATCACAGAATCTCTCAGAGGGGCAGTGTCTCTTTCCACAGAATAAAATCAACATTACTTACTGCCTTACATAAATAACTGAAAGGGAATCTAACTTCAATATTTAATGGTTTAGGGGTAGGCTTGGCAGTGCTAGATTACCAGTTGGAGCTGATTATCGTAGAAGTCTTTTCCAAACTAAGTGATTCTATGACCGATTCTATACCTTTTTTGTTTACTTATTGCCTAGATTTGAGAATTATGGAATCTATGTTGTGATGTTCTGGGAAATTTTGAGGACTTTGATTCGGATTGCTGTGGTTTTCTTTTTCCTGATACTGGCCTTCGGACTGAGTTTCTTTGTCCTTTTGGGTTCACAGGTTAGTTCAATACTATAGTTAAGTTTTTATCATTATAAAAAATGATTATTATCTTGGACTAAAGCATCTCAAGACTTTATTTACAAATTCTGTCAGTGGGGTTTTTTCTTTACTTTGCTATTTCTTTTTGCAGCAAACATACAGCACACCTCTGCTTTCCGTAATGAAGACATTTGCAATGATGCTGGGAGACATTAATTACCATGATGCATTCCTTGATCCTTTACTAAGCAGTGAATTGCCATATCCATTCCTGAGTTACACAGTTCTCATTATATTTACCTTGCTTATTCCAATCCTCCTTATGAACTTGCTAGTGAGTATAAGCTATTTATTAATATACAAAAGTGGTTAAACATGAGTATGTATAGAGAGCTCTGGTGTATAGAATTACTGCAATAAGTGACAGCCACTCATTACTTAACAGGTATTTTCAGTAACATAATAAAATGTCCCCATTCTCTGCACTTGTTTTCCATCCAGTTTACTGCTCTGAGTATTTTCCCACACCTCACTACTGCAGGAGTATCTTTAGGCAATAACTGTGATGGAATTTGAATTGGAGCTGCAATGTATTATTCTGAGGTACTGATAAGCAAAACTGAGGAAGGATGATTCTTGTTCAATCCCTTGTTGTAGCATAACCTAACAATAATTTAAATTTAAAAAATAAAGCCCAAACTCAAATCTTTACTGCACACAAAGCAGCAATCAGAAGTAGTGGTAGAACTAACTAACAAACCTGATCTGAAAGTTAAGAATCAGAAAACACGATAATGGTGAAAAGGGGGGAAAATATGTAATATATCTTCAGCCATGTTCCACTGAATATAATTTTTATTTCGGAAATCACATTTTCACTTGACCTGAGCAATAAAAGTCAAACGCCTCATGTTTTTTAAACTTGTTTATTGTGGTCATGAGTCTACTTAATCAACTGGTCAACTGGTTTCTTAACATTACAGCAGTAATGAAGAATGTAAAAGAAGGGATGTTATTCTTGGCAAAAGTAGCACTTCAGTGCCTTACCAACAGAGTGTTGTCAGTAAAAACACTCTCTACATTTATTGATACATACTTTCCAAATTACAAAAAATATTTCCAAATTCAAGTAAAAAAATAATTTAACTCTAGAATATTTTTATTTAAGTGTGAATGAGAAATACAATCGAAATCACAGATTATGAAAAAATAGATAATGAACTATTTCTCTTTCTCCTAGATTGGTTTGGCTGTTGGTGATATCGCTGAAGTACAAAAATATGCTGCACTCAAAAGGATTGCAATGCAGGTGAGTAACACACCATGAAAGCATCAAATTTTGGAAGTACATATCATTGCTAGAACACCATTTAGATAATTAGTTGATTTGTTATCACATTCCCAGCTATCTTAGGATATCTGTAAAGCAAATTGGTGAACATGGCATCTTATTCTGAATCTCATTTACATTCATATGAGTCATTGCCAAGGAAGTGTACAAGCAAATGCATTTTTAAGGAATTTTTCAACCATCATTTCAAGAAATTCTGAGTTTTTCCAAAACCAAAATCTCAAAATCAGTTACTGCAAGGTAGAAATTGCAGTTTTCCTTTAGTAGAGAACCTATGCAGTGGAAAGAAGGTACACAAAAATCAAAAGGATAACAAATTCATTGTGCTGTACTGAATTCTCATTAGTAAAAAGAGTGCACATCTATGTGGAGAAATTAATTCTGCTAAGATACTCAATACTGGTAAGACTATGTAGTTTTAGTGTTTGGGATGGTCTGTTCAAATATTATGCCACTGTTTGCAGTGTGGGGTAGTACTAGTGAATTGAATATAATGGCATGATTGTTATTTTCATATATAATGTGTATTTATCTTAAGACAACATATCTGACTCTAAATGCAAAACCACATTTAGGTTAATCTTCATACCAACTTAGAGAAGAAGCTGCCATTTTGGTTCTTAAGTCGGGTGGACCAGGAATCAATCACTGTATATCCCAACAGGCCGAGATACTGTGGATTTATGGTAAGATGGTGAATATTACATAGAAGCATTCTTACCAAAAAGGGATGTGATTGACTTTGTACACACATTGCTGAGGACATTGTGTTATTAACTGACATCAAGGGAATTGTGATTAGACCTTGACTAAGGTCAGTGAAAATAATAAATCAGTTTGAGTGCAGCTGTATTCAGATAAAATTAGTGTTTGAGCACTCACTGAACTGTAACTTTATTAAAACAATCTACAGAAGATGTTCAGATAAAAGTAGAATTACTCCTTTTTGGCTTTTCTTCTTTTATTTGAGCTATTTTTGATAGACTGAGTTTTCTTTTAAAACAAAATTTTTAATATATATAAGAAAATAACATCATAACAGAAAGTCATTTCAATGTGAACACTATGTGAAGACTTACTGTTCACATATATAATCTGTTGTAAGACTACAGGATCTATTTAAGTTTGGTTCCATGTTTTGTTTAGAGCGTGTTCCAATATTGCTTTGGGTGTGAGGACTCTACCACGTATGCACAGAGCCCTGATACAACACTAGAACTGGAAGTTCTGAAGCAGAAATACAGGTATTTTTTGTGATATTTTACAGTTATAAAAATAAGTAGAACCAATATTACAAGCATACTCCTATTTTAAAAAGTATTTTAAAGCTCCATACTGTATCTAAAAAGTAAAATTCCATGTCCCCAGCCCAAACCAGCACAGCTTGTTGCTCATTAAAGTTATCTGAAATAATGGGGAAGATGGATTTTCATTTTAGAATTTTTCAAATGGATGTTTTCAAGGGTTATTCAGAACTCCCAAGCAATGTAATTCCAGTTGGTTTGCAAGTATACACAATCTGTTACTGACTTTCCACTGGGTAAATCAGATTCAGATTGTTTCCCCAAAAATTGATTGGTGTTGATACCAAGCATGTTTTGCAGAGCCTTGGAAGGAATTTTTGTACTTTCTTGATTTACTTGTCATACCAACATATCCATAAGAATGGTTTCAGAAAAGCTTACTATGATTGTACAACTAGAAAAATGTATTCTCACTCAGTCTCACTTTTCCCTGCACTTGTTTTCCTCCATTTTTTTACTTTCTTTTTTTTTAACTCTACCAAATTTTTGTCTGCCTGCACAGATTCAGATTAAGTATTTTTTTTAATTAAAGTCTCAGCAGGAGTTGAAGATGAGACTACACCCTACAGATATGGGTAAACCAGGGACTTTAGCAAGGCTTTCTTCAAATGCATACTACATCATTATATTACAAAACAGCATAAAACAGACTATTTCTTGGTTGGGATTTTTTTTCTACAGAGAAGGAAGAAAACTGTTATTTTATAAAATTATTTGCAATAGAGTAACTGGTGACCTTATCATTATGGAAAATCATTTTTATTACTCTGAAAATGTTGACTGAAAATTCTTACTATGTTGCCAGTGTGTTTTTACCAGAGTTTAAAACAAAGTTCACAAAGTGAAGCTAGTGTCAGTGCTGGGTGTACATATTTTTGCATTTTGGCTTAGGGCAGGGTTTTCTTTTTCTTTGCATTTTAATTCTTGTGATTTTCACATATTTTAAGATGTATTACCATTTCTTGTTTAAAAAAAAAAACAGCAAAGCAATGAAAAACCTAACTACCTCTAAAGCTCCTCAACAGCTCTTCACAAAGAATCTTTTCAGTCACACCAGATTTCATGTTGTAATTTTGTGAGTCTAGACATTCAGAAAAGTAGAGTTTCAAAACGCCTGTTTGGTAGTTTTATAAAGACAGTTTCTAGCCACATTTCCCATTTCTTTCACTGTTTCCTTAGAGATAACAGATACTGTGTTCTGTATGTGTGATGCTAACTTAGTTTAACTACTTAACTGCATCAATTGCACTATGGATAGCACTTTGTAAAAGATCAGTAAGTGCCTCATCAGTATTTCTCATGTGCTGTGAAAGTAGTTGCGAATTTCACTAAATTGGTTGCTTTTTTGCCATTGCACCTCTGGCCTTCTTCTTGCCAGGCAAGGAAATAGGTCAATAGGAAAAACTTTTGATAGAGCAGTCAACAACTTTATTTGGAGAGTAAAGTTGCTTCTACCTTAACTATATATTAAGTTACTTTTCACAAAAACCACAGATTTGTTCTTTAATTCTATTTCCTGTAACATGGAGAAGTTCTTCTGCTTGAAGAATTAAATGTATTCTAAATAATAGTCTTTGTTAGCAGAAGGGTTTATTAAGTACTGCCAATTTTTGCTTATGTAATTTTAATGATTTAAATGTCCTTGGAAATCAAATGATGAAGCCTGATGTGTATTTATTTGTTTGTTTGCTTTTTAGGCTCAAAGATATATCAACATTGTTGGAAAAGCAACATGACCTCATTAAACTGATTATCCAAAAAATGGAGATAGTGTCAGAGGCTGAGGATGAAGACAGCAATGATTTATTTCAGCACAAATTTAGGAAAAGGCAGTTAGAGCACAAGAATAGTAAATGGGATACAGTGTTAAAAGCTGTTAAAACAAATGTGCCTAACCCAAGCACAGAAAAGAACAATAGCTTCTTCTAGACTTGGCTATGATATCATGTTGTATTATCATTTTGTTCTACTTTAGGGTCACTTCTCTTATTGTCTTTGCATAATGTTAATGTGATACATCATGTACTCATAAAAAAAGGCCAGATCCAAAACCAGGATGCAGGTGCTCAAAACAGTATTTAAAGAGACTGGAGATGTGTACATCCAAAACTGTGATCCTAAAAGTGACTGGCTAATCAGGAAAGTGCCTAACTCAACAGAGGCCAACCTCGCTGTCCTGGCAGTTCCCAAGGCCTCTGTCTAGATCTGTTCCTGGATTTGGCCCTAGTACACTTAGGTCTGTATGCAATTACATTATTTTCTGTTATGAATATTTTTAGAATTTCTAAATTTTTAGAAATTAGATTCTAGTCATTTATTATTCAGATGTTTGGGGAGAGCCTATGGGCTTTGTGTAGCTTCAAGAAAAAGTACAAAACTAATCTGACAGAGCGCGTTGGAAGTTTTGCTGAGTAGGGACTGCAGGATCAGGCCTGAAAGGTAGGAAATGAAGGATCATGAAGTTGTAATGTAAGGGAAGAAGTAATTTCTTATCTAGATAAGTGGAAGCAGTTCACAGTGGGATCATTTGTACTAGCATGCACGTAGCAATGATAGAATGACATGTTTAATATTAGTCATTTACAACTTGCTGTCCTTATACTGCTAATGTGATTTGGGCCTTCCTGATAACCTAAAATTGATCTTGCTACTTTAATCTGCACTTTGGTTTTATTATTCATTTACTGAATATTCAGTGCATTATGTAATATATGGTAATATATTAAATTTAGTAAACATTAATTAAAATGTATTTAAGTACCTGAATATATTTGTTTCAAAACCAGTGCTAATAAAATAATTATGACTATGCATGGTGGTAAGGCTCTGTGGTCTGCTTTTGAATTCAGACATTTTTTTAAGAACTTACTATACATTAATTCTTCTCATAAAAACCAATTCTGATTCCTGTTTATTTAAAAGGTAGTCACCAGGAGGTAATTCATGCTGTACAGAACTTGTTCAGTCTTCAGAAAACACTGGAAGAGGTACCATAAATTAATGTGACTTGTGCCTTAAAATTGCCGCAGATGTTCAGTAGGCAAAATTCTTTCTCACCCAACTGCTCTATCCCAGCTTTGAGACTTTAAATCCTTGCCAGGTAAAGCAGAGAAAAGAGGAGGCTGCTGGAGGAGCACCTTTGCTCCAGAGCCAAGCCTGTTGTTTCGCAGTGAAACAGGAAGAAATCATGTAAGCAGAGTCAGAGCAGAAAAAGTAAAAATATAACTATAGTCTCTGAAATTGTTGTGGCCCCTAAAGTCAGATCTGTTCCTGTTCAGGTTTTCTGCGCTGCTGTACATCTGCAGCTCCCTCTATCAGTAGAAAGAATGGCCAGGTTCTCAGGATAGAGCCAAACTTGAAAAATGTGATAATAGTAATTTTAAATTCCTGGCAGTCTGTGCCATTAACACTAGATGGCAGTGAGTGATAGCATTTTGGGGTAAGTAAATGGGCCCTAAATGCACTGTTTTGAGTGAAGAACAGTAGTATGGTTACAGCAGGAACAAAAGCAGTCAGCACTCATAGTTTTAAAGTCTAAGCCTTTCAAGCCTCTTCAAACAGAACTCTGAGACCTTTACATACAGCTGCCTCTCAGCTTTCCTGAGTGTTCACAATTTGAGAAAAGTTTTCCTTTCCAATTTTATATAGAAAGAAAGAAAGAAGTTATTTTATAATTAGCAAATATTACAACATTGAATTAACAACTTAGCTTTCTATGGAAATCATCACACTAATATTATTTGTCATGTGGTAGAACTATCTGATAGAGCCTAAGTACAAGAGATGTGGAGTTTAAGGAAAAGTACAGGAACAACTGGAATATGAATAATGATTAAAATTTTGTGTGGACTGAGCTGAAGATACTGGGCCATTTGAGCAATCTCTAGAAGCAATCCTGTTAGAATCATTATGGTTGGAAAAGACCTCTAAGTAAAATAAAGTAAAAGACTATTGAGTACAACCATTAACTTTACACTGCCAGGTCCACCACTCAACCATGTCTCTAAGCACCATATCTGCGTGTTTTCTTAACTCTTCCACAGACAGTGATTTCATTTTCCTGGGCAGCCTGTTCCAATGCTTGACCAACCTTTCAGTGAAGGAATTTTTCCTAATATCCAGTGTAAACCTGCTCTAGTTCGGCTTGAGCCAATTCCTCTTGTCCATTTTCTTGCTACATGGGAGAAGAGAGCAACCTTCACCTGTCTCGATGTGTTACATGTTAGGTACCTCTAAACATATGTTAACCAAAAGTGTCACAATGTGAATTTTTGAATTCACAGTTAGGAACTGATTTTCAATGGAAATGTATCCTCTGGGTGTGAATATAGAATCTGCAAACTGTGGTGGGTGTGTATCTGTATCCAATACTCACCCACTTCCCCTCAGTCTGTATGGAAGTAACCCCTTTTCATTTGGGGTACTGGCAGTTCTGTAGGCACACATAGTCACCGTTTGTCTCTTTCAGGACTGTATATCAAATATCCCTGATAGTGAGGGTAAATATTCCATTTCATTTCCTGCTGCTCATCAGTGCTGTCACTGTTTTCTCCTCAAGATGAATGGCAGTATGGTCCAGGCAATGGTAACCTCTCCTCCCACAAAAACCAGATCATTCCCATAGGCTCCTGTTGGGAAGACTGATTTGTGCCTCAACTGTGTGACACATAGGGTCACAATTTGGGACAAGAAATTACATTTCTATGTGAGTTGGTAGTCTGAAACACGATGTCAATCCTTTGCTGGAACCAAAGATGCAGTTGCCTGCCTTTCTAGCATCAGACTCTTGCTGATAAGAATGGACTAGCAAAATACTTTGCCCATGTAAATTAAAATTAGCTAGAGCAATAAAATACATCCTTAGCAGAAAATCTGAAGTGCCCAGATTTGAAGTGGATTAGAGTGAGACTCTTTTCAATATACAGGAAATAACTTCCTTCAAGCTATCTAATGTGCATATTGGTGTTCTCCAGCATATGCTGCTGGAACAAAGACAAAGCCACTCTGTAAGTAAGTCTCCAGCATTTTTTGACTCACATTTTTTCTTCAAAGAAATAGTCTTGCATTCTCCTTGTTATGTTGCATAAAGCCATTTTGTTGTCTGCAACACACTGAAAATGTGTCTTTGTGAAACATTTCACAACAAAATTTTGTATGAAAAATTGTGTTATAGAGGATTGGTAGGGGAGAACATCCCCACTCCCCAAAATCAGCCAGGAATTATTCCAAGCCCTTGAGGGCTATACATTCTAAGAAACAAGAGGAATCTATATGAACAAAGTGGTGGTCCTTCTCACTGGTTAGATTTTTTGTTTTGTAAGATCAAATGCCCATAAGCAGAGCATGTAAAAAGAGAAAGAAAAGATGATAAAATATCCTTAATCTGTAGAGGAGGACACAAGAGAAGAAGCCTGAGACAAATTTTCCCTTCAGTTAATGGCCTTTTACCCTGCCCTGTAGGTGTAAGGAATCACTTAGGCTACAACATGGTACACATCAGTTGTAAGCTGTCTTTACATTAACTGTCTGACACTGTGGGCAGGAATTAGGCCTGTGTAATGAACAAATTATAGGAGTGCAGCAAACCTCACCCTGGAGTGACAGTCAGCAGGAGAGTTTTTTGAGCTTTCTCTTTTAAATGTTTGAGAAAATACAAAGAATGACACTGCTTTAAAGGCAGCATTTTCTGAGCAGTAAAAAGATACTTTTTTATTTACAAGCACCATCTTGCAGTGCCTGTGTCAGTATGGATTTACACCTTGGCACCAACCAAGATGTAAATCCATACTGACACAGGCACTGAAAGAGAGATTCATGTGAGCCAGGGCACAGGCTGGTCCATGAACAGGCCACTCAGGCACATCTGAACCTCTTAGGTAAAGATATTTGTATCCTTATAGAAATGCACCAAGACAATTTCATAGTGATCAGGAGAGATGCTTCAGATGCTCGAAAGCATCAGTGTTGTAGAGATTAACTCTATCCAGCAGAACAGGACACTCAGGCAGGGGAAAATCTCGGCAGTGGTAAGATTTGGTTTAAAACGCAAGACAGGAAGTAATGACAGTGATAAAAAGTGATGCATTTTATGTTGCTTCATAATTGGGAATCACAGCTTAAAAAGCAGAGCAAAGTTTAAAGCTATTCATTTCACAAATTGTTAGTACTGTTAGTATTTATTTATCCAGAGAGGTGACTGCTATCTAAAAATTGACAAGCAGCAGGGGAATAGGACTGTGAAAAACAGAAGGATCAAACAGACTAGTAATTTGGAGTAACAAAATAAAGGGAAAGGAGCTCAGACTAATATTGAGATTAGTATATCACATTAAAAAAGACAGAAAGCCCCAAGGTACCACTGGCCCATCTGAGTGCAACAGTGCTGCTCAAGCAATGTCAAATTCAGCTGCATTCAGCCACCTGGGATCAAGGATAGGGAGAGTTAAGAACGTTTAAACTTTTAAAAGCAGAAAGTGTGCTTCTCAACTCAGTCCTGTTGATAATCCCTGGAGCTGGCAATGTCCATGGGAATGATTCAACAAGGCAGCATGGAAGTGATGCTATGAGAGGTAGCCATAATGCACCTCAGAGTGATTTCTCATTGCCTCAGCTGACTCACTTCCTGCGGATTCAGATTTTAACTTTTCTTGGCATATCTGCCTAGTTTGTCAGATAATTGCAATTGTGTTAAATGGCTGAAAGCAATCACGGTTTGATGCTGCCACTGGCAATGACTCCCACCCCAGGTAGAGCAGCCCATGGGCAGAGGCACACTTCTCCCCTGAGCTGCGTGGAACAGGCTGGAGTCTGGCACTCCAAAGACCACCCGAGAGAGATGTCTTCCCTAGTTGGATTTTAGTTATGGTGGTGTCAATATGCAGCAAAAGGAAAGGTGACAGCTTGAATCTCAGATGGCTCTAGTGAGTCTGTAGGGTGCTCTGAATGTGCTTACCTCATTTAGTTTTGAGGAGATATACGATTAGTGTTTCAAATCTGTATCTGGTCTAAGTTTGGGCCCTGATTATTTCTCCCTCAAGAAATCTGGCTGATAGCCTTGTGAAATTTTTTGTGGACAAGTTTCACACACAAAGGAAAAGTTAGGGAGTCTACATCATTTCAGCCTTTAACCTTAACCCAAAAAACTTTTATCATTAATGGAGCTGGACTGATTTAATTTCATTAGATTTTATTCCCTTGTTATTTACAGTAAAACTTTTCGAGTATATAAAAGGAACTCCTCTGTTATTTCATGTTTCTTCATAAATATGTAAAACTAGCCAAAAGATTTTGCTATTCTCTTCGTTCCTTCATCTGACTCAAATAAATGATATTTTGCTTTGAAAATTTCTCTGATATTTCGTAACATAAGCAAATGAGTACTGGGGATAAAAAAAATACACACTACAATTATGTCAGATGAACCAGAGGCAGACAACGACAATCAGGAGCGTGCACATTTACCTGCCCACCCACCAGAAAAGTGGGGTATTTTGGAAGTACAGAGGGGCAAAAGTGAGGATGGTACAACCACAAGAAACATTTGGAGAAGTGAAAGAAAGTGTGTCCTGCATAAACTTTTCAAAGGAATGTAAGGCAGAATTATGCATTTCTAAACACTGTAAAAGGAGCTTAGAAAGTGAAGGTGGCTGCTGAAATCCACCTCTGGTGTCTCCAAGACACAACATCCGCTGTGGCCTGAAGCTGGGAAGTCTCCCATGACCTGGGAGATTATCCTAATTGTTGCTTCACAGCAGCTGAGATGGATCTGTGATGTCTCCTATGCCTGAGATCAGTTGTGTGGTAGATGTTGTCACACAAAGAGGTCAGACACAGGTGGCACAGAGGATGCCACATCTGAGTCCCTCTTCCTGGACATGGCACAGCTGAGGCACACTCTGAGGTGCACAATCTCACTTTCTCCAGAAAGCATGAGCAAATGAAAATGCAGTATAAAAATAGCTGTTTCCTTAATTGTGAAATGTATAGATATGAACAGAGAGGCTAAGAAAAAACAGTGTGGAATAGTGAGTGTCAGATGAGGAGGAGGAGGAACTGCAAATAAAAAGCATATCTGACCTAACCAGGGGTCTGAGGCAATTATGGCAGATCTTAAAGGAGGGGAGAAAATGTGTAGACATGTGTTGACCCTGGCTCAGAGGTCACCTGGGACCTCTGGGTTTGGGACAGCAAAGTTACCAGTGCTATTAAAGCTTCTTAATTTTCACTGGTGAAAAAAAAAGGCAAGGCATGCTGGGGGAATTAAGGATGGAGCCAAGAGTCCACAAGGGCTGTGAGTCACAAGGGAGGTTTTTCAGTTTTCCAGAAGAGATTAAAAAGCATCGTCCACTTATCTGAATAAACACAACAATGTGCCAATTATTTCTGGGGAACTCATAAAACATGCATTAATGACTCTAGAGTGAAACAATGGAATCCTAGTTCCAGCATGCATATTTTCTGATGTAAAAGACTGCTCTTTTAGGTCTAAAATTCTAACTTATAAAATAGCCTTTAAATAAAGACTGAATAATCGGTAAAGAGCTTACTGTTGAATTTTGAAACAAAGCAATAATGCCTATCTAGGACTTTTTTCTTCCTAGACTTTAAGAAAAGTTAAAACCTCTAATAACAGAGGCTGAAGAAAAGAAGAATTAACATCACAGAATCACAGAATGGCTGGTGTAGGAAGGTGCCTCTGGAGATCACCCAGCCCAACCCTCCCTGCTAAAATAGGTTCACCTGGAGCAGGTTGCACGCAATCTCATCCAGACAGCTTTTGAGTATCTCCAGAGAAGGAGACCCCACAACCTCTTGATAGCCTGTTCCAGTGCTCTGTCACTCTCAGAAGAACAAAGGTTTTCCTCATACTGAGATAGAACTTCCTAGATTTTAGTTTGGGCCTGTTGCCCCTTGTCCTGGCCCTGGGCACCAGAGAAGAGTCTGGCCATTAAGATAAACACTTGCATGCATTGGTAAGATCCCCTCTCAGTCTTCTTTCTCCAGGCTAAACTGGATCAGCTCCCTCAGCCTGTCTCATGAGAGATGTTCCAGACCTCTAATCATCTTTGTAACTCTCTGCTAAACCTGCTCTGGTAGTTCCTTGTCATTCTTGTACTGGGGAGCCCAGAGCTGGACAGAGTAACCCAGATGCAGCCTGAATATCACACCAGTGTGATGGGACTTGAGCCCTCACCCAGCACAGGCAACCTGCTCTGAGCCCTGTTCCATGCCTTCCAGGTCCATCTGTTTACCTGCAAGCCATCAGAGTGCAATATGCAGCTGGTCTGCTGCTTTACTCAAACGGAACTGAGAGCCTTCGGGTAGTTTACTTCAGATACCCCATTTTTTTATTTGCAAGAGGTGGTTTTTGCAGTGACTCTTCCCTACTTTACTGCCACATTTACCCTTCACACTGCCTAGGATTTTAGGAAATGCTTGAAGGTCCTCCTGATTGCAGGTTGCAATCCTGGTTCCTGCCAGAGGACACACACTGGTACTTGCACCTTAGTTAAGGTATGGCATTCCCAGCCTGAAAAACTTTAGAAATTTAGAAAACTGGAAACTTAGAAATTTAGAACTTTAGAAAACTGGAGAAGTTCATGCAAAACTTCCAGCAAATTATGCCAGATTTCAGAGCATGTGTAGGATGTCTGAATACATCCAGAGGAGAACTACCACTGACATTTTGCCCTGTGCTACACAATCCCAGACCAAGACCATTCTAATATGAAGTAGCAAACCTGTACTTCTGTCAAAGCATAACTAGAGTATGTGGTCCCTTGCTGCTCAAAATGCATCAAGTTGCTGTTCACTGCCACTACCTCCATGCTAGCACAGCTCTTGCCTCTTGGCTTCTATCAGCAGAATCAGGTCAGCCAGTGCAAGCAAGAAATCATAGGGATGTGAAACACAATCACCAGGCACCCCCCAGACTTCCCATCTCCATTTGTGGGTGCACTTAACAACCAGCAGCCAGGAAAACCAAACAACAGGTGCTGCAGCACGAGTTATGTATTCCAGGACAAAAATAACCTCCCAGAGCTCTGGTGGCCCCAGTGGCCACGCCAAGCAATTAGAATCTTCTAATATTCTGTAGAAACTGAGCTTCTGCCATTTGGCTTTCACTGGTTCAGTGGCCTGCACTCTTCCTGCAATGCAGCCTCTGAATGTTTATATGTATTACTGTGGTAATGTTATAAAAATAAGAAGATATTTTTCAAGATCACCTTCTATACCAAAACCATCAAGGCAAGGCAAGGCAAGGCAGTGACTGGTGAGACATGTGTGGCAGGTGTTACAAGTACTGCAATGTGTGTGGTCTTTCCCAAAGTGAGGCCATATGAAGTTTTCTGAGAGGCTTTCAGGGTTGCAGAGCCTTGTGGATACCCTTTCTGTAATGCCACAACTTGCCAGCATTTGTAACACAGCTTGCAACTGTGGAAGTGGAGGGATGGTGTAGCTGCCTCAAACCCACCTGTGATTCTTCATTCCCCCATTCATATTTTGCTGTTAGGCTAACCAATAGCTGCACAGAAGTGGCAGCATAATAATGACCATGGAGTAAGTCCCACAGATCACTGAAAACAAAGTTCCATTTTTATTTCAGAGAGCTTGAAATCAACTTCCAGAGGGGGCTCAATGTAGGCAGCAACCTGAAGATGAGCAAAACTGAAGCATAGTCAATAAAATGGATTAATTAAAGGAAAGCAAGTCCCAGTGGAGAAGGATAGAAAAATAGAAAACACTAGCCTGTTCTCCATAATTTCTAAATTAATTCAGTTGTCATTGCAGACTAAGATATGCCTTGATTTCTTTCTCTGCTATTCTGACCCTGAACAAGGCTCCAGTTGTCCAAAGTTTCCCTTGGCCCTGCACAGAGCAGTGACACCCATCACAGAGCCTCGCTCTGCTCACAGGGAACTTCAGACAATAATGTTCACCCACAGAAGGTTAAAGCAGGCTCATGGAATCCAATTCACCCTTTGTGCAGGTGCAGCAGGGCTGTCAGGCCTCTTGCCACCCCTGCTGCATCAGCCCATTGCACGCTGGAGTCCTTGCTAACTGTAGAAACCTTCCCTTCATAAATTGTCCTCTCTTTTGTAAATTTATCCTGATCACAGATTTGCCTGCTGGGGCTGTGCATAACCTGGCCAAATGTAAGCTGTCTGTAGACAGATCCCCCCCACACACCAGTTTGGTGTGGCAACCTCTGGGAGCAGTTAAAAACAATTTAATTATTTCTCTGTTTCTGTGGCTGACAACCATAGCCATTTTTTATTTCCTAGCCATGACAGAATTTGTGTTTGTTATTTTTTTCCTTTTTCCCATTAAAAAAATCTTTGGTCTCTTTAAATAAAGATTTCACTAAATGCAATAAAAGACCCCCTTATTATAACCCACATAAAACAATACCACTAACCCTGGGATGCACTTCTTCCCATCTCAATATTCAGTAGAAGAAATGTAAATTGGATATCTGACAGACAAGACAGCAGGATTAGACTCTTACTTCTTGTGCAAAATGAAGAATTACATCTGGGTTTCAGTCAGTCAGGATACATAGATTGTACATGGCTATAACAAGTGACAATTTAGCAGCCTGAAAGATGCCTCTCTGTACAGCCTGAGGAAGGTGACATTGCTCAGTTTGTACTCCCCTCCCCAAAAAAATGAGTGAAGATCCAAAGATAGGGCACAAGGCCAGCTCTCTGGAGTGCTGTCTTAAGACTTTGCTGCTCCAGCCAATGTTTCAGCGTGATTGTATCAGGCAAAGCAGAGAGAGAAAACTCTTTTGTTGTTCCTGCCAGCTCTCAGTTAACCTCTGAGCCCTTTGGATTAGCAATATAGTGAGGATGTGTGCCTTGTACATTTTTTGCTGACTTCCAAGTTGCTCTGTAATGCTTCTTTCTGGGAAAGTGAGCAGTGAGGACTGACTTAAGGGGAATTGCAGTTTGATGGATGTGGGAGGTTTGCATGTTTGGAAAGAAATGTCCTAATTTTCTCCTGATTACTCTTTGTATACATGCCCAGAGATGTGGCTATGGGTCCACTTAGAGCTAATGAATGAATACATTTGAGGCTTTGGGTGCTTTTAAGGCAAAATTAACCTACTCAAACACTCACTACAGAGCTGTAGCACCCAGAGGTTTGCTAGACACATTTTTTGTAGCAAAAGCGACATGGAAGAGCTGGAGTTTTCCCTCTTCATTACCACCTCCAAGTCCTGTCCCTGACATTCATATTAGATTCAGAGGAGAGTGTCAGCATTAGCAAACCAGCTGCCAGGAGCCACCAGTGGCTCTGCCTGGCATCCTTTCCTTCTTTCCTCCTGGGCCTCTCCAGCAGCCCTCTGAGCAATGCTCACTCACCGCTGGACTTCAGCCCTGCTCTCCCCCCTCTCCCTGCCCTGAAGGACTGTCCTGAGGTGTGACACCCTGCCCTCTTCTGTCTGCATCAGAGAGCCCAGGGTGTAATTAAAATGCTATTATAAATCATAGTTATTAGCCAAGTGACTCATCTTACAGCACTGAGAAGGAATCTCCAATCTCATGAGTGCTGGGTGTCTCTTACAGAGAGGGCTGGGGTGTTGATGAGCCTTCATGGTATCCTTATCTTGCATTTCCAACAGCAAAATTCAACCTGTGTTTTAGTCGTGCTGTTTATATATCTAATCAAAGTGGGTCAGGAAACGTTGAAGACAGCACCAGGGCTGCCTGAGAAACATAATATTTGTCAGAGAGCATTAACTCAGCCTCCCTCTTTCAGGGAATGATAGATGAAGTGTGCCTGAAACTCTGTTTAGATTATGTGAAGTAATGCACTGGTGGTTACATTCATCCTAAGCAAATCATTTTCACTCACTTGAGCTGCCTTACAGAATTTTCCAATAACACTTTAAGCAGCCTTAAACAAAATGAAGTCCTCACGGGTCACTCACGTGGGAGTTCCTCCTGGAGCCCACTTGCACACAGACAGGTTCAGAGGGCTCTACACCTAAAATAGAAGTGGGTCCCTGGCTAAAGCCTGCATCAGCATCAGGACCAAAATTTGAGAGGTGCCAGGGCTGTTGTCCATGTCCACTGCACAGTATTTTATCTGGTTCAAGCAACAGAAAGACTGACATTAAAGAAACCACAGCAGCTCTTTATGAAAGGATAGGGTGACCTTCATGAAGGCTCTGAAAACTTTCTGAATGCCTGTGGTCACCTATGTCAGGGCAGTCACCCTCTCCCTGCTGGGAGCTGTTCCTCCCCTGAGTGGCATCATCCTCAGGTAATAGTGTGGAGGCATCTCCTGGGCCCCTCTGTTCAGGGACCATGCCTTCAGGTGGCCCTGCCAGTCCTCCAGCACCACGAGCTCTTGGGAAAGAGGAACAAGCCAACGTGATAGTGCAGGGAGCCCATGCCAGGTCCCACACCAGCAAAATGGGCTCTGGGGGGGACCAGAGCCAGTCTCAAGACCCATTCCTGCTTCTCCACAAGAATAAGTCAAAGGGTTGCTCTAAAACTCAGCACATCTCTTACTGAAGCCCAGGGAATCTTACTAGAGATAATGATGGCTTGCTCAATTTAATAATTACAGAGGGATATATTTCATTTGCACTCAGTGCCAGTTCTAAGATGAAGTGAATATACTTGTCCAAGTTTAATATTTTTAGGGAGGATTGCTATAATTTTCAGGGGAGGAATGCAATTAGATGAAGCCTAACAATGTTTCTTCCAGCCTGCATATTTTTTTAAGTGTTTTGCCCTCATCTTTTTTCTAAAAGGAGCCTTTGTTGATATCAGCTCCTGCTTTGATATGTGTTGTGGCCTCTGCAATTAATAGTTCTGGGGATTAACTAAAAAGTTCCATTTAAGACTTTTCAGAAAATACTTTGAACGAGAGGGGGAAACCATTTAAGTCAGCTGCTTCTGTGCATGTCTTTTTGTGCTATGAAATATGACTTCAAAGAAAACCCTTCTCTTTCCATTTCAAGGTCTTTTTGTAAGGCAAGGAAGATAGGCAACCAGCGCTGGAATGCTGCCGCTGGGAGATTTATTGGAAGTCTTGAAGGGCTCAGTAGACTGGGAAGGCAATTTTTGTATCCTACTGCACTCAAGACTGATTTAATTTTGTGTCAGTTCTGGAACTGCAACCAGAATATTAGCTGTGAGTTTATAAATTGCTCCTCCGAGAGCCTGACCTTGCAGGGGAGGAGAATCTAGAAGGAGTTAGAAGATAAAGAGATCTTGCACAGCCAATCAAACACATTTCACTGGGTTAGTGGACCTCTTGCTTGTGCCTTATTTCACCCTCAAGCACTCTGGCTTTGACAAGATGCCAATCTCTTTTACAGCATCCATGCTGCAAGGGTTCCACTGTCCATCAGGATATATCTGGCATATGGATCAGATCTTTTTGAACAGACGACACTACTACTGCAACAAACATGCATATAACAATCATTATTAGGGGGGTTTTTTAACATTATTATTATAATATATATAAATCTTTAACCGAAGTGGAATTTCAATGAAAATATTTAAGGGCAGCAATTTCATTCAAATAGGAGGAAAAAAATGTTAATTGGTTGATTAGATTTGGGAATATTGTCTAAAGAAGAATGTCAGAATTTCCAACACAAGAGTGATTTAAAAATATATGGGACAAAGATTTTGGGAATGCATTTCAAAAAGCAGTGTACTTTTGGCCAAAACTAAAGAGAAAATTACCTAATAGCAATGTAGTGTTTTTATATGTTTTTCAGTTCCAGCTCAAAAAATCTAAGATTCAGGTTCTGAAAAGTGTAAAATGTATGAAGTCCCATTGGAAGCTAAGCTTCATTTCCAAAGAAAATTTTATTAGAATAAAGTGTGCTCTCTTGATCTTCATAAGATATGATGCACAGGGTGACTGCCTTTGAAAGTAACTTCAATAACCTGGGATTAATACAAATTCTACCCTATAGTTGTCACAAGTTTTGATTCCTCTACAAATGATCTTCTCTGAAACAAGCAGAGTGGGGTTTAAATAACACCACACATATCAAAATAACATAGTCCTATTGTAGAGGGTATTAGCACCGTGACATAGCAGAGCCTCCATGTGGTGGATATATGACACAGGACAGGGACCATAAGCTGGCAGCCCCTGAGCTGTGGCTGGCTCACTGGTCACATGCTGCTGAATCCTATAATGGCTTTCATCCAATATTTTTGCCAAAAGAAAGCTAAATTATGCTACAAACGTTGCCTGAATACCAACCTACTGTGTAAGCACTCATTGGTGCACCAGGAGTGCTGTGCAATCAGTAATGAAAAGCCAAGTGATCTATAAACTATGTTGGAGAGATAGAAAAAAAAAACAAAATCCCCCTGCTACATATCAAATCAACAAAGCCTTTCTGTATTATATACAGCTCATTTATAAATGTCACATACAATTAGCAGCGGTGGAGCTGTTAGGGAAATACATTTTCTGCCTTTATATTTGCTGCCTTGTCCATTTCAGTGGTCACTTTGCGGTTTTATCTTTTGAAGTAGCTATCTCAAAACCAGGTGGGAGGGAGACCATGTATTACCTTCTGATTCCCCCATATCTTGTTCATTTACCACTGTGAATCTGAGGCAAGGAACGATTGGCACAAAGTTTTCCAGGGAGAAGTATCTCCAGGATTGAGATATGCCACTGAAATAGGAAATTCCCTAGAGAAGTGGCAGAAAATGCCGTACACTCATATTCTACATCTTTATGAGGTCACCAGACTCTATACATCTGTGACTATAGAAACATGCTAGTCTGCCATACTCTCCTTCCTCTTTCCGTTCTCCTTTTTTTTTTATTTTTGTCATCTCTTATTGTTCCATCACTTTTGAGATTTTTGGGTGCAGGGGGGGATGGGTTATTCTTGTAGCTGATCTATTGCAGCACTAGTGCAAGAGTTTGTTGCTGTCCAGAGCACTGTGAAAGGTTCTCAGTGTGCAAATCCCATGTGAGATAGCCTATCTGATATCATCTAGGGATCCTTTGAATTCATTTACTTTATTCCCACTGGCACTGGCAAGTCCAGGTCATGTAACATGCAGTAGAAAATGTGGTCGGTTGACTTCAGCTGTAACTAGCATTGGAAATATCAAATGGAAATTACACATTTTTTGCCTCAGATGGGGCTGAGTGCCATGCTTCTCACAGTCATGATGTGATCATACCCTCTGCACTTGATTGTGGTGACATTTTCTATTTCCTATTCAGAAGACCATGGAAGCCAGTAGAACTTAAAAGACCACTATTTAATCCCCTTTAAATTGGAAACTGATATTTCAAGTGTTCAGTAGGACTAATTGAACCCCTAAATGAAAAACACACTCAAAAAACCAAATATTGCCAACAAGAATTAATAAATAAAGTTTTTGTTATGTGCATGCCTGTGTTTGCTAAACATAGCTACTCTAGCTGAGAACTGCATAGAGGCCACTGAAAACTCTGTAGGGACGAAGTCAAAGAGATGGCACAAAGCCTAAGCTTTATTGTTACAATTGAGTTATTAATGCCATTTTGCTCGGCTGGAGACAAGCTCTCTTCCTGACCAAGCTAAACAGAATTGGTCACATCTCCACAGAGGACTGAGATCCAGTCCCATCTAGGATCCAGGCTTCTGTTTCCATGACAAGTACTTAATTCTAGGTGCTGACCTTGCAGGTGTCTTCTCATTTGAGAGGTCTATGTGGTCATGTTATGAAACAACAAAATATAATTACAGAAAAAATATCAGAGAAAAAAACAGGACATCACCTGATGCACATTTAGTATTTCCCCCCATACTCCATTCCCTTTTGCATCATCTCTAAGAGATCAAGAGATGCCAGCAGCTCTGAAAGGCCATGTCTGTCCAGGCAGAGGTTACCTCCATTAGGACCCTTCAGGAGACAGTAAGTCACCTTCAGAGGACACCAGAGGCCCACATGATAAGCACACATGATTCTGGTGAGGTGGAGCTACATCTCTAAGGCTTCAAGTGTTGATTGTCCTCACTGAGAACACCCCTGCTCCCCACAAAGAAAAACCATAACAAAACACTGCCCTATTCCTTTGAGGGAAAGGTGAGGAGCAGACAGGAGAAACAGTACTGTCAAGCTCAGTCCCCCCTTAATGGGGTTTATCAATACATCAGAAAATCACCAGCAGGATTTAAAAGCTGTTGCATTGCAACAACTGCTTTAAGGATATTTTTGTGGATGCTCGGGGTTTGGATACTTCCTTTTGGTGAGATTATTAATGACATGTTCTAAATGAAAGTGTCAGGCATAAATTTAGCTTGGAAAAATGTTGTCTTTGCTCAGTACATAGAGCTCTGAACCATTGCAGAAAATTTTCTATAGTTGGCAGTGGAATGAAATCTCCAGGCTGTGTCTGCACTGGCTGTCTGTGCATGACACTGATGTCTCCTTTCTGCCTGCCCATACTCTGGCATATTCCACAAAAGTGAAATATTTTTCCACTGTCTACCTACAGAGTCTGCTACTGGCACATTGTCAAAGTAGTAGCTGCTGCATACTGAGCTCTGCACATATGTGTCTCTTTTGAGAAAGGCTGCTGCAATTGCAATATTACCTGGACTGTCGACATGAAAGCTGAATTAACACTTCCATTAATGTTTAAACCTGCCATGCTCAAGAGAACATTCTGAGTTAACATGTTTTTGTATGCAACAAAATCAAAAATCATGTTGTTTAAACTGAGATATAGGTATGTTAAGTGTCATCTCCCATCATGGTTTTTTGCCTGAATGGAAGCTTAGCAAACAGAAAACCTTCATAGAAGTGGCTCTGATGGGTATCATTAGACATTGGCTGGCACTGATTTTACTAACGTTGCATATGTGCACTTTGTTTTCACATGTGTTTTTTGGAGAGCTATGCCTCTTGGGATATTGTGTGTTTATAACAGGTAGCAGCATTGAGAAATGCTCTATGCACTGACAGTTCACCATGGCTTATGCAGAAATAACCATATTGAAATAAAACTACTTCTGTGGCCACAGATTGGAAGATCTTTTCCATTTTTATTCTTTACTTTTCAAAGTATGATTCATGCGTTGTGTCTCTTGCATGAGCAATTTGCAATGTGGAGTTACACATGCAAAGAAGAAGAAACCTGTCTTATAGCATTTTATGGAAGAACAAAACAACTTGTCATTTTGTTATTATGGGTCTCCCAATTCACCAGCTACTTAATGTTTCTCTTTTGCCTCCCCCAATATAATTTCTCAGGTGTAAGCTAGGATGCTTGACAAAAAGTATGTTCTGGAAAAAAAAGACCCATGCTATAAAGTCATTGAAAAATCATTCTTTTGGCTCTGTGGCATTACTACTTCAGTTTTCACATGTATATTTTTCTTCCCAAAATGAGCAAAAATGTTACATGATATTCTGGTTGGTTTTCCCTTTTGGCAGTTACAAGGAACTTTCACAAGTGGTTCTGATAAGTATTAAGTGTTTTTGTTAAAATGAATCATGTCAACTAGCTAAAGAATGAAAAAAGCAAACTTAAATAAATATTTTGGGCAAAGGAGGGGAAACATTTTGAAAATCCTGCTTGTATTTTCCTGGTATCTGATCTTTTATGATTTGTCTGTGAGCAAGCTGAAAATCTTTTAGTTGTTCCTGGCTGAATTCTATTTTGCTTTACCACTCTTCCCAGCTGTTTATTAAAAACTATAAGTGATCCTTGGATATTTTGCTAAACTGTTATTCAATCAGTGGATGAAAAGTCTGAGGAATGCCATGGGATTATTATAACAGTATAATTAGCTGCAGACAGCTCTCTTCTCAACAGCTTTGAAAAGCTCTTCTATCCATCTCACTTACCCAAGTAATTAATTAAACACAGCTGCAGACTAGAACAACTGTTGCAAACAAAAAAGAAGTGTTTTCCATTTGCTTTTCCTGCTCACTTCTAGGCAGTAGTAGAAGAGGAAACCATGTAGGAGCAGTTAGGACAATTAGGAACCGTCTGCTTTGCTCCATCACCTAAAATCCCGTTATGGAGGAGAGAGGTGCAAAAGCATCTGTGGAGCACAGCTGTTGCTGTGGCCAATTCATGCCTGAAGCAGGGGCAAATCTTTTAAAATCACGTGACTACGTCCTGGAAATGACCCAAGGAGGAAAAGCCCTGAGCATCCTTGCCAAAACTCCCATGTCATGTCTTTTTTACACAGTGTTAGAAAAAAAGTACATAAGTGAGAAAAATGGAATAACTGAAGCAGTCTGAGTTTGGAAGAGAACTGGCAGAAATCTGAAGCAGGTGATTTTAATACTTTCAAATGTTCCTGCAAGCCAGCAGTGCTAAAAAAAAAGTAATACTGGAAATAGTGCTGTCTTCTCAACTGTTATATGTAGCAAGCTTGAAGGTGCAGGGGTCTTACAAGGAAAGATTTTGAGATAACTAAAATAATCCACAGAAGAATGTGACTTTGGAAAGGTGTGTTTTCTGTCCAGGAAGTCAGCTATGAGGCCAAATGACTGAACGTTGTATGTCAGAGTTATACAATAAAGGTATAGTGAAATGGGAACAGTAAAGCTGAACTAACAGACAAGCTGAGCAATACTGGGCAGCCCTTTTATTCTTTCCTTTTGATGGCATCTACCTGCCAAACATAGCAAAGACCTCAAAGAGAGCCTAACTGTACCACCAACAGTAGCCAGTGTTACCTGGTTCCTGCAACAAGAAGAAGCAGTGGTTGTAGAGACTTGAAGAGTGAACGATATTGCATCCATGTGGCTTTTTTCCTGCAGTGGGTGCTTTCCTAACAGAAAATTTAGAGAAACACAAGAAGCAAGGGTTAGTTTTTCCAATGGTGCCTGGGGATGTCCATGTGGTGTCACAGCCTTTCCTGTTTCACAATTACAAATGGCTTACTTCTGCACAAAGTATTTTATGACCTGTTTGATTACTTTTCCACAAAATGCCAGCACTGTCAAGGACTAAGGAAGCCCTATATCCAGGGTTTAGCTTTTTATTTTTATTTTCAGTACATTCAATGGCAGAGATTCTAGCTTAAAATGAAAAAGGGATTTGTCCTGGAAGAGGAAACCATTTGTCCTGACAGGCATAGGTTTTGCAATGTGTGGAATTTCATCATCTATGTACCATCCAGCTTTCATCACACTCTCCATGATGGTGGAAGTCCTGCCTGCTTGCCCTGAATGAGTCAGGGACTATAATGAGATTTCCAGAGACATAGCTAAAGCCTACAGCTCTTTCCAGACACTTCTGAAGATATTTTAAGGGCATTCTAGACACAAATATACTTGTCACAAGTTCCTGTGTAGACGTGAGGATGAGAGACGCAATTTAAAACATCAGTATTCAAAAGTAGATGTGTAAACTCTAAATAAGTACTTGAGAGGCTTTTGCAAATTTTTATTTGTGAATCATTGAATGGGTTGGGTTGGAAGAGACCTTGATGATCATCAATTCCAACCTTCCTTCCATGGGCATGGTCACATTTCATTAAACCAGGTTGCTCAAAGCCCCACACAGCCTGGCCTTGGCCACTTCCAGGAATGGAAGATCCACAACTTGTTTCCTGCATGAGGTGTATAGAAGACTTGCCTCTTTTCTCCTAACTGGCAAACAGGATTTTGAGAAACCATAATGTTTTTCACTGGTGAACTACAGATACTGTGAATGAGATATTTGAGAGGTTATGCTGGAAACAAAGTGTAGGACTGGCTGCCCATATATTGCATATTACTAGTGGTGCTGAGTAGCATTGTCTCACAGAAGGGGGTCAGAAAACACAAAATTAACTAATAAAGAGGTTAAAATGCAAAACCAGGCCAAAACCCAATGACAGCCGTTAGCGTGCTTCTTCAGGGGAGGGGGCATTCTTCAAATAATATATTATCAATAGGTAGCTGGTACTCAAAGTACACTGTTCTGGATTTCACACAGGCAGCAGGAGAGAAAAATGCCCACTGCAGGAAACCATCACCCTTCCCAAGGTCCTGCACTGGTGTGGCTAGTGGGACCCCAAAGCTCTGTTCTTTTCAGTCCTTGACCTCTGACAAAAATGGGGTTAGAATAGTATCCAGACTCCTCAGAGCACACATCCTGATTTTTTTTCAGACCTTTCTTTAGCCAATGCTGATGGTTTATGCTATTCCTCCTTGCTCTAAGTTAAAAAGCAGCTTATATCTGATCTTAAGTGATTTCCACTGTTACAATGTCATTTATGGGCTCTCTATACATTTAATGTGCACAGTGACTTCCTTACAGGATGTGGTAATAGAGACTCAGCTATCTTCTTACAGTGTTTCTCCTCAGGCTAGTTAATAAAGTCATGCCCTGGAGGCTTAGGATAGGAACTCTGCTTCTCTTTGTCCACCATCCCTCATGTTCCTCCTCCACTGGTATTTAACTGCACCATGTTTTAAATGAAGGGCCCTATTCCATTTCTTTCCTCAAAGTCTGTACATTTGATTAGTAGCCAGTATTTATTTTCTGGTGTCCCACACCTGCTGCTTGGATGGCAGTGCCTCTGATAGGGACTCTTATTGCACCTTTGTGATGCACCAGCAGGCTGCTGAGGGCATCCCTCATTATGATTCTCACCATGCGGCATGGAAAATTTCATTCCCACTGCAGGATGGGTAACTTGGTCTCCTGCCCCCATGTTTTATCCTGGGCCAGGCTGAGTACAATGACAGGGAATTGTCAATCAGACAGGGAACAGTGTCAGCCATGGCACAACTCCTCAAGAAAACTGTTCTGTCATCTCTTCCTGCTTCAGTCTCTGCTGCCAGGCAGAGAGCAAATGGAAGGCAAATAATCTGTGTGTCCCACATTTACAGGTAAAGTGGTGATAAGTGTGTCACTGCCAGTGCTTTTCTACTTCCTTCCATGGAACCCTGGTAACCTGATCTGAAACTCCAAAGAGAACTCTAAGGACTGAAATCCAAGTATTGACTTAGCAAATGGATATGCCAGCATCATTGCAAGGTCCTGTTGGTGCTGATGTTACTCTTTTTCCTGAGTAGACCTTTGGAGATCTCTGATTCTGCAGCAGTGACAGTGGGCACGTTCTGGCCTTGAGCATCCTGCTGAGGCTGGCAGATGGAGCAGAGGTTACAGCAGGTTTTCTAAGCTGAAGGGTGTCTCAGATCATCAACCTTGCCCACACAGGCTGTAAAATGTGAGTTGCAAATACTCTCAGTATAGCTTCATCCTAAAGTCAAAGAAAGGAAAGGGCTTAAAACTGGAATGCACACTGCATGATGACTGCTTTCATTATAAATACATTCAGTACTTAGTGAATTCAGAAAATATTATCCATTAATTGGCTGCAGGAGAATCAGCTCAAATATGCCTCTAAACTACTTTATTTGGCTTAATTCAAATATCTGGAAAAAATAAATAAAGCTAAGTATAAATGTATCTCAATTTCTAGTTCTGTACTTACTCTTAATGCCAGTTTTTATTTGCAGTGATGAGGAAGAGATAAAATATTGGTGTGGATCCTCACTGCCTTAGTCATCACATTCTGAATGAATCCATTTTCTACTATATACCTGCTTAGTTTCAAGTATTTCTTAGATTTTGACCTTTGCTCTCTACCAGAGTATGGAGAGGCATATTAAAATCAGGGAGCACATACTGTTTTTAGAAAGTTTTGATACAAATTTTACAGCCTGTGTTGCATGCTTTTAAACATTCTCCCTAACAAGTTCTTCCTGTATTAATGTACTTAAGATTTTATTTGCTCTTCAATAGCATCTTGAGATCTCAAGAGTTTGCATTAGCTATGATACAAACATTGTTTGGCAGACTGACTATGGCACAAACTTTTAACAACATAGAAAAAGGATAGGTAAGAAATGAAAAAATATGTACTATCCCAGCATTTAAAAGTGTGAAACAGAAACACAGAGAAGTCAGACACCTGTCCAAAACCACCCAAGAAGTGAGGCAGAATCAGAATTAAATCCAGGTCTTTCCCATTCAGATCCAGAAACGTGTGAGCAGGCTGACTACCATAGCATATACCACAGAATAGAAGATTTTATCCGGGACAACCTCTGCCAGTGCTGAACATTGCACAAGTCCCAGCTGACACTTTCTGGGAGGTGTGCTCACATGAAAGTGAATTTTGCATCCTTTCTCCACATATTCTAAATTAATTAATTAAACAGGCTGTATTTCAATCGTGAGCTTGCTGCTGTTCACAAAACAGCTTAGGCTGTCCCCTCATAGTTTATGATGTCAACAGGCCCCTTGATTGAAATACAGCCTTGAAATCCACCTCTTTCTTCCAGGCTCCAGTATATATTATTCTTGTAGTTTTTAAAGACAGCTGTGTGAATTAATGAACTGATCTGAGAATCGAGGTTGGCCAAGAGCACCATTTAAAAGTCATGTAGATGACCTCATAAAAACTGCAAAGAATGCTTACAGCTTGCTTGTAAAGCAAATCTATTCCTTAATAACTCAAAATGCCCACATAATTCAGTACACATTTTGACCCGAGTGAGTGCTTCATAAGAGAAGATGAAAATTTCCCATGAAAAAGACATTTAACCAGTACAGGCAACTATAAACTTTAATTGATATTTCACAGTATGTACAAGTTTGCTCTCCAGGGAGTGTAGAATATCATTTTTGCACCTGCACTCTAACTGCAGTCTTATAGTATTTCAGCCATTAAGCATTTTTCATTAAAGCACTTCATATAGAATCAGTATAATCTGATTTTAACAAAGGCATTCTATATATAGGTTTTTCACACCATATTAATGCATAACTGTTAGAACTGGAGAAGCAGTATTGTGCAGGCAAACCCCAGGTTTCTATACATGGTCATTAGTTAGGGTGGTCTCAGTACTTGGAGCACTATTTGTAAAACATATTTATGATAATGTATTTGACTGTATCTAAGGGGGGTTTCCACATATTTTCATTTTCTTGGTGCTAGATTTCCCCAAAGAAATTGCGGAATCTAGTGAAATAGCAGTTTATGGTATAGCACAATAGTATCACATTCTTTGCAGCTTCCATCCTTGGCAGCCATAAAACCTAACAGTAGAAAGGGTGTTTGCATATTGGGCAGCAGAGGGAATATTTTTGGATAGCTATAACCTAGCAAATCTGCAGAAATATTTGTCTTATGGCTTGCATTTTATAGCTGTTATCTAGCTGGCAATAAGAGGTGAACAGCTGCGCAGTTTTAAGATGTATGATTTTGAAACAATGAACTGGAGCCTTGCTAAATGGTTCAAATTAGACGTGGGTAGTAGCAAACATCACAGGACTTTTCACCTTGTGCTAGAGACAGAGACTAAAGTTGAAAGTGCTCTACAAACTCAGTGAAGGCAGCACCTCCTTAGTCATTTTTAAGAGAGTCTGGAGAATATCTGCAGGTTTGCATGAAGATACTTTCTGGGATTTTGTGAATCCTTTACATGTTGTTTCCTTCAGATAGTTATCACCCCAAAAATACTTCCCCCTGCAGAAGAGCTAAACTTCATAGGCATTACTCACCATACAGTTGACAACAATTTTAATGTTTGAGCAAATGTCTTAACTGAAAAAGGGAGAAAATAAGGTACGGGGATATACATCTTGGTTTCACAAATGCCAGTAAATTACAGAGTTTCCATCACACACAATGTATGATTTGCACAGGGCTGCAGGGAATCGTGGTTTGCCTATGCCTGTGATGAAAATATGAGACACAGTTTGTGTTTATTGGAGGTAAAGGGAAATATAGTTGTTTTGTATAAAAATAACTCTCTGCATGCCCCAGAGACTTACAGAGGAGGTGTATGAAAGTGTGACTGATTGACTCGTGATAACCAGCTTCAGACCACACACAGCAAATGATTTAGTCAAGGCGCTTTTTTTTTCCCATAAGACAAACATAAAATGCAGTTTAGGATTCACAACAGTCCAGCAAATCGTAGGCAAACACTGTAACAAAAATTTTTGAGGATAGTGTAGTACAATTTCCCATATGAAAATTTCTGCCATCACTTTCTTCAAAGAAAATCACTTTGCTTGTGATGAGGAACTGGTCGGATCTATGCTTACAGAACTAATTATACACAGATAATTTACATATTCTTCCTTCCATTGTCCTGAAGAAGGTTTTAACTTTCACAACCACAAAGACAATGAGCGAGATGGAATTTTGGTCTGGTTTTAGCATCAGATAAACTGCTTAAAATTTACAGCTTTCAGGTGATGTTCCAAAATGCTTTGAGACAAAGACCTTGTACTACACATTAAAAAGTAGAGAAACATGGGGTTGGCCCATGGGGTTACACAACTGAGAGTTAGCTGTGATCTTGTCAATATTTTTTCCCTAGCCTTGTCCTATGCACGTGAATATTGAGAAGCCTCCTCCTTCCCTGTGAGTCTCCTCCTTGTGCATGAGTCAAGGTTTTATGGTATTTATACTTACTCTCACAAGATATTTATCCTTCAGGAACATTTATACTGGGTGACTTCTCACATTAAATTTTTAATCATGACTGTATTTTTTAGCAGTCACTACCAGTGTGTTAAAAACAGTGATCTTGCTAGGAGAATTAAAGATCTCTTCCACATGAGAGATGGGTAGAGCTTAGGGGACTTCTCAGCAGCCACAGGGCAAGGCTATGCTTCAAAGCAATCCCAGTACCCTACACCACCAGTACAATTCCACACTGATGGTGTTGCATTGCTCTGGGGAATGGTTCCCCCCCCCCAGAGAACCCCTGTAGCTGTAACCATGTTAGTTTAACCCTTCCTTCCTTTCTGGGCCCATTTGGCTGGGAGTCAATTATCTTTTCCTGGACAGGAGTCTAGATAATGCTCTGCTCCTCCATTGTTCGCGCTCTTTCCCGTGTTCTTGCCCGCTCTCTTTCTCTCTTTCCCCCTCTTTCCCTCTCCCTCCTATGGAATAAACGTCTTGGACCACATCAGGGGTAAAAGCCTCTTTTGGAATCTTTTGCCTTAACCCTGTAATATTTTCCCCCAAAGCTCTCTCAAATCTGGGCTAGCCTTGTAACTCCAGAGGGCTGCGGGGGAAAGTATTAACATGATCGCTTCACTGTCCAGGACTTACTGGGTTTCTCTCCTTGTGTTGGGCAGACTAACAGAAGTGTATCATACTTGTGAGATTTTTTCTCTTATCCTGGACAATTATTTCCCTCTGTGGGACAAGGTAAGGTTACATATCCAAAGCTATTATGAGGCTCACCCAAACCAGATTCTGGGTCTGAAAGGTGATGCCCGTGCAGGTAATGGCTGGTGGGAGAGGGGAACACAATCTTGGGCAAACATGATTTTGTGGAGCTGGCTGAGGGCCCGAGCCAATGGAGCTGATGGGCTGCAGGCAGAACAAGATGTGAGGGCAGCAGCTCACCTCCCTGAGACCTTCTTCTCAGTCTGAGCTGAAATGGTGACATGATTGATTGCAATTCAGAAGAGCGGATTGCTAAGTGCCTAAGACTGGTTGTTGAGTGACACTTATCCCATAATATATTTGAAGATAATGTACCTCTCAGAGCAAGGTGAGGGGGAAAGACAGTAACAGGAACAAGCTGGAGCAAAAAGGACTTCTGACAATGGTTCAGCAATAATATTTTTTTTTGTTTTAGTGGAATAAATCGTATGCAAAAGAGCAGTTAATTTTTTTTTTCTGGTCGAGGGTCTGATGCAGTGTTTGAAGAGGCTGGATAGAACTTAGAAAGCAGCACGCTGGAGGCCCCCACTGCTCCCCTCCATTTGGTGGCAGAAGTTCCACCCTTCAGATGTATGATCAGACCTCCTCACTCTGGTTTGTGGGTGGGGGTTTAAGAGGGTTCTAGTATCTTGGAGCCTAAGCAAACAATCTTTTTATAAATATCACTTGTAAGGAAAGGAAATTACTTTCACTGCTCATAGAATTTTCAAACAACAAAAAATACAAATGTTGTCTGGCAGACAAACCAAGTAATGTGAATTCAACTATAAGTACAGCCTGTGGGAGCCTTTGGAAGATATTAAATTTGGGGGATTTTGGTTTTTTTTTGTTTTGTCTTCTCTTTCAAGCCATCAACTACAGATAAAACTAGTTCCCTAGAACATCCCAGAGAAAATAAAGTGTGCAAGAAAAATTCCGAAGCATATTAGCTCTTCTTCCGGGAGGTGCTTGAAGACTATGTTTTGTGTACAAAGTCAAATACAGGACAGACAAAACAGCACAACAGCCGTAGCAGCAAAAAGTGATAGAGGATATTTGGCTGTATTGTATCATTTGCTTTGGCAAATCCCTCTGCTGCTTCTGTTCCTACAATGACCTCTGTCTCCTCTGCCTAGGCAGATGATAATAGATGGAAATTATGGATTTCCAAGGCTGGATGGTCTTTCATAGCAGGTAAAGTACAGAAAGGTTCTGACTTCTGCTGGCACTACTGCCATGTAAATGCTCATTATATTTCAGTAAAATTTTATAGAGCGGCTGTTATAGAAAATCTTAAGGCACAGAAGTTGAAAGATGATAACTAAACATCCTTGACTTCAATGGAGTTGGTATTTTAAATTTAAAATTTAATTTTCAATTAGGTAAAATATTTTAACAGAATCTGACTTTATTTCTAATTTGGTTTAAATCTTAAATCATGCTCCAAAAGAGATACATAATGTATGCAAGACTGACTGTCTCTTGTTGCTGGCATTTATGTCTCAAACCACTTTATTATGCTTTTCATGCATTTGTGAAGACAGAGACTACCATAGTATTCTCTTACTGTGTTCACAGACTGTCTTGAACTTCAGTTGCTGATATTCTTTAGGGCAGCAATAGTATATGGCTAATGTAAGGTGATCTGTTAATAGTAAAAGGAAAACAAAAAGTAGAAGAGAAAATAAAGTGTTCATAACAAACTTTTTTTTTACTTGGGACACATTTTTAATTGCACTTCTCATGCATCTAGAACAACTTCATTATTATTATTGAAACTGAATTGATTATGTACTTATTCCCATATTTCAAATGTTAATTTTTCTTAATTATGTGTGAAATGAGTTTATCTATGGAGTAATCAATCTGTTCTGTCCATTTGTACAGTTCACATCTGTGATGGTAGCCACTTTTATAAATAAGACACAGTAAATTCCATAATCTGTGAAATAATTTTAGTCCAAATGAGCATTTTGTGCCTTTCTGTCATGGAGATTGTTTAAAACAAGGCACACATGTTTCAATAGTAACTGTACCCCTTCTGAGAGAGACAAGTTTTGCATACCCTCTAAATCAATCATTCTTGCATATTTGAATAGGGCTGGGTACAGCAAGCTGAGCAGCTAATTTAAGTCTAGCTCTTTCTTTTCTCAGGATCAGGAACTTTCATTTCCCCTTTACCTGACTGCCTTTTTTTTTTTTTTAGCTTTAGCCACAAGTTCCTGTAACATTCCTTACAGAAACACAGCTGCTATCTATTGAAATATAAGTCATTGTTCATGGATTGCATATATAATCCACCCTACTGGTGATATACATAATTGTATTTGCCATATGTGAAAGCAATTACAATACTTTTTATAAAAGAAAAGCCTCCTAGTGTCTGTTTGGCTAATTAACATTGAGTTGTGTATCTGACAGCAAAACTATATTTTCTTAGAATAGCTGTTGATTCCTACTAATGGGCTAATATTGAGAATTTTAAGTATGCATGCAAACAAACAGGCTTTTTGCCATGCTGGTTTTCTTGCTACACCATTTTTTGCTATACCAAGTTTTGAGCTTTCAGGTGACATAGTTCTAATGATTCCAGGAAAGATAATATCAATCTATTTCAGCTACAAATCTGAAGTCTAATACTCAGATTATACTTTCCCTTTAAAAATGAGAATTTTTTTCTATTCTTGACTCAAGTCTTATTTCATTCTTAAAAGATGAGCTTCCTATTGATATGTTTTTGATGAAGGCTGCTTTTCAAGCTCTGATCTCATTTTCTCATGGCATTTCTAAGCCTGAAGATTTATTCATAGGCTTTCCTATAAGTAGCTGCACAATTTTAAAAAAGACCTTCAAGAAGATGTCTTCCTCTATTAACTGAAATTCTTTGCTCAAGTTCTGTCTCAAAATGACAGGAATTGTAGCACTTGTCATATTTAGTGTAAGTAAGGGTGAGAGTTTTGGTTCTCTACCATTCCCTGCTTTTTTTGGAAACAAATAACACTTCTAGGGATCTTTTGCTCAATTCTGTGTAAATCACCTCAGTTCTTTTAATAGGATATTGATCACATAACTTAATATCAGAGAATTGCTCTCCTACATTGAGTAGGTCAAGGGTTTACATTTTAATGCATCCTTTATGCTTATAACAGCTTTGTGGGGTTGATGTTTTTTATTATTCCATGAATCAGCTTAAAAGAGGTTGCCACAGCATCTGCCAATCTCCCATAGGGTGACTTGGAGTTTGATTCTCCTGGGATTTAACCTGTATAGTGTTGAGGAACTTAAACATGCAACAGGAACCCACTGGCTGCCAGAAGTTAAGCCAAAATGAGGCTTTTAGTCTATTCCTGTGACAGAGCAACGTATTAGATGTAGTTCTGAGAGACTTCAAGTTTCTGTCTAGCATCTTTGCAGCTTTATATTCAGATCAAAGAGTAATGGTGTAAACTCCTTCCCTACTGCCTACAAATTATTGCTAGAAGGGAATATTACTTGCTTACAACATTAAGTTACAATGCACATATTAGATACACTCTTGCATGTCAAAAAGGATTAAAGGTGTATCAGGAATTTATTGAGTATATTTTTAAGACCTAACCCTAATAAAATAGGGCATACTTATTTCCCAGCAATCTTTAAGACAAGCATACACAGTGCTGTAGAGAAGCTTTGTGTCAGCAGACTTATGTCCTACTCCTACCTAAAGAAATCTGCATTTTCTGAGAAACAAGAAATTCTCTGTTGTTCTTTTAAAAAAACTGTATTTTTTAAAGTGAGCAAAGTCCATATTCCTAGATTTGCCCTACTAGGGTACTTCAGGCTGATGAGAATGAGGAGAATGAAAGACAAAATCACAGGACTACAGGATGCGTAAGATTGGAAAGGACCACTGGAGGTCATCTAGTCCAACCTCCCTGCTCAAGCAGTGTTCCCTAGAGTGGGTTACTCAGGTTTGTGTCCAGGCAGATTATGAATATCTCCAGAGAAGGAAGCTCCTCAACCTCTCTGGGCTACCTGTTCCAGTACACAGTTACCCTTACAGCAAATTTCTTCCCTATGTTCAGGTGCAACTTCCTGTGTTTCAGAAGATGAGTTTTTCAATATTGTAAAAGATACTTTGTTAACTAAAATAACATTGAATCATCATTTCATCAGAAGCAATCATGTCTTAGTACAGTTTTTGTGACAAACTATTAGATGTGCACCTGCAAAAACAGGCACCTTTCAAAACTGTCTTCCCAAGTTAGTGATGCAGCTTTCCAGTTTTTCACCAAAGACTAATGTCTGTCAGAGATCTCCAAAGGCATCAGTATGTTACAGACCTCACTGTTCTGAGGCACAGCACTTATTTTTCCTTTGGGTAACAAAGAAAAAAACAGATAAATACTGTAGGATCAAATGCCTTCAAGCTATCAGAGTTGTGACTGCAGGCTTTAAACCACATCAGGAGTGGAAAAGAAAAGAGAGCTAAAAATCACAGCAAAATAATTTTATTTGTTGGTGAGTTGGCAATGGGAGATTAATGCTACTGACAGTGCAGCATCTGAGAAGGGCTTTGTGAGAAGAAACACTGCCACTGAAGAGCTTGGTTTAAAACACTCAGAGGTATTCAAATAAATTATTTAATGAGGATTTGTGTCACAACTAAACTAGAAGTATTTTTACCTACATTTTCACAGGGAGCATACTACTGCCTTAACCTGAGTATAACAATACACTGGACTACTGCTGGACAACAGCTTGCTGCTGTGTTGCAGTTCCAGATGAAGTCTGACATGAAAATGAACTTGTGACACTGCAGGCATTTTAGTGCACAGTTGCTGCCATATCTGCTGAGCAGATTCCTCAGAGACACAAACAGCCTCATTTTATCCTTAAATTTAGGGTCTTGGATTCTTTGGGGATAAATTTTCTAAATTAAGTCTAAGGAAGCCACATGGCTGTTTGCATAACAGTAAATAATTTTTAAGCAGGCAGCGCTTTCAAGGCTAGTCAGCCAATTACTGTATAAAAAGGAGGCTTAAAAAAAGAAAGGAAAACATAATGTTCAGAAATCTATTCTTCTCATCCATTAGAGTCTTGTTTATTGTTTTTAGATGTTGATACAGTGAGAGTGGAGAAAATATGAGGAGCATGGACCTACAGAACAGTTCCTTCAATATGTCTGGAGTCACTATCAACTTCTTTCAAAAAGACAGTGAATAATAAAAAATACCTAGACAAATCAGATATTTATCATATATTTGGAAAATGCAAGTTTTCTCGGGTTTTAAAGGAAGTGGCTCATACCTTTCCTTAAGGAAAAAAAATGTTTTTTTAAACTGAATGCCTTTCTTCATAAATTGTTTTTGTACTGGAATGACTTGCAGTGGTTTGAAAATTAAAAGTTCAGTCTTGGCTATAGGTAGTTTTGAGTAAAGAATGTGTGTGCTGTCTCCTTAAGGAAACACTGACAGAAAATTGAAAAGGGATAGATGGTCTCATAAGAAAAGTTACCCAGGGTGTGTGAAACCTGGGCCAGGCAGAGATAGTTTTTATCCTGATCTTGCCCATTTTTCCACAGGTAGGCAGTGTCTGGTCTGATGTGTCAGAAAGGGAATGGTGACTCTTGCCAACAGCCTGGCTGGGGCACCCTCACTCTTCTCTTCAGACAGTGAGGACTTCTGCAGTACTCTTGTTTTCAGAAATAGAACAAATCTTTACCACTAACTTCAGTGAGAGCCTGAATGCTATTTAAAATGCTTCTTTTTTGTGGACTCATTTGCTCCACCTAAAACTGCTAAAGAGCTCAGCCGTATGGAGTTCTTTGCACTAAGCAGTCTTTTCCTCCATGCCTATTAAAGGAATAAAGATGTTTTCTTTGGCCAAGAAATTCTTGTTTCTACTTGTGTGCTTTCATATACTTTCAAGGTCAGTTGGGGCTGGCTTGTCTGAGCTCACAAGAAGTATTTGATTAATTAGCAGAACTCCATTTAAAGATGCTGCTAATAACTGGTAAGGATGAATTAAGTCTTTTCAAATGAAAAATCACTACTCAGCTAAAAACAGAGAAATGTTTACCTTACTTCACTGAAAGATAAACTATATGCTTTAAAAAGTAAAGGGAAGAACAGTGCTTATTTATATTAACTTACAAATCTAAATATCGAAGAATTTACAAATAATTTTTAAAAATCTCTTCAACAACTTGGTTTTATCTCATATTTTTGTTATTTTGGTGTTTTAGACTCTTTAAAGTATTACAGTAACCATGATTATAGCAAAAATTAAATTTTGAACTGATTCTGATAAAAAGCAGGTAAACTTCTAAACTTCCTGTATCATAGAGGAATTTTGGTTTGATTTCCCAGGTCTATTGATTTGTTACACCAGTGTAAATCCTTAAACTGATGCAGCTATAACTTATCAAGATCAATTTTTTTTTTTGCTTAGTCAAATTTTAACAGATTTTAATGTTTGTGAATGTCAAATATTTAAACAATTTAGAAGGTAAAACAAATCATAGAAATTAACTGAGCTAAGACCTCCAGTCCTGTCTTTCTTCAGATCTTTAAAAATACTGTATTTTTAAGAGATTTATATTCTGAGACTCTATAAAACATAGCAGCAGTTTTGTAAACTTGATGGATTTGGTATGTAAAGACAAATAAAGATCTCGTTTAAAATGTTGACTTTTACCATCTTAGGGAAGCCTGCTTTCCCATTTCTTCCTCTGCCTAATACATCAATAGCAGGAACTCTGAGTCAAAAATGAATATACATGATTATTGATAGAGATAAATTGGAATTTATACAAAATCCACCGACCACTTCTCAACATTGCAATGTGGAGACAGCTTGAAAACAAAGTATCTGTGCACGGCTGGGTCCAATGAGACAGTGTAGTCAACAGCACTCCTGGATATATTGCCATACTGACAGGATGACCCTGGCAGTCCCATGCCAGCCAGGGAGATGATGATTGGGAGGAATAAGCTTCCAGAAGTATCCCTTGCAGCAGCAGGAAACTGATCTTGTGAGATCCTACCTGACAGCTACAGCAACTGTGTGTCTCAGGCTCTCACTTCCTGCCCCTTGGAGAGGGTGAGCAGCCTCCCCAACCCTACCTTTTGTCACAATTACCATGTTCTTACTGACCCAGACCAAACTGGGCCAACTCACCCATGCCAAGCAGCAATTTAATTCAAGTGGGGTCCTATTTACCTCCATGAACATTGGTTTTAGGAACCCTGTATACATCCTTTTAAAATTTAGTCCCCTATAGCATCAATCAACCAACACTCCCTGTCCTATGGCTTATTTACAGACTTTGTTTTGGGAATCAGGAGGACAACAGAGATGTCCAAGATAAGCCCTTCATGAGAAAACAGCAACTTTATCAATATCTCAAAATATTCCTTACATGTGGATAGACTCCATGATCTAAAGGTATTTCCTAATCTAAATGATTCTACAATTCTATGAATGCAAATAAGATTCCTGAAAGCCAGTTTAGTCTAACCAAAGCTTACATCCAATATTTCATTTCAATCAGATTTTACCTGCTTGCACATGTGCTTTTAAGGACAGAAATCATAATCCTAAAACCTTTGCCCCATTTCACAGAAATTGCTGCAGAAATTTACTCCAGAAGAAAGTCATTCCCCTACTCTGCTGCTTTAGTGCCTTACAGGGTTTAATTCAGTTTATAGTGACAGGATGAGCTCAGCCCAAATGAACAGAATTATTTATGCATCAATTCATAGGCTATTGCACATACTTTTGGTTGCATCTATAGCATGTGAGGCATTTCTCTTTATATAAAAAGTCCCTATAGTACTCTTAAAGTGGGCTGCCCCCATTTTCTACTATCAAAGATCAGAGAGAGCACACAACATATTGGGAGCACTAAGGAGGCAAGATTATTACTCTTTTACTTTCTTTCAAATTATTTGTTCCCTCCTTTGGGTGTCATGATTTCCTGGACAAAAACTTTGAATGTCTTCTTCCCGAAAGCACCTTATTTATCTTGCCAGTGCCGCGCTTCCCTCACATCTGCCAAGCCCAGCTTAGTTTCTGGTTAGTATTCCCTTTCTTACAGCATTCTTTCACTTCTCCAAGCCACGCCTGTGTGGGGAGTGAATAAAACCAGCAGAGGTTTTGCACAGCTTCCCCAGAACTGCTGGCAAGAATGCAGCAGCATTGTTTCCTCTGCCCTGGGTTGATGTTTTATGATAACTGGGAGCTATTGCTTCAGTAACTATGTGTAAGCATGGGGCTGCTTGACACATATCAGGATTACTTCACTTTTCACATTATCTTCTTCTGTTATCTGGGGACTGCTTCCTCTTTCACTTGGATTGCTGTAAATTGAGTTATTTCTATTTTCTAGTAGTGTAACTGAATAAAGATTGACATTTCTCATGCCTGGCTTGATTAATTCACCATCTCAATTTAGTCTTGCACCTTCTGATGTTATGGAATCTTTTGGGCCATGCTGGGTCATCCACAGCCATCACTGTGGGTTGCATGAACATGCTTGCAACTGGCTACCACTGCAAATCTTACCTGTCTGTCCAGTGGGCCTTTGCAGGAGGGATGGCAGACGCACTCTCTGCTTGATGCTGTCTTCATCATGCCAGAGCAGGAGCAGCTGGGATAGTCTCCAAGTTGGGCAGACTCAAGAGATTCAGCCCAGCCTCCTGTTCCTGTGCAGCACCGAATACACAGCAAAGGGGCCTTTCCTACCTCACCACTTACATTCTTCATTCAGGACCAATTATACCCACTGTCAGCAGTACTTTCAGTGGAGGGCTCTTGTGTGTTGACATTCCATATCAAAAGGCAATCAAATTCACCTGCTTTGTATTGTTCTGAATTTCTCTGCAAAGATCACAGGATTACACAGAATCACAGAACATTCTAGGCTGGATGGGATCCACAAGGATCATTGAGTCATCACCCTCTTAAGTGAATGTCCTGTATGGGGACCAGCGACCTCGGTGTTATCAGCACCAAGCTCTGACCAAGCGAAAAATGTAACAGCTACTCAGCTTCTTTCACAGATTCCAGGGGCCTCTAATCTCCCTGTGTTTGACTTTTTGTTGTCTGCAGGTACCAGATCCATCTTGGGGATCACTTTACTTGGTCAATTAGTCCTACTGATTGAAAGGGAAAGCTAACTCTGCTCAGCACAGAATTAAGTCTCTAGCCATGCACAGCCAGGTAATTTAGGTCCTTCTCAGTACTTTCCTTACATATTAAACTTTAATAACCTTGGTGTGGCAGGAGTTCAAGTCTACTAGCTTTTAGTATCTTTCTGAATATTAATGTCCATTTTCAGTCCTGCTGCACAGGAAAATGTCTGGTGAAAAATGCTAAGGATTTACAGTTGTAATTTCTAATGCACCAAACACCATCAGCTTTTCTCAGCAGCTTTTTAGTTTGTTCATTCATCCACATTTCATTAAGAAAATCTTCAATATAAATTTTGGTGTGTCTTTTATGATAGTTACCTAAGATGAAATTTTGAAAATTTACAAACATCAATTCTTAAAGTGTACCCAGGGGTCTCATTTGCCTGCATATGAATGCTGCAAATAATTTGTAAAAGCATAGAAATGTTTGGAGTTGCACATGCGTCATTTATTGTGAGGCAGCAAGCAGGCAATTTAACAGAGGGTCACACACAGGCATGGAATCTGTCCCTGCTGAGATTTTGCCCCTAAATAAAACACATGCTGGGTTCCATAAATCTTGCAGGATCTTTGCATAACAAGTGGTAGATGTTATGACTGAGGCCTGATACACGAAGACAAACTGAGCAGCACCATGATGAAATTAACAATTAATTCTAGAGCAATCCTTTTAGAAGTGTTTCTTGTGCACTTAGTCCTAGTCAGATTAGCAGGGTAAAGAAATCCATTAAATATGTTTGTTTTTGTGAAAGAACAGGAAGCATGTGATTCAACTGAAATCCACAAAAGCTAAGGGAAACAAAACTTCAAATGAGGAGCTCTGTCCATAAAGCTGGAATTCAGATCTGAATTTGAACTGCCCTAAATTGAAAGCATTTTGGTGCTCAGGTGATTTTGATTTGATACATATCCTGAAGGGAGATTTTCTGCCCAATTTAAATACACAGCTGGAGATTCAAATCTACACTCAGGCAACTCATGGCCATTTTTACTATTAAGCCTAATATGCTGTGATCACTTTTCATTTATAGATTACTGTCTGCATGTCTTACATTACCTCTACCAGATTCTGTGCTGGGATTGGATCATAGAAATATATCTGCATACGTTTTTTATACTTTCTTCTATAGGCACCCAAAATCCAACATAAAACTAGAGATTCCTTAAGCATTCTTTCTTTGCTTCTTAGGGATCCATGATAATCTTCTGGATTTCATATTTCAGCAGTTATGATAAGAGCAATATCTCTTATCAGGTAGATCCAACACAGAAGACGTGGAAGTATAGAGGGCTGCCAAGCATGGTTACCAAGCCAAAAATCTGAACTTTCTACTGAAAATAGTAGAAGTTTGACTGTCTATGATGATGAAAGCACATCTCTTTCTTTCTATAAACTAATTGATAATCTCAAATTAAACACTATTTATGTTTTTCTAGGTAAAAATTTAACATTTTTTAATAAAATATTTTATCAGAGGTCACTGGACTTTTATTTAATTTATTTAAAAATAATATTAGAGGAAAAAAAACAGCAGTGAAACAAAGTTCGTTTATTCCTAATTGGTTGCAAACTGAAAGATTGCTGTATTTTTACTATGATCCTGATTCTTAATTGCTAAATAAGGAGGTTCTGCTGTGAATTTTTTCATGCAATCCCAAATGACAACAAGAATAGAGATGTAAATTATTGCCCACATTGTAGTTCAGAAAATAATAGGTAGAAGAGAATCTTGTCCTAATAACATATTCCCCAGTAAATTCTGTTCAAAGCATCCTGTTATTCCATGCAATTTATATGCAGATATTTTAAACATGAACATGGAAAGCAGCAGAACCAATGAGAAGGTAAGAAATGGGATCAGCCTATGTTAGTCTTTGACAGGTTTTTCTCTCCTTATCTAATCTCCTGCCCATTTAAGATCTTAAAGTAGATGCTATGGCTCACACACTAGTAGACTGCCCAACTATTTGTGCAGGTCCCAAGGAAAAATTACCCATGAACTTTCTTTCTCTAAGTTCTAATCAGTTTGGAGCATCTTCATGCACTGGTGAGAACCTTGCACTTGTGATGATGTACAGCACAGTTTTAACAACAATGTCACTTTATGACAGAATACATTAGTGGAAACTTTAAGAAATACTGCCTACTGGAGCTTACAGTCTGTAAATGGTCTGGGAGTCTCTTCTAAAATAACCATTCCCTGCTTTTAATGGTCCCTCAGATTATTTCTACTGTGAGTGAAGGCAGAACCAGGAAGCCTCAATAAACATCATTTCTTATTTGATTGTCATTCAGAGATCAAAAGTCAAAAGGTAATGGACTAAAAAACTAGAATTGCATTTTTTAATGATCCCATGCTATTTGAAATTATATATGTAAAAGAATAAATCAAGCAAAGTTCTCAGATTCAGGGCATCAGATTCCCTGATGGTTACAACAACAGTCCTCTATTACCTGACATGTTTAGTTAATTATTTTAAAACCCATAGGGTTATTTGTAATTTCAGTCAAATAGCACTACTCCAGATTCATGTTCATGGAATAAAGGATGGGAATTGGTCAACTTTCATTTCTAAATCACATAAATGGCATTTTGTTTGTTTGTTTAAATAAAACCAGTCTACCACTGAAAGAAAAAAAATAAATAATTATTAACTTTTCTAACATGCCCTTTAAAAATCCACAAACCTGTGGATGTGACCAGTTTCAACAAAACAAAACAAAGCATATGCCCTCTCAAAATGTATCTGAGTCACCCAAGTATTGCTAACTTGCTACTTGTTAATGATTCCATTTGCTAGCTTGGAGTTGGAGGGTGCTCTAATTTAACAGGGCAGAGCCAAAGGTTACATTAGCCTGGTGTGGGTAGACATGGAGTTCTCAGATAGAGTTGCTGGGAGCAGACAGAACTGAAAGGAGCACCTGGTCTGGACTCCCAGCAGTGCATTAGTTAGAAACAGGAGAGAGAAATAATTGCAGCACTAATGAGCCCCAGGTGAAAAGACTGCTCAGCTAGATGTGGGCCTTTTTTTTTTTTTTTTAATGAGAAAGTTTTGATTGATGAGCCAAATTGTTTGGAATTCCTAATTGTTCATTGCAGTAAAACATAGCTTTTGTGTTCATTTAGAACTTAGGTTGCTCACTATTAAAAACCCACATAATGATTGAAAATGAAAAAAAAATTCCAGACACATACTGGAAGCCACTTGGTGAGATAAAGCTCTGTATCATATCCTGTGTTTGCTGAGTGTTTATGAGTCAGAGGAGTGCAATGGGATTCCTTGAGAGTTAAAAATGGCTTATTAAGCACTTAAAATACAAATTTTCATATAATTGCTTCTTCTGAGAGTTTGGATTCCTCTGTTTCTTTCAACCAAGTTATTTTTTAGTGTATCATTAAAATTGCTTTTGATAGCCACAAATATATGTATTAAATTACTTATGCATCAGTGTAGACAGCTTTACTCTGTCAAATTATCAGTCTATTCCATATGTTTATGTATGGTGTGATTTTCTCGCTAAAACCAGTGGTTGCTATTCTTTGACACTATTTTATTCTTTTCGGTTAATTTTATGTACAATTATTTTAGATTTGCTGGCAATAAAGAAAGGTGGAAAATAAATATTCCAGCAGAGGAGATTATGAGAATGAATTTTCATTCATGTAATAAGAAAAATGTCATATTTTTGTATCCTTATGTTTCAGTGTCATGTAGCTTTTGGCTGCTGAGAGGATCCATATTTGCTTAATTATGGGACAGATTTCAATTTTAATCACTGTGGTGGAGAATTGTGTAAATCTGTATAAATGCCTCAGCAGAGTCCCAACAGGTCACCTCCACAGGACTGGAGCTATCCAGGTACATTTCTGGAACTGAGATCAGGATCTGGCCATGCGTTTGTTATCCAATTTCCCCTGAGTGAAATGATCAAGCCGGGGCTAAAAATGGGAACTTACTTCCTGCTCTTGTAGCCTAGCTCTGAATCATTGAAATATTTCCCTGATACCAAAATACAGAATATTTCCCATGGTCTACTCTTGCTGACTTAAGGCAAACCACTCGCACCATGTTAAATTATGTTGAGAAAAATCTCCTTGACATACAGTGAAAAGATTAAACACAAAAAAAAGATTGCATTTATTTCTTCTAATTCACATAATAATTTCACTGTCTATACTTTGGCACAGAGACAGAGCTTATTTTCATGGTGCAATGAACTAGAACTTATTCAATATGGGGCTCATCTTGTCATTGCACAGTTGCTTAGTGCCATTGGGGTAGGGAGATTTATAAGGGCTGCCTCAAAGCTGGTAGGTGTCACAGTTCTATGACTCTGTTTCTATGATTCATTCTTGGCCAATGTTTTTTCAAAGCAGTTGTGAGTGGCAGTGAAATAATCATGGCAGAATTCACACCTGGAAAGTGACACCTCAGTGTCTGTTAGCACAAGGTGTCCCAGTGATAAAATAAATCACTGGAGCTTATCATTGCTGTTGAAAATGAGGAAACGCCTTAAAATCAGAAATGAAACCTGCGTGGGACTGGGCAGATGAGAATTAAATATCAGAGAATGTCCACAGTGAAACATTTCCAGTGTGAGATTTAGGTCTTTTGCTAACACCAGATCAAATTAATGGGAATAAGGTCAGGGAAATTCACTTTGCATTCAGTGAGGATAATCCTTCATGATTCTTATAATAGACTGTATTCATTATGGGTGGTTTGAAAACAGAATATACCATTTTTTAGACAGAAATAGTAGAAAATGCACATGCTGATAAGGTTCTTCAATTTAAATATGTCAGAGAGATTAAATGGGGAAAATCAGAATTATGAACCATCTCTATAATGCAAAATAACTTTCTGGTCTTCCCCAGAGAAGGAATAATAGTGACCATACCAAGCTTTACTAGCTTATCTAGACTATGTTCTGCTTCAACCAAAAGCTCAGCTGCCAGACAGCTGCAAAGGATCAAGCTCATTTTTTTTCTTGACATTGAATTTGAAGGGTGAATCCAAAGGCCTAACAGATCCATTCCATTGCCAAGGTTTTGGTTTGGTTTTTTTTTTTTTTTTGCCAGTTGATATAAGTACACATTGGATCTTCAGAAATTTCTCATTACCATGATGTCAGTCAGCCAAAATATAATCTGCTCACTAGCAGAACTGTCACACACTTGCTCCATTTCTGCACCAGATGGATGGGTTCACAATAAATTCTCATCTTGGTCTCTGGACTGGAAAACTCACATAAAAAAACTACTTTTTAAAGGTTTTTTGTTTTTATGAGGTAGTTCATCCCAGTGAGTTTGTAGTTGTCTTCCACCCGGAACAAGAATCTGCTTGTATCCACATAGTGTTCTTCCCCTCCCTACACGTGCAGATCAGCAGTTTGCTTTCCACTGCAGGCACTAAGATATAAGCCTGCATTTTGTAGGCTCTCTACATTCATCTGGGCATTTCTGGAAAAATTTGCTTTTCCCAAGAATGCTTGTCTTTACTTCCAGGCTCGTTCCCAAAATTTATTGTTTAAATCTTCAGCTTTGACTACATTGCAGCTGATGATTTTGTCTTTCTCATAACAACTTTGGATGAAAATCCCAACAATGAGTCATCTGAACCAGATTTACCCTTGCTAATTTACTGTCTGCTGTACAGAGCTGGTTGATGAAATTTGACTTGTTAAATAGAGGCAAAGTACAAAGTTAAGGATTTCTGGAAACAGGGATTTTATTTTGGCATTGAAGAATCCTCAAACAGATAACCAAAACCTTAGTTAAATTAAATCAGTTCTTCTTATACTACCAATTAAAAATTCATACCGATAAGTGTATCCTGTTCAAAGAATAATGTCAGGTTTAGTTCACAATGATACTCCAGGGAGAACAGCAGCAAACTGCACGCACGCTGCTGTGTCAGGGAATGTGGCACTTGAGCAATGAGATGGGAGATAATACAAAACTAATATAATTTAATATAAAAAATGATCCTATTAGAAGGATGATGAGATCTCAGCACCCCTGGAAATGAGGATATATATTTACACAGAGTAATGATATGGTACTGGCTGCTATGTTATACATCTTAATTAGATTACCTATTGCAAGAAGAATATTGAAAATGTTTCACTGAAGGATGACAAAGTGGCTAGCAGCTGGGTAAGTAAGTTCAGGCACTGATTTACATCAGAGGTGGGTTTGGAGTTTTTTTAACCTTTAGCTTTAACTTTAGGACGGATGAAAGTATTCTGAGCATTTGTAAGATCATTTCAAAATTTCAAGGTTCAGAATTTTGAAATTAAATTCAGGATAATTTTTTTTAATAAAAACTGCTTTTACTTCATTTTCATTTGTCTCCTTATATATTTTGTGCTTCTGTAGATAGAATATTTGACTAGAAATTAATGAAAGAGCTGTAAGATAAAATCATATGAATGGTTATGCAAATATTGCTGTATCTGGAGTAAATGTATTTTTTTGGGGTTTTTCGTCAGAGTGAAAGAAAGTCAATTCCAGTTTCAGCAATGCTAAAACTTATTTTAACTTCAAATAAATTGATGGAATTGTAACTTAAATATATATATATATACACACACACACACACACATATACATATATATATATATATATATATATATGCATTAAAATGTGTTTGAGTGTATATATATGTGTGTGTATATGTGTGCCTCTGTGGACAAATTTTCCAAACATAGGAACCCAAGTGAGTGCTGTTTAGAGGTGTCAGAATGATAGAACTGTTTTTATCAATGCATCTTTCCCCAGATAAGGGCTGTATTTGTCACTGGGCTAAGGAACACTGTGGATGTGCATCATTAACACCACCCACTTCCTCATCAAGCTTCTCAGTGTCGCACTGTGGAGCCATATCTCACAGAGCTAAAGGATACGATTTTCTCTAAAAGTCCTGAAGGAAAAGTAGGCCTAGACAAAACATCTGAGCTTTTTTATAACTGTGGAATTTCTATACTGGGGGAGGGGAAAAAGCTTTGGCTGTGCACACTAAGTCCACTTATGTCTGAAAGTGTGTTTTCCTCATAATGAAGATAATTAGACCTCTAGCTGTTGTTTAATGCCTACATGAACATTTCAAATATAAACACTTTCAACAAAACTCTCTTTTTAAAATCCAAAATGTAACTCATACTTAGAAAAGAAACTTGCACAAAAATAAATTAAGATCATAAAATCAGAAAGGACAGAGAAAGATACAATTTTAAAATATAAGTTCTCAAATGAAAAATCTCACTCATTTTAACTGAGCAGTTAAAAACACTGTGGTACAACCTTATACATAAAGGAAAAACAAACAGTCATAGGGACTCCACAGATGGGTATTTGACAGTCCTTGTCTCAAAGACACATACACGGGAAGCCTTCGATATCTGCCATGGACACAAGTGTCATTATTTTTCTCCTTAACGACAGTTCACGTAATCAGGAGCAAGCTAAACCATCTTTTTTTTTTCCAAGTTGCTGTAAATAGAGGGGTCAGGGAGAAGGGCATGATTTTCCCTAAGCGCCTCCCTCCCTCCTTAACCTTGCCCCAGACTGTTGGGAGGTTTACAGGAGTTCTGGTTCTCCTCACACTCGACACAACGAGTTGGATGTTCCTATTGCACATCCTATTATTACTCAGAGTCAATTTTGCTGCAGATGCACAGTTATAACCAGGGAGATAAGATGGGAAATAATTGACAGTACAACAGCTGCAGCCTCTGCCAGGGTACTCAAATTTCTGGTAACTAAGTCCCAGGAAAGACATTTTTCAGTCACTTGTAGATAACTGCTACAAATGTGATTCTCCCAGTTTGTCCATTTTTAACCTTTTGCTTATAAAAGTTCTTTAAAATTAGTGTCTAGGTCTGCTGAAGGGCACAGGAAGGGTGGACCAGACTGTGAGAATACAGCATGCAAGCTCTGGGAGCTAACCAGTCGAAGGGCAGGTTTTCCAGGGGATGGGTTTAGCCAGAGTCCCAGCCCAAAGAAACCATCAGAGCATGGGGAAGGAGAATGCTTTCCTCCAAAACTGATAAGTGTAATTGTTATACTTAAAGATGAGTATGCTTTCTTGCCATCGATATGATTATGCTGACTCTTGTTAATCTAGATGCAACAGAACTTGTTTGAGGGACTTCTGACTGAAGTAGCAGTCATCTGCCTTTGCTGGAAGAGTGAGAGGAACTGGCAAAGGAGGGAGATCTTGCATTTTCAAGCTTTGATTTAGTAGTGCAGGATGAACTCTGCACTTTCAAGTTTGGCCTTTATCAACAGAGTCACAATAAACTTCTCCTACACTACTTTTACTCCCATTCCTTTAGCACTAGTAAGAGAATTATTAGTTCTAAATGCAAAGTCAATGTTTGGCTCCTGTAAACACTCTTTTTAAAGTACATGATGTTCATCATTCTGTGCTGCACTCCAGTGATTTCACAGTAAATATCCTTGGAGGCGAGTCTGAGAAACATTTGCTCATTGTATAAGTCAAAAATTTGCCCCTTTTAATAACACATCTTTTACTTCCACATGTTTATTCTGTGACAAAAAAAAAATATAGAGATGTGTTAAGAGAAAGTATTCTGCTAGTCAGCTCAAAATGTAAAAATCCATATTTGAAAGAGTTTTTGTATGTATTCTCTGCTCTAAAAACTTTTACTACTTAAATAATTCCCATCCCAATACATCTAGTAAAGCATATCCTGGCAGGCTGAACTTTTTCAAATATAGACATGAAAATTCATTCAATGTGGAAATCCTGATGCCTGGCTATTTATTTTAACCAGACTGATATAAAAAATTTTCAAACAGCACCGTGACAGAGAAGATAATCTTACTATGAAAAAGCACAATGATATTTTTAGAAGCTGTTTAGACTTCATTTCAACCAAGTATGAACTAACCTTACGAAAATATACTGACTCTGCTTACACCTTATATCTCAAAAGAAAAATGTTAACCAATTCACACTCCTTTATGATGTTGGCCATCATTCAAAATAGTAATTTAATTTTTGATTTATTGGTTAATATTATTATTATTATTATTACCTTTAGAAAAAAACCTATGAGCTTCATTTGGCTCATAAATGGACCTGAAATTTTATCTGGATCTAATTTCAATTATTAAATGTTGCAAAGTAAATATATTTTTATCACTACATTTGGCAGTGCAAAGAATTCCCAGTTAAAGCTGGAAGAAATCAGGGTAAAGAGATCAGTTAGGAATGTAGCAGTTTAATCTTAAGAGTATACTTATATTTAATCTTAAGAGTATCCAGTTTATATGAACTGGATGTTTAATATTACACTTTATAGTTAGTCAGTTCTGTGTGCAATGCAATGAAAACCTTTTATGATAGCCCATATTAGTCTATGCATAGGGTGACTCAACAAACAAATTCAAATGGTTTTGTCCTTATTGCTTTTATGGTTTTTTTGTGAGCATGAAAAATGCTGAACCCTTTTGATTCTAACAAATGCAAACCCTTAACATCCAAGACCTGAGTCTTGCTAGAATATTTTTAAAATAAATGCAGACTGCTAAAAGTCAAATGTCTAATAAACCCAAAACTTCTCAGCCACATAAAGGATGGGCAGTTCTAAAGTGAAATGCTGAGACAAAGCTCATAATTTTTTGGCCTTAGTTTGTCAATCTCATGCCAACTACCTATTCAACAGCTGTCCTAGCTGTCTAGGATGTATGTAGGATACTTGCATGGAACAGCTGGATAGATCAGAAATCTTAGCTGGTTTTTTTCAGTTTTTCACTTTAAGGCGTATTGATCAACACACTAGGAATATGAAGCACACAGAGCAACAGTTTACCTTGATGGTCAGCCATGGACTGCAGAATCTTCTGGAGGATGCTGAGGCAGTGCTAAAGATCAGCCTACCTTAACAGGAAATCAGTGAATTTTTGCAAAATGACTGAAGACATCTGAAACTTTGATGAGCACTTGGTTTCCTTCCCCTGCTCTGAAATGACATTACTTCATTCATTGCACCTAACAGATAGGGCATGGGATTTAAAAGATCAGTGGAAAAAATATCCTACTACTTAGAATGACCAAAACCAAATCTAAGCTACATTATACACAAGAAGTTGTAAGGAACATATGTGTGGGTCCTCTGGAGCTGTCTTTTGAGAAGGCCTGCTGTGTTCACTGAGCTTTTGTCTGACTCTGTCCAGAGTCTGCTTAAATGAAACAAGTTACAACAGTGAGGCTTCACTAGTCCTATTTGCTCATCCACTGTTTGCACAAAATTTCTGTACTTGCATTTTTATTAAATTTAACACTCAAAGTCTTCTTCTGCTAGTACCATTAAGACTCATTAGAGTTTACATGGCAGGGAAGTAAGTACAATTTCTCAGAAATTCCTAAAAAGAAACCAAAAACAGTATTTCCCAGTTTCCTGTCCAGGAACCATTAGTCCCCCACACACTGTTAGATGCAGTGTAAGCTATGAAAGGCATAGACTGTTTGTGTTTATATATTGTAATATTTAGATCCATGTGCATTTAATGCTGTGGATTGAGGAGGAAGATATGAATAAACTCTCCTCTGTCAGAAATAGAAACCAATGTATGTGGTATCATAAAAAGAGAACAAGTATGATGGCTGGGCAACAGCCTTGCAAAACAAAGTTATATTAAATACTAACTGAATCATCTTCTTTTATTCATTCATCTCAAATGATACTCTCGGTCCTGTGTAAGGCTGAGAAGATGTAATTTCTGTCCTAAAGACCTTAGCATGTAACCAAATTGACCAAGTGAAGCAAAACCACATATCTATCAGAGAAAAATTAAACCTAGCAGCTTTTAAACCCCTTTGAGGTCTTCTTTCAATTTTCTCAGAGCAATGGTCTTTTGTTTTGGGGCTGCAAGCAACTTTCTGAAGAGGAAATTCAAGGAAGTTGATAGACCCCAGGGAAGGGGAAGGGTAAGGGGGAGAGGAGAGGAGAGGAGAGGAGAGGAGAGGAGAGGAGAGGAGAGGAGAGGAGAGGAGAGGAGAGGAGAGGAGAGGAGAGGAGAGGAGAGGAGAGGAGAGGAGAGGAGAGGAGAGGAGAGGAGAGGAGAGGAGAGGAGAGGAGAGGAGAGGAGAGGAGAGGAGAGGAGAGGAGAGGAGAGGAGAGGAGAGGAGAGGAGAGGAGAGGAGAGGAGAGGAGAGGAGAGGAGAGGAGAGGAGAGGAGAGGAGAGATCTTCTGTTATGTTTGGCAGTAGCCCAGGAGTATGTGGAGGAGGACACTCATCCCAGAATACACTTCAGGCACAGCCCTTAAATCTCAATAAATTGTATCTGGGTTCTTATTTTTCTCAGTTGTAAAATAGGCTTAATTTTAAAGCATGAGAAAAGGTCATTAATCATCTGCCAAAAAGCACTTAGTTATTACATGGCAATAAGAGAGTATGTGCAGAGTTATTGGGATGGATGATTTTATTGGTGTGCATTTTTTGCATTTTGTAGAGACATAAACCTTTAGCAGAATCTGGAGCAAGCAATTTTTCCAGTCTAGTCAAGAGAATGGCTATGGCTCATTTCCCAGGAGCTTGAGGATCACACATCTGTAAAGGATACTACCATTCCCCAGACTCTTCTCCTCAGTACAGTCCTACAGTTCAGTTTCCCTTCAGCACCTGCTGTAACAGCACTCAGAACTACTCTTGAGGGAGAATATTTGTGTAAGATGATGATTTCCCATATAAATATGTGGGAGCAAGTCTGATTCCATAGTGCTTTCTATTTAGAGTCATTAGGAAGAAAGAAAACCTTTGAATTGGTGACTTTATTTCAACAACTTTGTCACAATGAAAGACTTTGCAATATTTGTAACATGCAGTTTACACTTAAGACTTTAAAATAGTTCTTGAGACTGCTCAGCTTATTGTACATATGCATATCCTTTACTCCTAGCTATCAGTACCAGGGGTTTGACTCTCTCAGCTGTGGTGAACCTGACTGTTATGGGTGTCACCAATGAGCCAATTCAGGTTTTCACGATTTATCTGCCTTTCTCTGTATCCAGTAAATAAAAGGAAAAAATTATTCCAGTCCCTAATGATTCAGCTACTTCAGGACTAATTTTTTGCAATCTCATCCTCTGAAAGTGATTTTATTTTGCTCATCTGAGTAATATTGTCTAAAAGGGAGTCTTACATATTTGTTTAAATGAACTTTTCAAAGCAGCCATCAGAGAAGAGTTATGAGTGACCATTTTCACTTTCAAGAGGATGTGTGGTCCAGCCCAAGGGGTTTCACTTTGAATGCTGAGCTGTGGATGCCCTCTTTAGGAGTCCAACCTTACTACAGTTGTTTATTGAGATGACTGTAAGAGCAGGATTGTTCTTTCCCAGTGGAAGTGTCTTCAGATCAGATGCCTTTATCTAAGCTAAGGCTCTACACTCCCATAATATTCAACATTGAGAGACCAGTTAAAAGAAGTGATTGTTGCACTATAGTCAGCACTGGTGCAGCCTCAGTATGAGTACTGCCTGCAGCTTTGGGCTTGACAGCATGAGAAGGATATAAAAATATTATAATGTTTTCAAAGCAGAGCAAAAGGGTGAACGAACTAGAGGTCTTGACTGATGAAGAGTGTCAGAGGGTATTGGGTTTGCTCAGCTTAGAGGAGACTTAGGGGAGACCTCATTGTTATCTGCAACATCCTCATGATGGGAAGCCGAGAGGTACCTGGTGTCTGGTGACAGGACTCAAGGGAATGTCTTAAAGCTGCTCCAGGGGAAGTTTAACTTGGATGTTTTTCACTGAGAAGGTGTTCACTTGAAGAGGATACTCAGGAAAGTGGTTATGGCCACAAGCTTGTTAGTGTTTGAACAGCACTCTTTTATCTAAGCTTTAACCTTTAGGTTGTCCTCTGTGGAGTCAGGAGTTGGACAGGATGATCCTTTTGATTCCCTTCCAACTCAGGATATTCCATGATTTTATAACTCTATGGCTGGCACTTTTAATGTATGGTGAATTTCAGCCTAAAGCAAATGGTTAAAACAGGTTGTCCTTCCGCCAAAGAATTGCCTGTTTCTCTGAATATAGAGCAAATAGACCTTACATGTCTGCATTGCAGAGTCTTCAAGTCCAATTAGAAATATATTCATAGAGAGCTAGAACTTGTGCAAGAGATTTAGCTTCTTCCTTCAGTTCTCATACTTTTTTTTTGTCTAGAAGTCCACTTTTACGTACTCCTCATCAATGAATGAGGATATAGCATAAATGTGCATTGCTTCTTGACAGGATTTTCTATTTTTTGCAAAATACACTTCAGCAGAATTCCAAGGACAGGGTTTGTGATCAACTCACAGTTGGTTCAAATTAGGCACTCAGGTTAATCTGGATAATGATATATGTGTTTATGATCTCATGTCTGAGTTATCAAGAATATAGACTATCTAGTTGAAAGGAGGGAAATCAAGACTCAAGAACTTAGAGAAGCATATTTGGACATGAGAATATAACCAGTATTGTCTAAAATATAAAGATGTAGATAGATACATCTTAGATGTATCTAGGTGTAGACAGATGTAGATAGATGTAGATGTACATTTAGATGTAAAGTTACATCTAAAATGAAATTCTAAATTCTTGTTCACCTCTACTCCTGTCTGGACCGCTATCTGAAATACTGGGTTTTGGGTATTCTTAGCTTAAGAGCCATAAGTTCAGTTTGATTTCTTGTTTGTTTTTTCTTTACTTTCGTAGGCTGTAGCATTGATGGTTGTGTGAACACACTTATATTTTACAAAAATAAATGCTTCCCATATACTTTAAAACATCCTCAGCCTTTTTCAGAAAATATTTTATATTTTATGGAAAATACCGAAGAGGATGACAGAGCACTTGTATAGGCTTCCCAGACAGGTTATGAAGTCTTTTTCTCTAGAGATATTCAAAACCAGCTGGATACAATCTTGAGTGACATGCTCTAGGCTACCCTGCTTGATAACCTTCAGTGGTTCCTTTCAGCCTTTCTAATTTTGTGATTCTGTGATGGAATACAATTCTAAACACAGCTTTTGCAGCTCGCATTTTAAGCCACAGCTTAACACCTTTCTGATAGATTATGTTCAATGTTTAGGCATCTTTACTGATTTTGCACTATGTCAATTTTTTGTTCAATCTTTTTAACTGTAAGTATTTGATAGAAAATTTTTCATCACTTGTAGTGACTTAGGAAGACAATTTCTTGCTGGCTTAATGCATCTTCTTGTTTTCTTTGACAGAGTATTAGACTTATTTACTCTAAAGACTATTTTGGAAAATGAAGATTGTCAAAGGGTGAATATGAAAGCTTGAGGGAACTTGTGGAAAATGTTTTTGCTCTTGCTATCCTCCAAGTGCAATATACTTTTATCAGAAGTTGTGGTTATTACTCTGCACCACTCCTATATTCTGCAGTGACAGCACAGAACAGGGAGATACAGTTTCCTTCTTACACCATCTGCCTCTCTCATTGTTTGATTGTAATGAAATTAAAGTTCCTACTTTCAAAGTGTATAATTCAACCTTAAAAATTTATTTGGCCCAAAATTAGATAAGCAACATACTGTCTAGTGAAGAGACATGCTTTACTCTCAATGAGATACAGGTCTGTGCAAAGGCAAACTAGGTATCTTTGTGTTTATACTTTCTGTTTCTCTCTACTAAAAATAACCCACAACTGTCTTTTTTTTTTTCAGCAGCAGAGTACATGAATGAAAGGGAAATCCTTGTTTAAATGCTAAGGGACAGAAGTTTTTTAAAAATCAATAAGTTACATGCAAACCTGATGCCATTATAACAGGTATAAAGAAGAGAATTTTAGTGTATATACAGACTTAATTATGATCCTTTAGTGACTGACTGATGCAATAACTATTTTGCTGCTTATGGAGATTTGAAATGGACACAACACAAGGAGAATTTATGCACTGTTAGATATTTTCCCTCTTACTCTTTAATGACTGGTTCAGTATTTAATTGAGAAAATACTGTTATTTTTAAGGATGTTGCATGATAATGAAAAATTTAAGAGAGAACCAGTTAAATAAGATACTCAGATATCAGCTCCTCCTTACTTCAGGGATAATTGGTCATGTCCGATTCTTTGGGACAAAGCTCCTCTTGCATGCTTTGAGTTACTTTTCCTACAAAGCTCTTAAGAATTTACTTATTCCTTTTCTGAATCAGGCCCCAAATCTGTCCTTATCCTATCATATTCCCAGACTTGGGAGCAGTTAATTCGTACATCAAATATAACATTTTTGCATATAAAACCAGATCTTTTCAGGTACTTTTATACCACTGTGAATTTTCTTTGAAACAGGAAAATTGTTTCCAGGAGATTTTTCTCCTTGAGATAATTATTTCTAATATCAAGTGGCCTGAAGAATATATAGTTCATCAACATCATCCACCTTGTTCCCTTACAATTTCTTTCTGTTACTTGATACCCCTAGCTCCCGCTCTAGGAATCTTTCCTCTGAGTTCCTCTCTCACTGATTCTTCTCCTCTTTGTCATTCCCTGTTCTGCAACTTCTTTCTTGGGTCTTGGCCAGCTTGCTCCCCTATGATCTTCTACTTTCTCTTTCATCCTCATCCCAGACTGACTCTGACTCTGCGATTGCAGATCCACTGACAGCTATTAAATATACAGCAATGCAAATCAAACCCCCTGAGGAAAGCCAGCTAATTATGTACTGTCTCCCTTCCTGGTACCAAGACTCAGTTTCTCTCTTCAATCACCCCCAAGACTCTCCTGATTATTAACTCCTCTTGTGTGTAGTGACTCTCCTCCATGCCCTCTTCACACACTCTTCCTTTAACCTCATATTAATTTGCTGAAATCTTCCTTTTGAACATTGGCAGATTCATGGATCCACTTTATTTTGAGCCAAGATGCAGAAGATCAGCTTGATTTACCTTCTCTGGCCTGTTTTAAATTGACTGCTGCACCCTGCATTCTCTGTAGTTTCTCACTTTGCTGTTATATCTTCCAGTCTTTTGGAGATTTTCCCTTGTATTCCAGTGTTGTGAACTTTCTTCTACATTTCAGGGCATTGTTTCTTCTTCCCCACATTTCTAGTGGTTTTGGCTAAAATGCTGTATCATTCTGTTGCTTTGCGTATTTCTTTCCATCAGTCCAGGCTCCCCAGGACAGAAGTCTGTTTCTCTTGTCTAACAAGGGGTCAGACTCACCTAGAGCACAGATGTGAACCAAAAGGGCTCAGTTTGTATTAGGCCAAGTCAAAGGCAGTTGCTGATGGGACCACTCGGCAGATTTCCCCAAACACAGCAATATCCTAAAGCCAGGATCTGCAGCTCTGCAGCTGCCAGGAGCCTGTCAGTTCTCACCTCGGGCAGATGTGCAGCCCCGGGTGGCCCATGAAGACTGTCCCAGGGCTAGTGACAGCAGGGTTTCAGTGCCTGTAGATCCAGGGTGGGCACACTGTAATTTGTGCCGGTGCTCCACTGCAGACCTGCTGCAGGAGCACTGGAGAATCCCACAGCCCCGTGGGGGTTTCCAGAGCTGCTCACCAAAGTGTAGCACACGGGCCCTGCACCTGGTTTCCCTCAGACTCAAGTTTTGCCTGTTCAGCAGTAAAAATAAAATGGACAGTTCCAGTAATGGCAAGGCCTGCAATGAACTACCAGGGAATGAAACACCACATGCATTTATTTAGGAATGGCATCGTTAAGTGTTAACTCCCTGGGAAATTGAGAAGTTGGTTTTTGTTTCCATCATAAGCAAAAAGCTATTATGCAAAACTTGTACACAAACAATAAATCACTGTGTGACTTTGATTGCCGCTCCAAGTGTCAGTCACTGCATTTCTACTGTATTACAGTGTTACAGAGTCATTGCATTTTCATTCCAAGAGTTACTGAAGAACACTTGTTTTTTTATCTTTTCCACAATCTTCTTTTTTTATCTTTGTTCAGTGCAAGAAACAGATATTGTGACATTGATGGACATTTATTGATGCCTGATGAATTCTGCTTGATATTATTATACAGTTGCTAATATACAAATTGTGTTAATGCTAACAACAGTGTACAGCTTTTGACAAATTCTTTGTCAGACCAAAGGATAAGAATTAGGTCATTAAATCTTGAAAGTTAACAATAAAAAAATTCAAGAAAATAACCTTCATGCTGCATTTTCTCTCATTAGTCATTAGATATGGCAGTTGCTACCCTTAAGCTCACTATTATAAAAGACAGCCTCAAAAAAGGTGAGATCTGGGCAGGGAATAGTCTGATGGTATTTCACACAACAATGGGTGAGCACTTCTGTGGCAGGGACTTCAGCTTAGTTGCACTCAAATTTAGCAGATTGCCAAGAAAATTAACCATAGGTTGTACTATTTATTCCTGTTTATGCTGATCCTGGACGACACAAAATGCTTCTCATTCACCTATTTAGTGTTATGGAAAAAATGAGGGACCTGAGACAGGAAAATTTGGTTCAGAATCTGATATTTTTTGCTTAAATTTGTACAAATTGAATGTGTCTGCAGCCACCAAAGTTGTATTACAGTGTATTAGCAAGACATGGTGGTCTAAGTATATAA